>NC_083721.1:122169211-122805544 GCF_028564815.1 Eubalaena glacialis | reverse complement strand
GAAAGAAAAGCTGAGCACGGACACAGAACCTATGAATTCCCGAGGATGTGCAGGTAGGCAGGTCTTTAAGTAAAGTCACAGTAGAGTAAGAACTCTTGAGTCTCTAATTTGTAAGTCTGTTCATTGCTTTGCTTTGGTGCTTTTCCAGTTTGGGGTTTTGTTTTGTTTTGCCCTTGGTTACCCAGTAAAGTCACTGTTTAAAAAATTCCACCCCTGTTTAAACTAAACTAAGAAGAAAAGGAGAATTGTCCCTCTCTAGACGTGGCCGACAGGAATTTCAGAGGCTCTGGATGACCAAGGCACTCTGGTCACAGTTGTGGTGCCAGCTGGAGGCCAGGAGAGAGGTCTGCAAGGTTAGCGCAGGAGAGCAAGGGGCCCTCGGAAGACAAGGGGCCTCAGAGCTGGCTTGGGCATGACTGGAAAATCCCATCAGAGAGCCAGTTTGCCCTCTGCATGATGGCTCTGTAAGACTTCCCTAGGCGATTGAATTAGGGAGGTCCTTTTAATCTGCCTACAAACTGTTAGCCAGTTTCCTCCAAAAAAAAAAAAAAAAATTCTATATTTGCTTTTGTGTTGTTGTTGGGTTTTTTCTTGGCGTGCTAAAACAGCTACTTGTGTTTAGTATACTGCTAGACCCAGGAAGAAAAGGATCAAATATTTAAGGAACCAGTTTTGAGAATAAATTTTAAAAATCTAAAAGTAACTGGCTCCCTTCCTAGCCAGGTGTGTAGCACCTAAAAGTAATTAGCACCCTAAGGCCCAATAAAAGTTGTAGCTTCAAACCAGTAAAACAGACTAGTCAATGAAAGAGCCTTGCTGACGGGACACTGGCTCTGTGTTGGGGCTCTGTGGTCACTGGAACTGAGATGCAGAGTTTCTGGGGCTTTTCCTGGACAGTGTCCCAGAATCAGGAACTCAATCAGGACTCAATCAGGACTGCCCGGACTCCACGTCCTTCTTCCACTTGCTGCTGTGCCTGCAGACAGTGAAGCTGTGTGGCATGATGCATATTCAGTGTCTCCTCAGTACCTCTGAATGTCTGGGTCTGACTAGGGCTGGCGATGAGAGCGATAAAAATTACATGTGCTTGCAAGTTCCTTCCTGCCGTAAGAATCTTTACCCTATGATGTCCACAGCATTAGAAGAACAGAACCACAGCACTTTAATCAGAGGAAAATCCCCTCCCTCTTTCTCTTTGGAAGAAATGTTGAAACAGATTAGCAGTAACTAGAAAAATAAATAGAATTCCTTTTAAAAATTTTAGTACGTAACCCTAAAGTAAATGAGCAGATGATCAGTTAATGTAATAACACCGGGATGTCTTACACATCCAAAATAATAAAAGCAATGTTAAAATCAATATAACAAATGAGATTTAATTATAACCCTAGCCCATTTTGGAAACTCAACCATGTTTTTTAGAAGCACTTTCCCTGACCATTTAGCCCCCTCATTTTAGCTGTATGTCCTCAAAAACTCTTTTTGTATTAAAAGTTTCACAGAATATATTAATAGCAATAAGCATGTTCTTTCAATTGTATGAAATTAAAGTGTTTTTTTCCATTTCTAATGAAGATTTTCATTATAAAGCAAAGATAGTCTACTCACTATTCAAAGTTTTCTCCCTAACTAGACAAAATGCAATTCCAACCCTATACAAACTAAACTTTAAACCAAATTTTTTATAGCAGAATATAAACAGTAAACAAAGTATATGTCCACAGTAGCAAATTAAGCATTTTCTCATGTAATCACATCTTTTTTTAAGAATAAATTTAACAGAAACGAAGACCCAACACAGCCAAAAATAAATAAATAAATTAATTAATTAATTAATTAAAAAAAAAAGAATCAACTCAGAATGAAATAGAGCTGTATTTAAAAAAAAAAAGAAAGAAAGAAAGAAATTTAAGGGGGGAGATATACCCACATTTCAATTGGAATAAAAAATGATTGTTATTTTCCCATAACTAACACAATCAAGGCCTGAAAAATACTTATGAATCAATCTAGTAACTAAGTACGTAAATGCACTAACCTGAATTAGTTTATTTTTTTAATAAAGAGATTTATATTTAAAAACTAAGTCAAAATCATTAACAGAAGTTGATGTGCCTCTTTTCACACACAAAAGAAAATATGTAATGGAAATCTTTCCTCTGGGTATAAAAATAACATATCTTCACTCTTTAAATTTTGTTTTAAATAAAGTTATCCTGAAGGGGAAACATTAAAACGTATTTAAAGTTTCCGTATTTTTTAATTATAAACAGTATTTTTTTGACAGAGCATTCCTGTGACACAGTTAATAGCATAGTGATAAATTCAGTAGCACCATTACCAAACAAAGGTTGCAACATAATAGGCCATAAGATAGTAAGTAGCAAATCAAGTGTACTTCAATTTTAAAAAGATAGTACGTAGCATAAGGACAACAAATCATAATGCACTGTTCATAATTCTACTACTCTGGATAACTATTTCTTGGCTAATTAAAATCTCAATAGTTCTGAAAATTAGTTGTTATTCAAGTTTAGTGAGGCAAACACATCGCAGCAAATGCAAAGGGGCAAAATGTAAAAGAAAAATATCTGTCATTTTAAAAGCACCAATTTCTCAGTTTAGCCTAAGTTGTACAGCAAAGGTTGAAGAAGAATAAAAATAGTCATTGATAAATGTGCTAATCATTTCCTCCCAGGAATCAAGCCACAAATTCAGTCAAGTTTCTAGACCAAATTTCTAGAACACCCACAAGCTCTGAAACAGAAATATGCATCTCCTTTCCAATCGGCCCCCAGGGTGTTTTATTCTTTTTTTTTTTTTTTTTTTTAACATCTTTATTGGAGTATAATTGCTTCACAATGGTGTATTAGTTTCTGCTGTATAACAAAGTGAATCAGCTATACATATACATATGTCCCCATATCTCCTCCCTCTTGCGTCTCCCTCCCACCCTCCCTATCCCACCCCTCTAGGTGGTCACAAAGCACAGAGCTGATCTCCCTGTGCTATGCGGCTGCTTCCCACTAGCTATCTATTTTACATTTGGTAGTATATATACATCCATTTTTTTATCCTAAGGACACTATTTACACCAAAGTACATGTCTAGTTAGCATCAAGCACCAGGTTTAAAAAGATGTAACAAAAAAAAAAAAAAAAAAAAGATGTAACAGAGAAGCTCTAGGTTTGAATTCAAAATGCCACAGGAATCACTGGCAAAGGCTAAAATGAAAAACAGCTCTCTCAAGTGCCCAGAGCCAGCTGCTACTGTCCAGAATGTGGCTCTTTCCAAAAGAGCAGCAGATCTGCAGGAGACATGGCTTAAGAGGGAATATCATCTCCTAAGGCAAAAGTCGGCAAAGGGTTTCTGTACGGGGCCAGAGAGCAAATAATTTAGACTTTGCAGGACATATAGCCTCTGTGACAACTACTCGACTCTGCCTTGTAGCACCAAAGCAGCCACAGATGATATGTTAACGAACGAATGTGGTTGTGAGCCAATAAAACTTTACGGACCCTGAATATTGGATTTCATATAACTTTCATATGTCATGAGATATATATATATATCTATATATTTATATTTTTCAGCCATTTAAAAATGTAAAAATCATCATTAGCTCACTGGCTGTACAAAAACAGGTAGCTGTTTATAGTCTGCCGGATTTGGCCCATGGGCTGTAGTTTGTCATCCCTGGCCAGGGGCCCAGCTTTCCTTCAGCCCCTGACTATCCCTTTCCCCTCCATTTATATAAACCTACAAAATGAGTGCTCTTTAGCAAAGCAGCCCTTTTGCTTCTTTAGATTCCCTGATGCCCAGTCTCTATTTCTTTCCCATCGGTACCGAAAGTCCAAAAGAATAAAGGGGTCAGGAAAGACACAGAGCATGGCCTGAAGAAAGGGCACAAGTCCCTCTTGTGTTCCCTGGTGGCGCAGTGGTTGAGAATCTGCCTGCCAATGCAGGGGACACAGGTTCGATCCCTAGTCCAGGAAGATCCCACATGCCGCGGAGCAACTAAGGCCATGCACCACAACTACTGAGCCTGCGCTCTAGAGCCCGCCATCACAACTACTGAGCCCACACGCTGCAACTACTAAAGCCCGCGCGCCTGGAGCCCGTGCTCTGCAACAAGAGAAGCCACCACAATGAGAAACCCGCGCACCGCAGCGAACAGTAACCCCCGCTCACCACAACAAGAGAAAGTCCACACGCAGAAACGAAGACCCAACACAGCCAAGGAAAAAAAAAAAAAGAGTTGCCAACAACTTGTTCAGAAACAAAGCCTTGCCTGATGTTTCATGGGTAAGTTCCTTGATCATGGTAGTGCATGGGTCCCCGGGTAGAGAAAGGAAGCTCAGTGAACTTAGTTAAAACCCTAGGAAAAGGAGCAGCTAGCAATCTCATTGACTGCATGCCACTTTTCATAATTCTCCAAGGTGGCCAGAAACTCAACAAACATAAACTGAGAATCTTCTTTGTGTTAAAAGAACAGGGAAGGTACTGTGAGGAGTACAAAAATGAATAAGACTCAATCCTTTACTCCAAAAAATGTATTAAACATAAACATCTATCATACAAAGCAGATATGATCTGTATAAACCAACTGCATTAAGAAGTTAGAAAGAGAGCCAAACAAAAGGTAGGACGGAGAAGAATTTCTTAGGAGCTAGATATAAACAAAGAATATAATTTCAAGGAGAACAGACAGAGGTAGAAATTTGAGAGACCTGTGCATGTGTATCTAGGATGGCAGGATACGTGGATTCTCAATTCCACTAGACATTACTAAATTGTTCTCCAAAGGTGTGTTGCTTCCTGAGACTTCTCACCCTCACAACAGTTGGTATGATCAGAGTTTATTTTTTAAATGCTTTAGTCAATGTGATGGGTAGAAAAGGGTATCTCAATTTAATTTTCATTTCTGGTCCTCACATTCTCTAGAATTGTTTTGTATGTCTATTTTTACATGAAAGAAAGGCAGAGACTGGTCGTTCTGTGTGGCTGGAGCCCAGGACACAGAAAGTACACAAAGGACAAGCCTCCCTCTCTTCTTCTCGAGTTTTTTCCAGGACCTTGGTTTTTTCCTCTCCACCCCGTAAATTGTCAGTTTGCATCAGCAGATAGGGACAAACCTTTCCTTTCCTCCTTGAATGTGCCAGGGTAAATTAAAGAGTTTATAAATGAACATGGTTGAAAAATACTGGTCTTGACAGAAACATGTGAAACCATTTCCTCCATTTTTGTGCAAAACTTGGTTTCTGCCCAATTTAGATCATGGAATAGGCAGGGTACCTCAGAAAACACACCAAATGTTGATCCAGGTCTGGAGACCTAGTTACAAATTCTTGGCAGGAATACACCTTCTCTCATTGAGAAGGAAAAAAGTGTAGGAAACATAAATCAGGGTATGAACTTGATTTGCTGACGCTTGTTAGGAGGGTTTTGCCTCAAACGCTCCCATGCAGATAAAAGTTTAAGGCAAAATTCCTATAAATGATTCTAGGAGAAAATGATTGTTTTTAACCAAATTCTTATTTAGAGTCTTTCCATGCTGAGAATAAAGTGGCAATCAAAAAGGAATGAATGCAGTACACAGTAGAACTCTCAGGAAAGAGAACATAATACAGTGTTCTCAACTCTGGTTAACGTACACCATCAAAGCTAGGAAAAACCATATTCCAAAAATTGATTAATGTAATGTGATTCAAACAACACATTCCCTACTACAGTGGAAAAATAGAAAAATCACTATAAATATTTGTTTCCAAAAAAGAGTCGCCATTATCATTCCAGTAACACTATAACGCCACATTGCCTCAAATACACATAGATTTGTCTAATCCAGTGATTTCCCACCCTGGGCAATTTTGTCCCTCAGGAGACATATGGCCATTTTTCATTTTGAGACATATTTCATTTTCACTCCTGGAGGAGGTGCTCCTGGCATCTAGTGGGTAGAGGCCAAGGATACCGCTAAACATCGTAAAATGCACTGGATAGTCTCCCACAATAAATAATTATCTAGCTCAAAATGTAAACACAGCCACAAAACCCTGGTCTAATCTATTTCTTCATGGCTAGCTGGGACATGGTGACAAAAATAGCGGGTTAGAGATGATAAGCACTCTTCTTAAAGACCTCCTATTAAGTAAGCTAGACAAGTTAGAGTTCTAAAGTTTGCTTGATATTTACATAGATGAGAAAAGTTTCCAATTTAGCAATTTTCAGTTGTAATAGTTTAGAGAGAAAATGGAACATAATCCATGATTCTTCCCATGTTATCAAGCACTGTACCATCTATATTTATTAGCTTATCACATCTACCTATACACAGTTCATAATCAAACTGGCTACTGCTGGCTCCATCTATGACAAATCAATATTTTTCTGCATTTAGATGATATCTGAATTCCCCATGCCCACCCACCAAAATCAGTCCTCAGTTGTCAGCAGTGGGTTTTACGTGGCCACTTTCTGAGAAAAGCATTCATATCTGAAATTCCCTTCTCTGATGTTACAATCCAGTAAAACTTTACTGTCCAGCTCCATGAGACTTAAAAGTCAGATTAGGAAATAAAGATAATTTTGAATGTAAACCTAAACGCAGCCACAAAGAGATGTCTTCTATAAAAAGTAAGGGGTGTTGATAATGAAGTGAAATAAAATATACAAAGGCTGAAGAGGTCCCTCTAAGAGTGGCAAAGCCCTTAGAGGTTATTTTATTTCCCAGTAAGTTTCCTTGGGTGTTTCAACAAAGAAAGTCATTTTTCTGGGAATTTTTTTTTAATGTCTCCTTTTCCAGGTTTGCTGAAGGCATTTTCTTGTCTATTTTCTAGATGTTACAGTGAAAGATAATTTTAAAGTAATGAAAAAAATTCAGTTCAAATTTAAAGAAACCACAAAGGGTTGAGAAACTCATTTTGAAGCCATCACATATATCTGAGAGAAAGAAAAGTATCCTGTAGCTGACAAAAATCTATCCAAATGCTGAAGTTTCTCAAACTAACAAAGCAAGTACTGTTTGGCAGGAATGTAGAAAGATGGGCAACTTAGTCCACTGAAGTTTTCTGAAACACTTACAGATGAAAACAAAAGTATTGCTTACATAGATTGACTGGGTTCTACACCAAATGTCAACTTCTGAATGTAAACCTAAAATAGAAATTTCTGTCCTTGTGCTTAAGTAAAGTTCAAGCAGAAAAGTGCCCTATTTACTCCCCCCCCAAAAAAAATGACAGAATGATTTTAATTTTTAAACAAAAGTGGTACAGCAGAAGGACATTTAAATGCAAGATCTAATTTCAAAGAACACAGAGTTAGAGCACAAAAGTGGAACACTCCAAGGATATCTCATGTGCAGCAAATGGCAGCAAAGTATGTTTCGACAAACATGTGGTGAGGCTCCCTTTAATCCTGCTAAATGTAAAAAGTTTTATTTTACATGAACTTGACTATTCGCTGCAGTTCCAGCTTCTGAAAACAAGGAAGGGTACCAGGCTTACGAAAAGGGTGGCCAAGCGGAAAAGCTGTGGACAGCTTCCCCTCCATAATCTACAAAGAGGAAAGCTACCTCCTGGAGGTATTGGGTAGCCAAGCAGCCTTACTGAAAACAACCACGGTTTTGAGCGTTGTTTCTGGCAGGAGGTAGGTGTTACCAGCTGCTTCCTGGGGCGCTGGAAGGAATGTGTCACCATCAATCAGAAAGTACACTAGCCCCGTGTTTAGGTCACAGAGGGAGTACTGCTTCGTCCAAAACGGATAAATCATGCCAACTCCAGCAAAGGAGGAGAAAGCAGAGTTGCAGGAAAGGTGCTGGTGCGCACCGACCTGCAAGACCAAAAGGAAACCCCAACTTGTGCTGAAGAAAACTTCGTACGCTCTCGGGTTACGGAGAACTCCGAGAGCCCACGAGGGCGGATGCTCCCACACTCCCCTGGGGATCAGCACAGCCCGAGCGCAGTTCTGGGGAAAACCTGGGCGGTCCTGGGGAGGATGGACAGCCCACCCCCACTCACCTCGGTGGTCCCGGGGAAGGACAGGCTCCCACTAAATCACCGCTGCGGACCTGGGAGGGACGGGCGCCCCGCTCCACCAACTCACCCGGCCGACCCCACGCGAAGGACCGGTGGATGAATGAACTGCCCATCCGGCCGAGCCTCGCGGGACAGGGCGGCCCGCGGGAGTGCTCACCTGTGGGGATGCTGGAGGACTTCCCCGAGTCTGCACCCAGGCAGGGGTCCCAGGGCTGGAGGACGAGCGTCAGCAGCAGCAGCAGCCGCGGCTGCACCACGCACCGCCCCATCTTCGGCCCGTCGAGGGCCCGCGCGGGCTCCGGCGCCCCTGCCGCCCTGCAGCGGCCCACTTCTCGCGAGAGTGGAGACCCCCTGATCCGCCCCGGACCGACGAATGCGGGCGGAGGCGGACGGGGCGACTGGGCGCAGGGTACCCGCCGCCGGCAGCTCGAGCGGCGTGGAGAGGGGCGGGAATCAGGTGGTCTGGAAGGCGCAGAGCGGCGGGCGCCCGCGGCGCCGCGGGCGACTTATAGGCTCCCCGAGGGGGAGGCGACGGGGCGGGCCGCGCCCCGGCTATTGGCCGCCGGCTGACCCGCCGCGCTGCTGCGTGCACCGTGCGGTTGCCTGCGCTCGCCTGCCTGCGCGCCTGCCCCAGCCCCACGTCTGGGATTGTTTGCTCAATTCCGACCTATTTAAAGAGCCGTCTGCGGCTACGTGTGGAGGCTCACGCAGGGCTTCTGGCTGGAGCCGGGAAGCGTGCAGTTAAGTTTGGGAGTGGGCCCGAGACAGGGGGAGGAGACGCTGGGAGTCTGGCCGACGCGCGGCGCTCCCCGCTCCCTCCTCTCTGCTTCCCCAGCGCCCTGAGCTTCCCGGTAGCCTCTAAGGGTGCGAATCTGCTCTTCTCTACATTTAGATGCTACCCTCAGAGCAGAAGCGACGTCAAATCCACAGCAATCCTGGTTGAATGGGACCTCGCCCGACAATGAACGATGGAAATGTAGACACACCCCACACCCCCGTTAACTCAGGGGCAAGTTTCTAAACACTGTAAAAGGAAGGCCCTGTTTTTAGTTTACTCTGTAAACCGAAAGTTTTTATTGTCCATTGAACATTTCTTCCTCCTCTGCCTGTGCCAGGAGAGCCTTAGACTCTCTCCAGTAATGGCTTATAAACCCTGCGGAATCGGAGTCCAGCATGTGTAACCCGGGGCTGTGCCTTACAAGATCTTCCTTCAGTCCACATGGAAAATTACTCCCAGAGATGCTGTCAGAGCGAGCGATCTCTCAGCTCCCTGGCGCGTCCTCCCCTACTTCCAGTTTTGACTCATGTCTGAGAAAATTCCTTTTAATGTATTACTTCTCCGCACATTTTAGCTAGCCCAGTGTTTAATCTGTTGGGATGAGCAGGGGCAAAAGCACAAATTAAGGCAAAAGCCTGACAATCTGCCTCGTAAATTTCACGACACGAGAGAAAATGGCAATATTCTATAATGTTCTACCTCTATAATGTTCTACCTCTATAATATAGAAAATGGCAATATTCTATAATGTTGTACCTCTATCTTCCTAAAATGCAGGGCGGGAGGGGAGGGGAGCTGATTTGAGCCAATACCCTTTCCAACTCTGAGCCTTTGAAGTTAAAACAGAAAATTATTGGAAAAGACGTTCCATTATGATCACATTTTGTCTGAAATTAGCATGATGTCTAGATGAGTACTAAATGGTCGCATTAAAAACAGGTGGAAAACCTGTAAAGAAATGTTGCCTGTGTGTGGCATTTTAGAAAAAGAATCATTTCCTGTGCCCAGCCCTAAGCCAGTTGTCATGGTGTGTGTAAGGTTTGGTCTCAGTATTTTAAGAGGGATATTGGAGAAAGTTCAGAGAAGAGTAACAAATAATTAAAGAAATGGAAAGTATGACACGTGAGAATGAAATAAGGATTGTTTAGCCTGAAGAAGAAAAGGCTAAGGAAGGGATTCCTTAATAACATCCTTCGGTGTCTGGCCAGTGCCGCTCCATAAAACTAGGCAGAGGGCTTCCCTGGTGGCGCAGTGGTTGAGAATCTGCCTGCTAACGCAGGGGACACGGGTTCGAGCCCTGGTCTGGGAAGATCCCACATGCCGCGGAGCAACTAGGCCCGTGAGCCACAACTACTGAGCCTGCGCGTCTGGAGCCTGTGCTCCGCAACAGGAGAGGCCACGATAGTGAGAGGCCCGCGCACCGCGATGAAGAGTGGCCCCCACTTGCCGCAACTAGAGAAAGCCCTCGCACAGAAACGAAGACCCAACACAGCCAAAAATAAATAAATAAATAAAAATTTAAAAAAAAAAAAAACTAGGCAGAAAACAAACAGCATCAGTCCTCTAAATCTGAGGACTCTGCTGGGATTGGCTGGTCTTTTGGCCAAATCTCAGTCTCCAGAATTCCAAATCTGTCTACTGTGCCTGAATCCTGCCAAAGTCCTTAAACTTGACTTCTCACTTCCCTGGTTGTCCAGTATCTTCAAGAACTTGCGTGGTTAGAACCTAGCTTTCTGCCTTTCCAATCCCCCTCTTGCCCACATGCATACTTACAGCCTCTCCACATCACAAGGGTATGTGTGTTTCAACTGCAAAGTCCACCAATAATTGCAGGGTACTATGACATTCCTCCTTCTCTACTGAGAGTCACAAGGTCAGGACTATAAGACTTGTATAAAGTTAAGTGATTGGATTTGTTGTACAACAGAAACTAACACGGTACTGTGAAGCAGTTATACTCCAATAAGGATCTATTAAAAAAAAAAAAAACATTAAGTGTTTCTTTGGGCTTTTCAAAATAGCCGGCCACATTTATCGCTGCCTGAAAGAGCCCCAATTCTGAAAACAAATCCTTCCTCCCTTCTTATATTTCCAGCTGTCTGCTGGACATTTCTACTTGGACATTCCACTGGCACAAACTCCAAATGTCTTTAACTCATGAAATCCAGATCCCACTCATGGCTTCCTCATCTCTGTTAATGATACTGCTGCTGTTTAGCTCACAGAGCCTCAGACATTTTCTACTTCTCTCCTCCCACCACCTCCCTCCCCACAACACAGAACTAGACTCCAAATCCTGTCATTTTTTCCCCTCACATTCTCTCTCCTCTATTCCTTTCCATTCTCACTGCCACCTCACTAATGCACTCCTAACTGTGCTGTTTGAACTGTTTCCTAACTGATCACCCTCTGTGTAGACCCTCCCTGCCTCCACGTACCACAGCTAGATTCATCATACTCAAATATCCTTTCAATTACTTTATCCCCAAACTCAAAGATTTCAGAAGAAATTTGGAAGCAAACCAAATCTCTTAACCTAGAATTCAAATTCCTTCACTGTCAAACCTGATCACCTCTCCCTATAGCCGATCTGGTTTGCTTTATTACCTCCCAAAGCAGACAAAAGACTGTAATTTTTATTCTCTAGAGTTTGGGAAGTAATCACCGTCTTCTTCTTCGTTCTTACAGAGGCCAACCCAGAGCCAAGTTTCAAGGACCAGCAGTTTGTTGGGAGTTTCAAGGAAAAGGGGTAGTTGAGGGTGAAGTGACACAGGAAAGGGAATTAGCCAATAATGGGTACATTATTAAATCTACCACAGTAGGTAACCACAATCCCACAGAATTGATGTAAAGTACACCCCACAGAAATATCCTAGCCAAGGGGCAGGAGAATAGGAATATATATATGCCAACACTCATCAGTCATGGATTAAGGGCTGGGGGCACTCATTCTTTCTCAGACATTCCCAGGCTGCTATGCTCACAGGCATAGTAGCTCCCCATGAATGACGCACGTCTTAGCCATGAGAAGTGAGGTTGGCATGCTCAGAAATGGTAAGGAGATTTGAGGAGAAATGAGAAAAGCAGTAACAGCATCTGCTTAGCCACCATGCCTTGTTCATGTTATCGCTCTATTTTAAAAGCTCTTCTAAAATAGATACCTAATAAGGACCTACTGTATAGCACAGGAAACTCTACTCAATACTCTGTAATGACCTATATGGGAAAAGAATCTAAAAAAGAGTAGATATCTGTATATGTATAACTGATTCACTTTGCTGTGCAGCAGAAACTAACACAACATTGTAAAGCAACTATACTCCAATAAAAATTAATTAACAAAAAGAATTAAAGGTAAATGTTCTCAAGGAAAAAAAACAAAAACAAAAAAACTCTTCTCCAAATCTCTCCTCTTCCTTTCACTGGGCCAACTTCTGTCAGGCTCAGGTGCCACCTCCTACAGGAAGCCCAGCTTGAGTGCCTCACCCTATCTCAGGATGGGTTAAGTATCCCTGCTCCATGCTTTCTAACTGTTTAAACAAAACTCTCTCATTTTTGACAGTCTTTTACTAGACAATTTGTTTATCAAGGGCAGGATCCAATTTTTCTTCATCATTTTACTCAGTACTGGCACATAATAGCATGTATTCATTCATTTAGTTGTTCATTCAAAACGCATCCACTGTGTGCCTACTATGTCTAGGCACTGTTCTAGATGCTGGTAAGGCAGATATATCAGTGAAAAAAACAAAGTCCCTCCCTTATGTAACTTTTACTCTTGTGTAAAGAAAGAGATAATAAACACACAATGGTGATAAGTTGTAGAGAGAAAATAAATTAGGAAAGCTAACTAAGAAGGACCAAGAAGGAGAGGGTATGCTGAAATTTTGAAGTGGGCTGTCCTGAGAAGCCGTCACTAAGATGATCCTTGAGCAAAGACCTGAAAGTGGTGAGGGAGAGAGGTAGTCATGCTCTACGGGGGAACTGTGTCCAGGAAGAAAAACAGGAAGTGCGAAGACCCTGGGGCCAGAACATGTCTGAAGTGTTGGAAAGGGCCATGAGGGCACTGGGCAGGAGTTCAGTGACTGTCAGATTAGTAGGATATGAAGCCTGGGTGGTAACAAACAAGGGATGGGAAAGGTAAACAGATAATCAGACAGTGTGATAGTGTAGAGCCTGATAGCAACTTTGACCTGAGGACATTATGCTAAGTGAAAGAAGCCAGTCACAGAAGGACAAACACTGCATGATTCCACTTATATCTAAAATAATTAAATTCATAGAAGCAAAGAATAGAAGGGTGGTTGCCAGGGGCTAGGGGGAGGGGGGAAGCAGAACTGCTAACCAACAGGGGTGAAATTTCAGTTTCTCAAAATGAGTAAGTTCCAAAGATCTGCTGCACAGAATTGTCTCTGTAGATAACACTACTCTATTGTACATTTAAAAAATCTGTTAAGAGGGTAGATTTCATGTTTAGTGTTCTTACTGCAATTGGAAAAGAGAGAGAGCACCATTTGGATGGTTGCAAGCAGAGTAGTGACATGATTCAATGTAGGTTTTGAAAAGGATCGCAGATGCTGAGTGAGACTAAACTAAGGGAGATGGGTGGGAAAATGAACCGCAAAGTCTGGAAGCCAATTTGGAGTCTAAGGCAGTGGTCCAGGAGATGATGCTGGTTTCAGCTTGGTTGGTAACAGTAAAAGCAAGTCAGGTACGAAATAGATTTTTGATTGTAGAGCCAACAAAACTTAATGGTTTGAATGTGGGTATAAGAGGGAAGAAAAGGAGTCAAGATTTATTCAATGAATATTTGTTGAAAGAACGAAAGGTAAAGCCTTGAAAACACATATAATAGCCCTGGGGGTGGAGAAGGAGGGAGGGGTTAAATGCAATAGATGAGAAGGAAAAACAACCTGACAGCCAAGAGCTGAAACTCGGAGACGCCAGACCCAATAGGGGGTGGAGGAGGAGAGAAGTCAGCCAAGGAGACTGATAAAGTCAGACAAACAGGAAAACACCTACAGAAGAGAGACTTGGGAAATGGGAAGAGGAGGCCTGAGAAAAGGTCATTGATTTTTAGCACTGGGGACACGAGTTTAATATCAAACTTCAGATGGGAGCAGAAAGGACAGTGAATGTAAGGTCCAAACTGGAGATGAGAGTGTGGAGGACACCGTGAAATAGAGCTTTCATTCTGTAACTCTTCAACTAAATCAGACCTCTCCTGCCCATGTCAGGGGGCCACCTTTCTAATTGTAGGGTGAGTAAGTTGCCGCCAGTCTGAAGGTACCCTCTATATATGAGAGGCTTGTGGCCCCAGCTGTTTTCTTTTTAAATTCTTTAAGTTACAACTTGAAGAGAACAATTTCCAAAGTGACTTTTCTAGAGTTGGAAATCCAAACAAAACCAGTGTGAGAAAAGAAAGTGAACTGCTTAACAGATGGTAAGCAAAATAGATTTCTTCAGCCAACAAAAACAATTATTTATCACAGGGGAAATGTGCCTTGGTTATCTTCTGAAGGCTTTTACTCCTCCCTCCGGTTTCAAGAACCCTTTATTTATGAATCCTGGTTCTCATTCAGCACCTCTAGCCAAAGCACCATTTTTTTTTAACCTCCATTATATGTTTTAGTCATCTGAACATGATTATATAGAATCTTCCCTCGGCAGATATGAATTGTGAAACCCTTGTAACTAGCAGAATGATGTCAGATGTAAAACTATCCGCAGCCAGATTCAAAGTTAGAAGAGCAGGCCAGGATAGTAAAGAGAGCCAGAGAGTATACAAGTGTTCCACAGATGATCCTAGCAGATGTTCTGTGACTAGTCACACTGATTGGGACAGAGCTATCTAGGCCATGAGTCACCCTACAAGGTCAGCAGCAGAAGTTTGTGGCTTCTGCATTCAGTCTTCCAAACATATTTTAGCAAAGTTTTTTTTTGTTTTTTTTTTTTATGAATAGTGGTTAAGCAGTAACTTTTTTTTTTTTTTTTAATTTATTTTTGGCTGTGTTGGGTCTTCGTTTCTGTGCGAGGACTTTCTCTAGTTGCGGCGAGCGGGGGCCACTCTTCATCGCGGTGCGCGGGCCGCTCACTCTCGCGGCCTCTCTTGTTGCGGAGCACAGGCTCCAGACGCGCAGGCTCAGTAATTGTGGCTCACGGGCCCAGTTGCTCCGCGGCACGTGGGATCTTCCCAGACCAGGGCTCGAACCCGTGTCCCCTGCATTGGCAGGCAGATTCTCAACCACTGCGCCACTAGGGAAGCCCCCAAAGTTTTAAGCTATGACATATTTATTGACATAGGTAACTCCAGAATAACATTAATTATGATTAACCTAATTACATAGCATAGTGTCAAAAATTTCTTGTTCAGCTGTAGTTTCTCATGTTTTTTTATGGCTCTCTGCTCTTATGTTCCCTCATTCTCCTGCTTCTCAGGACCATTGAACTCCTTTCTCCAGAATCATCTCTGTCCAGAGGCAGATTTACCATGAAGCTAATAAAGTTTAAGTGTCAGTGACCCTCACTTGCAAAGGCCTCTGTGAATGTTGGGAGTGGCTGGGGATTGTACAGTATCCTGGGTTGGGAAGGAAGCCAGTTTGTTACCAGGAACAATTACTAAGAAAGCATTTCTCAGAAACTATCCAAGGAGATCTTAGGAAAAAAAGACTCGAGCCCAAGGATCCTGTAAATTTTTAAGTTGTTAGATTTTATTTTCTTATCCTAAATAAGTACTCACTTCTTTACCTTATTTTATATTTGTAACTCTATTGTCTTTTTTTTTCTTAACAATCCCTAAAATGATATAAACCTCAGGCCTCATTAAACTTTGATTCGCTCCTTGTCCTATCCCTAGAATCTAGACCCAATCCTTTCCATAAGTATTGCGAATATAAGGAGTCTGCAATCAACAATTTCTGGGCTCAGCACCGAGATGGGTCTTCCTTAGTCAACTAGGATCCTACACTCTGCCCACTTTCCTATAATGAAATTGTTACCTTATTCCTCTGTGACTGAGCTCTTCCTTACACACCTTTTTTTTTTTTAATTTATTTATTTTTGGCTGCGTTTGGTCTTCATTGCGGTGCTCGGGCTTCTCACTGCGGTGGCTTCTCTTGTTGCAGAGCACGAGCTCTAGGCGCACGGGTTTCAGTAGTTGTGGCACACAGCCTCAGTAGTTGTGGCTCGTGGGCTCAGTAGTTGTGGTGCACAGGCTCAGTTGCTCCGCGGGATGTGGGATCCTGCCCGACCAGGGCTCAAACCAGTGTCCCCTGCATTGGCAAGCGGATTCTTAACCACTGCACCACCAGGGAAGTCCCCCTTACACACCTTAGCTCAAGCATCTTAGTCCTTATCTTGGATCACTGTCTGATAGCCTACTTCATCTCAGACCGAGAGCTTTCCTTGTCATCTCGTAAATCTACAGAGAACAGAGTTCTGTAACTTCCTCCCACCTCTGAACCTCCTCCAGGCCTCCTGCTGGTACTATCTTACCACCTGCTATTGGATGCTTCCTTACGTCCCCTGCCCCATTACTGGCTGGTCCTCTTGTTCTGGTCATCTCTGTCCTGGCAGAGCTGATTTTGATAGAATTGAACTTACATATGTTGATTACAAGTGTCTGATTTAACAGAATACTATGAGTTAAATAACTGAATTATAATGTCACTTGGTGATTTCTCCAAGAATGCTTATTTGAAATGAAGCAGAGCCTAACTAAGAAAATATACAGATCCATCACACAATAAAACAGATGTAAGTAACTCTAATATTAGATGTCATAAAAAGAACAGAGAGGATAAAATAATAGAAAATCATAAAGGTTATTATAAATGGATATTATTTAGAAATATGCCATAAAAGTGCTAGTACTATTTTTAATCCATCATTCCTCAAATCTGGAAAATGAATTTCGTGACATACACTAAGGAAATATTTTGGCAATGGAACTGAAGGAGAATTTACTGTAAAGGGTGTAGCAATAGGGAAGAGCATGCCATGCCCAGTCTGAATGCAACACCCAGGATTATAACTATTGTCTTCTTTAGAGAATGTTCCATTACAGGTTTCCAAAAGGGATGGTTTGCTTCAGATATAATTTTCTGTACTATAGACACAGATCGTAATTCACAGAGCCCCTTCATACTTTTTGAAGCTAGCCATAATGATCACGTAGCCCATTTGCTGACTGCGTCTGAGCCTCTTCATATCGTATGTGAAATGTTCAGTGAACTCCCTGCAGGTAGCCATTTGGTGACTGCCTTCTAATTTATATTTTACTTCAATCACAGTGTTTTTCTTAATTTCTAGTGTTACTTTTTTTCCCAACGGTTAATATGATTCTTAAAAATCACAATTTAAAGATAACTAACGCCAATTTTAGCCCAAAGTGAAAACACTATTTAGGTGCAAAGGATTGTGGATATTTTTTGTTTTAGGTATAGGCTATAAAAGGCAAATAATCATTTAAAGAACAAGTTTTTAAACAAGAATTGGGTTTTTTTCTTTAAAAATTTAAAAATCTCTCAAAATGAGAAATATTAACGAATCAATTGATTTTTAAACAAGAATATTTTTTTAAACAAGAATTGGTTTCTTTTCTTAAAAATTTAAAAATCTCTCAAATTGAGAAATATTAGCATTCGATTACTCTAATATTTCCTTTTGAATTCTACAGTTTTTCAGTAATTATAATTTATTGTATGAATCAAAACAAATTAATGTTACAACTAGCATCCACACAGAAAAATTGCCCCAAATCCATCACAAAGGCAAAAATCCCTTTTTCTCCTTATTCCACCGATGATTTCCTTAAAGTAGGTTCACAGTTTTTCAGCTATTCATGCATGTGTAAATCATTGTGCTAAATAGTAAACTAAATCATATTATGCATTTCTGTAGTCTATAATATACCTAAATTAAAATTTATTAAAGAAAAAATATTAACCATCTGTTTTTTTGGATATTACATTATTTTGTATATCTTAATGTCCCAGATAAAACAATAATTTGAATTATCCTCTAAAGATAATATATTTTTGTCATTTGTTGTTTGTAAGGATAAGATATATTGATTTTGGTATATAGTTGAATAATAGAAGTATGAAATATTATGTGCTTTCAGGTCTTTTTTTTTTTTTTTTTTGGCCATGTCAATTCTCAGTATCAGTCTTTTTGGGAAGTATTGATATAATGTAGACCAAGGAAATAATTAATTTTGATACTTCAGTTACCAAAAAAATAAGTTACCAAAAATGCCATTTTTATTGCAAAAAATAAAGCAATGAAAGTTATTAGGGTTTTAATGTAGTCTTTACTTTTGATCAATAGGGCATGTCACTTAAATTTCATATGCCTTAACTTCTTTCTCTGTCACAAAATTAATTTTAATTTTTAAGGTATACCCTAAAGATAATTCAGCAATGGTGACATGGCATTATGTTTATCTCAACTCTTTGACTCAGGACAACATGAGTTCCAATCCTAGTTCTACCACTTAGTACCTGTGAAACTTTGACTGGGTTTCTTAATCTCTTGAACTGGCTGAAATTAAAGAAAATTTACTATTGCTTATCCAAAGGTGTCCAGAAGTAGGGAGGTCCCCAGGCACAGTGTGTTAAGTCTCTGGCCCTATTTTTTTCTGATGTTCTTGACATGCCCTACTCTGTTTCTTAGGCTGGTAGTAACATGCATGCAGGGGTTCTGGGCATTACATTTACAGGAAGAAATCCAGAAAAAGGAAAGAGGCTGCTTTTTTCATGTCCAGAAGCTGCCCCCCCCCCCAAAAAAACATATCAAAAGACTTCCCCTGATGTCATTGGTGAGAATTAGGTCACATGGTCATCTTTAAACCAATCACGGTGGGGGAAAAAGATTGTTTAGCTAGTGGGGATATTTCCCTAGAGCTGTGGATAGGGTTGGCTTTCTGTGAGTCACATGAAGAGAGTTTGTTTTGGAAACTTAAACAAAGTTAGGTTCCATTAGGAAGAATGTGTAAATGTTGGCAGCCAACATATCTCATTATCTATTTGTTGACTGGCTACCAAGGAAGTTGAGGATTCAGTACTCATCACACACACACACACTTCTCCAAACCTTCCAAAGTATGTCATGATTTTAGTTAGATTAATATCTCAGGTTTGCATGATTATGGCCGTGTAAATAATATTCACTGTTAAGCTAGATAATTTACTTTGGTTTTGTTTCCTTTTTTATATGCTCTCTGCTTTTCCTGGAATTAATAATTACATTTTTTAAAAATTCAACTATCTTGTTTTCAGTGTGTTATTTTATATCATTTTCAGCGGATCTGGGTCCCTGTGTCCATGACTCTCTGTTCCATATTCTGCAGAGAATAAATCTCCATGCTCCTGGAGGGTAGGGAAGGGGGAATTCACGGGAGGGATGGGTTTCTGGCCATGCCAGTTAGGATAGGGGATCTACATAGACCTTCCTATACATACCTTAAACCAATCCTTTTGCTTGTAGCTCTACCACTTAAACTTACATTCCAAGGAGTTTGATAGTTCCCAATTATGAGCCTTTCACTAGCAAGAACTGTTTTGTTTCTTGTTGAAATCCTTGTTCTGCAGGCAATCAGGTTTCAGCTTCCTCCTCCCTGCTAAGAGTTAATATGGATTTATCTGCTTTACATCTGCCCATAATTTACTGACATCATCCACTCCCATTCTATTTATATCACCTTTTGGGTTTACCCATTTGGATTTTATTCCTTCACTTACATTTTAGTGGGATTTCTGGAGAAAGTAGACCTAAAGGCATGTGTTTAATCTGCTATGTTTAACCAGGTTTCTGTTTCTTAACTATAGTAAGTCTCAACTTCCCCATCAGTAAAATGAGAATATTAATAGTACCTACCTCATGGTGTGGTTGATGGATTAAAGGGGCAAAGCACGAAAAATTTTAGTATAGAAAGCAGCAACTTAATATTTATTATTATTAAGGTTGTATAAGAAATATACATACATTTACATACAATAAATAATGCATAGGAAAATATATTTCCCTCTGCCTCACCCAGCAAATAATTATCTCTTTGTGTTGGTTATAAATAATTATATTTCTGTAATCATTTCCTAAAGGAAAATTATTGATTTTAATAAAATAATTTGTGAGAGGGGGCAGATAGTGAGACTTGAAAATGGATCTATAAATATTTCTAATTCTGAAACTTTCATTTATCAAAAACTGAGGGACTACCTTAATCTTGCCCGACAGAAAGTATCATCACTAAAGGATATATAAAGTCCAAGTGATCAACATATTATTAAAGGTATATTCTTATAAAACTGTATCATCAAGAGGAATGCAGTCACTAAAGAATGAATTTAGTGGTGCCTGGACATTCCATTGAAAAAGGGAAGCAGTTAATCATCTTATCATTAAAGGGTTTCCCTGATCCCAGCAGCTGCAAGTCCTCCCTCCCTCTCTGCCCTGCCTGGTATTTCATCTGCATCCCTTCATCACCCTTGTTATATCAAAGTTCACATACATCCTCACACATGGGTTGTATTCTCCTTTGGGGCAGAGCCGGGCCTGATTCATGTTTGTATTTCTCACAGTCCTGGCATAAAGCCTTGAAAACTGCTGGCGTGCCATAAATATCTGATGAATGAATGAGTACATTTATTATTTTCTCCCTTTCTGTCACATGCAAAAATCTAATTCATTGGCCCCCTTTTCTAACCCAGGTTTCACTAATTGATATATTTTTATTTTACTTACTATACTCGGAATAGTAAAACAGGACATTGACTTTTCATACATAATTTTAACCACCCCAGATCCAAAGACAATCATAATTGCACTTCCTTGTTTTTAATTGCTCTTTTCTTTTGCATCATTATATATGAATCTCCACTTCTCCACATCTTTTTGGTCAGATGCTAGGAAGCTGGTATTAAGCCTGTCAACGTGTATCATTTTGGGAAGAGCGATACGTGTACTTTTTCAGTCCTGTGAGGGGTGTTTGGTTGAACCATACTTTTTTTTTCCTGCCATACTCTAAACTTTTATTATAAATGAAAAACAGTGTTAGTTTGCAGTCTTACATTTTAACTTATTGTGAAACTTATCAGAATTTATCACAAAACCGGCATTTAAAAAATATTTAAAAACAAGTGTGATAATTTATCAGGTTTGAAATAATATGTCAGTAAGAACCAAAAATGTTTTCTATAGGAGTACGTCTCTCATTGGAATCCAAGTCAATGGAAAAACAAGAGGCAGCTTATAGGCAAGTTTACAAAACTATACCTGGTTGATAAAAACTTTTTCTGATTTTAATAATATATATGCCAGTACTTTATAAAGTCTACTAATCTTGACTAGGCTTTATTAATAACATGATGTCATGATGATTTCCTCAGAAGACATTCATTTTCATATCAACTGTTTACTATAAAATATTTGTTGTTTCTCCAGTGTATAGAATTATGGAATTTTTTAAGGACAGAAGTTGCATGTGTTTTGAGGGGCTAAATATGTAAAGTTTAATTTAGGGCCATGGGAATTTATTTAAACATATGCTTGTTTTCTTATTGTATAGATAAGTAGGTCTTGGTGCGCCCCTAGCAATCATTACACATATAATAATATAATTCATTGCAATCATGGGGCTAGAAATTTCAAAAAATGAGTACAGTGTATTGGATGAAATTTGAAAGAAGTATTTGAAGAAAGAATTTTTGAATTAGCAATCTTTCTTGTATTTTTTATTTTTTAATTTTATTTATTTATTTATTTATGGCTGTGTTGGGTGTTCGTTTCTGTGCGAGGACTTTCTCTAGTTGCAGCAAGCGGGGGCCACTCTTCATCGCGGTGCGCGGGCCTCTCACCATCGCGGCCTCTCTTGTGCCTCTCACTATCGCGGCCTCTCTTGTTGCGGAGCACAGGCTCCAGACGCTCAGGCTCAGTAATTGTGGCTGACGGGCCCAGTTGCTCCGCGGCATGTGGGATCTTCCCAGGCCAGGGCTCGAACCCGTGTCCCCTGCATTGGCAGGCAGATTCTCAACCACTGCGCCACCAGGGAAGCCCTCTTTCTTGTATTTTTAAAATGTTTCCCATGTGCCTGCCTCCAAAGCCTGAGGACCAGAACTTGTTATGTGTCTTAGTGCAGAGCAGATCCTTATCAGTACATGACGGCAGCCAGAGTTATGCTGAAGAAAACATTTTAAAATCTGGTTATTCACAGAAATGGAATCATAGTGTGGGTTCTTTGTGTCTGGCTTCTTTCACTCAACGTAATATTTTCAAGGTTCATTCATATGGCTGCCTGAATCAATTGCTCCTTCTTTTGTGTTGCTGGGCATCGATATCAGAACAGTAGTTGTTGCTGGGGTAGGAGGGGGATTGACTGGAAAGCAAGATGAGAGAATGTTCTATGGCGATGGAAATGTACTATATCTTAACTAGTGTACTGTTTACATAGATTATATATTTGATACCGTGTTAAGATCTGTGCATTTGATATATCTATGTAATTATACTTCAATACAACTTAAACTTGATCTAAAGGAATGAGGTGATCTGGAGAGAAATGTTTTAAAGAGGTTTTTATAGATAGTCTGTGCTTGTTTTATCTGTCAATAGAAACGTATTTGTGGTTCCAACTAAACTGCCCTGCTTTATTATTGCTTTCCCTTGAAGAAATCAAATGTGCTAGCAATATTTTAAATCAACAGAGGTAGTTCAAAAGGTCTGGATGAAAACATCTTTTATGAAAACCATTTTGATGCTTTCTTAAATGCCAAATATATTAATTCATTTGTGAAGTTTTGAGCATTGTGGACATCCTGAGTGATGGGGCTAGAGTGTGTTGAACTCAACAGAAGTATTCCCAGTCCTCCTGGAACCTCCAAGCTCTCAGAGAGGACAAAGGTGGAAAGAGGAATTACAAGCGTGATAAGTGTCACGAAAGGGGGAAGCACAAAGTGCTTGGAATTGGGTGAGTGTGGGAGGCTAATGCAGCCAGGGAAGACTTTGATGAGAAAATGTTTGAACAAGGACCTGAAGGGTGAGCGGATTTCACTAGATGAAGGAGGAGCTGGGGAGAGAGTGTTCTGGGAATCTGAGGATCACAGGCAGGAGAGCAAATACAAATTGCTGACCAGTAATGAGCAAGGGGTGTGGGAGAAGAAATGGACTAGAGAAGGAGAACGGAGTGGGGGTGGGCGGGGCGGAGGGTTCATACTGGCAGAGGAGACAACATAGAGCATTAAAGGCCACGGTGAAGATTTGGGCTTTGGCCCTTGGTCACCAGCAAGAAAATCCAAGTTGATATTGTGCTTTTCTCGTCAGTTGTTACTGACACTTTCATATGTCCATCTATGAAAGATATCTATGTGGCTTTTTGATGCATCATTTGAAGAAGGGTTTTTGGTCCCATGACAGCGTGAAGAGGTTGTCATTGACGTGAGACATAGGTTTTACATTTCCCTGAATCATCACAAGGCTCTGCTGATACAATTTGACATCATCATTGGTGTCACTAATCTCTTGTGCAGTTCAGCAGTAAAACATGTAGCCTCTCCTAGAGGGATGTAGCTGACTGTAAAAAGTAGGATGATTCTATTGATATAATAATGAATAAGGTCACCTTTTGTGCCTCAAGGTCTTCTGCTTCTCCACTGAGTTCTCACTGGAAATTGCCTTCTCTCACCTTCCAGCCCCCTTCGCGTGACAGGCCCAGAGTTATACCAAGGCCTTCCATCTGCCTTGCAGCCTCTAACTGCGAACCAGCTTCCCCCATGAAAACATTTTTCAGCATTCTAAAATATGAATTAAGTTGATATAGCGTTTTAAATATACTTTCATAGAATTGCTTGAGAAATAGATATGTCATCTTGGGTTGTAACAAAAACAAGGTAGAGCCCACCACGTATTTTTAAAGTTACGTCAGTGCAATTCTGTTTTAGGGAACTTTGCGTGCTAGGGAAAAGATTTTTGATCAAGTGTGAATTTTCAGCCTTACAAATAGTGTAACTCTTACCCTACCCTTTTAAACTACAAACTAAATTTGAAATAATCACATTGCTTTTAATCTACGGTAGGGCATGCAAAAAGAAGATGGATAGTGACTTTTCTAAAAGAAAAAAAAACATTGATTTGCCATGCAGTTTAATAAGATTTACCTAAGATGTCTAACTCCAAGATGTTGTTATTATCTTTTTTATAACAACCTTTTCCTCATTTTTCATTCTTCACATGAGTTAAGCACATATGAAAGAACAAAATTCAATCACAACAAAAAAAATTGTTTTTCCATAGGAAGTTTCAGGAATTCAAAAATTTATTTTTAATCATTTGCCAACATAAGACTACATGCTCCCAGGGAGTCTTCTCTCCCATTCCCATAACAGTTTGTAGAGTTCTTTACTTCTTTCCTCAAGATTCAACTCACAATTGCAATCTCAAAAGAATCCTTTGTCTTCTACTTAATAGAAAAAGTGGAAGCCATCAATGTGAAGGTTTTTGAACTACCTTCTCTCCCTATTCCTATTGCTCCGATGAAAGATGTACGTTCATTCATTGCCATCACTGACCCTCCCAGGCAGGTCGCTCCACCTGTGCTCTGGGATGAATCACTTCAACTCACTCACATACTGGACCTTATCAATGGCCTTCTCTCCTATACCTGCAACACCTCTCTTTGCACTTTCCTAAAGCACTTGTATACACTACAGATTCCATTATAATAAAATCAAAAGACCCACTTTTTTGGCTCCACAGAACCATCCACCCAATTTCTGGACCAGAGACTCTCAAACTTTTTGATTTTAGGAATACCTTACACCCTTAAAAATTATTAAAGGTCTTGAAGGACTGGATGTTTGTTTGTCCCCCCAAAATTTATTTGTCCATATGCCCGAAGCTTAATCCCTAACGTGATAGCAATTGGAGGTGGAGCCTTTGGTAGGTAATTAGGTTTACATGAAGTCATGTGGATGGAACCGCCATGATAGTATTAGTGCCTTTTTAAAAAGACCTATCTTATCCTCTGCCATGTGAGGATACAGCAAAAAGATATCCATCTGCAAACCAGGCAGAGGGTGCTTACCAAACATGGATTCTCTTGACACCTTGATCTTGGACTTCTCAGCCTTCAAAACTAAGAGAAATAAATACTTGCTATTTAAGTCACCCAGTCCAAGATATTTTGTTATAGCGGCCCAAATTGCCTAAGACAACTCCCAAAGACCTTTTGGTTATATAGGTTATAGTCATTGATATTTACCAATTCAAAATTAAAACAAACTTTTTAATAATATTTATTTATTCATTTTAAAGTACAAGTGAAAAAGCTACTATATGTAACATAAATAACATATTTTTATGAAAAAAACTGTATTTTCCATAACAAAAAGTTTAGTAGGAAGAGCGGTAAATTTCTTTAATATGTGGCTTAATAGAAAACAGATAGAGTCTCATAACTTCTTCTACATTCAATCTGTTGTAATGTTTTTGCTTTTTGGTTGAAGTATATGGAGAGTATCTAGTCTCACACAAATATGCAGTCTAAAAAGACAGGATTATTGTAACTGGCTTTTCATATTCTTCCTTGATGTCACATGAACATTTGAAAAGTAGCAGTTTCTGAAAGATTAGTTGCAAAGCGAAATCTCAAACCATGTCAGTGAACGTATGGCACCCTGTTACATTAAAATCCGTTGGTCTATTTTGCACTTTGAAAGGATCTTTGACCCACATATGATGTTATAACATTGTGCACTGGGAATCTGGAATACATTGGGTCTTTGAGTTATGCAGCTGTTCCCAATACACAGTGGAAAATTCACTGCACACTCATTAGAAAATAAGGGTGAAAAAAGTCAAACTTTAATATTATTATGAAAATAGTTTTGACTATTTCTAGACTGTACGGTCTAGTGGTTAAGAGGGCAGGATCTCACGTCAGACTCCTGGATCTGACTATCAGCTCTGCCACCCTGGGAAAAATCTGTACATCCATTTATTATGGGAATAATAAAAATACCTTCATCACTAGGACTGATGTTATACTGAAATAATATAATACATGTAACATACTGGCACACTGTAAATAACCAAGAATGATAATTCTTTTCACATTTCTTTTAGTTCCTAATTTTCTCCTGTACTTTCAATTTCTATTCTTGTTCTGTACTTTTACCTCATCTCCTCTTCAGATCTCTGATATTCGTGGTATATGTGACCTTAGGTCAAGCCTGAAGAAAATTCTCAGAAATTAAAATCTTCAGCTAAATCCAAATTGGAGGGCCAGGAGGCAGGATAATGCATGCTTTTTAGGAAATGATAAGATTTCTAGAACTTGGGAGGCAAAGAAAATGAGTCCTTAAATTCCAAGGATCCAAAAGTTTCACAGAGGAAGGAAACAACTTATTAAGGATATTTCCTTATTAAGGAAAGGATATAACATATTAAGAGGAGTCTAACAATTCCTAGGGTCTCCTTGGGCATCTCTGTAATAGGAAGCAGAGTTTCTCTTTCAGGTTCCTTGGACTGATGAAACACCTGGGAAAAGCATTATATCAACCTGAGGAGAATGGTTGCATTTGGCTCCTGGGCGGTTAAAAAAAAAAAAAGGCTGACCAGCTCTTTGTCAGAAGTCTGCCTCAAATTGGGTTCAAGTTTCCTGTTTTGGTTGCTATTGCTGTGTAACAAATTACCCCCAGATTTGGCAGTGCACTTCAAAACAGCCATTTTATTAAGCTCAAAGATTCTCCTGTAGAGAATTCAGACAGGGCACAGTATAAACAGCTTGACTCTGCTTCTCCATGTCTGGACCTCAGCTGGAAATATTTGAAGGTGGGGAGAAACCCTACAAAGCTGGGATCAGCTGAGGGCTCATTCACTCTCATTGTTGGTCTCAGCACCTACACATGGTGTTTCCACGGGTCTGAGGTTAACTCACAACATGGCAGCCTCAAGGTAGTCAGACTTGACACAGGGACTCAACATGGGTATTCCAGAAAACAAGTTAGAAACTGCAATGCCTTTTATGACACAGCTTCATAAGTCACATAGTATCACTCTCACCATCCTGGATTGGTTGAAAAAGTCTATCACAAGACTGCCTGTATTCAAGGGGAGAGGACACAGACCCCACCACTCAATAGGACTAGTGTCAAAGAATTTTGTGACAATGTTTTAAAACTGCTTGAGTTCCAGGCAAGAAAGCTATTCTTTGGAGCTTAAGGTAAAGAATGTCTAACCCTGTGAGCTTGGACCCAGGGATGAAGAATGAACAGGAGCGGCTTCAGAGCCCAGTGAGTGAGAGGCAGACTTGGACAGCTTGGAACTTGGCTGGATTGGGCTTGAGAAGAATCAAGGTTTCTTTGGATGCAGAGCTGGGTATGAGGAGTTTGAATGAGAAAGCTTGGTGAGGTAAATGGGAAAATAACATAGAAATAAAATAACATAACTCATAATCCAATCATCACCTAGAAGTGACCAGAGTTTACATTCTGATGTGTTTCTTTCAGTGTTATGTCTGCATGTATGTGAGTGAGAATGTTTATGAGCTGTGTGAGTTTGTGTGTGCATACACGTGTGTGTATGTATAATGTGTTGTATTTTTAAACAAAAAACTTCTTTTTTTTCTTATGGCCAATGAATATGTCCAAAAAATTAGTGTTTCATTCAAAGTAGCCATCATGGCTAGAGACGCAATTATTCTAATGATGCTGTTCTCATTCATACCCTTTTAAATTTCTCTTTTAAAACTATCTTCACAGAAACTATCATATTATTTTACCTATATTCAGTGGCATTTATTCAACATTCATTAGTCTCTGCTTCTTGTTTGTCACTCTTGTAGGCAGTGAGGATATAATGATAAATATTACATACAAAATTCCTGCCTTCTCAGTAATTATTATAAACAAAAAATAATATTTCTGATGGTGTTGGATGCCGACAAGGAGAGAGTGAATTTGGGGGACTTAGAAATATTTTAGATAGGGGACTAGGGCATGCCTTTCTGAGGAGGCGAACTGTGAAGACAAGGAAAAAGCAAACTTAAGATCTGGGAAGAATGATCCAGGGCCCGGAGAGGAAACACAGTTTGCTTTTTGACATGTGGATAAATGGAAAGCTACTGCAGCGTTTTCAGAAGGCAGTAACTTAATTTGGATAATCTTTGCGAGTAGATTTGAGGTAAGTAGGTGAATGTCATCAGTGAGTCTTTGGAGTCATAGAGTTTATGGTACAAACTGAGTTTTGTAGTTTGGGAAGTCATTTCTGAAGGATGATTTTCAAAACTGTGTTAGCAACAGAGACCATAGAAGGCTCCCCACCCCAGCCTCGCCCTCACTGAGTCCTTACAAAGAGTAAATATATCATTAACAATGGACGTATATATCCATTGTTATATACATTGTGTATATACAGTGGAAGTATATACCACTGTTAATGAGATATACAAATATATAATATATAATGAGGGCAGATAAGTTTATAAAGAATTTAGTGTAAAGGACTGAACATGTAAATTATATGTAGCTAGATAATATGGTTACTTATATTACTTTTTACATTTTTTTCTTTTTGGGAGGATTTAAATATACTGATTTTTTTTTTTTTTTTTAGATTCTTCATGAAAACTGTAATAGTATACTTGACTCCAGAGCTTGTCCAAATGATTCACATTTTCAAACTTAGAGGAGCCAGATGTAATGCAGTTTCCTTGAACTCTAAAAACAGAAATGATTCTGGTTCATAAGGGAAACTTAACCTAGCTAATCTACTTAAGTATATAGAGACATGGCATCCACACACATTTTTTCCATCTCACTGACTTTACCAGTCAGACTTTGGGGATCTTCCCGTAAGTTTGTCTGTGACTCATCCTTGGTTCAGATGACTTAATGCTTTCATCTAACCAAGGGAAGGGAACATGATCATTTGACAAATTCATGATCCCCAGTTAGGATGCCAGGAGCCTCTGAAGAAACTAACCTTGTGGCTTTGGCACTTTTCATCTTTTCTTTTTCTTTTAAAAAAGTCAGTGCTTACAGTTGGCCTACTAACTGGCATTTCTTTCATCCCTTGTGGGTATTTCTGGACCAGTTTGCTTTGATATCTCATAACAGACTACACAAGAGCCTGGCTAAGTTTCCTCGTATATAGACAGCAAAACAAGCCCTGTTCTTACTCTTCCTTCTTTTCTTGTACTTAGTAAAAATGCTGATGTGTGAAAAAGTCCAATTTTACACACATAAATTGTCTCACTGAAATTCTCACAATAACACTGTTGTCAAAACAAGTCAGGCATGATGGTTTTAATTTTACAGATACAGAAGTGGTGGAGCACAGGAGCTTCATTTCAAGCCTAGTGTCGCTTAGTTAGCAAGGGCGGCTGCTGAACTGGGAGCAAAGTCTGGGCCCCGCAAAGTCTAGTACATTCTTTCCGATACAACACATGTCTCTGCAGAAAACACCCAATACTTACCTGATACAAGCTTCCCCACCCCTAACTGAATATTAGACATTGTATACAATTTAAACTTTCTTGTTTTCTTATCGTATATTTGTTATCTATAGCTGCGATTTGTGTGGTTAACGGAGAATTCTAGACAATGAAATTTTCAAGTTGGCAGAGACAATAGCCTTTCTTTCTCTTCAACAGACCATTGACTGAAGGTGCCTCTGTGGTTTATGTTGAAACTGACACTGAAAGCAGCAGTTAGCCGATAAATTTACCCAAATTCCTAGTTCAACACTGACAGGCTATATACCCTGAAGCTTACATTTCCACATGAATTTTAAAAGCGGGATGACACCTAAAGAAACGTTTCTAATAGCTCTGCACACGCACACGCACACACACACACACACACACATACACTGGTCAACCCATTGGAACATTTTCTTGGTTTAGTACCTTTTCTGTGTGGCTCAGATAAAAAATTAGCAACATCTGAAAGTAGGTTGATTTAGTTGGTTGGTTGGAAGGAGGAAAGATTGAGGGTGGTGTGGGAGTGACAGGAGCAGAGTTTTGGAGTAACTCACTTTATATTAAGTTCGGTGGGGAATCCAGCAAAGAAACTGAGCCAGTTGTTATAAAACTTAGGACTACTGGGTAAGAGGAATGAATAAAAAAGACTTTTTGGCTGTTTACTGGGCATTAGCAATGTGATCTCTCTTTGCTTTCTCCTCAAGGATTCAACCTCCTTTAAGATCCTTTACATACAGAGAAGGTCTACATTGCTCTTTTGTGATTTTTGGAGTAGCATTTGTTTTGTTGGTAGGAGTGCCAGATTTCACAAGTAAAAATATAGAAAGCCCAGTTAAATGTGAGTTTCACGTAAGCACTGAATAATTTGTGTGTGTGCAAGTCTCAAATATTGCATGGGATAATCTTTTACTAAAAACTGATATTTGCAATTCAAATTTAACTGAGCATCCCGTATTTTATCTAGCAACCCTATTAGTTTGGCTAAACCATGGATACAAATAAGAAAGTTTATTTTATGGGCTTATATACAAATTGGAAGGAAGTTTCCTGGAGGCTTTCAGGCTGTAACAACTGTTTGCAAGCTTGGCTGCACACATTAGAATCACCCAAGGAACTTCAGATTCTGGGGCTGTTGCTCTCAGATTCAGCCAGGGTACGGAATTTTTCAAAGCATCCCAGGTGACACTGGAATAGCAAGAAGCTGGTGACTGATGTCCAGTGAGTCTCATCCTGTACTATACAAAACAGAAATCTAAGGGAGTTTTTGAAAGCACTTGTGCCTGGATCCTACCCCAGAGCAATTAAATCAGTGTCTGGGGGGGGAGGGGGGGCAGGCCCCCTACATTGCAATTAAGGAAAAGTAAATTTCAGTGTTCCTTCAGCATTAGGAAGCCCTAAATTATAGCCTAAAATATGACATCCTAGAGACAGCCAGCTATAGAAAACTTTTTAAAGTTTATTTTTAATTTTCTAAATTATGAAACAATTGTAATAAAAATTTATTATAATAAATCCAAGAAATAAAATAGCATCTAAAATAAAGATGAACTTACCCAATTCTACTTCCCAGAGGTATCCACTATTAAAAGCTTGATCTGTTTTGCCAGCCTGCAGGAAGCAGGAATCAATGAGAGGCAAATGATACGTGTCATTTATCTTTTAAAGAAGTTGCCAGACTTCACATTTAATGGACCAGAATTTTGCCATGTCACCATGTCAAGGAAATATTATGTGTATTCAAGGCTTCACTGTGAATCAGTGAAATCAGAAGCTAAAATATAAGGGAAGAAGGTGAGAGGAGACTTGAGGGGACAGAACCACCTCTACCGCAATAATTCTCCACTCCTGACGTTCCATGCGATGGCAGTGGCACTGGAGAACACTCCTGGCCATTCTCCTTCCCCTCATTTACTCGCCTCAGGGAGCAAGGATGACTTATCCAGCTAGCGAGTTTAAAAGAAGGAACGGGACATAAGCAGTTCCTTGTTTTTGCCTCTCTTTGGGGAGGCAGCCTGACATTCCCAGCTCTCCTACGGGGTAAGTTTTATAGGTGCAAGTTTCCACCAGGGACCCCTCCTGTCTTCCAGCTCTGCCTGAGACAGGGAAGGTAACTGATTCTATACCACTCTGTAAACCTACTGTTGCCAGAGAACCCCCAATATCCTTAAAACAGCCTTACGAGGATAAAAATAATTTGTGCTTCCCTCCCTTGTCTACCTCACAATTAATTTCATTCACAAGATACATCTTTCAAAACACCAGCAATATAAATACAGTTTCCCTTTAAAAGTTACAGAGCTATCAGTGAAGGAAATGGCATAAACTCTTCCTGATTTCCACGTCCAGGCAAGTCCTGTGGCCTTATCTCAAACATGTGCCATGAACATGTTGTAAACAGACATACACAAAGCCCTATAGAATGGGGAGAGATATACAAACACAGAAAACAGACAGAAAAACAGAAATGGCCTAACTAGTAGAAAAAATGATAGCAAAGCAACGTAAGGGGATAAAATAGACACTTAGCATTGCCAGGAGTAATCCTCGTTGCTGACTCTCACCCCATCTACCAGATCCCGGAATAAAATATTCCCACATCCTGAGCCACGTCATCTGTTCCATGTCATCTGATGGGCCAGCAGGCAGACAGGACACATCCAGGCAAGAGTTGTGTTCAACTGTCCATTTGTCTGTATTTCCATTTCTCTACTAAGGGTAGTGCTACAATTGTCTTTGCACAACTGATACTCCATTTTGAACCAGCAATTATATTCCTTCAAAGCAGGAAAATCTATCAAACAATGAATAGACTTTTACCAAAAAATCTAAATACATATTTTAATAAGGAAATTGAACTCAGATGTGAGTGGTGACTATAAAAGGTATCAATTGTATCAGTGGATAAATGGATAAATAAATAAAGTAACCCTCTATGTTACCCATGACATAAACATTTTAAATGTTTTTGTTGTTTTCGTAACATTGTAATTTAGTTTCTCCTTTGTAGTTAGAAGACCTCTGTGAAATTAGTATGGTGTATTGAAGTACTGTAGACTCTATAACCACGTGCTTAAAAATGAGTTAGAAGATTAGAAAAATTTTAAACTGGGTTTTAATTTTTTTATTGGTTAAAATTCTGGTGTTATGAAAGATGTTGCATTAAAATATTTTAAATCGCTGCTAAATTCTTGGTCTGGTGGAAGGAAATTGGAATAAAGAATGGAAATCTGGGAATTCCCTGGCGGTCCAGTGGTTAGGACTCGGCGCTTTCACCGTGGCGGCACGGGTTCAATCCCTGGTTGGGGAACTAAATCTGGCAAGCCTCGTGGCACAGCAAAAAAAAAAGAATGGACATCCATTTTTACTTCTGGTTCTACTACTAATTCCTGCTATAACTTTGGACACATGACCAGGGCCTCTCTCAATTTCTTCGTTTATATATTAGAATGTAGAGCAGATACACCTTAATGCCCTTCTAACTCTAAAGCCCTTTGATTCTATTCATTAAAAGTTATAGATTAGTACCAATATATTCCTGACTGAAAAAACTGAGCAGAGCGTACTAAAGAAATCCATGAGCTGGTACTGCCCCCTACAGTAGACTGACATGGTGTAGGGCGTGCTGTAAAACTAGACACATATTTTGTCATTCTAATTGTGTCTCTCTGGCACCCTCTCTGTGCCTATTGCTGCAAAATCAAGAGTTTTTAAAACTGTCTAATTGCTAACTGTTTTTATGTGTTATAATGAGAGAAATTAAAACTTAAATAAATCATATTTCATGACTGTTAGCTAAGACAATTTGAGCAAACATTTTTTAAAAAAACTGTTCAAGGAAAAGAATGTTCCTGTAATTTCGCCAAATAAATTTATGAGTCTGATTTACGGAAGAGCTGGCACCATTTTATTTATTTTTATTTTCAAGTATAATATTTTTATTACACCTAGTTAAAAATGTTTTTTCATTGAAATATAGTTTGTTTACAATGTGTTAGTTTCAGGTGTACAGTAAAGTGATTCAGTTACATATATTTATATACATGTGTGTGTGTGTGTTTTAGATTTTTTTCCATTAGAGCTGGCACCATTTTAAATGAATCACTTTTTACTTAACAACAGCATTAGAAACATTAAACATATTTAGTGCTGCTGGAGGGGCAGGGTGGCAGTTGGGACTCTCTCCAGAGAAAAAGGCAATGGTTGACGTCATTTTTGTACTCTCTCTCTACCCCGACAGCACAGGAGGGCATATGTGGATGTGACATCCTCACACTGCCTTGCTGAGGCTGGCAGGGGTGAAAGGTTGCAGCACCCCCAAGCTCCCTGGCTCGGACCAGTGAGCATGAGTTGTGGCATCATTCTCCCACTCCCTTGCTAAAGCCTGCAGTCATGCACACAAAGGCACTCTCCTGCTGCATCACTGAAGCTGTCTGGCAGTCAGGGTCAAGGCATTTTCCCACTGCCTCTCTGGCAGTGTGCTCTGACTCCAAAAGTAAACGCAACAGAACAAAAATAAATAAGTGGTACTACATCGAACTAAAAAGCTTCTGCACAGCAAAGGAAACCATCAACAAAATGAAAAGACAACCTACTGCATGAGAGAAAATATTTGCAAATCATATATCCAATAAGGAGTTAATACCCAAAATATATAAAGAACTCATAAAACTCAATAGCAAAAGGCCAACAATATAATTTAAAAATGGGCAGAGAATATGAATAGATAATTTTCCAAAGAAGACATGCAGATGAGCAACAGGCACATGGAAACATGTTCAACATCACTAACCACCAGGAAAATGTGAATCAAAACCACAATGAGATATCACCTCACACCTGTCAGAATGTCCATCATCAAAAAGACAAGAAATAACAAGTGTTGGCAAAGATGCGGAGGAAAAGCGTCCTTTGTGCACTATTGGCGGGAATTTAAATTGGTACAGCCACTATGGAAAATGTTATGGAAGTTCCTCAGAAAAGTAAAAATAGAACTGCCATACAATCCAACAATTCTACTTCTGGGTATTTACCCGATGAAAACAAAAACACTAATTCAAACAGATACATGTACCCTCATGTTCCCTACAGCATTATTTACAATAGCCAAGATATGGAAACAACCTAAGTGTCTACTAAAAGATGAATGGATAAAGAAATTGTGGTATATCTGTATATACATGTATCTCTATCTATCTATCTATCTATCTATCCACACACACACAATGGAATAATACTCAGCCATAAATAGAAAGAAATCTTGCCATTTGTGAAAATATGGATGGACCTTAGGAAGTTATGCTACAGGAAATAGATAAATACTGAATGATTTCCTTTATACGTGGAATCTAAAAAACAAAACAAGAATCATAGGTACAGAGAACAGAATGGTGTATGCCAGAGGGGAAGGGGGTTGAGGAGTGGGTCAAATGGGTAAAAGGGAGTCAAGATGTACACACTTCCACTTATAGAATAAATAAGTCATGGGGATGGAATGTGCAGCATCATGACTATAGTCAGTAACATTGCAGAGCATACTTGAAAGGTGCCAAAAAGTTAATTTTGTATGGTGACAGATGGGAACTAGAGGCATACCTCATTTTATTTCACTTCACTTTATTGTGCTTGCAGGTACTACGTTTTTTACACATTGAAGGTTTATTGCAACCTTGTGTAGAGCAAGTCTATCAGTGCCATTTTTTCCAAAAGCATTTGCTCGCTTCATGTCTCTGTGTCACATTTTGGTGATTCTTGCAATATTTCACACTTTTTCAACACTATTATATTTTCTATGGTGATCTGTGATCAGTGAACTTTGATGTTACTACAACTTGCTAAAGGCTCAAATGACAGCATTTTTTAGCAGTAAACTATTTTTAAATTAAGGTCTGTACTGTTTTTTTTTTAGACATAATGCTATTTTACACTTAACAGACTACAGTATAGTATTCACATAACTTTTACATGCACTGGGAAACAGAAAAAAAATTGTGTGAATCACTTTATCGCAATATTTGCTTTACTGTGGTGGTCTGGAACCGAGCCCGCAATATCCCAAGGTATGCCTGTAGTTTTATTGTGGTGATCATCTCACAGTATACAATTATCAAATTATTGTGTTGTACACCTGAAACCGATATAACGTTATATGCCAATTTTACATCAATAAATTTTTTTAAAGATAACAAATGTTCATTGGGCATCTTAAATGTACAACTGTCTTGAGCTCTCTGTTTACTGTAATAAACCATCAATCCCTGCTTTGTTTGATGCAAATTTACTAAATTGACCATTTCAGTTACATTCACCATGTATTCAGTTTGCTAGCATGCTGTAAAATGCACCCTACTCATCTCCAGCAGTGTCAGGAAGTTAACCTGAGCTTATGACACAACCAGCCAGCCTGACTGTCTGATTAAATGGGACAGAAATATATCACCCAACACTTCAGATTGTGCTAGTGACATGGCCTCTATTGAATATGCCAACATCCCATTGAACACATGTCCACCCTGGTCCTCAAAGATGTGTATTTTGTTTAAAAATCTGTCTCATCCACTAGCCTGTGAGCCCCTGAGAGTAGTAATTATGTACTTTTCACATTGGTGCTTCCCTCTGCTTCAGAAATAGCTCAGTGTCTGAATTTAGAAGATGCTCAATAAAGTAATGATTGATAGAGTGAAATAGTAGAGAGGATGTTAAAACTTTTTACTGGCTACTATAACAAATATTGCAAAAATATATCCACTGGCTTTATTGTTATTCATTAGGCAGAGGTGAATGTCTACTGAGTGAATGCCTACCATGTGCTATTACTAACCATGCTACGTATAATCATGTAGCATACTTTGCTGCCTCACTCTGACTACACTTGGAAGGTATCATTCTGTTTTTCTCTTTTCTGGGTTTTACAATTTAGGAAGCTAGAGGCAAATGGGAAATGCATTCTGCAATGGTCGACCAACTTATGGGAATAGATCCATTTTAAATATTAGCTATCGCCAGCCAAAAAGCTGAATTTGGTATTTGTTGATTAAATCCAGACCTATGGGTTTCCCAAGCTTGCATCTTTCAGTATAAATTACATTAAACCTTGACTACTGGGGGGAAAAAGGACTGAGAAGTAGCCAGCAGTCCCATCAGAGGCAGGATGACATTCCCCAGAATCACTGCTTATTCTAGACTTGAGCTTAATTTAACATCTAGTTGTTTGGAAAATTCAGCTAGTAAATTAGTCTAGTAACCAGATTTTTATAAAATTTCTGGGAAATCTGTCATTAAGAAAAAAAAATGTTTGAAATGTACCCTTCACCAACAATTACAAATTCTAGCAGCTTTTCTGCATGATATACTGGCATTGAAATCATACTTAAAATTTAAATGTGTCTTAAATAACTGAATTACAAATAAGCACTTATAAATAACTTGGTTATATCAGAAAGTTAGTTACTCCTACAAAGTCCGAAGCCTTATTTAAATATTGTCCAAGTCAGCTATGGGTGAGACACAAGGTGTGATTTATCCTGAGGCAAATTGTTCTCCAGCTGTGAACCTGTGAAACCAAACAAGTTGTGTGCTTCCAAAATACAATGGTGGGGCAGGCATAGGATAGACATCTCCATTCCAAAAGGGTAAAACAGGAAAGAATAAAGGAGGACAGTTCCCAGGTATGTCCAAGACCGAACAGGACAAACAATGTTATACCTTAAGGCTCAAGAATAATCTTCTTTGATTCAATGATCTGCCTTCTAGACCCACTGGGATGGCAGTATCACCCCAGGGCTCAGCAGGAAGGCCTGTAGCGACTCTCTGCCTGGGCTCCATGGCTCTCTGGGTCTGGGGTCCTTGGCCCATGAGTGTCCCAGGTGGCCCCATCCCCTGCAATTTAGGTAAAGGCAGCCATGCCCCGCCAGACCTGTGCCAATGGAGACAGGGTCATATGGTCATCACCAAAGTTTGCTGCCTGTGCCCTTTGGAAGGGCAACCACTGAGGCCCATGCTACACTGGGGGTCTACCAGAGCTTCATCTGGGGTGTTGGAGGAGTGTGGCACAGACTACAGAGATCAGAGCCCTACATGTGAGATGGCACCATACAGCTGGCACAAAGGTCCCACAGGTGCTGGTGGTCCCTTCTTTGAACTACTCTGCTCCCCAGGCCCTTGCACTCAGGGCCTGTGATGGGAGTGGCAGCTCTGTTGATCTCTGAATCCCCTTTGGGGGTCGTTCTTCATTGTCTTGGAGAATAGTGCCTGGCTTCTGATCAGATGGCTGATCCATACTAATCTCCTTATCAGTCACTTGACCATGCCCTTAGTGTTCTCATTTTTTGCAATACGGATAGGCTGAGAATTTTCCTAATCTTAAGTTCTTCTTCCCAGTCTTGAGAGAAAAAAACGGAGCTGGATGAATCAGACTCCCTGGCTTCAGACTATACTACAAAGCTACAGTAATCAAGACAGTATGGTACTGGCACAAAAACAGAAATATAGATCAATGGAACAGGATAGAAAGCCCAGAGATAAACTCACGCACCTATGGTCAACTAATCTATGACAAAGGAGGCAAGGATACACAGTGGAGAAAAGACAGCCTCTTCAATAAGTGGTGCTGGGAAAACTGGACAGCTACATGTAAAAGAATGAAATTAAAACACTCCCTAACACCATACACAAAACTAAACTCAAAATGGATTAGAGACCTAAATGTAAGACAGGACACTATAAAACTCTTAGAGGAAAACATAGGAAGAACACTCTTTGACATAAATCACAGCAAGATCCTTTTTTGATCCACCTTCTAGAGTAATGGAAATAAAAACAAAAATAAACAAATGGGACCTAATGAAACTTAAAACCTTTTGCAAAGCAAAGGAGAAACTACAAACAAGATGAAAAGACAACCCTCAGAATGGGAGAAAATATTTGCCAACAAATCAATGGACAAAGGATTAATCTCCAAAATATATAAACAGCTCATACAGTTCAATATTAAAAAAACAAACAACCCAATCAAAAAATAGGCAGAAGACCTAAATAGACATTTCTCCAAAGAAGACATACAGGTGGCCAAGAAGCACATGAAAAGCTGCTCGACATCACTAATTATTAGAGAAATGCAAATCAAAACTACAATGAGGTATCACCTCACATCAGTTAGAATGGGCATCATCAGAAAATCTACAAACAACAAATGCTGGAGAGGGTGTGGAGAAAAGGGAACCCTCTTGCACTGTTGGTGGGAATGTAAATTGATACAGCCACTATGGAGAACAGTATGGAGGTTCTTTAAAAAACTAAAAATAGAATTACCATATGATCCAGCAATCCCACTATTGGGCATATACCTGGAGAAAACCATAATTCAAAAAGACACATGCACCCCAATGTTCACTGCAGCACTATTTACAATAGCCAGGTCATAGAAGCAACCTAAATGCCCATCAACAGACGAATGGATAAAGAAGATGTGGTACTTATATACAATAGAATATTACTCAGCCATAAAAAGGAACAAAACTGGGTCATTTGTAGAGACGTGGCTGGATCTAGAGACTGTGATACAGAGTGAAATGTCAGAAAGAGGAAAACAAATATCGTGTATTAATGCATATATGTGGAACCTAGAAAAATGGTACAGATGAACCAGTTTGCAGGGCAGAAATACAGACACAGATGTAGAGAACAAACGTATGGACACCAAGGGGGGAAAGTGGCGGGGTGGGGGTGTGTGATGAATTGGGAGATTGGGATTGACATGAATACACTGATGTGTATAAAATGGATGACTAATAAGAACCTGTTGTATAAAAAAATAAATAAAATAAAATTCTAAATAAATAAATAAATTCTGCTTCCTTGTTGCTTAACAATCCCATCTTTACGTCCATTCTCTCAGGTTGAATTTTACTGTAAGCAGTCAGGAGGAGCCAAGCTGCACTTCAACACTTTGCTTAGAAATTGTTTCAGCTAGGTATCCCACTTCACCACTTGCAAGTTCTACCTTCCACAAAACACTAGAACATGGACACAATTCTGCCAGAGTTCTTGGCCACTTTACGATAAGGATCACTTGTCCTACAGTTTTCAATAACATGTTCCTCATTTCCATCCTGGTCTTTATTGTCCATATTTCTACCAACATCCTGTTCATGTTTAATTAGGTATTCTCTAAGAAGATTGAGGTTTTCTCTACAGTTTGCCTCTTTTCTTCCTAAGCTCTCATCAGAATTATCTTTAAAATTCTGTTCATGGCAATCTAGGCTTTTACCAGTATGTACCTTAAAACGTCCAGCCTCTATTCCTCACCCAGTGCCAAAGCCAGTGCCACATTTTAACATATTTTTTATGCAGCATCCCCATTTCTCAGTACCAATTTCTGTCAGTCTGTTTGGGCTGCTATAACAAAAATACTGCAGACTGAGTGGCTTAAACAACAAACATTTAACTCTGGAGGGTGGGAATTCCAAGATCAAGGCTGGCAGATTATAAGGGCACTAATCCCATTCATGAGGGCTCCACCTACATGACCTATCACCTCCCAAAGTCTCCACTCCAAATACCGTCACACGGGTAATTCATAAATTTGGGGGGGGTGGGGGGATGGGAATACAAACATCCAGTCTATTGCAAAGCCTCAATCACAAGTCAAAAATAAAACAGTATTTTACTATAAACTATATTATATTTATTTAGAAGCCAAAAACAATATGATGAAACATGAAAACACACACATTTCAGAGAATGGCTTGTTTTGTTAATCAATCTGATCAGTTTTACACAATGAAATATCGTTAAGAAACATAAAAATTATAAACTGTAGTATAAAAATATAAGAAACATAGTATTATTTTTAAAGAAAGAAATTGTAAGAGACATGTTAATACCACAAAAACTTAAAAAGAAATTTAAAATGTCATGCTAGAAATAATTTTTTCTTAGTATTATGCATCAGGTCTTAGAATGTAGGGATGTAGACAAGTAAAAACGAAAAGTTTATATAGTAAACTTTCTGAATATTATTGTCTGATTTGCTATATCAAATGTCAGACATCATTATAAGAAATAATATATCTGTCCATTTAAGACTACAATTGCCTTAAATATAAGGTAATTATTATTTTAGAAACAAGCAGTTTTTACATTTTTTTAGAAAGCTAGTAGTAGCATATAAAAATGAACATTACAAGAAACTGGGTAAAACAACATTTACCAGGAAAAGATGAATATAATTTTAAAATGAGGCACCTTTCTTTCACTTCAACAGGAACTGTGGGTGAAGGCCTTCATCTCATACCAAAGAACACTCAGTCTTGCTTCTTTTAACAAAGAGCAGTGGAAGAATACATTCCATTCTATGTACTGGCTGTGTTGAAAGAACACAGTTCATGTCCAGATAGGAAGCTAAAGTGCAGTAGAGGCAAGTTGATTTATCAGAGTGTATTCACTAATACGCTGTGATTTTAACTAGTTAATACAAATAAGTGTAATTTATACTTTTACTATGTTGATCCAAATAATCTTTACTGATAAGCTATAGATCCCAGAGAAGCAGCATGTTTGCTGTGTTTTATCATTTTCTTTGCATAGATACAGATTTATCTATCATTTAAATAAAAAACAGCAAAACAATATTAAGCAGTGTCTGCATTTGTAATTTTTGCTTTTACAAAGTGCTACGCAGAATGTCACATTTCAAAATTTAAAAACAAAACTCCAACTCTTGCAATTTGAACAGCACAGTTCAAATCAGGGATCTTCTTGTAAGAAAAAAAAAAAATCATCTCCTCTGTGTCATATCAAATGAGACACAGGTTCAATAGGCAATCCTAGAGATTCGACCAAACCTATTTTACATGTAAGACATCTATAACCAAGAGAGATTAAATGTATTAAATACAAGCTTCTCATAAGGGCACTGATGTCTCTAAATTGCTCAGAGATCTAGATTGGTTAATGGTCCTGGTAGTCTGACCCCATCTTCATACAGAGGCAGCTCCTGATTGTGTATGCTAGTAAATGAGGCATGGAAAATATAACCTTATGATATGAAAAACATGTTTTATTTTGTAATAAAATTAAAATTTCCATTGAAACTTTTATGAAGTTTGCAAAATGAGGTTCTGATACATTTGCACAGGTAAAATTTTCCTTGTGCAATAAAACATAATATTTCTGTCTGCCTTCCTTTTTGTTTTTAACAATGAAGAGTATCATTCTTTTCACCTGGAATCAAATTTGTCTTCAGTAACTGGACATGTTGATGGAGAGGAGAGGGTCAGAGATAGAAGCTATATTACTCTATCTCAACAAAGATTGCTCTAAAAAGCCCATCATTTTACTATCAATTAATGTGAAAGCTTTGGGATTCATTTTCCCTCATCTCATGTTTAAAGGGTTTTCAAGTTCACTATATATATGTTTACTTGGTTAATGGGTCATAACTTTTTCAGGTAAACTCCTAGTCTACCAAGTAGACAGGTAGACAGATACTCAATTAAAACACATGTTTAGATGTGCTCTTGCACTTACACTCTCAGCCTACCTGTCAAAGCTAATACCCAATAACAATAATCTGCAAGAGCAGATACATATATTTGTGAATAATTGAGGGCTGACTGTAACCAACTTTTCTAAATTTTTTTCATTAATCAGAATTGCCGATTTGCGGTATCCATCAATTATGAGTAGATGAACGTTGTGGTGGAGAGCTTTCAAAATACATGAAGTCCTGAAATTGGAAAAAGAATTATATGTATAGATAAATATCAAATTAGATAGATAAATAATTATACAAATAAAGAATGTAAATAGATAATTAGGTGCAATGCACAAAATGTTATTCTTCATAATTTATCAGGTGATCTCATTCCAGTTAAGAATAAATCAAGCTAAGGAAATCTTCATGAAGAGAACCTAATATGAAGAACAGCAATTGCAAATTTGAAACAGTGGGTAGTCAATAAGTTTTCCATTTGGGGTACCAATTAACTAAATTTTCATTGTTGAAAGGAGGAAAAACTTGATAATCAATATTAAAAATGTTAAATATACCAATTGCAATATGTTAATTAGGTTTTTAAGGTAAATGCTATCAATTTTATTTCTATGCTTTACTTACGAATATTGGCCACTAATCAGACAGGAATGCAGCAAGGAAATTGTACCTAATAAATCTAGGATGGTACAACACCAAGGAGTATATTGACAAAGAGGTAATAGATGAAGGGAAAGAACATCAGCTTTAGAGTTATTTTATTTCACTAAGAAATCAAAGAATAGGCATCTTTAAGTAATGAGAACGATAAGTAACATGAAATGATGACAATTACACCCACTGGATGCCTAGTATCTTTCAAGCACTTTCCTGGCCCCTTTACTCATATGATAGCTAATACTCACAACCCTGAAATATATATATATAAATAAGTATTTTCATTTCCATTTTACAAATAAGGAAACTGAGGCTTGCAAGTGTTAAACACTTTGCAAGACATATAACTAGTAAGTGGCAGAGACAGCTTCAAATCTTATTGCCTTTCTACTGCACTACACTACTTCTCATCAGCAAGAATAATTCTCTCAGGATAACTCAGAAGCAAAAGGCTTACAATGAGGAAACAAGCTCCAAAAATCATGGCTTTCATTGTCACATCCAGGTCTAATGGGAAGTGAATTTCAAAGTGGTCAGCATCACTCATTGCTGATAACACACCATTCCACTTCCGAGTAATACTGCCGATACTGGATACACCATCAAGGGATATGACCTAGAAAGACAAGAATGTGACTCTATGATTGAAAGGTGTTAAACTACATGCTTTATTCTCCTGTTTATAAGCAGTTTACACTCAAGTAGTATAAATACGGTGCAGGAAATGAATATAGTAATAATATAATTTCAAATAGGGAATTATGGCCAAGAAGGGTTAAGTGCCTTGCAACTGGTTGACAACCAAGCTGCGGAGTATCTTACAATTCTCAGGCCAGTGTTCTTTCTTCACCCTCAAATGAGTTATTAGGGAAGCCTGTCAGAGGAGGTATGATTTAAACTGATTTTGAAATTCTTTTTCATATAGCAAAGGGTGGGAATTGGAGATTGGGAGGGAGTCTTTCCCAGTCGAGGGAAACACGTTAGCAAAAGCAAGGTGGTATGGTTCTTTTCACTTCACAAAATCCATATGATCACTCAGGCTTTTGTGGGCCCTGTCTTCTTAAAGTATGTCAGAATCCCAAAGGGCTTCAGCTTCTAGAAGGCACTTGCCACAAGGATAATACCCAAACACTACATTTTGGTGATTAAAATGATCCACACACCCTGCCCTCAAAATCTGGCTTATCTACATTTTCTTTTCTTTTTTTTTTTTTAATTTTATTTATTTTATTTTTTGCTGTGTTGGGTCTTTGTTGCTGCACGCGGGCTTTCTCTAGTTGCGGCGAGCGGGGGTTACTCTTCGTTGCAGTGCGCGTGCGCGGGCTTCTCATTGCGGTGGCTTCTCTTGTTGCAGAGCACAGGCTGTAGGCGCGCAGGCTTCAGTAGTTGTGGCTCACAGGCTCTAGAGCGCAGGGTCAGTAGTTGTGGCACACGGGCTTAGTTGCTCCGTGGCATGTGGGATCTTCCCAGACCAGGGCTCGAACCCCTGTCCCCAGCATTGGCAGGCGGATTCTTAACCACTGTGCCACCAAGGAAGCCTACACTTTCTTTCTATCTATCTATAACAGCCTTTTAATAAATAAGTAATGGCTGATGAGATGGTTATGTAAAATGAGAACTAAGGAAAGTTTATCGGGTGTCATAGAAAATATTTGAATGAGCAATTTTGGATTATCAATTTTGTTGAATTGCGAGGCATTTAGAAAGAACTCTTTAAGAAGCCCAGGAATCTCCTTTGTCACAACTGTTAAGAGTAATAAGCTATCATTTTGTGGCCATTGAGATGAAGGCAAAACAGAAGGATTTTCCTTCTTCCAGAAAATGTTATAATCCACTGTAAGATTTATCCTTGTTTATCAGTGTCGTCTTGTTTCTTGAGGATGCAGACAGACTTCTATCTTGCAAATAAGCAATTTGCACAACCTCAGGGGTGCTCTATTGGTTCTGTGATATGTGGGGCCTTTTCATTACTCAGGACCTATATTCTGTTCCTGGAAATCTTTGGTAAAAATGGTTAGTGAAATACAGCCAAGAATAAAATAAATGGATTAGGTTAGGCTATTTACTCTCAGGTTTAATGTTTTAAATGGTTTCTTCTTATCTTTATCAAACACTGAAATCATGCAAAAGAAGCTCACATTGTGGAAAACATTAAGCAACCCCCTAATGATAATTTGAAAATTTTTCAATGTCAACTGGTTAGTTAACTCTTTCCTCACATTACTTTATTCATTCACACACACAAAAATCGTCTAAAAGCGCATCATTCTGAGGTCTGTTAGTAAATGTAGAAAAAATAGTAGAAACATTTATTTTTATATTTGTTTACCTCAAAAACAGAATCTGAACCACAGCCATAGGTTGAGCATGGCCCAAGCACTCCCATCATATCTTCTTTCTTCTCGTTTTGGATGCTGTACACTGCCCTGCACAGGTTCCAGTGTTCGGCAACAAAGCCAATGGTGACACCAGGAGGACACTGCACCTCCAGCTGCAAATGAAGCAGTGACAGAGGCGAAGATGCTACATGTATAGGTATACACATACACAGATACACACAACCTAGGTATGTCCCTAATTCATTCAAGAACTAGGGAAACTGTCACTGGGAAAGAGTCTTCCATTATCCCCAGGCTATTTCTTAGGGTTGTATTTCAGTGAACAGCCTTGAGAGATGAAGTCATGTTCCCTTTGGGACAAAATTACTGCTTGTTAAAAAATGGTCAGTTCTCCAAGCTCCATGTCCCTCAGCTGCATATGTAGCATCTACCTGGGATCCTCTGAGTCATCCCTGTAGAACTTGGGGATGACGGGACCTACGCACACGTGCTGGAGCTCATGATGCTTCCTGTGTTGTAATAAAGTTCTCTGCCCCTGACCTAGGGGTCTCATGTCTTCTGGCACAATCCATGAAAAAGTAACATGCTAGCTTCTTAGACTGACATCTCAGACATGACAATTGTAATAGAAAACAAAAGAGAAAAGAGGCATTCTGAAAATTGTATGTCGTGAAGACAACAGAATGTGTGTATAAGTATAGGAAGAAGTGGAGATTCATCTCAAATATAAGACTGTTATTACACAAAGACAATAATGACAAAGGAGTAAGCTATCTGACAATTGCTAATATTCACTGAGCACTAAACTATTTGCCAGGCACTATGCTAACACAGTTGACATTTATTTACTATCTAATCCTCAAAATAACCATCCTATGAGATAGGTACTATTAATATCTCCATTTTATAGGTGAATAAATCAAGGCACAGAGGCTATAAGTAAATTCTATTGAAAATGCTGGTACTTAACATATAATTAAAATCCCAGTAATCCTAGGAGGTATTTTTTTCTGCCCAGTTAATGTATTAAGAACACTGAGGCTAAAACAGGTTAAGTAAATTGTCCACTTTTAAGTAGGTGGCATATTCGAAATTCAAATTCTCTTGGATCTCTCTCTAACACTTTTCTTTTCCCTGTAGCAAACAATTTTCCTAGGGCAGCACAGATTACAGAAGAGCAACCAAACTGTAACTTGGCACACCTGCTTTCTAGTTCCAGCATCTACCAAGTGTAACACCATCCTCAGGCACTTATTCTTTTTTAGCCACCCTTTCTTTATCTGTAACAAGGTGTAGATTATGATGGGTAGAGTAAAAGCATCTGAAGTTTCTTCCGATTCTATTTAAAAGCATGTCTACATTTAGTGTGACCTTATTTGGGGATATGTAGGAACATTTAGACAAATGTGTGTTCTAGGTAACAGGCTAATTTCTAATTCAGTAGACACAATGGATAGAATTGCGATCACTGACTAAATAACCCTCATTTGTGCTTGACCCCACCAGCTAGCACCTGAAGACATGAACCCACATGCAAAATGTCTTTGTGGTTTTTCCATAGGTAAGACAATTTGGCATTTGGCTTCCTTCCCTGCCGCCCCCCCCCCCCCCACTATCTTCTTCCATTCTGCCCGTGCCATGAAAGTCCCCTCCTGTGTAGCTTTGGAAGGAGCACAAGCGTGCAGGGAAGAGTTGGATCAGGAAGAAACAACGGATGAGACTTCTGTCCTCTGACCTCTTGCCTGGTGGAGGGGCAACAGAAGCAGCAGCAGGTGCATCTGAAAGGTCTCTGCATTGTCATGACTTCTCGGCCCATACAGTCAGTGACCCGGAGCACAAAGGGCCTCAGTGTCCGATAAGCATTCCTGGTGTAGTCATCTGTGTCTTCGGTCACAAAGTAAACCATCTGGCCCAGGTTGTTTTTAATATCATATGTATTAGTAGTTTCAAAACCTGTTATCACTAAAAATGAGAGAGCCATCTTATTTTAGAAGCAGTTAAAATGGGCCTCAAGAAGTCCTTTTGTAGTATTTCACAGGGGCCTAAAGCAGAAGAGCTTTTTAAAAAATTTCAGGTGAAAAATATGCAATTATTAGAATGCCATTGCAATTCATATGCCCTACAAGTCTATACGTAATTTTGAAATTTTAAAACATTTCTTTTAAGAAGTTCAGTGTAAAATGATTTTTAAAACTTTTCCACACAGAAGCAAAGATTGGAAACAATATTCCTGGAGTACTTGAATTAAGAAAACTTTAATTATAAAAACATTTAAAGGAAATTATACACCAGACCATGAATTAATCAGCTTATGAAATATGCTGAGAGGATTAGGGTCATTACTAATTGCAAATAAGAAAACCAACCAAGAAAAGTCAAAGGCTCTATGTGGAGGTAAAATGAATGAAATGAGGGTGTAGATCTGATACAGTGAGGGGAACTGAGAACAGGCATTGTGTTTACCGTGATTTTTTCTTACTTCTACAGCATTGGACTTAGAACTCAGCAGACTGAGACTCTATTTCCAGCTCTGCCATTGATTAGCTGACTAGGGTGCCCTTGACTAGCTCGTCTAGTCTTTTTGTTCCTTCTTTTCCTTGTCCATGAAAAGTGAATATGGAGGAGTTGAGACGGGTAAAGGATAGGGGGTTTGACCAAGTAAAAATGTTAAGTCCTTTTGAAATCTAAGAGCTCACGTATGATGTGTAAACAGATAAAATTATACAAAGTTAAGTCCCTTTATTACTTTCTTGAAGACAGGGTAATAGAGGATAGTCTTTTCTCTTTGAACCACTAAAAAATGATCAACATAAATAAGGAACTAGATATTGGATAATGCAAATTTTCACCTGATTCAAATATTGCTGGACACTACAAAATTATACATACTTTCCAGGGGTTCAAAATGCTGAAGAACATGTATGTTGTCCAACTGTTGGGATAGAACAAAGCAATTAGGAGAGAGAGAAATAACAGAATCAAATCAAACCAGTATTAGAAAAAAAAACTGATGAGACAGAAATTAAATATATCAATCGATACAAAAATATCTTTCTGAAACTGAATGGAATCAAAAACATTTTTATCAAGCAAAATCAGCCCATCTGCACCTGATCAGATGGTTATTAGCAGAGCCATCCAGATAGAACACTTTCCTCCAGGTCCACTGTAAAATATTGAAACAATTCTCTAAAATATCAGAAAATCATCTTCCTGCTTCAGTAACAGCACCTAGAAAAAGCTATGTTGCCTAGTTCAGTTCCTACTCATTGGTCTCTCTGACATGTCACCCACAGACTGGAGTTGTCAGGAAGTTCAGGACAGTTTAACGTGGACCAGCCACAGAGAAGCCAATTTTCTCAGGGGCTTAGGGAGAGTGAATGAGGCAGGGTGGACCTTGCACAGGAATGTCCGATCTCATATTACTTCACAGTACCTCTGAAAGAGGTTAACACACTGACTTCCATTCACTTGGGCTGCTGATGCCAGGGTCTTCCCTAAGTGCAGACTTTAATAGGGGAAGATCCAAGAGAGCTGGAAGCATGTGAATAGGATTAGGGCAAAGGAGAGGAAACATTCTCCAAGGATGGAATCCCTTGAAAAGGGAGGTTGGTAATACCATTAGACCAACTTCTACCTTAACTTTACTTAGGAATCACTGTAAAGATAAACACTTTGGCCCATCATCTGTTATACTTGAGAACATCCTAGCAGAAAAGAAACCCCCTTAAGGACAGACTACTCATATCTATATAATTTTAGATAATTTAGATCATTAGATCATTCCTAATGCCTGAGCCCAGAACATTGCCTGAAATGCCATATTTTACCAAATGTTTGTTGAATACATTAATTAATAAACACTACATTACTGTGGTAATAAATAAAATTTAAAATAATGTAACCTGACATAAACGTTTTGTGGCGTGATCCATTACAGGAGGGTATAGAGAGGATACAATCTTCCTTTCATTAAAAAATTTTTCTTTTATGAAAACACTATCAGGTGAGAGGGCCTAAACATGTCTTACAAAATTATCAAAAGTGGCCACTAGGGTGGTTTACAGTCCCTTTGAAAAACTCTAGGGACTCTTAAACATCTATAACTAAAAAGTAAAAATATTCACTGCTTGGTAAGAGCTTCCACTGCTGAGCAAAATATTCTAAAGAAATGATGCCTGTTACTGTGAAAGAAGTTTACCCAATAAGATACTACGGTTGTTAAGAAGCAGTTCTAACAAAGTGTGGAGTCACTGGCCAAGGCAATATTCTAGAAATAATGTAAACCCGCTACTCTGGATGTTAAAGTGTCAGGATAGTCCTGATAATGATTCATGTAATTTGCACACGAGATGGCAAAAAGACTATGATAGGGACTTCCCTGGCGGTCCAGTGGTTAAGACTCCACACTTCCACTGCAGGGGGCATGGGTTCAATCCCTGGTCAGGGAACTAAGGTACAGCCAAAAATAAAAAATAAAAGCCTAGGATGAAGAAAATGCTTGGATGCCTGGCTCTGTGTCTTCCACCTACACACAAGGTGTTTCAACTAAAAACATCCACACAGCTATTATCCACTGGGTGGGTCCCATGTGCCAAAAATATTAGGCACGTTACAAACTCTATCTCATTAAAAATTCTCCTAACAACCCAATAGGGTAGGTAACACTAGCACTATTTTATAGATGATGAAATTCAAGCACCAAGAGGTTAGAAAAGTTACTCAAGGTAGTAGAGTGAGGAGAGAGTAGAGCTAGAATTAAAAGCCAGGTGTGTCTGGCTCTAAATCTGTTTTATTTGTTTCTTTTTCAATTTTTTTTTAAGTAAAAACATTGCTGAAAGGCAAAATAGAATTCATAAAATATGCCCATTTAACTTCACTGAAAGTAATAGAAGAAATTAAGAAAATGGGTTTTTAATATTTAAATGAACAATATTAAAGCTATACATTTTTAAAAAGAAATGACTCCAGATATTGGATTTCTAAGGAAATTTTCTATATTTATCATCAAGTAAAAAAATAAACTTTCTAAACTTGGTTAACTTATAAGCATTTTATAAGCTTCCAAAATAATGTAGGGGTTACTCTAGCACTGTACCTGAATGACTGGCTTTGTCAATATTTTGCCAAACAACAGGTTAATAAAGTTTTTGGTTTATGTAAAATCCAAATTTTCCTGATCCAACTGTATTACTTTCAAAGATCAACACTATAACTTTGTAACAATGGTTTTCAATGCACAGGATTAACAGTCAGTATATAAAACTGAAAAGAGAAACATGTCAACTCCAAGGAACATTTGGTTGACTACGGTGGGGAGACACGTATTGAATTGGCAAGTCCCTTGCTTATAATGTATCAATATTTCAACACTTGCTTTTTCTAAAAGTGAAACATGATTTAGTAGTTTCTAAGGGATTTGCAATACTAGGTTTATCTTATTTTCATTAAGCAACATTTTTATTTCTGACATGGGTTTTTAAACAATACCATTTGGTGGTACACAAACCTGTGGGCATGTTGCCCCAGTTTCTGAAATGGGTGGCCCGGTCCTAGAATGTCCATATAGATAAAAATTAGGGAGTCTCTGTGTTGTGGAAAGGGGTTCTCTGGAACTTGACCTGAAACAGTATCCTTGGAGGTCCCCTATTTTTATTTACCTTGTATGTTTTGGGAGGTGACAGGACTGGTTGATGAAAACTATGGGTGGTGAGAAATAGCAATGGCCTGAGGCACTGAGTGATTGACTCACTGTCTACCGTTCTGTTCTGTTCTTTGTAATGTTGTTTTTCTTGACGTTCAGCCTTTACTTCTAAGCAAGTGACACTCCAATTAACATCTTTGATAATTTTTCTTCTATTCCAATTCCTAGTTTTTAAACTGCCTTCGATAGGACATCTTGAATGTCTTAAAATTCAATATACAACCTTCACAAAAACCATAGTCATCCCACCAAAAAAATCCCTATCTTCTTTGTTCCCCATTCACATTTCTGAAATTAGCACTACCACTCCTATAGTCTCACAAACATCTGTTATCACTGACCCATCACGTTTATCCACTCTATCCTGTCTCTTCTTGTTGGATCCCCAGTCATACTTTGTAAGAAAATAATTTGGATTTGTGTGAAGTACCTGGGCTAAATATTCCAGACCTGGAGGACAGTTTGGCATAACAGTTGGCATTGGCATCCACACTACTGGAGCAGAATGTTGTGGTACAGGATATTTTCCAGGCTGGTACTGGATAGGATGGCTACCACCAGTGTGCATGTACAAGGGGAAGGTAGTGGGCTGATGCGGACTGTAGTATCCCACAGGCAAGCCTCCTGGGTGGCCTGCAGGAGGAGGGACAGCTGGTCCAGGGGGCCCTGCGTTCAAAAACAAATGGAAGTGTTATACATTATAAACACTACAATATATTGGAAATTAGCATGACTTTTTACATGGAGATGATATGGATCACACAACCTCCACTTAAAAATAACAAGGTGTTCCATTTTACGAGTGTGTAGGATGTACCAAAATGTACTAAGGGGATTTACACATTAACTCATTTGATCCTCTTAAGCCTTATGAGACAATTATTCCCATTTCAGAGGTATAGAAGTAAGGTTGAAATATCAAGTTAACATGTTAGCCTCTAGGCATTAGCTTCCTTCTTTGGAGATAATAATATACCTACTTCATTAGGTTATAGTAGGATTAGCACAAGGCCTAGCATATAATTAGCATGGTTAAGTTTTTGTTACTATGTTTACTGTTATTATTGTTTAAGGTCATAAAGATAGTAAGGTCTACTTAACTTCAAAGGGGTTCTTTTAATGACTGCTATCTAACTCCAGAACGGTTTCATCACCCCCCTCAAAAAATCCCATACCTATTAGCAGTCATTCCCCATCTTTTCCCCCAGTCCCTGGAAACCGCTATCTCTATAGATTTGCCTAATCCGGACATTTTATATAAATAAAATCATGTAACATAGCCTTTGTATCTGGTTTCTTTTACTTGGCAGGTTTTCAAGGTTCATCCTTGACCTTTGCATTAGTATTTCATTAATAAAAACTAGTGAAATAACAATACTCATGTCAGACAAAATATACTTTAAGACAAAAACTGTTACTAGAGGTAAAGGACATTTTATTATAATAACAGAAGTGTCAATCCGTCAAGAAGACATAATTATATACACCTAAAAACAGAGCTTCAAAATACATGAAGCAAAAACTGACACACTAAAAAGTGAAATAGGCAATCCAACGAACAATAGTTGGAGGCTGCAATACCTCGCTCACAATAAGGGATAGAACACCTAAGCAGAAGGTCAAAAAGGAAATAGAAGCATGAACAACACTATAAATGAAACAATACATAACAGGCATGTATAGAACACTCTACCCAACAACAACAAGCTAAACCTTCTTCTCAAATGCACATAGAACCTTCTCCAGGAGAGACCTACTGGCTGGCCATAAAACAAGTCTCAACAAATTTAAGATACCTGAAATCATACAGAGTATATTCTATTACAATGGACTAAAACCAGAAATCAATAATAATAGAAGAAATTTTGGAAATCACAAGTATGAGGAAATAAAACAATACACTCTTAAATAAACAAAGGGGTAAAAAGAAATCATGAGAGAAATGAGAAAATACTTTGAGACGAATGAAACAAAAGCACAATATACCAAAGCTTATGGGATGCAGCTAAAACAATGCTTAGAGGGAAACTGACAGCTGTAAACACCTACACTAAAAAAGAAATATCTCAAATCAGTAACCCAACTTTCCACCTCAGAGATAAACGAAACCCAAAGCAAGCAGGAGGAAATAATAATAAACACTGAAGTAGAAGTGAGTGAAATGAAACAGGAAAAACAATAGACAAAAATCAGCAAAACCAGAAGTAGGTTCTTTTAAAAGATCAACAAAATTGAGAAACCTTAAGCCAGACTAACCAAGAAAAAAAAAATAGACTTCAATTACTAAACACAGGGGTGAAAATGGGGACATTACTAAACTCTTACAGAAACTGAAATGCATCATAAGGAAGTATTATGAACAGCTGTATGCAAAAGCAGGGTCCTGTGCACAAGCCCTGCACACAGCACCACCAAGGGGGCGGGAAGACCACCTAAGCTGCACCTCCTGCCCAACCCACTGATTCATCCCTACCCTCACCCTATTTAAGGAACCAGCTCACCCCCTGCCTTGGGGGTGAGCAAGGCCACCTGTTACTTGTTCTCGCTCCCTCTGCTGTAGCAGGGATCCCAATAAAGCCCTGCTTGAATTTCTCATCTGGCCTCTTAACAATTTCTGTTGATTAAATTGTCCAACGACCTGGGTCTGTAACATATTCACTGGTAGACACATAGTATGTGAAGGGATTAGAGAGGAGGGGCAACTAACCTAGGCAGAGGAGATACCCTGTGATGTAAGTGCTGACACATCAGACCCAGCCAGCACCTTTACGATGGGCAAAGGTTTTAGATACAGCAGGTACTAAATGAGCAGCTGCACAGGGGAAGCTCAGTACCACAGGAGTAAAGGCCATGCATATATAGAGATTTAGCAAACAAAACAGAAAGAAAGGTGGGGAGGAAGTGACGATTATGAAAGACCCGTGCTCTGTGCAAAGAACTTGAACTTTATAATAAAATGTAAAGTGGAGTGACCAATTTTACATTTAGAACCGTTATGAATGAGAAGGTTAGATTAGGAAGGAGGTGCCTGCAGGAGTCTAGATGTGAGCTAAGGAAGTTTAATTGTAATGAAAAGAGTAGAAAGTGGAGAAATAATAATCGACTTTTAAGAGACATATTGTGTTGGTAATAGACTGGATATGAGGAAAGATTCTCAAGTTTCTGACGTGGGTCCCTGCAGGCCTCCAGTGTAGAGAAAGAACAGAGGGCATGTGTTCAGGAGCAAGATGCCCAAGATGCACTGAGGAATCACTGAGTTTGAGATCCTGGGTCACCCAGGGCAAGTGGTCTACAGGCAGGTGGAAATGCAAGTTTAGAGCAGAGGAGACTGACGTGGGTAGGGGCTAAGGGATTCATAAGTCGTTAAAGGCAAGTGAAACCATATGGGGTATTCCCAGTATAACTTAGGAGAGTGTAAAAGGACAGGTGAATGGAAGAGGTGAGAGAGAGGACAGGGCAGGGCAGGGCTGGACAGGGGAGTGGCCCAAGGACCTCTGGGGAATACCGGTTTTTAAGGTTAGGGGACACAGAGCTCTTGACAGAGACCAGGAGTCAGGAGACACTAACGGAAAAATAAAGGTAACTAGAAACAATGTTAAATTAGAGCTAAGTGAGAAAAAAAGTGCTAATGTCTTTAGAAAAAATGGAGGAAATTTCACGTTTCAGTTTGTTGTGAAGAATAGAATTTAATTCCTTTAAGAGTTGTGTTTAATAAGAGTACCCAAATTGGATTGGAAGTCGGATATCCCCCTCCCCTTTTTCTTAGAACTATTATTAAAAAGCATACAATGCACCTAAAAAGTCACATAAACTATCTCAAAAATACTAATTGTTATATCATTTCAATGAGTTGATGATTAATTCTTCTGGTATTAACCATGTGATTTTAAGATAAAAGTACGTCATGGAACAAAATTTGAGGATCAATAAATTAGAAAGAAAATTATAATGTAGATTATGGTGTTATTCAGTTTAGAGACTATACTTCTAAAAAAAATTGTATACAAATGTATGTAATCAAATGATTTTTGTTGTAAGTATGTATTATTCAGAGATGTTAAGAGAAGTGAAGAAAAAAACATAATCTAATTACGTGTGGGAAATGGTGTATGTTTTATACTCTCTTTTAAGCTTTAAAATTGCCGTTAAGGGTTCTGACTGTTCTGCAGGAAAACACAACAAAACATGTTTAACTTTATGTAACTATAGTATCCCACACTTATTTAAATAAAGAACTCTGTTATGGAGCATTTTCCTACCAAAGCTAGTGTGACAAACACTGCTTTATGGGATTTGTGTTTTCTTAGTTATTTTGAATATTATCATCCTTTTTTATTTCAAAAAAGTATGTCATTTTCCTCTTTAAATAGACTACATATAACAAAGGCTTCTTTATTAACTATGCTTTTAAACATATTTGGCCCAAAATTATTTTCAATGGTAACAAATATCCAGTAATATAATGCAAATGGAATTATATAATTGAATTTAAAGAAATTCATTAAAGCTAAAATTCCAAGTATAGTATTTCAAGTTCCTTAATGTGAATCAAGGGGACACAATTTGCATCAGTATAAATAAGTATATAGTTCAGCCACTAGATGGTGATCACAGTGAATTTTTGTTGCTGATTTTCATAACTGAAAATTCATTAGTTGTGCTATTTTGTTGATACAGAAAGGAAGAGACAGACACTTTCCCAGATGAGCAGAACATGATTTATAACCAATGTTTACTTCTTAGAAACAGTGGAGTTTCTGTTCTACTGGAACCTAGGTTCTTGGATATAGAGTGATTGGTGAATCTAAGACAGATTATGTAGATAATGTTGATAGCCACTGAAGTAAAACATAGAGAAATGTATATATAGTGATATTACAATGTAGGGTTGTCAAAAACTTGGATTTAGCAGGGGTTAAGCCATACTGAGGGGTTATACTGGATCAGATTCACACAACATGCATACACATGAGGGAAAGGGGAAAAGGAAGCCCTGTTTTCAGAAAACACTGCAGGGGCAAAGGCTACCTGAGCTCCATGAATCATATGTCTGGAGCCAAGACAACATCCTTGCCATCATCCTGTGGATTCTGGGGTTTCTTCTGCTCTTTCACAGCCTAACTCACTGGTTTCTGCCTCTAAACAAACACTTAAATATATATTTAAAGAAATATCACTAGACTTTATCATTTTCTAAATCACTAAAATGTATTTGAATATAATCCTGATTAAAACTATTTCCTTAGTCAAAAGTAAGAGTTTTTTTTTTTTTTTAGATGTTTTAGGACTTTAATGTCCTTCACACGGTCAACATAAAACGCTGACAATGGATGAACAATAGGGGAAAAGACTGTTCAGCGAAGATCTTCCCGAACTCACGGCATCACTGGTCAAACACCATAAAGAGAACAGTCACATGAACAGTAAGGGAGTTTAACAGAGATTTTTAGTTTAACAGCATAACTGAAAAACAAAGAAGCAACCAAGTAAGCAAGCAAGCAACCAACCAACCAACCGTTCTTCTACCCACTGAAAGGAAAGTAAAAGTGAATCAGGGAGCTTCCAAATCCTGTGAAGCAGCTTAAAAAGGGAGAGGGGAAGGCGAAGGGGAGGCACACAACTGTTGAAAACATAACACTCTAATGCACAAGGTCAAGGATCCTAACATTCTCAAAGTCTCAACATATACCAACAAGAACCATATTATTAGAAATATAAAGGCACAGAGATATAAATGCATAGAGATATAAACTATTTGGTATTAAAAACAGACCTTGCTATATAAACATATAGTATGTCACTTTTATCTCTTTATGAGAATAACAGTATAAAGAAAGATCTCCAGTTTGCCTTTTAGTCTGGAACATCACAACACGGTCGGTGGTGACCTGAATTAAGAGCTGCAGAATCCAGAAGACCTCGCTGCTGTCATCTTGCAAAGGATCAAAATTCAGCACCTAGAGGTCCCCACCCACCCTCCATGCTGTGTGTCTGTGTGTCTCTAAAAATAATAACCTGCAATTTGCATATAATTAAACCCATAGGCAGCTTTGAATATGAGATCTAGGCAGAAAAAGTAGCAGCAAAGACAACAGTAGCTAGAATTTGGTAGAAAAGCAAGAGATTTTTTAAAAGCTTCCACTTCAAGTCAGGATTAAGGTTAAGTTTCAACAGCTTGGCTTAGCTGTGGATGTTTTGCTGTTCTGGAAAAAGAAGAAAATCTATCATAAGCATGTTCATTCGAGAAAAATACTGTGTTTGTTTAGTTTTGTTAGCCATGCCCAAGTGAACAAGTAAGAGTATTTTTAATTTTAAAGAATTCACATATTGCCCAAATACTTAGGAGTATCTATTTCCCTGAGTCCCTGAGTACAGTATGAGTTGTGTATTCAGACTTATAAAAATATTTGCCAAACTACCAGCTCCTGAATCAGAACTCAAAGCCATTCATTTCCATTTTTCTGCACTTCTCCTGCCATTTGTCCCAACCAGACCTTCATGACCCTGAGCTTTTGGACATATTGTTCTTTCTGAAGGGGATGGCCCTTTCCCCCTTTCCTTCGATTGAGAAATTCCTCACGTGCCAGTAAAACTTGATTTCCTCATTTTGTGCTTCCCTCAAATCCCCAGTAGAGGCAGTTGCTGCCCTCTGTGCTCTTCACAGGACAACGTTCTCTTCACATTCAAGCAAAGAGAATGCCATCAATGTTTGCACAACTTCCTTCCTAAGACAGGAATATAATTCTAATTAACATCTAGTAAACTACTCGGCACGCTGTAGGCATCCAGTATTTATTTACTGAATCATTCCATTAATTAATTAGTTAATTTTAAAAGCAATCTTAACTATGAGTATGGTTTTCCGGAGTGGGGAAAGATTCTTTCTGAATATTTAACCTACCTGGTACAAAATGGGAATTGTACTCAGGAGGGGCACCAGGCCTTGGATCAGGTGATTTTATTTGATTCTCCATTTCATCTGCAGGTTGTTCAGGGCCTGTGGGGACTATATTTTGGGGGAGAGAAAGGGGACCTGAGTTACAATGGGAATGATAATATGATTACAGAAGACATTCACTTTTTAAATTTTGGTATGCATTAATGAATATAATCAACATGATATACACTCATTTTTTATAAAAAAATTCATTATGTATATTAGACATCAACCTATTAATATATTTGATGAATTTTTAGCCTGAATATGGACTTAAAAATAAAACTAAGCAATTCTATTGTTATGATCAAAGCAACAAGCTTTCATGCTAGTGTTCAGCTGACCTGATGCTCATTCCTACCTACATAAACTCCTTGCACAGTAGCAAAACTTCTTTCTCCTATTATATAATAGGGAGAGTACAGTCATTTATAGAGTGAATCTGATTTATTCCCAAATCCTTTTTGGAAAATGGCTGTGCTTAAATAAATTCAAAGCACAACACGATAAATACTTAATAAATTTAAGACATAACACGATGAATACTTAATTAATACTTTAAACAGCAGTAATGCTACACACAACTCAGCTGGAGGTGGTTCAGTCTTCACCTCCAGTGAGTCACATTTTTACCATATTCTGCCTAAAAGCAACCTAGATCATTGTAATTGCTGCAAGGGAGGTACTGAAGTCACTTTTCATTATGTTATAGCTTGTCCTCTTGTTGAAATTAGAGAAATTACTCACTAGAAGGTAGTCCTGAATCGCTTAACTGGTTGACTTTTATCTCATAAGAAACACAAATCCCACAGATGTGGTGTTTCTCTCCTTGTATCATCTCCTACCTTGCTTGAAAAAGCAGGGCTACTTTTGAGCCTTCTTCTGTAAAGGCAAGCTGCCATCACAGGCTTTTTATTGCTATTACCTCTCTTTGCAGATTTACTCTCCTACCTGTATTTTTCCTTTACCTAACTTTCCCCCACATACTTTAGAAATTTTTGCAGTACCTATATGCCAGTATAAAACCCTTTTAATCCTTCTCTGTCAAAGATAAAGAGGAATGTTCATATATATAAATGAACAAATGAGTGTGTATATATATATATATATATATATTCTTCAAATATTAAACAAGTGACTTCAAAATGAAATAAACGCCAATTTTTTAAGGAAAGGAATCACACAGTTCACATTTGAAAATACAGCATATTAAAATTTATTCACAAAAACTTACCTGACATTTGAAGAATTCTAATTAATCCTGAAAAAAAACACATTTTATACCTTTAAAAATATATTTATATAGTTAGTATTATTATTTAGTGATACATGTAACAAGTCCTGTGATTCTTTTAGTCCCCAGTTACCTTTCTTTCATTCCTTCATTAATTTAACAAATATTTCCTGAGCATCTATTATGTACCAGGGACTATTACAGGTGTTGAAAATACAGCAGTAAACCAGATGGACACTCTGCTGGAGATCATATTCTAGTGGAGTGAAACATATCAACAAATATTTAAGATTAAATTTAGATAGTACAGTTATGAAGAATACAAGGTTAAAGATTAAGAAAAACATGGATGAGGAGCTTGAGGAGGGTCAGGGAAAGTCTCTCTCAGGAGGTGACCTTTCAGCTATCTGAACTATGACAGAAAGCATTATACTAAAAATGTAGGAAGAGAGTTCCCCAAAGACAAGAAAGTTAAGTGCAAAGGGCTTGAGATGGCAATGAGCTTGGGCAATGAACAAGGGAGAGAAAGAGGTCAGGTGTGACTGGGACACAAGGAAAGAAGAGAACCGAGGTCAGAGATGGAGACAGAGGTCTGATCATACCTGAAACTCACGGCAAAATGTTTGGAATCTGTTGTAATTGCAGCTGGAGAGTCTTCGGGGGACTTTAATCAGTGGAGTGGTCACATCTGATTTAAACTTTGTCTTGAGGGGGCGCGAGGAGAAGCAGTGGGGGAGGGATGGCAGCAGTAATCCCAGTGGGAGCTGATGCTGGCTTAGACTGGGGAGGTGACACGAGAGAGGGTCAGATGCCGTCAGATGCATAACAAGATTTGGAAGCATAACCCACAGGAGTTGCTGATGGACTAAGTAAAGAGAGGAGTCGAGGATGAGTCTTACTTTTTAAGCCAGGGTACCCGAGCTGACGGTGATGCCATTAGCTGAACTAGAGAGGAAGATGGTGGGAAAATGTTGGGGACTGGGGAGGGCAGGAATCAAAAGTTTAAATCGGGACATGTTATGTTTAAGAAGAGTCCAAGAGAAGACATGTTAAACATTTAAATAAAAAACATGTGTATGTGAACATTATGAGAATAACTCAGAGAAGTAATCTAGAAGTTGGGATGATATTTGAAACAAGGGGTGGAGGTTGGGGAGAGAGAGTTCATTGATTTCATTAATTCAATCAAGGGGAAAAGATTATTAGAGAAAGGAATTTCAGTATTTCAGGTTTCTGAGTTCTGGGCGATGACAAATAACAAGGAGAAAACATCAGCAAAAGCTATAATATACTGAATGCTTATCAAATGTCAGGAAAAGGCAGAGCACTTTTCATATATTATCTACAATTTGCACAGCAAAAGAAACCATAAACAAAATGAAAAGACGACCCACAGAATGGGAGAAAATATTTGCAAATGATACGACCAATAAGGGATTAACCTCCAAAATTTACAAACAGCTCATGCAGCTCAATATCAAAAAAGCAAACAACCCAGTCAAAAAATGGGCAAAAGATCTAAATAGACATTTATCCAAAGAAGACATACAGATGGCCAAGTGGCACATGAAAAGATGCTTAACATCACTAATTATTAGAGAAATGCAAATCAAAACTACAGTGAGATATCACCTCACACCAGTCAGAATGGCCATCATCAAAAAGTCTACAAACAATAAATGCTGAAAAGGGTGTGGAGAAAAGGGAACCCTCCTACACTGTTGGTAGGAATGTGAATTGGTGTAGCCACTATGGAGAACAGTATGGAGGTTCCTTAAAAAACTAAAAACAGAGCTACCATATGACTACCATATGATCCAGCAATCCCACTCCTGGGCACATATCTGGAGAAAAACATGGTTCGAAAGGATACATGCACCCCAATGTTCACTGCAGCACTGTTTACAATAGCCAAGACATGGAAGCAGTCTAAATGTCCATCGACAGATGAATGGATAAAGAAGATGTGGTACATATATACAATGGAATATTATTCAACTATTAAAAAAAATGAAATAATGTCATTTGCAGCAACATGGATGGACCTGGAGACTATCATACTAAGTGAAGTAGGTCAGACAGAGAAAGACAAATATCATATGATATCGCTTATATGTGGAATCTGAAAAAAAATGACACAAATGAACTTATTTACAAAACAGAAACAGACTCACAGACATAGAGAACGAACTTATGGCTACCAGGGGGGGAAGGGTGGAGGAAGGGATAGATTGCAAGTTTGGGACTGACATGTACACACTGCTATATTTAAAATAGACAACCAACAAGGACCTACTGTACAGCACAGGGACCTCTGCTTAATACTCTGTAATAACCTAAATGAGAAAAGAATTTGAAAAAGAATAGACACATGTATATGTATAACTGAATCACTCTGCTGTACACCTGAAACTAACACAACATTGTTAATCACCTATACTCCAATATAAAATAAAAATTAAAAACAAACTAAAAAAAATAAATAAATAAACAGGGACTTCCCTGGTGGTGCAGTGGTTAAGAATCCGCCTGCCAGGGTGGGGGACGTGGGTTCGATCCCTGGTCCGGGAAGATCCCACATGCCGCGGGGCAACTGGGCCCGTGTGCCACAACTACTGAGCCTGCGCTCCTAGAGCCCGTGCTCCACAACAAGAGAAGCCACCGCAATGAGAAGCCCGCGCACCGCAACGAAGAGTAGCCCCCACTCGCTGCAACTAGAGAAAGCCCGTGCACAGCAACAAAGACCCAACGCAGCCAAAAATAAATAAATAAATAAGTAAATAAATAAACTGAAAAAAAAGTAAATAAACAAAACAATGTAATAGTGAAAAAAACAAACGAAAACATCTAATACGTAAATGGCCAACGCTGCTAAACTCAAGTACTTCTAAATTCCCAGTCCATGTTCTTTCCAATGAGTCGTCCTGCTTATCAGAGTACAGAATGTGGTCACTCGTGTTGCTCCAGTAGGGTAGAAATCACCGATACAGGGTAGGTATGCCAAAGAAGCACTAGAACACTATATGAGTGAGTAGTCAATACAGACTGAGTTGACCCAGCGAATGTCACCATGGCATAAGCCAGCATGTAGATTCTAGCCTCCTGCCAAGCCTGCGTCAGTCTTGGACCATTTCCTCTCCCTCTCTGGAGCTGGAGTTAGTTGTACAACGTACTACGTGTCTTAAAAGTAAAAACAGTTCCCTGGAGCACACCACAAATCCAGACCCAACTGCAGGCCAACCAAGAGTTCCAGGAACTGGTCCTATTCCTTTAATGATGGTAATATCTGGTGTTTAGGAAAATGCCCCTACCTTTCTAGAACCTTAAATTCTGGACAGTCCTAGGAATGTACCCTCAAGTGACTGCATGTGTACACACAGGTTATATACGAGAATGTTCTTGACACACTGTTCATACTAAAAGAAACTAAAAACATTTCCAGTGCCCATCAATGGTACACTGGATAAATATATTCTGGTATATTTATATGATATAATAGTATACTGTAGTGAAAACAAAGTACAGCCATACCCATCAACAGAGATGAATCTCGAAATTACAACACTGTACAAAAAAAAGGCAGTCATAGGAGAACACATATGAGTCCATTTAAGAATGTTCAAAAGCAGGAAATGAGACAAGACACTTTTTTTCAGATACATGTATGGGGAAAACTTTAAAGAATAAAATTAGGGAATTAATAACACAAAATTTAGGAAAATGGTTACCTGTGGAAAAGAAGTGATGTGGGTAAAGTGTTTAGCTCTGGCCCTCAAGGGGCTTGAAGTTCCTGCTAATGTTCTAGTTCTAATAGGGTGGTGAAACAGGGGCAATGGGTTGTTACTAGTTTTTAAAGAGCACATGTATGTTTATATCTGCATATTTATATGTATGACATTGTTTCACAATAAAAAAGAACCATCTGACAGTTATATGTTTAGTGTAACTTTCTAACTAAATATCTGTTGTTCCTTTCTACATCAAGCCTGGGGATTGCAAACTGTCAAATAACTGTGATGGAAAGTAATTAGAACAGATTATTGAGTGCCTTAGTAAAAACGGGCCAAATTATCCATCTATCCATTCATCTATTCATCCATCCATCCATATATCCATCCAACTATCTAGAGTGGCAAATGGTACAGCATAGTGCAAAAGTGGCAAATGTTAACAACTGCTGAAGCTAAGTGAAGACAGAGATTTGAATATTTTTATTACAAAAAAAAAAAACTTGAAGAAAACAAATACATAATTCTGGACCCCAAAAGTGAAATAATACCTCTGGGGTCCAGGCCTGGAAATCTGTACTTTTAACACAGTCCCAGGTGATCCTTTTGATCAGGCATGTTTGGACTGATATAGTGTAAAGAGAAATAACAGTTCTGAACCATGCCAGGCAGAAATTAGCATTCAAATGTGATTCAAGCGATTGGAAAACACCTTGAAAAAATAAAACAATTTTGAAAAAATTTTAAATCTTTAAGAATTTTTTAAAGTAACTAATATCAATGAATTTAAAGTAAAATACACCTACACATTGCCTAACAAGCTGCAGGTGCTCATAGAATTTGTTTAGTCCTCCCTCCTTTGAGCCACTAGTTTCTTTTTTTTTTCACCACTCTAAATTCTCTCGCCGTTCTTAAAAATTTTACAATATAGTTTTATCAACAAATGTTATATAAGGCAGGATAATGTCCAGTTGGTACAGTCGTGAATGTTCTAACTTAATCTTCCCGTAACATTCAGTGGATTGTTTCAGATTTCTCATTCACTCAGCAAGGCCAGAAAGTGCCATACGTTGAAGAAAGACCGACTTTGGCTTTCTATCAAAAGGAAATCAGATAGAAAACTGAGCTGTGTCTCCGTAATAGGTTAGCATCACATGGTCTAGAGAACTCAATCGCAGAGGCCTTCGCATTTTCAAGGCTTAGGCTACATACAGGGGAATCTAAGCCAACTGAAGTGTAATTAAGAGGGAAAGGAGAAATGGGTGAGATAGCATGAGGTTGGGGAAGCTGTGGTTTGCGGCTGTGCAAGGCAGCCCTGGTATCTTAAATGGCATCCCACAGCAAGAGAGCATTTACCCGGATACCACTTGCTGCAACAAACATTGCAGCTGTGTTATATGCTCATGCTTCAATTTCACCTTTGTAAATTGTGACACACTAGCGAAGTTCAATAAAACCGCAAGTCCTTGAACCATACCATGGATATTCGATCACAAAACTGAAAATGACGATCAGCTCTTTGCAGTTGAGTATTTACTAGAATCTGTCCTGGTCTCTTGGCAAGAGACTCTGGGCACATGAGAATCTTGCCGTTCTTTAGGCACAAGGCTTGGAAACCTGCATATGAAATCTCAAACCTTGGGCTCTGCCTGTTTCCAGTGCCTTCAGCTGTGAGAGGAGAGAAAAGAAAGCAAGAGGTCCCTGTTCATATAATTCCTTCAGCTCCTGAGCAGGGGTGGGAAATACAGCTAGTTCTTGCAAAGCCCCAGTGCATCTACCACAGTCCCCTATTTGGGTATTCAAATGTAGTATTAGAAAAAATGCTGCCAGTCATTTAACATGTATTACTGAGCATCTATGTGTAAGACTTTATGCTGGGTTCCAAGCTGACACCAAGAGATGGGCTGGGACCTGGGATCCTCGTCTCCTCGAGCAACATAATACAAAGAAACTATAAGGGACTGAAAATAACGACACGCATGCACAGTGGGGCAATTATGAGCAATAAGATACAAAAAGGCCACAAACCAACTGCCATTTCCAAGGTGCCGAGAGTAAAAGCCGAGTGCTGTCTGTGCATGGTCCCTGCACACAGCACCACCAAAGGGGTGGGAAGACCACCTAAGCTACGCCTCCTGCCCAACTGATCCGTCCCTACCCTCACCCCATTTAAGGAACCAGCTCACCCACTACCTCAGGGAGTGAGCAAGGCCACCTGCTTCTTGTTCTCGCTCCCTCCTGCTGCAGCACGAGACCCAGTAAAGCCTTGCCTGAATTTCTTGTCTGGCCTCTTATCAATTTCTATTGATTAAAGAGTCCAAGGACTTGGGTCGGTAACAATTCTAGCAGATATGATTTTATGAGCATTGTCTGTAAGGAGTTTCAAATTGGAAAAACTACGAAAAAGAAAATGGAGACACTGCTGGAGGGCTTTCTGTATTTGTAGCTAAATGAAAGACAAATGAGTAAAGCATAACTTAAGTGTCTGCTTATATTTTTAAGATGAATGGATTTATTTAGTAATAGACTTTAAAATGAGCAGAAAATTTAAATTAAAGATATCATCTCTTTGCCACTTATTTCAAATATACTGTGAAACTAATAAATATATTTGTTTAAATGTAACGTACCAATGACTATACTCTAACTTATTCAGACTATTCCATTTTTACTGTTTACACCTTTTTGGTATTATGAACGATGTTATATAATTTCCATTTACATAAATATTTGCACATACCTCTGCCATTCTCTTATGATAAAACAATTTAAGAAGGATTCATGTTCTATAGGTGGATGTTTCTTATAATTTAGGGAACATTTTGCTAGTTTCTTTCTAGCAAGACTTCTTCAGTTTAAACCTAAATCATATCTGAGTGACCATCTCAATATTAAATATTATCTTCCTTTAAACTTTTCCCATATGCTAAGGAAAATTTCCTTTTGTATTACCATGCTATTAAATATAATTCTTAATTCCTTAAATATTAAGAATAATAATGTGCTTTTTGAAAGAAAAGTTTAACTGATACGATGGCTTAATAGATTTTAAAGAATCACTAACGCAAAAGTATTACAGAATAGTAGGTACTCAGGAACTTTTACTTATATTCAAAAGGATTGTTGATTCTTCCTTTTATAAGTGACCCTTTAAATACCTATTGCTAATTCAAACATATAAAACTTCTATTCATTTCTTCAAATGAAGCAAGATAAAGACAAATGGAAATTTAATGGCTGCCTAGGGAAACAGCCCCCCAAATTGGAGGTTTAAAAGCAACAGATACATTGTGTTTCGAATTTAGCTTGCCTGTGGATTCTGGATTGAATATTATAATAGCTAGGTAACTAATTTTTTGAAAGAGAGAAATTCTAAATTAACACATGTTTAGGGGTAGGCTCCTTGAAATCACTGCTGAAGAACAAACTAGTTCAAATCAGATTTGACAGGGGTATCCAGAAATATGGCCTCTGATCCCACCCAAATCTTATGCATTTAGGGTTTAACTAGATTTTTGCAGTAAATTCACTAGAGGTATTACATGTTCTTTTGCTCACTTTTCTTTTTACATTTCTTAGCTTTATATTGATGGATGAAAAAGACTGGATGTCCAAAAACTGATTATTATTTTTGTGGCCAATATATCAAATCAGATCTCCCATTATTGATGATCCCTTTCTATCTTTAACTTGTATTCAACAAAAATACTTTAAAACATCTTCATAGGCAGTTTACAAATATTAACTTCATAGAAACCTTTATAGAAGAGATACTATAATAGAGGTGGAAACTGAGGCACAGAGAAGTTATTAAAAGGCTCTTCTCCAAGGCTGTACAGTTAGCAAGAAGTTCTGGCAGCATTGACTGGTGATCCAGTTTCCCTGTGCCTTCCTTTCACCCAGTGCAGCTGCCTACCTTTTGGCCAAACCAGAACTCTTCAATATTTGCCTTTGAGGTAGGGGAGAGTTGAAAATAGAAAAATACAGTTGACCCTGAACAACGGGGGTTAAGGGTGCTGACCCTCAGCAGTCTAAGATCCACCTATAACTTTTCAGTTGGTCCTCTCATCCCTGGTTCACATCCGTGGATTCAACTAACTTCAGATCATGTGGTACTACAGTTCCTATTTAGTAAAAAAAATCTGCGTATAAGTGGATCCTCACTGTTCAAACCTGTGTTGTTCAAGGGTCAACTGTATGTACAATTTAATGAGCTACTTTTTGTCTTTGTAAGGCACAGCAATTCTGGTGATAGACTTGGTAAAATCAAAAAGCAAAAACAACGAGTTCAAATATGCTACTCTTTGAATATGAAATTCATTTTATAATTGGGTGGGTCTGGTTTTTGAAATGGTTTTACAGTAATGGTGATACATTTATATTAATCTCTCTACTGTGGCTCAGCAAAAGTTTTGTGGATTATAAACTAATTCATATGTGACGTTACCATGGATAATAAAAACGTTAGCTGTAAATCTTAAACTGAATCAGTTTATGTATTTTAGCAAGCGTAATGAGGTAGGTGAAAAATTCATTTCACAAAAAATTCTGCAGCAAGATTTCTCATGACACAAACAGAGTTCAGGAAGAAGATGTTTTTCATGGGTTTCCCCAACCCTTGTCCCTGAGAAACTAGCCCAAAAGGAGATCATGTTTATGAAAGAGGTGGCTGGGGTCTCTGCCATCCTACTATGGCCCAACAAAGCCACTGGGGTAAAAAGAAAACCCCTTTCTGGCTTGGAGGGGGTGCCATACGGTGGAGAGAGAGTGGAGAAGAGGAAGGAGGGCAGCAGAGAGTGAGCCTCCTCATAAAGAAACTTCAAGAGTAGGAAGAGAGAGAGAATTAGCAGCAGGCACAATAAAAAGTAAAAGGTCTTGAAGAGCCTTAACACGGATTAAGTTTTATGGAACCCCCAACTAGAAGGTAAGTTTCCTAAAGAAAGATTTTTATTTTTTTACTCCTGTACTCCTAGTACATAGAAGAGTGCCTGCACATGGTAGGTATCCAAAAAGTATTGTTTAAATGAAGCTTTTTCCTGTGTAAAATCCTATGCTACACCCTTTAAGAAAATCTACACTAAAAGCTTGAATTATTCTTCCACATCTCTGGGTATATTTTTGTTTTCTCTGAATACAATTCCCTACAGATTCTGGATCATGATGGACTACAGGATTTATGCACTTTACACATCAGTTTCTCTGTGTAAATTTCCTTTATTTAGAAGCGTTTTGACTGTTAGTTGATTCACATGGAGATAGTTGCCCTGAATTTGTATATTTTTGTCACTTTTGCATTGTCTATAGTATTACATTATTGTGCTCATAATATAAATTGCAGATGTAATTCTCTTGACCACATACTATCTCTACAACCTCATATGTAGAGATTACTATGTTAAAAATTATTTATATTTACTAAATATGTAAATATCACACACACGTATATGACATATAATACTGTTTACATATTATATACTTTTATTTATACATATAATTATATAATACATAATACTAAACCACAGGGCTGGAAAGCATAGGTAAACCGGTCATATTTCTAACTTCTCAAGCAGATAACTGTTGTTACACTTCAATTTAAAACTACCTTGGATGAGGCTAAACAGAAGATTTATTTTAAAATAAATTTATTTTTTGATTTATTTTAAAATAAATTTATTTTTTAATTTATTTTTGGCTGTATTGGGCCTTTGTTGCTGCGCATGGGCTTTCTCTAGTTGCGGCGAGCGGGGGCTGCTCTTCGTTGTGGTGCACGGGCTTCTCATTGCGGTGGCTTCTCTTGTTGCAGAGCACGGGCTCTAGGCTCACAGGATCAGTAGTTGTGGTGCATGGGCTTAGTTGCTCTGCGGCATGTGGGATCTTCCCAGACCAGGGCTCGAAACCGTGTCCCCTGCACTGGCAGGCAGATTCTTAACCACTGCGCCACCAGGGAAGTCCCGAAAATGGGACTTTTTAAGTGAAAATTTTTAATATTTTTTTAGAAAAGATTTAAAGTATTTTTTAAAGGAGTAGTTAGCTATAAACAGCTGAGGAGTTACCTACTGATTAATTAATGAATTAATTCTTCAAATGAACTGATATAATATACATAAAACACTGTCATTGGATTTCAGTTTTAGATATCAATTATTAATTATCTATGAGGTTCCAGGAACTTTGTATATGTTGATTGAGGTGGATATTACAATTTTCATTACACAGGTAAGGAAACAGAAGCCCACAGAGTTTAAATAATCTATTCAAGGTCACAGTTCTATAAACTGGGGAAAGAGTAGTTCAAAACACCATCATCAGAGGCCAGGTTAGTATTCTAAATGCCACTGAAAATTACTTTCTGCACCTTGCTGCCCTCTCCAGCTCTTCCCACTACTATTACTGTACTCTACCCTCTAAAATGAGAATAGGCTTTTCTACTGAACTCCCTTTCAACTTCCCTTTTGTAAGATTTTTGAAATATGTGTATAATTGGGAGAGAAATTATCCATGAACCAGGAGGAAAAAAAATTCATAAGAGGTCACATGTTCCAGTTCTCAGTCAGATTCAGTAAATCTACACAACTGAATGCAATTAATGTAGAAAAAATGATTGGGCATTTGAAGGTCCTGAAAATTAAACAGTAGCAAGAGCATGGGAGAAGAAGTCCAGAATGGGATACACTATCAAACCAGAATCAGTTTCCTAATTTTTCTCTGGTATCTCTAGCATGATACTATTTCAAGGCAGCCTGACACACAGTAGCAAGTGCCAGATGCAGAGAGATCAGGAGAAGCCCTCTGGTCCTGGCTTAAGCAGAGGGAAAGGGGAATCCCTGCAGCTCAGAAAGAGTTGCAGAATTCCCCAATATTTTCTCATTTTCTCCATTCCCTCATGTTGGGGAAGAAAATACAGTTTTTAAGTAAAGGAATTAAATATTTCTTCTACTGTGCATATTTAATTATTCAAGTACTGAAACATATATTTATGTACCTATTATAAAGAACTAAGAAAATGATTCCAAAAATCAGGAACATGATCAAATTTTCAGATGTTTTACTTCTTTTCTATTGAGAAAACTTCTTTGAAAACTTTTATAAGTAAATAAATGTCCAACATTAAAACAATTCAAAAACAACTGAGACAATAAATTTAAAATAAAAATTAACATCTTTTGTAGCCAAATCTAAAGGGGGTATTTCGTATAGATTTTTAAATTGGATCAAGTTGCTAAAGATTTTTTTTAATAAATAAATATTTTTTAGATTATGACATTAAATCAGGTGTCTTTTCTTTTTTTCTTTTTTTTTTCACACACACACACTGTATTTTATTTTTACAAGAGATAAATAGACTGACACCAAGCATTGTACATGGATGACCACAACAAAAGCAACAATGATTGCAATTACCAAACATGAAACACACTCATACTATGTCATAATATTGACATTCAGTCCAGTAATCCTCCACTGTAACAGCTCCTTTACTTTGCAGTGAAAATTGATTTGTATATTCTTTGCCTCTGAGTCCTTGTGGGACTTTTTTTTTTTTAATTCAAACAGAAAGTCACAAAAATTATACTCATCCTCATCAGTTCACTCAGTTCCATGTAATTAATTTTTTTTTTCATCTTGATCTTTTGTTAGCACTTTTATGAGTTCATCAGTTTTTCATTAGAGTTCTGAAAATGCTTATTCATTCAGTTCAGCAGTACAGTTAGTTACCAGAAACCTGTACTTGTCAGAGTCTTTTCCATGAATTTCTTGAAGATGAAACCCTTTTATAGGAACATATTTGCAAAAGCATCAGAGTACACCCAGAACTGTCTGTAAACGACAAAAGACTTAAAAATGACCACGGTTAAAGATTTGATAATAATGCAGTTGACAAGAAAATTAGTTATTTCTGAGATATACATTTTAAAGTAATAACTAGGATTATGACTTATAACATTATACCAGAACATATAAGATTTTTAGAAATTTCATGTAATTTCATGTTCTGAAACATTTATATTAACATATTTCCATACAAATAACCCAATGAAAGTTTAGTATTAGTTGTTTTGTTTGTTTTTTTATACTGCATGTTCTTATTAGTCATCAATTTTTTACACATCAGTGTATACATGTCAATCCCAATCGCCGAATTCAGCACACCACCATCCCCACCCCACCGCAGTTTTCCCCCCTTGGTGTCCATATGTCTGTTCTCTACATCTGTGTCTCAACTTCTGCCCTGCAAACCGGCTCATCTGTACCATTTTTCTAGGTTCCACATACATGCGTTAATATACAATATTTGTTTTTCTCTTTCTGACTTACTTCACTCTGTATGACAGTCTCTAGATCCATCCACGTCTCAACAAATGACTCAATTTCGTTCCTTTTTATGGCTGAGTAATATTCCATTGTATATATGTACCACATCTTCTTTATCCATTCGTCTGTCCATGGGCATTTAGGTTGCTTCCATGACCTGGCTATTGTAAATAGTGCTGCAATGAACATTCGGGTGCATGTGTCTTTTTGAATTATGGTTTTCTCTGGGTATATGCCCAGTAGTGGGATTGCTGGGTCGTATGGTAGTTCTATTTTTAGTTTCTTAAGGAACCTCCATACTGTTCTCCATAGTGGCTGTATCAATTTACATTCCCACCAACAGTGCAAGAGGGTTCCCTTTTCTCCACACCCTCTCCAGCATTTGTTGTTTGTAGATTTTCTGATGATGCCCATTCTAACTGGTGTGAGGTGATACCTCATTGTAGTTTTGATTTGCATTTCTCTAATAATTAGTGATGTTGAGCATCTATTCATGTGCTTCGTGGCCGTCTGTATGTCTTCTTTGGAGAAATGTCTATTTAGGTCTTCTGCCCATTTTTGGATTGGGGTGTTTCTTTCTTTAATATTGAGCTGAATGAGCTGTTTATATATTTTGGAGATTAATCCTTTGTCCGTTGATTCGTTTGCAAATATTTTCTCCCATTCTGAGGGTTGTCTTTTCGTCTTGTTTATGGTTTCCTTTGCTGTGCAAAAGCTTTGAAGTTTCATTAGGTCCCATTTGTTTATTTTTGTTTTTATTTCCATTACTCTAGGAGATGGATCAAAAAAGATCTTGCTGTGATTTATGTCAAAGAGTGTTCTTCCTATGTTTTCCTCTAAGAGTTTTATAGTGTCCGGTCTTACATTTAGGTCTCTAATCCATTTTGAGTTTATTTTTGTGTATGGTGTTAGGGAGTATTCTAATTTCATTCTTTTACATGTAGCTGTCCAGTTTTCCCAGCACCACTTATTGAAGAGACTGTCTTTTCTCCATTGTATATCTTTGCTTCCTTTGTCATAGATTAGTTGACCATAGGTGCGTGGGTTTACCTCTGGGCTTTCTATCTTGTTCCATTGATCTATGTTTCTGTTTTTGTGCCAGTACCATATTGTCTTGATTACTGTAGCTTTGTAGTATAGTCTGAAGTCAGGGAGTCTGATTCCTCCAGCTCCGTTTTTTTCCCTCAAGATTGCTTTGGCTATTCGGGGTCTTTTGTGTCTCCATACAAATTTTAAGATGATTTGTTCTAGCTCCGTAAAAAATGCCATTGGTAATTTGATAGGGATTGCATTGAATCTGTAGATTGCTTTGGGTAGTAGAGTCATTTTCACAATGTTGATTCTTCCAATCCAAGAACATGGTATATCTCTCCATCTGTTGGTATCATCTTTAATTTCTTTCATCAGTGTCTTATAGTTTTCTGCATACAGGTCTTTTGTCTTCCTAGGTAGGTTTATACCTAGGTATTTTATTCTTTTTGTTGCAGTGGTAAATGGGAGTGTTTCCATAATTTCTCTTTCAGATTTTTCATCATTAGTGTATAGGAATGCAAGAGATTTCTGTGCATTAATTTTGTATCCTGCAACTTTACCATATTCATTAATTAGCTCTAGCAGTTTTCTGGTGGCAGTTTTAGGATTCTCTATGTATAGTATCATGTCATCTGCAAACAGTGACAGTTTTACTTCTTGTTTTCCAATTTGTATTCCTTTTATTTCTTTTTCTTCTCTGATTGCCATGGCTAGGACTTCCAGAACTATGTTGCATAATAGTGGTGAGAGTGGACATCCTTGTCTCGTTCCTGATCTTAGAGGAAATGCTTTCAGTTTTTCACCATTGAGAATGATGTTTGCTGTGGGTTTGTCATATATGGCCTTTATTATGTTGAGGTAGGTTCCCTCTATGCCCACTTTCTGGAGAGTTTTTATCATAAATGGGTGTTGAATTTTGTCAAAAGCTTTTTCTGCATCTATTGAGATGATCATATGGTTTTTATTCTTCAATTTGTTAATATGGTGTATCACATTGATTGATTTGCGTATATTGAAGAATCCTTGCATCCCTGGGATAAATCCCACTTGATTGTGGTGTATGATCCTTTTAATGTGTTGTTGGATTCTGTTTGCTAGTATTTTGTTGAGGATTTTTGCATCTATATTCATCAGTGATATTGGTCTGTAATTTTCTTTTTTTGTAGTGTCTTTGTCTGGTTTTGGTATCAGGGTGATGGTGGCCTCATAGAATGAGTTTGGGAGTGTTCCTTCCTCTGCAATTTTTTGGAAGAGTTTGAGAAGGATAGGTGTTAGCTCTTCTCTAAATGTTTGATAGAATTCACCTGTGAAGCCATCTGGTCCTGGACTTTTGTTTGTTGGAAGATTTTTAATCACAGTTTCAATTTCATTACTTGTGATTGGTCTGTTCATATTTTCTGTTTCTTCCTGGTTCAGTCTTGGAAGGTTATACCTTTCTAAGAATTTGTCCATTTCTTCCAGGTTGTCCATTTTATTGGCATAAAGTTGCTTGTGGTAGTCTCTTAGGATGCTTTGTATTTCTGCGGTGTCTGTTGTAACTTCTCCTTTTTCATTTCTGATTTTATTGATTTGAGTCCTCTCCCTTTTTCTTGATGAGTCTGGCTAATGGCTTATCAATTTTGTTTATCTTCTCAAAGAACCAGCTTTTAGTTTTATTGATCTTTGCTATTGTTTTCTTTGTTTCTATTTCATTTATTTCCACTCTGATCTTTATGATTTCTTTCCTTCTGCTAACTTTGGGTTTTGTTTGTTCTTCTTTCTCTAGTTCCTTTAGGTGTAAGGTTAGATTGTTTACTTGAGATTTTTCTTGTTTCTTTAGGTAGGCTTGTATAGCTATAAACTTCCCTCTTAGAACTGCTTTTGCTGCATCCCATAGGTTTTGGATTGTCGTGTTTTCATTGTCATTTGTCTCTAGGTATTTTTTGATTTCCTCTTTGATTTCTTCAGTGATCTCTTGGTTATTTAGTAATGTATTGTTTAGCTTCCATGTGTTTGTGCTTTTCACGCTTTTTTCCCTGTAATTCATTTCTAATCTCATTAAATCAGGTGTCTTTTAAAAATTTTCTGTTACAGTACTATTCAAGGGTACTTAGCATAGCAGAAATTTGCAAAAGGATGATTAATAGGATATGCAACATTCCTACAAGGATTTTCCAAATATTAGCTCATCATTTGATGTTACCACTTCCAAAATGAGTGTAGCTATGTCTTCAACACTCCACTCTTACCAAGAATATTTAAGAAAGTCAATTTGCTACATATATTACTAAATAATATGGTTCAGTTTGTTCTCATGAGTGTAAAAATTATGAAATTTTCATCACGTTGACACTGAAGAAAAACTATGCATATGTTTCATAGACAGCTTCAGTCACATACAGAACACACCCAGACACGTGTACGTTAAGTATACTTGTATAAAAGTTTGAACAAATTGATTTCCAAAGTTCCTTCCTGCACAAAAATCCTACAGCTCAGCAAGCAAATATGATGATTCTCAAGGAGGAGGCGGGTAGCTGTATAAAAGAAATCTAGAACTACTCCAAATAGGACTTAGCGCACAGCAGACCAGGTGAGGCTCACGCCGCTAGTTCACTCTGAGAACCACTAGGCTAGAGAACTTCCTTCACAAAGTTTATGAGGTTCGAAACCATTTTCCAAGCAATTCTGACATACCCCTCACCCCCCCAACACACGCCCAGCTTCGGATAACATCCATTCCTCACTCAAAAAAAAGCCATCTTCTAAAAGAATCACCTCTTTTTTTTTTTTTTTTTGCATCTTTATTGGAGTATAATTGCTTTACAGTGTTGTGTTAGTTTCTGCTGTATAACAAAGTGAATCAGCTCTATGTATACATATATCCCCATATCTCCTCCCTCCCACCCTCCCTATCCCACCCCTCTAGGTCGTCACAAAGCATTGAGCTGATCTCCCTGTGCTATGCAGCAGCTTCCCACTAGCTAGCTATCTATTTTACATTTGGTAGTGTATATATGTCAGTGCTACTCTCTCACTTTGTCCCAGCTTCCCCTCCCCTGCTGTGTCCTCAAGTCTGTTCTCTGCATCTGTGTCTTTATTCCTGCCCTGCCACTAGGTCCATTGGTACCATTTTTATAGATTCCATATATATGCGTTAGCATATGGTATTTGTTTTTCTCCTTCTGACTTATAAAAGAAACTTATCTTAATAAATTCAATTAAACCTTCAATTTACTAATATAATACCTACCTAAATTTTTTCCTCAAACCTCATTTGTAAACCAAGGTAAACTTCCTCTAAAGTTCGAGAGAAATCCAAAATATGTTGTAAGATTTTTGTTTTAAGTGATACATTCTCATTCTCGTAGGAGTACAGAATGAAACAGTAGTAACTGTAAACTACATAAATATCTAGCTCAGTAGTTAAGAAAACACATTATAGTGAAACGTTATAAAATCATATTCCTTTAAAAATATGGTCACAATAATTTTGTAAAAATAATTAAAATGCTTACAATAATCTGCATAATTATAATATGGAAAGTTTTATTTTTAAAAGTATTTAAAATCTAGAGAATATGCTAAAGTATAAATAATATTTCCTTTTCAAATTTTCTATAAGAAATGTATAATAGATTTTATAATCTGAAATGAAAAAAATAATAGAAATAGAACTGACAATCTAGACTCTTATAGTGAATTTAACTAAAAAGACCTGAGGTTCATAAAAGATGAAAACTTTACACACCCTTCCAAGCACAATTCTCTTTACAGACTTGAAGCCAAAATCTTGGCTCCTGTGGTGTATTGTGTTAGTTTTATGGGTTTCCTAGTCACCAGGGAACTAGATAGTTGAGTGGGCTCAGTATGAATGGATTAAAGTCTGATGATTGTGAAGGATTCTGTCATTCCTGTTCCACACCTTGGCAACTTAATAGGTTGCTGTTACATGGGCTGGAATTAAGAAACTATCCTACTCAAAAAGCAATTACAGAGGCCTGCACTAACAAGATATATTTAGCTCTGTTACTTTGGAATAAAACATGCAGTAGAAGTAACCCAGAGACACATGGAATCTTTCATTAGAACAATACATGGACTATATATTTAATTATAGATTTGCATGAAATTAATCCTACAAGAAACTTGAGAGAAACGGTGACTAATTTTCACTATGAACAAATGAAAATGTTGGCAAAATCTAATCAATTTATATTCTGTTTTTATAATTTATACAAACATTTTTCTTATTTTAGTCACACCATGGTTCCTTCCAAACAAAAGGTCTATGGTAGGACATTTCCTCTTTTTTAGCAGGAGGTTCGTTATTCAGCTTTATTTAAAAACGAATGAATTAGATTAAATGGGAGCAAACTGATAGTCACAGTTGATAGATAACTTTTATTAAACGTATTAGCTTAATTTTTTTAAAGAGAAAATCAGGTCTCTCCATTTTAGCTTTCAGAGGAGGCATGTTTTTGTTACCTGGAGTACAAAAAATTCCAGACGAATAATATAATCATGATGTTTATATAACACATTTTAGGAAACATTACCATGACAATCATGATATCTAAACGATTGCCAGATAATGCATTATTGTGTCATTTTCTGGCTAGTCTTCTAGCATTAAAAACTGTAACAAAACAGGACGTCAGGTGACCTACAATTAAATCATTTTGATAAACCTTACATGTATAAAAACAGCCATTTTAAAATGTGTTATCTGCAAAAGTACATATATTTATATCACAAAAAGGATCCTTCCTACCTAGATCCCTATTTTCCTTCTCAAAAGGCAGCCACAGATACTAGATTTTTTTGTGTCCTCCAAGAGGTTTTCTAAGCAAACACAAACTAATATATATGCCTTTTAATACAAATGGCAGTTTCCTATATACTGTTTTGTATCTTGTTTTTTCATTTATTAAAATTCTTTGATGTTGATTACATTTCAGTTCAGATAACCTTATTATTTTTAAAGGCTGCACCACAGTTCAACTGGCTGCTTGATGAAAATTTAAATTGTTCCCAAATGTATGCCATTACAAACAATGCTGAAATAAATTTACATATTTTGTGCACCAGTGTACTGAATCCCCGGAAGTAGAATTGCTGGATAAAAGTTTTGAACATTTTTATTTTGACATATATTGTCAAACTCTTTGCCAAGAATCTGAATCAACTCACATACCAGACAAAAACGTGTTACATTCCTAACACTATGTTTTATCAAAATTTTGTCATTGTCAATCTGAAAGGTGAAAACATTTCAGTTTTATTTTCCATATCTTGAGCAGTTTTTAGTCTTTGCTTAAAAGTCATTTTCAGCTCCATTTCTGTGAACTGCCTGTTTGCCATGTGCCCATTTTTCTGTTTGCTAGGTTTTTTTAAAAGTTTCATTTCAAGCTGCTCAACACCACTAATTATTAGAGAAATGCAAATCAAAACTACAATGAGGTATCACCTCACACCAGTTAGAATGGGCATCATCAGAAAATCTACAAACAACAAATGCTGGAGAGGGTGTGGAGAAAAGGGAACCCTCTTGCACTGTTGGTGGGAATGTAAATTGATACAGCCACTATGGAGAACAGTATGGAGGTTCCTTAAACAACTAAAAATAGAATTACCATATGATCCAGCAATCCCACTACTGGGCATATACCCGGAGAAAACCATAATTCAAAAAGACACATGCACCCCAATGTTCACTTCAGCACTATTTACAATAGCCAGGTCATGGAAGCAACCTAAATGCCCATCGACAGACGAATGGATAAAGAAGATGTGGTACTTATATACAATAGAATATTACTCAGCCATAAAAAGGAACAAAACTGGGTCATTTGTAGAGACGTGGCTGGTTCTAGAGACTGTCATACAGAGTGAAGTAAGTCAGAAAGAGAAAAACAAAATCGTATATTAACGCATATATGTGGAACCTAGAAAAATGGTACAGATGAACCGGTTTGCAGGGCAGAAGTTGAGACACAGATGTAGAGAACAAACGTATGGACACCAAGGGGGGAAAGCGGCGCAGGGGAGGGGAATGGTGGTGTGATGAATTGGGAGATTGGGACTGACATGTATACACTGATGTGTATAAAATGGATGACTAATAAGAACCTGCTGTATAAAAAAAAAATTTCCTTTCATGTTGTTTAAATGAATAGTATTACAACTTTATTTTATGTTAAGAATTTTTTCTCAAATTTGTCATGAATGTTTACATTTTTGCCATGCATTCTTTTTGATTTTTTTTGTAGTCTAATTTTTGCCTGTTTTACTGATTTTGAAAATGTGATAATACTCAGTATTGTTGATAATGTGATGAGAGAAATATACTCTTACAAACTTTTTGAAGGACAGCATCTCTCTCATCCTGAAGAATGAGTACTATAAAAGTGATTTTAGGATAATGTTACTGAAATATATAAAGAGTATAAAAACTACTGTATTTTCTGTTTTTAAAAAAGTTAACAGGCTGTGAAATCCCTCAAGCAAAACTTTTCAATTGTGTGCCTATAGGAAACATCATAGCAATCAATACTAAGGAAGTAGATAAAGGAAGGGATTTTCAAAGAAAGAACCTGAAAGAGAACATTCAAAGAGAAAGTAAATGAAGTGAACAGTATGAAAAGCTCTGTGAAAGAAAATATATTTCTTCTACACTGAATGATAACTAATATATCCAGAAAGGAATTATATACCTAAATTATTAATTACAATCTCAAGATCTTTACTATTTATTATTTTATTTTTCCTATTATAAAAACATCACTTTTTATTTACAAACATGTATATATTTATAGAACAAAACATGAATATACATAATAATATATGCATACCTCAGAGCTATTGCATGTTCAGTTCCAGACCACAATAAAGCAAATACACATATATACATATAAATATATGTATATATACACACCCACATACATAAACATTTATACATACTGTGGTTCAACTTGTTTTTTGTTTCTGTTTGTTTTCGTTTCAATTTATAATATACTTTGGATATATTTCCACTTTAGAACATTTAGAACTATCAAATGTTTTAAACTATTATTATTCCACTGTAAATGTACAATTAATTATGTAACCAAATTCCAATCAATGGTTACAAAACTATTCCCAAGTTTTCTATTACAAACAATCCTACTGTGACCATCTTTGACACAGATTTTTATTTGCACACTTAGGAGCACGATGAATTCCAATAAGTGAATGAATATTAAAATTTTTAAGTTATCACCATAAAAAAGTTTTACCAATACATTTCCACTAAGAGTTTGTTAATAGTATATTCCTCTCACCACACTATCAACAAAACTGAGCATTATCACATTTTCAAAATCAGTAAAACAGGCAAAAATGGTCTTACTTTAATCGCATTTTTCTGATAATTAATGTGGCTGAGAGTCTTCATTCCCCTTATCATTTGTGTTTCTCTTACTTTGAATTGACACTTTTTTATTCTCAAATTGGACTGTTGATCTTAAAAGTCCTTAATGAGAGTTCTAGGCATATTAGAAAATTAGCTCTTTTTCTGTTAACAATTTCCATTTGTATCTGTTTTGTTTTGTTTTTCTTGCATGCAAATGTTAAGAATCATGTCGCTACATAGGCTTTAGGTTTTTCTATCAACCTCAAAAATGCTTTCCCACATGCTACACTCACAAACATTCATTCAGCTTTTCTTCTTTTTTAGGTTTCATATATTTCGACTTAAATTAGTAAATCATCTAGATTTCATTTGTATGTTAAGAGTGAGGGAAATTTCAAGTTTTATTATTAGGTTTCCCAAATAAACACCTGATTGTCCATACATGATGGATTAAATGTTATTTATTCTCCATTCCCTATTTTAAATGTATGCTTATCAAATGTCAGCTTTCCTTTTATTCTTAAATGTCTCTTCAGTTTCTTTGATTTGTCTGGTAGTAGATCTATTCCCTAGTGGCCTTTTAATCACTACAGCTTTATAAGACCTTTTATTATACAGCAAAATCCCCGTATATACGTATACATATGTACATTTTTCTTTGAATTGAAATCTTCCTGGCAAGTAGTTGTTTTTCCACTTGAACTAAACAGTTGCTTTAAAAACAATCAAAAAAAAATTCGGATAGGATTCTGTTTAATTTATATGTTGTTTTAGAGAAATGATACCTTTGTCTAGAAGAATGCTATGTATTTCATTGTATTTTTATCTATACATTCTCATATATAGTATATTTTCATCTATGTCCCTAGAGATTTATGTTTTTTTTAAAATACGTTTTTCAAGTTATTTCATGCCAAACGAAATGGTTTATTTTGTTCTATTTTCCAGTTTATACATATAACATCTATTGATAACTGTTAACGCGTCCTCCTGCCTACCTTACTGGCCTATACAACTCAACAACGTCATAAAGTATGATAATGAGCATTCTTGGCTTTTCCAAATTTCCTGGAAGTGATGCTAGCGTTCCAAGATTTACCGTGATAGCGAGATAGATAGATGGAGGGTATCCTACTCGTAATGTAGTAACACCCAATATAAAATATTAAAGCTTTACCCTTTTAAGTAGGTGGGAAATCGACCTTAGTGCATAATATCTTCATCTCTGTACTAGTTTGGGTAGATAACACACTAGATACGAACAAAGTAAAAACTCAACTAAATTGTAGGTCCTAAGACCAGAAAACAAATGAAAGACAATTCTAAGTCTTGAAACATAAACGTTTTATTTTATAGAAACAAAGCAACTGTACGCCGAAATAAATTACCACCCGCACCCCAAGTCTGCCTGAATGCCAAAGCGAGAGTTGGGTTTTCTCCTGTAACCCCCGTCTCTCTGCCAGCAAAGCACGTCAAGAAGTGGCTGCAAACCCTTTTACCTGCGAGTCGGCCAGGCCCGGGTCCGCAAAGCTGCGCGGAGCGAGCGCCCGCCAGAGACGCCAGCGGAGCCGCGTCCGGGGCAGGAGACGCGGGAAAGGGGCGCAGCGCGGCCGGGCAGCGCAGCCCGCTCTCCGGGGCGCGCTTCTCCGCGGCCGGAACGCTCTCCCCAACACAGCCTCCGTCCCCGGGCCACGACTGCCGACTTCAGATCCAGGGGGCTCCCTCCCCTCACCCAGCGCCGGAGACGGCTCGCTGCCAGCCAGGCCCACGCGTCCACCTGGCAGACATGCGCCGAGCTCCCCGAAACTTCGGAAACCACCTGGGGATGCGGCGCGGGGCGCGGCGGTCCGGGGGGCAGCCAGCCAAGGACACCGCGTGCCCCCGCGTCCGCCGGCCTCGGGCCTCTCCTCGAGGCGCCCGCGACCCGACTCTCCGCCCGCCCGGCCCCACTCACCTCCCGGCCCGCCGTCCGCTCGGCACCCGCGACGCCAGGCCTGGGGTCTGAGTTTATCCAGGGAGGACAGAGAAAGGGGCGGGGCGGGGCGGGGCGGGGCGGGGCGGGGCGGGGAAATGGAGAAGGAAGAGGAGGATTTTGAAATGAAAAACCACACAGAGCCCCGCGGGGGATGGGGAGGGGGTCGGGGGCGTGGTCCCGCGGGCGGGGACCCTCCCCGGGGCGCCGTCTCCCCGCCCCGCCCCGCCCCCGCGCTGGGAGCTCCGCCGCCGAGGGTCTGCTGCCCCTGGAGGCTCGGGCCGCCGCTGAAGCCCGCTTTCCAGTAAAAATGCACAGGAGACAGGAAAAGAGGGAAAACTAGTTGTCACCGCTCACATGTGAGGTGAAGAAAAAGATAAAAGCAAGTCGACGGTTGCCTCTAATCCTAAAGGCACTTTCTAGAGCCTATGAGGCAGGGCTTCGTGGCAGAGATTAAAGAGCCCATAAAGGAAAAGAAGAAACCAGCCTTTCGTAAGAGCCCTGTTAATTTGCGTCTGTCCCACCCCCCAGACCCTTGGCTTGGAGAATTGGCCTTGGCGATGCAATGCGGGCTGGAAACAGGCGCGGGGCCCAGGCATTTGTTTTCCTTTCCACTGGATTGGAGGAGGCCAGTTTGATGTTGGAGGGAGGGAGGGAGGAAGGGGTGCCAGAAAAGAGGAGTGGGGGAGCTGGGTCGCCTATGTTTTCTGAGAGAAAAATGGCATTTGTTAATTACTGTTGTTAGGCACAAGTATTGGTTTCAAACTAATGAAGTTTAGATCTGTGGTCCATGGGAAGGAACACAACCCACTGACAGGAACTGAGGGAATCTAGATATCTCTGACCTTATAAAGAATCAGAACTGGACAGAAGTAAATTAGATTAAGTTCTGAAGAGTACTTGGCAGTGCCCCACTATGGGAGAAGTTTGGTTAGGGGAAGGCGTATGGGAGTGGAGTTCTGGAATTTTACATTTTCCCCTTATGAATGCTATCTGCTACTGTGTGTGTGTGAAATAGATTTTTAAAATTCATATTACATTTCTCAGTAGTAATTGCATGGGACATTACCCAAATACTGAAATAATGTTATACTGAAAGCATAAAACGAAGTAGTGCCAAAAGTACAGCTAAATATGATACTATTTATTAGCTTTGTTTTAAATTCATGAGAGTGATTCAGAGATTGAGTTTATGAATGCAAACATCCAAAATGATCACATGAATGATCCCCAATAATTCAGGAGCAAAACATGGCTTGTGAAACATATTGCTTTGGGGAGGGATAAAGAAACGATTGAAAGTATTTCATATGCCCCAAATCCCAAGTTTTGAGGGGAAGAATAATGATCAAACCTGTGTCTTTATGAAATTCCTGATCTGGTGATGTTCCAACTCAAATCCTTCAGGGGATGAAAAATTTACTGTTTTTTGTACTAATCCTACTTTCTTTGCCCTGTTGCTCCTTAGCTACATCTCTTAGTATTATTTTCTTTTTATTGGTTTTTCCTACATTACCACAATCTTCTTAGAGTTAATATTGTACCTCTTCACGTGAAATTAGGAAGTTTGCAAAGCACTTTTTGGTACCTCAATCCTAGATGTCATTGCTATCATGTTTTACATGCACACAAATTATAGACCACATAATTAAATGTTATGTTTTGCTAAAGCAATCAGTTGTCTTTACAGCTATTAGGAGATGAAAAATAGTTTTTATATTTACCCACAAATACACAGTTATCTGCTCTTCATTTTTTCTTGTAGTTAAAGAGGGGAATTTTCCCTTCAGGCTGGGGAATTTCCTTTAGCATTTCTTATAGTGCAGAACAGCTAGAGATAAATTCTCTCAGCACTGTTTAAATCTGAAAGTATTTTTTGTATGCATTTTAAAATGATATCTTCACTGGATATAGAATTCTGAGTGGACAGATTTTTCTTTTCTTCCCCAACAGCTTTGAGTTACATTTTTATCTAACGGGATTCAGATTTTTGGCTTTAAGGTAAAGTTTTTAGCTTTGGTTTTCTGCAATTAGGCTGTGATGTGTGGTTTTCTTTGTATTTATCCTCCTTGGAAGTCTTTGAGCATCAAAGATAGATGATAGGTTGATATTTTCACCATTTGGGAAACTTCCAACCATTATTTCTTTAACTTACCTCCCTACACCATTCTCTATTCTTTCCTTCTGTAAATTCGATTAAATGTATCTTAGACCATTTAATGTTGCCTCACAGGTCAGCAAGACTTGTTTACTTTTTTCCAATACAGTAAGTCCCCTACATACGAATGAGTTCCATTCCGAGAGTGTGTTCGTAAGTCCAATTTGTTCATAAGTCCAACAAAGTTAGCTTAGGTACCCACTAACACAATCAGCTATATAGTACTGTAATAGGTTTATAATACTTTTCACACAAATAATACATAAAAAACAAACACAAAAAATAAAGAAAACATTTTTAATCTTACAGTACACTACCTTGAAAAGTACAGTAGTACAGTACAACAGCTGGCATACAGGGGCTGGCATCGAGTGAACAGGCAAGAAGAGTTACTGACTGGAGGAGGGAGAGGAGGTGGGAGATGGTAGAGCTGAAGGATTGTCAGCAATAGGAGACGGAGGGCAAGCTGCAATTTCACTCACACCTGACGCTGATGGCACAGGTTCTGGTTCCTTGCTGGATTCAATTCTATCTACCCTCTTGAAAAAACGATCCAGTGATGTCTGGGTAGTAGCTCTTTTTTTCTCATATAGATAACAGAGACTGCATTCTGAACAGCTGCTGCAACCTTCGTGAACCATTCTACGTTCAGGTCCTGTGCCTCGAAAACTAACAGCACCTCCTCAAATAAAGAAAATCCTCTTGCCATTTCCTGGGTCGTGAATCTCTTCAGTTCTTCAGTTACTTCTTCTTCCTCTGGTCTCTCTTCATCTTTACTCTGGGCCACCAATTCCATCAGGTCTTCATTAGTAAGCTCCTTGTGTTGCAGAGCACGGAGTTCAATGAAATTGTCCTTTTGCAGATCTATCTTCTTGCTGAGGGTCACTAAGTTGCTGAAGACCTCTTTGGACTCCTCATCCACCTTCTCAAATCCATGAAAATCATGAACAAACTGCGGGCAAAGGTTCTTCCAAATCCCATTCATGGTAATGGCCGTAACCTCACACCAAGCAAAGTCAATGTTTCTTATGGCCTTGTAGATGTTATAGTCCTTCCAAAATTGTTGCAGTGTTGTTCCTGATTCATCACTCACCTTTACTGTCTGACGAAAAGTGTGACATAAATAATATTTCTTGAAAGTCGCTGTAACTCCCTGGTCCATAGGTTGGATGAGCGACATAGTATTCGGTGGTGATGCACTACTTTGACATTGGGATGAAAGTCATCCATGAATGGGAGGTGGCCCAGAGCATTGTCGAGCAGCAAAAGAATGTTGAATGGGATCTCCTTCTCCAAGCAATATTTCTCTACCTCTGGGATAAAGTGGTAGAAAAACCTGTCCTGGAAAATGGCCTGTGTAACCCAGGCTTTGGGGTTACTCTTCCACACAACAGGAAGAGAGCCCGTGGCTATGTTTTTAAGGGCTTTTGGGTTCTCTGAATGATAAACTAAGAGAGGCTTCAGCTTCATATCACCAGAAGCATTGCCACCAAACAACAGAGTTAGCCTGTCCTTTGCTGCTTTATAGCCTGGCATCAACTTTTCCTCCTTACTGATGTAACTTCGGTCTGGCCTCCTCTTCCAGTACAGTCCTGTCTCATCCACGGTAAAAACCTGCTCGGATAAATACGCGCCTTCATCAATAATTTCTCAAAGCGTTTCAGGAAATTCCCGGGCAGCTACTGTAACTGCACTTGCTGCCTCACCACTTACTTTTACATTGTGAAGGTTGGCTCTAGCCTTGAACCAATGAAACCAGCCATGGCTGGCATTAAAAGATGCGCCCTCTGATTCTTCACCGTGTTTCTTCTTCAAGCCTTCATAAAGGCTTTTAGCTTTCTCTTGAATCAGCATTAAGCCGAGTGGGACTCGACGCTGATGCTGATCCTGCATCCACACACTGAGAAGTTTCTCCATCTCCTCCATCACTTTTCCACACTTCTGCAATATTATTGTGGATATCATCAACACAGCAGACTTCACATGTTCCATGATCTTGTCCTTGTTCTTTAGAATCATGCCAATGGTTGAACGATTCATGTTATAAGAATGAGCGACATCTACCATCTTTTTGCCTCGCTCCACTCTCTCAATTATTTTCACTTTTGTTTCCATTGCTATCGCTTGGCGCTTCTTAGCTGTACCAGCTACATCACTGCTGCTTTTACACTTGCTTCTGGACATCCTGGGCTTGAAATAAACATAATGTACTACTGTACTCTATACAGTACTGTATAGTAAAGTACACAAAAGCACAACCACTTGTAGAGGATGCACGCACCTGACAATGTATGCCAGACATGCAAACTAATTTACGTGATTGGACGTATGAATTCACGTTCGCATCTTTGGAATTTTGCAACTTGAAGGTTCTTATGTAGGGGACTTACTGTATTTTTCTCTTTAAATTAAGTAATTACCATGGATCTCACTTCAAAATTTACTGGCCTTATTTCAATCTGCTGTTAAGTGCATTAAAGATATTACACTTTTCAGTTCTACTACTTCTTAGTTCTTTTTCATAGCTTCCATGTCTCTGTTGAGATTCCACATCTGTTTATTCACTGTGACCAGAATTTTCTTTAAATTATTGAACATATTTATAATACCTATTTCATTACTCTATTCCAATATTTGTTTCACCTTGGAACTGTTTCTATAGGCTGCTTTTTTTTTTTTAACAATGAGTCACAATTTCCTGATTCTTAGGATGTTTATTACTTTTTTTGTGTACAGGACATTGTGGATAGTATAGTATAGATTCTTAGGATGTTTATTACTTTTTTTGTGTACAGGACATTGTAGATAGTATAGTATAGAGATTCTAAATTCTGTCTTCTTCCTCTGAAAGAGAATTAATTATTTTCTGGTATGCAGTTGAAGGCTGATTATCTTTAACTTCTGGAGACTTTGGTTTATACTTTGTTCAGGCCAGTCTATCATATGCCTGGTTTCACCAAGCCCTTCTATCCTTGGCAGTTCCTCAGATTCCAAACTCTGTTTCCTTGCAGTGCACAGCAATGGGAACCTCTGTCCAGTCCTTTCAACTGCTACTTTCTGTTGACATCACTGTAGTCTCTCCAACACAGGTATAGTTCAATGGTCAGTCAAGGACTTGAGGGCTCTTTATAGGCAGGTATTAATATTCCTTACCCTAATTTCTGAGATACCCTCAATGTACAGCCACTCTGGCAGCCTGAAATCTCTTCACTGACATCACAAGTGAATAAGACAGATCATTTTGTTTGAGTTCTACCTGCCTTGCACCTGAGGAATTGGGAATGCCCACAGGGGAGAGGCTGTGTAAACATGGATCTCACTCAGTTATTATAATTCATTTTTTAACTGGTCAAATCCCTAGAGTTTCTGTCTGCCTTTTACTGCTCTTCAGTGTCTGCAAATAGTTGTTTATATATTTTTTCCCAGAGTTTACTATTGTTATCTATGGGAGAGTTATTCCAATGCAGGCTAACTTGGCATTATTGGAAGTCTAACTCTCATAAACTCATGACATTTTAAAGGAGCTCATTGCTAGATAAGTCAAGCTGTAGAAAGCTCTTTTTTATTAAACAAAATATATATCTACAAGATATCCTTTGTTGTTTCTTGATTCTATGTTCCAAAAGAGAATCTATTTCTTACTAATTCAATAACCCTATAAGTTTATGTAAGTAGCTATCCACTTTTCCTTACATATTTTCTTCCTAAGTCTAAACACCCTTCTTTCCTTTTGCTATTTCTATTTGTCATGATTGCAGATTTCTTACATTGAGATTACCTTCCTTAGAATCATTAACTGCCTTCTAATATTTGGTCTGATATTTATACAATACAATGAAATATCAATATGGCTCTGCTAATGAGGCCCAATTTCAGTAGCTTTATTGGCATATTAATCACTTATAGTATATTTGTGGTAATTAAACCCCAACATTAATTACCCTGGAGTCCGTTTTTTCATTATATGCTAGGGAAATTACTATAATTACTAGTATTTGGTAGATGACCTTTTATTTCCTGACCTCAGTTCCTTAGTCCAGTAGGATCTATATTTAAGGGATAAGGGAAATGGAACCCAAAGAATTTTAACAAAGGAACACACAAAGATAATAAGAAATGAGAGCAGGTTAAAGGTGGGGGGTGGAGGAAGATGAGCATATTTGGGAGAGAGGCTTTTTCCAGCAACTGAAGTAATGGCTTGAGGGTTTGCCAGCAAACAGTATAAGATGAATTATACACAGTTTTCCATGCTAATCTTCCTTGTTGCCCTCAAAATCTTTGGAGTCAAAGTACTGTATGGCTTCCACAATGTTCATACATTTTGATATAGACCAAGATGATAAACTTTCCTTCCAGTTAATCAATGTGAGGAGAATATTTGGACAGTGGGAAATAATTCTGTTTCTGTGCAGCATTAGATATAAACAGGATGCTAGCAATAATATATTTCAGGGTGAAGTTCCTCATTGTCATATTTCTCCTTATGAATGGACCTGACACAAATGTTATTATGTTTTGAACTAACTTCTCTGGTACATTGTCCCAGAATAATCAATAAAAACAAAAATCTTTGTAATAAAACTATTTCTTTTTAGAGCTCCTATAATGAAAGTCTTTTACTCTCTTAGGAATGTCACCCACTTTTGTAGGGCTAATTTAGGGAAGTCTCACCCAGGAACTCATTCCATGGCAATTTAAAACACAATCTGATTAGACATGCATAGGAATATCATCGAACCAGCTCTTTAAAGCTACAGATATGGTGTCTATAGGCAACTGATTTTTGAATTTAGAAACACAAACTCACATTGTGCCTGTATAATTTAATCTTATTCATGTTAAAATAAATTAACAAACAGAAACTTCAATTAAATAGAGTCAGGAGACAAGAACAGGGAGCTCTCATGCCCTGCGACCATAGCAGGGCCCAACAACAAGGAAGAAAGACTTCTCTTCTTTCCTGGCAAGGACTAGGCCAATGAAAAGCCATGGACTCTCTGTTTACTATAGCCTTTCAAACTTCCATTTTCTCTCTATAAAAGTTTTTCTCCACCCCTTGTTGTACAGGACATCTCACATTGCTTGCCGTGGTTGCAGACCCTGAAATGCAATTCTCTGCTGATCTCAAATAAACCCATATTTTCTAGAGAAATATTTGGCAGTCTATCTGTTTTAGGTTAACATTCTGGTGGCCCACTTGGAGACCAGAGCAGAACCCCAAAGGCTCTGGGGCTGGTGAGCCAATAGGTGTGTTACCCACAATTGAGCCCTTGAGCTCACTGCTTTTCTTGCCAACCCTGAAGTTTGAAGGTACATCTTTCTGCTGGATCTGAACTCAAGCCCTCTTTGCATTTGAAGCTCTTCAGGCTTTATTTGGGATCCATTTTAAGGTTTTGTCCTTCTCTTTAAGGCCTGTTCTGTATGTAAGTATCTGTATGTATTTGGCACTTGGATCTGATTTTGAGATCAGATTGTTTCAACCAAAGCTGGCTGAGAAGTCACAGCCCATTCCTTCAGGAACAGGAACTGCTTCACTGAAACTGTGTCACTTCAGCTGTCAGCTCATTCCTTTGGAACAGGGGCTGTTCTCTGGAAACTGGCTGGAAAATCCTTAGCCTGTATTCTCCAGGACCAAGCTGTTTCCTTAGAATTGACTGGTATTAGCTTGCAAACTGTTCAAATTGAGCTGTCTGAGTTATAATGTTTAAGCTGTTTGAAAATTGTTCTTTAGAGGAAAAACCTCTGAGAAATGGGCAAGTCATCTAAATATTTTAAGGGTGCTCCTCCCCCCACTATAGGAACTCTGGCTAATTTTATGTTTAAAAACTACAATCCTTCCTCATGTGCATTTATTTCTAACTAGGTGGACTGATCTAACCAAAGGCAATTTAGAATTAACAGCCATTATGGGAAACTTTTGAAATCCTCAAACTTAATTTCCATAAAATTGAATTGGAATACAATAGCTTAAAAATTTCCAGAACTGGATGTTATGCCTATTTGGATTGGTATTTTGAGGTTTCCCAAAATTATAAGGAGTCTAAAATTGCCTCTCTGATAAATAAGATTTTAAGATCAACTGAGGCAAAGAAATAACTTTAAAAAGGTAAAATGGGGCTTCCCTGGTGGCACAATGGTTAAGAATCCGCCTGCCAATGCAGGGGACACGGGTTCAAGCCCTGGTCCGGGAAGATCCCACATGCCATAGAACAACTAAGCCCGTGCACCACAACTACTGAGCCTGCACTCTAGAGCCAGCGTGCCACAACTACTGAAGCCCGCGCGCCTAGAGCCCGTGCTCCACAACAAGAGAAGCCACCGCAATGAGAAGCCCGTGCACCACAACGAAGCGCAGCCCCTGCTCGCCGCAACTAGAGAATGCCTGCACGCAGCAACGGAGACCCAGTACAGCCAAAAATAAATAAATAAAATAAGTAAATTTATAAAAAAAAAAAAAAAGATAAAATGGGTCCCAAAGCCTCAGCCTTTTTCTCCTTGGCTTCTTTATTTCAGGCTTCACCTCTAGCACCATCTTCCTTTTTCTCTTCTATGCTACAGCCTCCTCTATACCCTCAATTCCCCCATGCTGATTCTCTCCCCAAACTTTCTCTTTTCTCTGAAACTCTCCACACTCTCTTTTCCTCTGAACTTGTCAGAACCTGTCCCTTTAAAATTGTTTTCTGAGGATCCAAAGGCTAAACCCTTAATTTTTTAGATTCTGTGGACTAAAGAACTATGAGCCATAGTCAAAGATTTTCCCAAATTAACCAAAGGAATTCAATGTAGGAATTGAATTCAATGTAGTCATTCAAACTTATCAACCTGCTTTCTCTGAATTATATCAGCTAGTTCATATGTTTGTTGGTGAAGGCTAGAACCAGCATTGGATAAAAATATCGCTAATTGAAAAAAATCCTGAACAGTCTCTGTAATTACAAGCAGGAGTCCAGCCCACTAACCTATTATATGCTTGGAAAATTGCTAGGCTACTTCATGGAGCAATTCCTATGGCTTTTCCAAAGCCTGTAGATTGAACAAAATTCAGGCTTACACACAAAAATCTAATGAACCTGTCCATGACTATTACAATCCATTTCAGATTGCTTTTAAACAAAATTCAGGTCTTCCTTCAGATGTTGGTTCTACCCAGGTAGCTTTTTTTTTTTTTTTTTGACATCTTTATTAGAGTATAATTGCTTTACAATGGTGTGTTAGTTTCTGCTTTATAACAAAGTGAATCAGTTATACATATACATATGTTCCCATATCTCTTCCCTCTTGCATCTCCCTCCCTCCCACCCTCCCTATCCCACCCCTCTAGATGGTCACAAAGCACCGAGCTGATCGCCCTGTGCTATGCGGCTGCTTCCCACTAGCTATCTATTTTACATTTGGTAGTGTATATATGTCCATGACACTCTCTCACCCTGTCACATCTTACCCCTCCCCTCCCCATATCCTCAAGTCCATTCTCTAGTAGGTCTGTGTCTTTATTCCCGTCTTGCCACTAGGTTCTTCATGACCTTTTTTTTTTTTTTTCCTTAGATTCCATATATATGTGTTAGCATACTGTATTTGTTTTTCTCTTTCTGACTTACTTCACTCTGTATGACAGACTCTAACTCCATCCACCTCACTACAAATACCTCCATTTCATTTCTTTTTATGGCTGAGTAATATTCCATTGTATATATGTGCCACATCTTCTTTATCCATTCATCCGATGATGGACACTTAGGTTGCTTCCATTTCCTGGCTATTGTAAATAGAGCTGCAATGAACATTTTGGTACATGACTCTTTTTGAATTATGGTTTTCTCAGGGTATATGCCCAGTAGTGGGATTGCTGGGTCGTATGGTAGTTCTATTTTTAGTTTTTTAAGGAACCTCCATACTGTTCTCCATAGTGGCTGTATCAATTTACATTCCCACCAACAGTGCAAGAGTGTTCCCTTTTCTCCACACCCTCTCCAGCATTTATTGTTTCTAGATTTTTTGATGATGGCCATTCTGACCGGTATGAGATGATATCTCATTGTAGTTTTGATTTGCATTTATCTAATGATTAATGATGTTGAGCATTCTTTCATGTGTCTGTTGGCAATCTGTATATCTTCTTTGGAGAAATGTCTATTTAGGTCTTCTGCCCATTTTTGGATTGGGTTGTTTGTTTTTTTGTTATTGAGCTGCATGAGCTGCTTGTAAACCTTGGAGATTAATCCTTTGTCAGTTGCTTCATTTGCAAATATTTTCTCCCATTCTGAGGGTTGTCTTTTGGTAGCTTTTAACTTTATGTTTATTAATAGGCTGAACTGAGACCTTTCCTTTCTCGTAAAAAGGACCAGAATGGAATGAGAGACTATCCATTCCAGATTTATTTAATCTGGCACACCAGCTCTATTGTACTCTAGAAGAGTCACCTAAAAGGAAGACCACCAAAATTCTCAACCTTCAACTCTAGCAAATGAAGTCTCCTAAATGAAACCAATACCCTCCTAGCTTCTGCTATTATTGCAAAGAGCAGGACATTGGAAAAGAGACTGTTATAAATTTAAGTGCTTTCAATACATCCAGCCCTCTAACCAGCCTTTCCAGCATCCTCTCAGTCCTCAAAGATAGGGCTCTGAGGAACTACGGGGGCTATTCCCAATTCTCCCTCTTAATCAGCTTAGAGAACAGATGGGGCATGAATCTGTTCCAGTCCTAACTGACACCGGAGCCATACTCTCCCCGCTCAACCCCAGTACTGTAAAACAGCTCCTGCCTCAGAATACTAAAACAGTTCAAATACTGGGCATCTGTAATGTCAAGAAGCTCCTGTCTCTATTCCCTTTTGTTTAGGCCCTTTGAGAGATACACACTCTTTTCTCCTTAGTTCCTCCACCCCTATCCATTTATTAGGTCAAGACTTCTTAGAGAAGTGTCATGCCAGAATTTCTTTCTCCCAAATTGGGGGGAATAATTCTATAATTAGACAGTAGTCATCAAAGTAACCAACCAGGTGAATTAAAGAGACCTTTGACATTTTAAATTTGTTCCATCTCTGATAGTGCTAGAGCTGATTCTGGAAATACTGATCATTTGTCCCTATTGAATCAGCTACCATCCTCCTTATAGGCAAAATTCACAGTGCACCTTCCATCAAGATTCAAATAGATCCCTCAAAATGTCTTCCCAGAATTAATCAATACTCTATAAGTAAAGAATCACTTCAAGGTATAAAGCCCATAATAGAAGGTTACAAAGCTCAAGGCCTCATTATCCATTGTACTAGCCCCTGTAACCCCCCTATTTTACTGGTGAGAAAAACTAAGGGCCAAGTTTGGAGGTTTGCCTAGGACCTCCAAGCAATAAAAACATTGTTATTCCTTGACAACTTGATGTTCCTAATCTTCCTAAATTAATAATATCTATTTCTACTCCAGGGAAATTTTTATTGTGATTGATTTATGCAGTGCATTGTTTAATATTGCAGTTGATGAAGCTAGCCAATACCTTTTTGCCTTCATTTGCAAAGAAAACCAATTCACCTGTACAGTAATGCCTCAGGATTATACTGAGAGTCCTTGTTACTTCTTGCAAATCCTGAAAACGGATCTGTATGATGTGAAGTTCCCTAGAGTTTCTGCTTGTTGCAATACGTAGATGATTTGCTTCATTGCTCTCCATCTCAAGCATTCTCACAGGAAGACAGCATCCATTTGCTAAAGCTTTTAGCCCTAAAGGGACATAAGGTTGCCAAAAAAAAATTGCCATTTGCCCAAACCCAGGTTTGATATTTAGGATGTCTGATATCAGAACAAGGGTTATACCTAGATCTAGGTAGACCTCATGGTGTTTTAAGTTTCCCCAGCCCAAAACGAAGAGCCAACTGTGAGTTTTTCTCAAGCTATTTGGATATTACCAAAATTGGATTCCAAGTTTCTCTCGTGGCCAATCCTCTCTATTCTTTACTAAAAAATAACAACCCAGACCCAATTTTATGGGAAGAACCAGACAACATAGCCTTCAAGGCCTTAAAGGAGAATTTAATTAACCCAGCTGCCCTTGGGCATCACAATTATCAAATTCCCTTTTCCTTCTTTGTGTATGAAAAGGAAGGGAACTCCCTTGGGGTACTCACCTAAAAACATAAGGACCACCACTAATCCACAGGGTCTTATAGCCAGCAACTGGACACTGTGGCATGGGGCTGCCCTTCTTGCCTTAGAGTCATTACTGCCACTGTTCTTTTGGTTAAGACCACCAAGAAAATTGCTATGGGGATCCTCTTTAATCATTTTTGTACCTTATGCACTATAAGCACTCCTGAATTCTCATCATACTCAACATTTCTCAGTCAGCTGCCTTACCTCCTATGAAGTCCTGTTGTTAACTTCTCCTCACTTAACTCTTTCATGCTGTATAACCCTGCTACTCTTTTCCCCTCCATCACTGGCAATATCCTTCACAACTGCTTAAATCTGATGGGCCACCTCCTGACTCCTCACGATGATCTGCAGGGAATCCCTTTGGGTAATGCCAACTTCTCATGAATCACTGATGGTTCTTAATTAAAAGGTGACAATGGAAAGTATTGTGCTGTCTATGATATTGCAACTCCTGTTGATGTTGTTGAGGAAGCATCTTTACCTATGGTAACTTCAGCCCAACAGGCTGAATTATACACTCTTACAGGGGCTTGTACTTTAGCCAAGGACAAAACTGCCAACATTTATATGATAGGAGATATGTTTTTGGAGTAGCTCATCATTTTGGGGTATTGTGGAAGCAACGTGGCTTCAATACTTCCAACAGAAATAAAATTAAAAATGGCCCCTATGTTCAGAAATGTTTGGATGCAATTCTTTTAGCCACTACTTTAGCTATTATTAAGATTATGGGTATTGTAAACTTGACTCTCTAGAAGATATGGGAAACCATCTTGCTGATATTTCTGCAAGGAATGCTGCCCTTATTGGGACCAACAGAAGCCAAACCTCTGCCATGGTACAATTACAGAAAATATTGATGATTGATTTTCTGTCATTCTGGAGATTGGTCTCTAGTAGTGACCTATTAGATTCTTTATTTATCCCAACATTTGTATCAGTGACATGAATGTAGACATAAAAGAACAGGATTATCAAATTTCACATGACAAAATCTACACAAAAACTAACATGATAGGTTAACAGAATACAGATTCAAATTAACCATAATAGGCTACCTCTGATTTTAGTCATAAGGCTGAGAAGCTAAATGGGCTTAATAAATGTTGAACTAAAACAAATAGACTGCTAGATATTTCTGCAACAAAGATGGGTTTATTTGGGATTACCAGAGAATTGCAATTTGGGATCTGTTACCATGGTGAGCCATGTGCAATTTCCCACACAAGGGAAGGGAAAACTTTTACAGAGGGAAAAAGGAAGTTTGGAGGGCTATAGTAAACCTTTGGCTTTTCACAGGCTGAGTCCTTGCCAGGAAAGAAAAGGTTTTAGATTGAGTGGTATGAATGTTAATATTGTGACTAAAGACCTAAGACTTGACCATTATTCTTAAATGTGGATACACAATTAATTAACTTACTAACAGAGTCTCTTTTCATACATTGTATGCAAAGTGAATTATTTGCTGATTTAAAATTTGGGGGCTGAATCAGCTACTGATATTTAATATATTCAGGAATGTGAATTTGTGGGGTAAGTTGCAGAGCTTCTTTTTTAATAAGACTTTTTTTTTAGAGCAGTTTTAGGTTTAAGAGGGAGATACAGAGATTTCCCATATGCCCTCTGCCTCCTCAGATGCATAGCCTCCCCCATTATCAACATCACTCATCAGAATGGTACATTTTTTTTTTACCAAGAAGGATGAACCTATATTGACACTTCATAATCATCCAAAGTTCATAGTTTACTTTAGGGTTCATTCCTGGTATTATACATTCTGTGGGTTTGGACAAATATATAATGACATACATTCATCTTTATAGTATCATACAGACTATTTTCACTGTCCTAAAAATCCTCTGTGCCTCTGCCTATTTACCTCTCCCCACCCTCCTACTCCTTCCCTCAGCAACCACTAATCTTTTTTTACTCTTTCTGCAGTTTTGCCTCTTTAGGAATGCCATATATTTGTGTGCAAGAATATGTTTAGTTTTTTAAGTGTAGTGTAAGCCCTGAGAGTTGGCTTTTCTTTTTGTAATATAAGTGCCTGTATTAAGCTCTGATTGTGAGGCATCCACTTCAAAGAGGCTATCTGGAATAAACACATTGCCAGCCACAAGACTAGTATTATTTTTAATAGCAAAACATTATAAAGATCCAAGTATTCATCAATAGAGAGATGTAGAAATAAAGTGTGGTATAATACATCCACAAAATAGAATGGACATTATAAAAATGTACTGACTTAGAAACTGCCTACTATAAATAGAGAAAAAAATAGCAAGTTACAGAATGGTCTTATAAAAAAGAGAAAGCAAATAAACAAACACCCCTTCTCCTTAAGAAAACAAGAACAAAAAACTCCTAAATTACACATATGTATACATGTTTGTATAAACACAGAGAAAATTTTGGAAGGATATGATTAACTACTGGGGGATAGGATTGGAGGGAGGAAGAAACTTAATCCTTATATACTTTCGTATCATTTAAATTTATTTTAACAAGTATCTGTTGCTTTTTATTACATGTAATAATATTTTTTAAAATGCTGGTACAAAGGTTAAGGAAAGCAAGCATTACAATTACTTTTTAGTAAACAGTTGTTATTTGCAAAAAGAGCTCCCTGAGCTGAGGAATGTCAGACCTCCACTTAGCAAGAACACTCTAGGCACAGATGAACAAAACATTCCTTTTTCTGTATGAGTTCAGCCAGGGAATGAGGTAGCATGAAGCCTCCGTGCGGAAAAGTGGAGTCATCCAAGCCCTCCTGGCCTTTGAAGTCAAGAGGGGAACTGGCATATTTCTCTGCATCTTATGGCTGAAATACAACTTTCTGGCCCCCATTTCAGTGAACTTTGAACTTCCTCATAATTCACACTCATTTATAATCTATAACTCCCATGTGAGTGGTAAAATTTTCTGTTTTACTGCCTAGTCTGAACTAGTTATAGAATGACTCCACTTTAAACCCAAGGTCTCATTTACATCTTGAAGCCCTAGCCTTTAAAAGGGACAGACACTGGCAGAGAGAGAGAGAAGCCTAGGAAAGCATCCAGGATGGTGTGGAGTCTGGGGCGCCAGTCATTGCTCTCCCCATCGGGCTCATATTGTAAGGGTTGTATCAGGAGTGTGGAAGTTCTCTGTCTGCCTAGTACCTAACAGTTGACAAGGCATCCCAGGTTTGCAAAGCTCTTCTGCCATGATATCTCAGCTGTCTCCCACAACGAGCCTGGGGGCCTAGGAGAGCTATATCAACCACAGTTTACTGATGAGGAAACCAAGACTTAGAGACACTAAAGCGATGACCCTCAAGTCACTCAGCAATTTGGTCACAAAGCTCAGGACAGAATCATGTCTCTTTATTCTGCTGTCTCCTTCAGCCAGAGTTTCATTTTTATCTCTTTCACTGCTTCTGTTTCCAACATAGATTTTGTTTGATAAAAAGAGGTCTGCTGCTTTAAAAAGTTTGAAAGCTAATGATCCAGGATAATGCTTCCAAATCCCCAACTGATATTAACATTCATCATTCGGGAATGACAAATTGGAATTTCCAGAAATTCTCAGAAATTCCTGATATAAAAAATTATTCCACATTTTCCATAACATTTTATTAACATGCTTTCAAATAGTAAGTGGCCCTAATAATAGTGAATAATTTTCTGTGGTGGTATGGTGCTAAAAGTTTCAGCTGTTTTCAGTAAAAAAAATATGTTTTTATAATCTATTATTATTATGAACCAATATATCATGACAAGATTATTTGAATAGCATGTAAAAATGATCTCTATTTGGTACGACACCAGATATAGAAAACATTTAAAAGAAGGGAATATTAACACAAAATAAATGCCAAATGAAATCACTTAAAATTTGAAAAAGAATACCACAAGTTTTTGATATTTAAAAGTTATTATTTTTAAATGAACTTTAAAAACACAAAGCATTAAATCACTCCATCTGATAGTCTTATAAACATTTTTTTTCAATTATTAATTTATTTATTTATGGCTGTGTTGGGTCTTCGTTTCTGTGCTAGGGCTTTCTCCAGTTGTGGCAAGCGGGGGCCACTCCTCATCGTGGTGCGCGGGCCTCTCACTATCGCAGCCTCTCTTGTTGCGGAGCGCAGGCTCAGTAATTGTGGCTCACGGGCCTAGTTGCTCCGCGGCATGTGGGATCTTCCCAGACCAGGGCTCGAATCTGTGTCCCCGGCATTGGCAGGCAGATTCTCAACCACGGCGCCACCAGGGAAGCCCATCTGATAGTCTTGATCTTTGCTTTGTAACAAATATTCAAGACAGAAAACTTTCATTTTGCATTGATGGTTGAATTAAGAGTGTGCCCCTCACATCTTCAAGTTGGGTGTTAGGGTACGTGCTTCATAGAAGCTCATGTCCTTTGAAACAAGTCTTGAACTGCTCTGCTTTGCTGTCTTAACAGGTTAACTGGAACTGAGGGTTTTGTAATATAGCTTTGGAAATGTTCTGTATCGTTTAGATTTGGGTACTTCCACCCTTTTGGGTGGTTTTGTCAACAGCAAGTAGATGTTAGGTCCCCTGGATTCGGAGTCAGACAAGACCAGCCCTGCCACTTGACATATGTGTGCTCCTATATATGTCTTCCTCAGTAATAATAAAATATTAGTAAAGCTTACCATCCTAAGTTGTTTGAAGGATTGAGGTAACCATACATATAAAGGATTTAACGTAATACACAGTAAATAATAAGTGCCAAAAAGATATAAGTTGTTTTGATTATATTCATACTCATTGCTTCAAGCAAGTTATGTTTCCATAGTCATGGATAGCTCTGTGAAGAGTCCGACAGCTTTGTGGTATATAGCTAAGACTTTTTGGATTGTTGGTTTGTCAATTGCCTACAATAAAATATTATTCTTTGAAAAATATCATCTGTTACACAAAATCAATTGTAAAATATCATATTAATGCTTGTAATAAATGCTATCTATTGGGATATAGAAATAGCTTCATTTTAATTTGTGAATTTTTATTTTATTATTTTCTTTGAGATATGGGAAAGTGAGAATGAAGAGATACTGTGGAATTTGACCAAGAAAAATACAGTTTTGGTTTGTGGAGCAAGAATTCTGGGAAGCTGATGACAGGAAGATAGCTCTCTATCCTCCACCAATGACTCCTATGTGTCTGTTTCTCCTGAGTCAAATAGATGCTGATTCCCACAGGAGTCTGTGTGCAGGTGAGGCCACTGTGTTCCATGGTGGCCATGGTGTGGACAACTGATGCAGAACCATGAACTCTTGGGCTGGATTAGTCCCTGGAAGCCAGAATTCACATAGTGAAGCCAAGGAGAAACAGAACAGATCCTTCCTGCTCTATGTAGAGGTGATTAGGAGTACACTGGGTCATCAAGAGGTTTTCTCGAGCTGCCTCGTTAAAGAACTATTGACTTGCTTGCTTTTATTCTATCAGTCTTCTGAGTCGAAGCCAATGACCTACGTGATCTGGCAACTCTGACATCATCTCCCATTGCTCTCTCACTCTCTTGCTTTTACTCCAGTCACTGGCATCATTCTGATTCCTGAATATCAGTCACACTCCTCCCTCAGGATCTTTGTAACTGTTGTACCCTTTATCTTTGTCAAGTACTATGGAATATACTTATTTTAACTTCTTATATCTATGAATGCATTTATTACATTTATTTTCTGCCTCTCTCAAGCAATATCATCTCCATCAGTCCTTAAAAAGGAAAGAGTTAAAAAAAAAATACTATGCACAGTTGAGACAACTTTGAAATTTAAGAACAAATTTAACAAAAAAATCGATAGGGCCTTCATGAAAAAGACTGGAATTTTAATGAATGCTGTAAAATATAGGACATATAAGCAATGCTTTTGGGTGAGAAGAATCAATATTTTTAAAAATCAATACATTAAAAATTAATAACAACACCCAACAATTTCTAACTTTCAAACAATTGGCTAAAATGATCTTTCAATATACAGGGGAAAAATAAATATCCATGAATATACAAGGAAAATATTGGAAATGCATTATAATTTAGTATATAATTCACAGTAACAGGGCCATTGAATATTTTTTCCAATGATTCAATATGAAAAATGATTTTGCCAACCATGTCCATTAGCTTTCAAATCTGATTTATTTGTCAGCAACTCAATTATATATACTCACAAACATATTATAATTATTAAAAGTTTTGCTAATCTATTTCTAGTCCTGTTTAAACCTCATAGTATATTTCTTCCTATCATAATTATACTGTGATAACTTTTAAATCTTAGGGACATAAGACTACCAGAAATGGGTTTGTTTATAAGTTCTAAAAACAAATAATAAAGCATTTAAAAAATAAGTCTGGTAATTTCTAGTCAATATGTAGAATTAGTTTGCTTTCAATGTTTGTATATATTTTTTCTAAGTATGATACCTGTGGGTCTAGTGCCTTCTGAGTTAATGTAACAAGAAAGGAACTCTGTCCATTCCCCTCTCATTGAATTTAGTCAGATGTTTTCCTTCAATTTCTCTAGCCCATTGATTCTTGTTGTGTTCATGATAACAACATTCTTAACATTTTTCTGATTGTGAAAATGATCCATATATATATTATGAAGGCCCAAACAATACAGAAGAGAATAAACACATACTCAAACACACACAAGTGCAGGATAGAAGAGAAAGTTAAATTCATTCTTAATTTCAATATTGTACTTACTGAATACAAAACAATTCCAGTCTGGGAATATGTGAAATTTAGGTGTGGTAGCCTGGTCTAGCCAAATCCATCTTAACTAACCAACCTGTGTCGATGCACTGCCAACCTCTGGACCCTGAGCATACAGATATTTCCTTTCTGGATTGATAACATGAAACAGAAACCATCTGTCTTCCTCTTATCTCCTTTTCTTCTTCCTGGCAATTCCTCTGAATTTTCCACTCCTATCCCTTTGAAATCTCTACCTCCTATATCTTCAACTACTTTTTTTCTTTTTTGTTTTCTTTCCCTTAGCCAAAATTTAGGCTTATCCCTCCCATCCGAAAAAGTCATCTGTTGTCTCTACTTTTCCCTATACCCACTATAGAGTCTGAAAGCATTTCTACTATCTTATTTTCCATTTATTTCTCAATTGCTTGCAATCTGGCTTGCTTTATCAACTCTCTATGGAAGTGATTCTGGCATAGTTCACCAATGACCTCTGTATTTCCAAATTCAGTGGAAACAATTTAGCTTTTATTTACTGATCCTCCATGGCTCTCTGCTCCCTGATATAACATCTTTCTGGTTCTCATACTTTTGCAGATATTTGTCTCTTTCACAACTTATATTTCCCAAGTAAACCTTAAATGTCCTTGTTCCATAGGATACATTATGTAGCAAATCCTTATTTGCTAAAATGAGATGGATAATCTCATCTTTTAAAATGTTTTCAATGATTACCCACCTATACAAAATTCCCAAAACTCTAGTTCCCACAGAGATCTCTGTCCTCAGCTACAGATTCACAAACTCAGTTCCCTACTGGACGTTTCCATCTGGGTATGACAGCGGCATCCCAAATTCAACAGATTTAAAACAAAACTGATTTTACCTTAGGCATCTTCTTGTATGCTCCCTGTCTTAACTGGTAGTACCACAATCCACTTAGCCAGAAACCAGTTTTTCTCAAAATTTCTCTATCTTTCAGGGTTCGAATCAAGATGGCAGAGTAAGAGAATATGGAGCTCACCTCCCCCCATGAACACATCAAAGATACATCTACATTATGAATAATTCTCACTGAAAACTAACGGGAAACTGGTAGAAGAACTTCCATACAACAAAGGCTGTAAGAAATATACACATGTAATTGAGTAGGAAGGGAAGAAAAGTGATTGGGTTGGGATCTGTGCCCCTGGGAGGGGATCAGAGGAAAAGAGACATTACATGGGCAGATACCCACCCTGGGAAGTGAGCAGGTTGAGCCACAGATTGGGAGCTCTAGTCCTAGGGTCCTACACAGGGGAGACAAGCCCCCTTGGCTGGTTGGAAGACACTGGGACAAACAGAAGAGCTGTGGGAAGCCTGGACTCCATTCACGAGGAGTCGGCACATGCTGGCTAGACCTTGAGGCAGGGCAGAGCGAGGTCTGCTCTAATGGCTGCCAGGTTTCCTGCAACCACCATGTCATGTGTTCCAGCCCAGACCAACTGAATGCTGTGGCCCTACTCACTCATGTCACAGCATGGCACTGGATCTAGGGTGGCCACAACCCAGTAAAAGACATGACCATGGGATGCAGAAGTGACTTGGTCCAGGGACAGAGACTGCGTGGGGTGGTGGTGGCCATTGCTTGTGTTTTCTCAAGCAGTGCCTCAGAAGCAGCCCAGATCTCTGACAGTGGCTACTCCACCATAGCTTACCTCGTATACATGCCAAGAATCCATGCAGGCCCCACCTGCCCTGTGGAGCAGTTCCACAACAGGGCAGGGATGGCAGAGGCTGGGGCACTCATAGGCTGTGGGGGACAAAGGGGGCTTGCATCCAAGGCTGCATCCGAGCAGAGCTGCAGATTCTTGCACAGGCAGAGCACTGGTACTCTGGTACTCTGTCTGCACATGGGCCCCACTTGCTCCAACACTCCCCCTCTCCAGGACAAGGGTCCTGGTACAGGGAGAAGGAAAAACACACACTTAAAGGGAACAGAACAAGCTTGGGCCCAACCCACAAGGCTTCTGCTCTAGCAACTTGGGATCAGACTCTGCCTCCAATAGGGTGGTGCTGGCCACTGAGCAGATGGGAAGACCTGAGTCATATCTGGTGTCAGCTCTAGCCTCTCCAGCTCCAGCCCCACTTCCCAAAAAGGTGATAGCTGCCAGCACTCCCTGAGAAAAGATGTTCCTAGAATCCTCATCAAATCAGGTCTCCCACCAAAGGCACTGGGCACATTCAGTCCGTATAGGGATGCTCCCACATAAGAACACCTCTTCAAGACTGCAATACTTAACTGTTTCACCTAAATTCATAGAGGCAGAGAAAGTTAAGCAAAATGCAAAGGCAGAGGAACTACTCACAATTGAAAGAGCTAGAGAAAAACATCTGAAAAAATTAATGAAACAGAAATAAACAATTTACCAGATAAAGAATTCAAGGCATTGGTAATAAAAAAACATTAACTGGATTAGGGAAAAGAATTGATATAAACATTGAACACTTTAACAAGGAACTAGAAAATAAAAAAGACCTAATCAGAAATGAAGAATTCAGTAGCTGAAATAAAAAACACACTAGAAGGAATGAACAGCAGACTAAGTGATACAGAAGAATGCATAAGTCATCTGGAGGATAGAATAATGGAAATCACCCAATCAGTACAGCAAAAAGAAAAACAAATTTTAAGAAATAAAAGCAATTTAGAGATCTCTGGGATAACATTAAGCATACTAATATTCGCAACTCGAAATTCACACTCAACATTCTCCCAGAAGAAGAGAGAGAAGGGGAATGAAAATGTATTTGAATAAACTATAGCTGAACACTTCCCAAACCTGAAGAAGGAAACAGATACTCAGGTACAGGAATCATAGAGGGTCCCAAACAAGATGAACCCAGGCAGACCCACATCAAAACACATCATAAGTAAAATAGCAAAAGTTAAAGAGAATTTTAAAGGCAGCAAGACAAAAACAAAGAGTCATATACAAGGGAATCCCCATAAGGCTATCAGCTGATTTCTCTGCAGAAACTTGGCGGGCAAGAAGGGAGTGGCATGATATATTCAGAGTGCTAAAAGGGAAAAACATGCAATCTAGGATGCTCTACCCAGCAAGATTATTATTTAGAATGGAAGAGAGATAAAGAACTTCTCAGAAAAAGAAAAACAAAAGAGTTCATCAATACTAAACCTACCCTAAAGGAAAGGTTAAAGCATCTTCTCTAAGTGGAAAAGAAGCAAGAATCTATAGGAAATGGAAAATCCCACTAGGAAAGGCAAATATATAGTCATGACTGAGGATCAACCACTTAAATAAGCCAGTATGAAGATTAAAAGTTAAGGGATAAACATGAAGATGTAAAATATGAGATCAAAAACACAAAATGTGGGGGAGAGGAGTAAAAATGTGATCTTCCTGAATGTGTTTGAACTTATGTGACTAACAGTTTAAAACAAGAAAATAGAGGTCATCATATATGAACCCCAAGGTAAACACAAGTCAAAAACCTACAATAGATTCACAAAAACTAAAAGGAGAGGAACACAATCATACTAGTAGAACCACAAGGGAAGAAACAGAAAGAATAAATAAACAGAGAAGAACAACAAAAACAACTGGAAAGTAAGTAATAAAATGGCATTAAGTACATACCTATCAATAATTACTTTACATGTCAATGATTAAATGCTCCAACCAAAAGACCTATGGTGGTGGATTGAATAAAAAACAAGATCCATATATGAGCTGCCTGCAAGATATTAATTTCAGAGCTAAAGACACACACAGACTGAAAATGGAGGGATAGAAAAAGATATATCATGCAAACAGAAATAAGAAGAAAGTGGAGGTACAAGACTCATATCAGACAAAACAGACTTTAACACAAAGGCTATAACAAAAGATGAAGAAGTGTATTATATAATGATAAAGGGATCAATATAAGAAGAGGATATAACATTTGTAAACATATATGCACCCAGTACAGAAGCACCTAAATATATAAAGGAGATATCAACAGACATGAAAGGAGAAATTGACAATAATACAATAATAGTGTGGGACTTTAACACCCTACTTACATCAATGGACAGATAATTCAGACAGAAAATCAATAATGAAAGAGTGGTCTTAAATGCACAATAAATATCTACAGGACATTCCATCCAAAACAAGCAGAATACACATTCTTTTCAAGTGCACTTGGGTTGTTGTACAAGATAGATCACATGCTATGCCACAAAACAAATCTCAACAAATTTAAGAAGACCAATTATTTCAAGCATTTTTCTGATCACAATGGTATGAAACTAGAAATCAATTACAGGAAGAAAAATGGAAAAAGAACAAACATGTGGAAACTAAACAACATGATACTAAAAAACCACAAGGTCAACAGTAAAATCAAAGAGGAAATCAGAAAATACCTCAAGACAAATGAAAATGGAAACACAACACTCTAAAATCTATAGGATGCAGCGGAGGCAGTTTTAAAAGGAAAGTTCATAGTGATACAGGGATTCCTCAACAAACAAGACAAATCTCAAATAAGTACTCTAACCTACCTCTTGAAAGAATTAGAAAAAGAAGAACAAACAAAGCTCATCTTCAGCAGAAGGAAGGAAACAATAAAGATCAGAGAGGAAATAAATGAAATGGAGATTTTTAAAAAACAGAAAAGATCAATGAAATCAAGAGCTGATTTTTTTGTAAAGGTAAACAAAAGTGATAATCCTTTGGCCAGGCTCACCAAGAAGAAAAGAGAGAGGACCCAAATAAACAAAATAAGAAAGGAAAGAGAAGAAATAACAACCAATACCACAGAGATACAAAAAAAATCGTAAGAGATTACTACAGACAGTTATATGCCAACAAATTGGACAACCTAGAAGAAATTAAGAAATTTCTAGAAACATACAACTGGCTAAAACTGAGTCAAGAAGAAACAGACAGTCTGAACAGACTGATCACTAGTAGTGAAATTAAATTTGTAATTAAAAGAAAAAAAGACTCAGCAAGCAAAAGTCCAGGACTGGATGGCTTCACTGGGGAATTCTCCCAAACATATAAAGAAGTAATACCTATTCTTCTCAAAATACTCCCCAAAATTGAAGAGGATGGTATAATCCCAAATTCATTCTCTGAGTCCAGTACTACCCTGATAACAAACCCAGAAAAAGACACTACAAAACAAAATCACAGGCCAATATCTTGGATGAATATAGATGCAAAACTCCTCAACAAAAACAATATATAAAAAGAATCATACACCACGATCAAGTTGGTTTTGTTCCAAGAACGCAAGAATGGTTCAATATTCACAAATCAATCAATGTGATACACCATGTTAACAAAAGCAGGATAAAAATCACATGATCATCTCAGTAGATGCAGAAAAAGCATTCTACAAAATTCAACATCCATTCATGATAAAAACTCTTATCAAAGTGGGAACAGAAGGAACATAGCTCAACATAGTAAAGGTCATTTATAACAAGCCCTCAGCTAACATCATACTCAACAGTGAAAAGCTGAAAGTGTTTCCTCTAAATTCAGGAATATGACAAGGAGGTCCACTCTCACCAATTCTATTCAACATAGTATTGAAAGTCCTATCCCCAACAATAAGACAAGAAAAAGAAATAAAAGGCATCCAAATTGGAAAGGAAGAAGGAAAACCGTTACTATTTGCAGATGACATGATACTTTATATAGAGAAGTCTAGGGGACTTCCCTGGTGGCACAGTGGTTAAGAATCCACCTGCCGGTGCGGGGACACAGGTTCGAGCCCTGGTCTGGGAAGATCCCACATGCCGCGGAACAACTGGGCCTGTTTGCCACAACTGCTGAGTCTGTGCTCTAGAGCCCATGAGCCGCAGCTACTGAGCCCGTGTGCCACAACTACTGAAGCCCGCATGCCTAGAGCCTGTGGTCTGCAACAAGAGAAGCCACTGCAATGAGAAGCCCACACATCGCAATGAAGAGTAGCCCCCACCCATCACAACTAGAGAAAGCCCATGTGTAGCAACGAAGACCCGACGCAGGCAAAAAATAAATAAATTTTAAAATAATAAATAAATATGAAACTGGAAAAAAAAAGAAAACTCTAAAGCCTCCAACAAAAAGCTATTAGAACTAATAAATGAATTCAGTAAAGTTGTACAAGATTAATATACAGAATTCTATCACTTTTCTATACACTAATAGTGAAATACAGAAAGAGAAAGTGAAAAAAACAATCCCGTTTGAAACTGCATCAAAAAGAATAAAATATCTAGGAATAAAAGTAATCAAGGAGGTGAAAAGCCTATACTCTGAAAACAATAAAACATTGATGAAGCACACTGAAGATGATAAAAAGAAATGGAAAGATATTCCATGCTCTTGGATCGGAAGAATTAATATTATTAAAATGGCCATACTTCCCAAAGCAGTCTACAGATTTAATGCAATCCCTATCAAAATACCCATGACATTATTCACAGAACTAGAACAAATAATTGTAAAATTCATATGGCACCACAAAAGACCCCAAATTGCCAAGGCAATCTAGAGAAAAATGAACAAAGCCAGAGGCATCACATTTCCAGATGTCAGATTATATGACAATGCTACAGTAATCAAAACAGCATGGTACTGGCACAAAAACAGACATATAGATCAATAGAACAGAACAGAGAGCTCAGAAATAGCCCATGCACCCTACGGTCAATTAATCAATGATAAATGAGGCAAGAATATGCAATGGAGAAAAGACAGTCTCTTTAATAAGTGGCACTGGGAAAACTGGACAGTTATGTGTAAAACAATGAGATTAGAACATTTCCTCACACCATATACAAAAATAAACTCAAAATGGATTAAAGACTTAAATGTAAGACATGAAACCATAAAAATCCTAGACGAGGACACAGGAACGACATTCTTTGACATAAATTATAGCAATATTTTTTTTGGATCTGTCTCCTAAGGAAAGAAATAAAAGCAAAAATAAACAAATGGGACCTAATTAAACTTAAATCCTTTTGTACAGCAAAGGAAACAAATGACAAAATGAAAAGACAACTTCCAGAATGGGAGAAAATATTTGCAAATGATATGACCAACAAGGGGTTAATATCCAAAATATATAAACAGCTCAAACAACTCAATGTGAAAAAAAGAAACAATCCAATCATAAAATTGGGCAACAACCTGAATAGAGATTTTTCCAAAAAAGACATACTAATGATTAACAGGCACATGAAAAGTTGCTCAATATCAGTAATTATTAGAGAAATGCAAACCAAAACAACAATTAGATATCACCTCACACCTGTCATAATGGCTATCATCAAAAAGTCTACAAAGAACAAGTGTTGGCAAGGATGTGGAAAAAAGGCAACCCTTGTACACTGTTGGTGAAAATGTAAATTGGTGCAGCCAATATGGAAAACAGTATGGAGGTTTCTCAAAAAGACAAATATAGAACTGATCCAACAATTTCACTCCTTGGTATATATCCAGAAAAAAATGAAAACACTTATTCGAAAATATACATGCACTCCAACGTTCATTTCAGCACTATTTACAATAGCTGAGATGTGGAAGCAACCCAAGTATCCATAAACAGACAAATGGATTAAGAAGATGTGGTGCATATGTGTGTATATATGAAATTTTGCCATTTGCAGCAATGTGGGTGGACCTAGAGAATGTTATGCTTAATGAAATGTCAGACAGAGAAAGACACAATACTGTATGATAACACTTATATGTGGAATCTAAAAATAATATGAGGGATGTGTATAGCAAAACAGAAAGAGTCACGAATATAGAAAACAAACTTGTGGTTACCAGTGGGGAGAGGGAAGGGGCAAGGGGAAAGCTAGAGGTATGGGATTAAAAGATACAAACTACTATGTATAAAATAGATAAGCAACAAGGATACATTGTATAGCACAGAGAATTATAGCCATTATCTTATAATAACTTTTAATGGGGTACAATCTGTTAAAATACTGAATCACTATGCTGTATTCTTGAAACTATTATAATATTGTAAATCAACCATACTGCAATGAAAAATAAAAAGATGTACCAATGACATAGATAAAAAAATCTCTTTCACTAACTCATTTCTAATCAATTGCTCTGCGTGTATAGATCTTACATCCCAAATATTTCTCAAATAATTTTCCTCTTTTCTTCCTTAGTACCACTAACGTACTTAAACTATCTGCTTTCTATACACAGTCATAAAGATGTAACCAAAATACAATTCAAACCACATTAGTCAACTGTTGAAATCTTTCAGTCCCTCACTAACACATTCAGGATAAAGCTCAATCTCTTAGAGTGCACACATGGCCCCTCTGCCTCTGTCACCCTCTATCCCATCACTTCCCAACACCGTGTTTATCATAATCCAGTTGCTAGCAAACTCCCCATTCACTCTGCTATTTGTCATTTCTGCTCCTTGTTTAATTTCATCCCTTTGTTCTAGAATCCTTTCCTGTTGTGAGCTCCCATATCTGCTCTTTACCTGGGTAATTCCTATGTAAGACTTGGCTCAGGCCTTACTCCCAAAGTCTTTCTAAGTCTCCTTGCTATTCTTTTTTCACCCCATTGTGTTAAATACTCTTTCTATGGACTTTCCAATCCCTCTCCCTATCATCATCCTCACACAGTATGTTACAATTAGCTTTGTAGGTTCATGTATTGCCTTCCCAACAGACTCACAGCCCAATGGGGGCAAAGACTGTGTACACGTTGGCACCTGTATAACCCCAGTTCTTAGCACAGTAGTTGGCATGTGATTGGATTCAGTACATATTTTTAATGGACAAATGCATTGTATCTTTTACTAGAATTCTTGAATAGTCACTGAGAGAGTGCCAACTAAATGGAAAATAGCACAGGCATTTTGGCCAAAGACATATTGTGTGTTCTATTTTTCTGATTTTCACCTCATTTAAATTATATTAAGATTCAAGAACATTTGAAAATGCATCTTGAAAACAAATTAACAGTACACTGAATACCTACTTGTTAAATTAAACATTTCGATGACAGTTGTTGTAATTTTTTCTCCATTTCTCTGGTACACATCCAAAGAGGAGGTTACAATCATTGTTTTATTTAACCATGTTTACACATTCCCATTCCTTTACTCTGCAGAGGTTTTCAACAAACTTAAAATGTTCTTAGACACAAGAACAAATATGATACAATCTACCGCAAAATTAGGCATGAGCTAAACATGATCTAATAATATCCATTATGCGTTTATTTTACATTTTAATATTTATTTGTGCTCTGCTAGACCTGAGCCAAGTCTTAAATGATTGGCTTTAGTACACTGAGACATGACTGAGTTTCATACGGGTAAGAAAAAAATAAAAACCAATCGAGAGATATCAACTACACCACGTATGTGTTTAAAAATAATTGTAGACTAAGAACATATTTTAGATGATTTAAAGAGAGCATTTTATATGAATCATATCATGAAATGCATAAAAATATGATTTTTAATACTTATTTGATATTCCTAATAACTCTGAATATCGCAGAGTAGAAAATTAACTCCTTACTTTCACATACCAGAGGGTGATAACATCCTGCTTTTCAGATGAAGAAAACTAGTGCACATAATCCTCTGCTGCTCTCTTAGATCTGTGATGTCATGACTTGTAACTGCTAGAAGCCCTGGCTAGAGGTGCCATTTCACCTTCAGTTCCATGTATCCACAAAAGATTTTGTGTTAACATCTAAGGATTTTAGGATTACTAGGTAAACAGTTTCCTGCCACATTCTTTCTTCTTGATTTTTTAAAATCTATTTTAATCATATACTTTTTAAAAAACAGATTTATTTAGATATAATTCACATACAATAACATTTACCCTTTCAAAATGTACTGTTCAGTATTTTTTGGTATATTCAGAGAGTTGTGCAACAATCACCACCAAGCAATAATAAAGAGCCCAAAACACACAATAGTCTGGCTGTCAGCCCAGACCATCCCTACTCTTATGTTCCTGGCCTGCTCACTCTTAAATTCCATCTCCATCTGTTTCCTGACTTTTTGATCCTTTTTCTCATGTAATGCTTGCTTCTGCCCTGGAGATTTGGCATTTATATTTTGTCTCTGATTTCTGACAGTCTTCAAGAACTTTGGCATAGAGCTGCTCACCAGCTCTCTCATTTCGGTTACCTCCCGGGGTGCTCCTGCCTTAGCTGTTCTTTAAAAATCTATGCATGGTTATAGCCCACCCCAACACTCCAGCCAGTTAACTATTTCCTGTAAGAGGGTCATGCAAACATTTTGCTTCCAATTTTTGTTTCTTGGGACTCAGTCTTCAATGAAGCTCTAACAACATGGATGAGACCAGAATCTCTTGATATACATCGCCTGTGAAACAAGAGGTGAAGAAAAAGTAGAGATCTTGTTGAGGAGAAATTTAGGGCATCCCCAGGAATTGGGAATTGCTTCTAGGCCAGGTACATAAAGATATGAGGTATATATACCCCAGGGAGGTGCAGATGAGTTGCCTGTGGCTCCTGAGTCTAGATCATCCCTGAAGGCTTTGCACAGATATACACGGGTGATTCTCAGCACAGAATGAACCACGTCTCAGAGTTCATATTGGGAGTGGGAGAGTATGTGAGGGAGCATTTATGGCTGTCACTTTGATAGGGACATTACTGGCACTGAAAGGACAGGGACCAGAGATGATGAACTTCCTGTAGGACATAGGGCAGCCCTGCACAAAGAGTATTTGTTAGTGTCTTGCATGACTTTGAATGCCTAATGGGAGACATGAAAAAATAGGTGTCATCAAGTGTTGAATGAGTCTGAATGGACGAAGACTACTGACCTATCCCATCAGCTCTCTACATGTCTGCTGCCTTTGGTCTTACATCCTGTCCTAACCAGTGACGTGGGCCACAAACCCTGCCCTGCCCTCCTGGGGCTGCCCTGAACACCAACCTGACCTCTGACAGGGAGATCTTTCTTTTCCTTTTCCTCAGAATAAGCTGGTTATGAGGGCCAGGAAGAGCTATGGTTGGACAGCTCCAGCACTGGGAAAGGATTCCAGAGCCAGAATAAGAGCATGGACTCTGCACCCAGACCATGCAGATTTGAACTACAGCTTTGCAACTTACTTACTATCAGTTAAGACCTTGAGGAAAACACCAAACTTTCTCTTGCCTCAGTTTCTCCCTCTGTAAAAATGGGGTAATATTGGTCCCTGTCCTAGAGGTTTGTTGTAGGATTAAATGTGTCAATAAGTATAAAGTGCTTGTGAGAGGATCTGGTATAGAGTAAGTAATATGTTCGCTATTATTATCCAGAAGCCTACATCACTGATGACTTATCCTGGGAGAGGAAGGTCAAATGCCACATCAATCAAGATATGTGACCTTGAGCATTTCACTTTATCCATCTGACTTTGTGTTTCTTACTGTAAAATGAGATGAATAATTCCTGCCCCTATTTGTCCCACAATGACTTAAAGGTTATCTTGCAAAGGCTCAGGGCACACAGCAACAAGCACCGCATAATGCAGGCAGGAACTCACAGGTGAGTGTCAGCAGGAGCAAGAGTCCCCTGCTTTTACAATTTCCTGGAGAGATGTGTTTGGGGCATAGGGCTGGGTGCTGGCAGAGGTACTTTTCCTCCTGCTGTTTTCTCTTTTTAATGGGGAGTGCATAACAGTGATATGCCTTTGGGGAATAGATGCTTTGAGCTTTGGTGCCAGTTTTTTAAAAATGTACTGGAAAAAGCCAGCTCTCTAGCAACGGAGACGGTGAAGGAAGTGGCCTGGCCACCCACAGAGAGAGGTCCACAGTCAAGAACCAGCACTCCTGTTTTTCAGTACAAGAGTAAAAGATAAAATGTAAGTAAACAGATTTTTAGAATTGTTAAGCACTATGTAAATTATTCTACTTATGAATACCAAAAAGTCATGGCAAAAGATTACAATGAAGAATACCATATGTAGACTATATAGTGCACACGATATTATGTTCTTAATCCTAAATATATAACTTTGTTTAAATAATAAGCGTTTCTGATTTTAAAATGACCTTTACTTATGACTGATAGCTCACAACTGGGAAAAGGGACCCCAAGGATTGTGGGGGAGAAAAGCAAAAGATTGTTTTAATTAATGTAATTCTTATTCTAACACTAATAGCAAGATTTTAAAGTCACTAATTTTTATAACCTTTATAATACATTCAGTTATTTGTAAATTCACTAGAATAAAATTCACATGTGTAATTCATATGTGATGCTGGAACTCACAATGGAAATTTAATTTGCATGGCCACATTTCGGAGAGGAAACTGAAAATAACTTGCCCCAAATCCAACAGGTGATATGTGACAGAGCTAGGACTCACATCTGCATCTGCAACATTGTAAACCAATAATTTCCAGTACCAGACAGAAATGGAAAATATTTAGCTTGCTTCAATATGTAAAGTGATACTGCCCGCTGGCCAGGGCTGGCCTCAAGGGCCTCAGAGAAAGTGCAGTTGCTTGGAGTGCCACATGGTAACCTAGCCCATTATCAAGATGCTAAATACTAGCCGAAGTCCAGAAAGCTTCCTCATGCCCCTTTCAAGTAAACCCCCACTCCACTCATTATAGGCAACAACTGTTCTGATTTTTTTCTTACCATAGGAATTTTTGCCTGTTTATAGATGCTATAAACGGAATCAGTATGTACTCTAGGTGTGCAGCTTTTTTCGCTCAGCAGAATATTTATGAGATTAGTCCATGCTGTTGTATATACCAGTAGTTCATTCCTTTTATTGCTATGAAGTTTTCCATTGTATGAATATATTACAATTTCTTCATTCATTATCCTTTTTTCTGACCCAGATGCTTTTACTTATTTATTTTTAAATTTTTTTATTGAAGTATAGTTGATTTATTATATGTTTCGGGTGTACAACAAAGTGATTTGATATTTTTATAGATTATACTCCATTTAAAGTTACTATAAAATATTGGCCATATTCCCTGTGGTGTACATTATATCCTTGTAGCTTATTTATTTTATATCTAGCGGTTTGTACCTCTTAATCCCCTTCCCTATTGTGCCCCTCACTTACCCATCTCCCCACTGGTAACCACTAGTTTGTTCTCTGTAACTGTGAATCTGTTTCTGTTTTGTTATATTCATTCTTTTTTTTTAGATTCAACATATAAGTTAAAATATACACTATTTGCCTCTCTCTCACTTACTTCACTAAGCATAACACCTTCCAGATCCATCTATGTTATTGCAATGCAAATGGCAAAACTTCATTCGTGTTATGGCTGAGTAATATTGCATTGTATATATGTATATATATACCACAACTCCTTCTTCTTCCTTTTTTTTTTTTTTGGTTGCGCTGTGTGGCTTGTGGGATCCTAGTTCCCAGACCAGGGGTCGAACCTGGGCCACCACAGTGAGAGCACTGAGTCCCAACCATTGGACCGCCAGGGAACTCCCTATACCACATCTTCTGTATTCATTCCTCTGCTGGTGGACACTTAGGTTGCTTCCATATCTTGGCGATTGTAAATAATGCTGCTATGAACATTAGTGTTACTGTTTTTGTTTCCTTTGAATACAATATCCAGACGTGGTATTGCTGGATCATATGGTAGTTATATTTTCAATTTTTTGAGGAAACTCCATACTGTTTTCCACAGTGGTTCTACCAATTTACATTCCCACCAATAGTGCACAAGTGCTCTCTTTTCTCCATATCCTTGCCAACACTTGTTATTTGTAGACATTTTGATGATAGCCATTCTGACGGGTGTGAGGTGATATTGTGGTTTTGACTTACATTTCTCTGATGATTAGTGATGCTGACCATCTTTTCATGTGCCTGTTGGCTATCTGTGTGTCTTTTTTGGAAAAATGTCTCTTCGGGTTTTCTGCTCAGTTTTTGGTCAGGTTTTTGTTTGTTTTTTGATATTGTGTTGTATGAGCCTTTATATATTTTGGATATTAACACCCTAGCAGATATATCATTTGCGAATATCTTCTCCCATTCAGTAAGTTGTCTTTTCATTTTGTTGATGGTTTCCTCTGATGTGCAAAAGCTTTTAAGTTTGATTTGGTCCCATTTGTTTATTTTTGCTTTTGATTCCCTTGACTGAGGAGACAGATCCAAAAAATATTGCTATAATTTCTGTCAAAGAAAGTATTGCCTATGTTTTCTTCTTGGAGTTTTTTGGTTTCTGGTCTCAAATTTAGGTCTTCAATCCATTTTGAGTTTATGTTTGTATATATTGTAAGAAAAAGTTCTAATTTCATTCTTTTACATGTAGCTGTCCAATTTTCCCAACACTACATATTGAAGAGACTATCTTTTCCTCATTGAATATTTTTGCCTCCTTTGTCATAGATTAATTGACCACATGAGCATAGGTTTATTTCTGGGCTCTCTATTCTGTTCCATTGATCTATATGTCTGTTTTTCTGCAAATGCCATGCTGTTTTGATTACTGTAGCTTTGTAGTATGTCAGAAGTCAAAGAGCATGATATCTCTGGCTTTGTCCTTTTTTCTCAAGATTGCTTTGGCTATTTAGGGTTCTTTGTGGTTCCAAAAAGTTTAGAATTACTTTTTCTAGTTCTGTGAATAATGTCATGGGTATTTTGATAGGGTTTGCATTAAATCTGCAGGTTGCTTTGAGAAGTATGGCCATTTTAATAATATTAATTCTTCCAATCCAAGAGCATGGAATATCTTTCCATTTCTTTTTATCATCTTCACTGTGCTTCATCAATGTTTTATAGTTTTCAGAGTACAGGCCTTTCACCTCCTTGGTTAAGTTTATTCCTAGGTGTTTTATTCTTTTTGATGCAATTTTAAAATTAAAATTTTAATATTTCATTATTAGTGTATAGAAAAGCAGTGGATTTCTGTATATTAATCTTGTATGCTGCAACCTTACTGCATACATTTATTAGTTCTAATAGTTTTTTTTTGTGTGTGGAGACTTTAGGGTTTTTTACACATAGTGTTATGTCATCTACAAATAGTGAAGTTTTAATTTTTCCATTCCAACTTGGATACCTTTTATTTCTTTTTCTTGTCTTATTGTTGTGGATAGACTTACAATAACATGTTGAATAGAAACAGCAAGAATGCGCATCCTTGTCTTGTTCCTGATTTTAGAGGAAAAGCTTTTAGTTTTCACTAGTGAGTATGATGTTAGCAGTGGGTTTGTCATAGATGGCCTTTATTATGTTGAGATGTGTTCCCTCTATGCCCACTTTGATGAGAGTTTTTGTCATGAATGGATGCTGAATTTTGTAAAATGCTTTTTCTGCATCTACTGAGATGATCATGTGATTTTTATCCCGCTTTTATTAATGTGGTACATCACATTGATTGATTTGTGAATATTGAACCATGCTTGCTTCCCTGGAATAAATCCCACTTGATCGTGGTGTATGATCCTTTTATAAAATATAGCTGAATTCAGTTTGCTAATATTTTGTTGAGGATTTTTGCATCTATACTCATTAGAGATATTGGCCTGTAATTTTCTTGTTTTGTAGTGTCTTTGTCTGGTTTTGGTATCAGGTGGCCTCATATAATGAGTTTTCGAATGTTCCCTCCTTTTGAATTTTTTGTAATAGTTTGAGACAGATAAGTATTAACACTTCTTTATGTTTGGTAGAATTCCCCTCTGAAGTGGTCTGGTCCTAAGCTTTTGTTTTTGGGGAGTTTTATGATTGCTGATTCCATTTTAATTCTAATAATCTGTCTGTTCAAATTATCTATTTCTTCTTGATTCAGTCTTGGAAGATTGTATGTTTCTAGGAATATATCCATTTCTTCTAGGTTGTCCAATTTTTTGGCATATAATTCTCTTATGATTGTTTTTATTTCTGTGATATCAATTGTAATTTCTCCTCTTTCATTTCTTATTTTGTTTATTTGGGCCTGTTCTTCTCTTAATGAGTGTAACTAAAGGCTTATCAATTTTATTTATCTTTTCAAAAAACAGCTCTTGGTTTCATTGATCTTTTCTATTTTTTTTGTTTCTAATATATTTATTTATGCTCTGACTTTTATTATTTCCTTCCTTCTGCTGACTTTAGGATTTTTTTTGTTCTTATTTTTGTAATTGATTTAGATGGTAAGTTAGGTTATTTATTTGAGATTTTTCTTGTTTCTTGAGGAAGGCCTGTATTGCTATAAACTTCTGTTTCTGTAGAAAAATCAGCTGATACCCTTATATGTAACTCTTTTTCTCTTGTGGCCTTATATTTCTCTCTTTATATCTAACTTTCACCATTTTAATTATGACATGTCTTGGTGTGGGTCTATTTGGGTTCATCTTGTTTGGGACTCTGTGCTTCTTATTCCCAGATACCTCTTACCTTCTTCAGCTTAGGGAATTTTTCAGCCATAATTTTATCAAACACATTTTCTACCCCTTTCTCTCTCTCTTCTCCTTCTGAGACCTTTGTAATGCAAATATTAGTATGCTTGATGTTATTTTAGAGGTCCATTAAACTATCCTCATATTTTTAAATTTGTATTCCTTTTTGGTATTCTGATTGGGTAATTTCCATTATTCTGTCTTCCAGATTACTTATGTATCACTGAATCTGCTAATTCCTTCTAGTGTACTTTTCATTTCTGTTATTATTATTATTTAGCTCTAATTGGTTCTTCTTTACATTTTCTTGTTCTTTGTTGAAATTTTCATTATGGTCATCTTTTCCCAAGTTCAGTTAGCATTCTTATTACTATTGCTTTGAACACTTTATCAAGTAAATTATTTGTGTCTGTGTCATTAGGGGTTTTTCAGAGATTTTTTTTCCCTTGTTTTTTTTTGAAACATATTTGTCTTTTCATTTTGTTTAACTTTCTCTGTCTTTGTAGATTAGATGAAACAGTTACCTATCCCAGTATTAAAGGCGTGTCCTGTGTGGGAGCATCCCTATGCAGTTTGTGTGTGCCCACTGGCTTTGGTGGGAGAGCTGGATCTGAAGTGAGCACAGGCTATGTCTTCTCCAGGGGTACAGTGGCAACCAATGCATTGGTGGGATGTAGGGCTGGAGTGGGAGGATCTAGAGCTAGAACCAAGTATGAGTCAGGGCTCCTCCTATGCTCAATGGATGTCACGACCTTATCAGGGGTAAGGGTAGGACCCAAGGGGTGGAGCAGGAGCTGTGAGGGAGTTGGATCTCTCATGGGTGTGATGGCAGTCTCCATCTTGGTTGGGGGTGTTGCCAAGGCCCAAGGACTTGGGGCTGTACTTCTGTACTGGTTTGACATTTTCCCCCCAGTGTGCATGCCCTAGTTTCAGGCTTGGGTGGGGCCAGAGAGGTTGGGGCCATACTACTGAGTAGGTTTCATTCCCTCCCAAGTGTAAACATGGATGTTTGTGCCAGAAACGGTGGTCTTCTCCCTGGAGCTGGTTTTACGCCCTCCTAAGTGTGTGTACACATGCATATATCTGCAATAGCTGCCTCTGCCCTGGTCAAAGGCAGTGCCAGGGCCCAAGCCAGCTATGTTCCCTCTTAGTGTGCATACCCTCATTTGCAATGGCTGCCTCTGTCTTAGTTGGGAGCAGCACCAGAGCAAAAGGGGCTGGAGCAGGAGCCCAGTGAGAGCTGGGGGTATGCTAGTGGTGGTCCTGGCAAGCCAGCCAGAACACCAGGCAGTTTTCAATTGGCTGTCGCCATGCTGTGACTGGGAGTAAGCAAGTCTGTGTGTGTACTCTTGAAGGGCAGAGTCTCAGTTTCTTACAGCCCTGTGGTAAGCCTCACTGATTTTCTTTTTTTTGAATTTATTTATTTATTTATTATTTCTTGGCTGCATTGGGTCTTCATTACTGTGCATGGGCTTTCTCTAGTTGTGGTGAGTGGGAGCTACTCTTCGTTGTGGTGCACGTGCTTCTCATTGCAGTGGCTTCTCTTGTTGTGGAGCATGGGCTCTAGGTGCACAGGCTTCAGTTGTTGTGGCGCACAGGTTTAGTTGCTCTGCAGCATGTGGGATCTTCCCAGACCAGGGCTCAAACCCATGTCCCCTGCATTGGCAGGCAGATTCTTAACCACTGCGTCACCAGGGAAGTCCCAAGCCTCAGTGATTTTCAAACCAGCTAAGAGGGCTCATCTTCCTAATGTCAGACTCCAGGGCTGGGGTGCCTATTATGTGACTTGAACACCTCACTCCCAAGAGGGACTCCCCAAGCCTGTGATATCCCTGTCTTCTGGGTCCCCAGCTATGGCTGTGGGTCCAGACTAGAGTGCTCCTCTTCCCTACCTACCAGACTCCATGTGGATCCTTCTTTATAGTCTTGGTGGTATAAGAGATGTTCTGCTAGTCTTCAGGTCAATTTCAGAGAGAGTTGTTCCCTATGTAGTTGTAGTTTTGATGTACGTGTTCACGATGAGGGAAGGTGAACTCAATGTCCTCCAACTCCACCATCTGGATCCCACCTTCTTTATCCCTTGTCCTCGATGGAATCATGAGCTATTTCCAGGCTTTGGCTATTACAGATAAAGACTGCTATAAATATTTTTATACAAGTGTTTTTGTGAACATGTGTTTTTACTTCTCTTGGATAAACACGTAGGATTTGAATTACTGTGTCAAAATATAAACATATGCTTAGTTTCATAAAAAATTGCCAGAGTTTTTCCAATTTGGTTGTACGATATTACACACCAGTTAAAAATGTATGAGAGTTACAAGTGCTTCACATTCTCCCCAACATTTAGTTAGGTCATTCTTTTTCATTTTAACCATTCTGATGAGATGTGTAGAAATCTTCATGTGAATTTATTAGACATCTTCCTGTCACAAGCAATATTGAGCAGTTTTTCATGCGCTTATTGGTCGTTTATATCTCTCCTTTTGTCAAATTTCTGTTGAAATATTTTGCTCATATTTAATAGATTTTCTTTTGTCTGTTAATTATTGAGTTATAGGGTTTTAAAAAAAAATATATTGTACATAGCAGTCTTTTGTCAGGTATGTTTGTAAAGTTTCTTCCCTGTCTTTGGGTTACCTATTAATTTTTTTAATGTCTTTTGATGACAGAATTTTTTACTTTTCATAAAGTCTTACATATTTTTTTCTACTATAGTTATTGCTTTCTTAGTTTTGTCTACAAAACTTTTGCTTAAATCCACATTTCAAAGATATTATGCTGTGCTTATTTTTCTAAAGCTTTACAGATTTAGCTAATATATTTTAGTTTATGTTATAGCTTGAGTTAATTTTTCCATATGGCATTAGATAGGGTTTGAAATTAATTATTCCCATATGGATATCCACCTTTTCCAGATCATTTGTTGAAGACATTCCTATTCCTTTTGGAGTTCAGGGGCACCTTTGTCAAAACTACCAACAATATGTGATTGTATTTCTGAACTCTATTCTGTTACTCTCTATTCTGTAATCTGTTTATCAGTCCTAGAGACTAGTTCCACATTTATCGTGACTGTGTTGGGATTGCCCTAAATCTATAGATCACTGTGGAGTGAATTGATGCCTTAACAATTTCAGGTCTTCAAACCAATAAACCCCAGTAAATTGATTCCATTTATTTAGGTCTCCTTTATTACCTTTCATCAATGTATTGTGGTTTCCAGTGTGAATGTCTTCCATAGCCTTTGTTAAATTTCCAAATATTTTATGTTTTTTGATGCCATTATAAATGGAATTATTTCTGTAATTTCATTTACCAAATTTTTTTCCTGTTAGTGTATGAAAATACAATTGATTTTTAATTGTAATCTGTGAGCTTGCTAGCTCATTTATTATTTTTAGTATCTTTATTATAGTTTCCTTAGTTTTTACTATGTTAAAAATTATGTCATCTACCAATAGAGACAGTTTTGTTTATTTTTGAACTTTAGGCCTTTTAAGTATTTTCATTGCCTTACTGCAATCAGCTTACAGCTCCAGTACAAAGTTCAGTAGAAATGGTAGGACTGGGGACAGAGTCAAGATGGCGGTGTGGGAAGACACGGACGCATCTCCCCACAACTAGGGTGCCTGCCGGATGCTGGTGGGGGACCCTGACACTTAAGGAGATGGGAAGAACCCCCAAGCGAACTGGTAGGACATGGGGGGACTGAGGGAGGAGGAGAAGTGGAGGCCAGACAGGACTGGCACCCCTGAGGGGTGGCTGAGAGAGGGGAGGGGTTCCCATGCCTGGAGGGACCCTCAGGAGCTTGGATCAGGGGGCAGCATGGCCAGAGTTTCCCCTGCCCAATTAGCCGGGTAAGTCTGCCCAGCTCTTGGGCTGGGTCCTATGCCCTCAGAGGTCCCCTCTGGGCTGGGTTGGTCCTGGGGGCATAGGAGGGAGGCTGGGAGAGAACAGGAGAGGCAGGCGGGAGGGGCCTCTGGGACCAGAGGAGCCAGAGAGGAGCAGAGGGCATTTGCCCCACCCGCTCGGGCCCGGGTAGCCTGCTAAGCTCCCAGGCTAATCCCCCGACCTCCAAAGCCCACTCCAGGCCAGGTGGTTCCTGGGGGCATAGGAGGGAGGCCAGGGAGATCAGGAGAGACAGGTTGGAGGAGACCCCCAGGACCAGAGGAGCAGGAGAGGAGCAGGAGGCTGTATGCCCCACCCACTCGAGCCCAGGAACTCTGCTGGGCACCCAGGTGGGTCCCCCACCCTCTGAGATCAGAGGTGGGAGGCATGCCTGGGCCCCTTCTGTTCTGTTGAGGCTAAGCCCCATCCCCAAACCCCCAGAGCCATTTCCAGCCCCGTGGGTACTAAGCATAGGCCCCGGCCACCATCCAAACCTCGCCCCTGCTTAGGCCCTGCTCTCCACAGCCAAGGACTTTTCCACTTTTTCTTTTTTTCTCCTCTCTTTTACTATTCTGGTTCTGTTTTACCTTCTGGTTGTTGTTTCATCTATATTTTTATTTTCATATTTTTTCTAACATAGCTGTTAGTTTCCTAGTCTAATTTTATTTTTTATTTCATTATAGTTCTTTTTTTTTTTTTTGCCACCCCACACAGCTTGTGGGATCTTGGTTCACAAGCAAGAGGTCCAGCCAAAGCTCCTGAGGTGGGAGCTCTGAGTCCAAACCAGTGGACTAACAGAGAACCTCAGACCCGAGGGAATATTCATTGGAGTGAGATCTCCCAGAGGTCCTCATCTCAGCACCAAGACCCAGCTCTACCCAACAGCCTATAAACTCCAGGGTTGGAAGCCTCACACCAAACAACCAGTAAAACAGGAACACAATCCCACTCACAAAAAAAAAGGAAAATAAAATGAGATGGCAAAAAAATATGTCACAGATGAAGGAGCAAGGTAAAAACCTACAAGACCAAATAAATGAAGAGGAAATGGGCAATCTACCTGAAAAAGAATTCAGAGTAACGATAGTAAAGATGATCCAGAATCTTGGGAAAAGAATGGAGGCACGACTGAGAAGATACAAGAAGTGTTTAACAAAGACCTAGAAGAACTAAAGAACAAACAAACAGAAATGAACAACACAATAACTGAAATGAAAAATAAACTAGAAGGAAATAACAGAATAACTGAGGCAGAAGAACGAATAAATGAGCTGGAAGACAAAATGGTAGAAATAACTGTCGAGGAGCAGAATAGAGAAAAAAGAATGAAAAGAATTGAAGACAATCTCAGAGACCTCTGGGACAACATGAAACACACCAACATTCAAATGACAGGGGACCCAGAAGTAGAAGAGAAAAAGAAAGGGTCTGAGAAAATATTTGAAGAGATTATAGTGGAAAACTTCCCTAAGATGGAAAAGGAAATAGTCACCCAAGTCCAGGAAGACCAGAGAGTCCCATACAGGAAAAACCCTAGGAGAAACACACACCAAGACACATGTTAATCAAACTAACAAAAATTAAATTCAAGGAAAAATATTAAAGCAGCAAGGGAAAAACAAAAAATAACATACAAAGGAATCCCCATAAGGTTATCAGCTGATTTTTCAGCAGAAATTCTGCAGGCCAGAAAGGAGTGGCAGGATATACTTAAAGTGATGAAAGAGAAAAACCTACAACCAAGATTACTCTACCCAGCAAGGACCTCATTCACATTTGACGGAGAAATCAAAAGCTTTTCAGATAAGTAAAGCTAAGATAATTCAGCACCACCAAACCAGCTTTACAACAAATGCTAAAGAAACTTCTCTAGGCGGGAAACACAAGAGAAGAAAAAGGCTCATAAAAACAAATCCAAAACAATTAAGAAAATGGTAATAGGAACATACATATCGATAATAACCTTGAATGTAAATAGATTAAATGTCCCAACCAAAAGACACAGACTGGCTGAATGGATACAAAAACAAGACCCATATATATGCTGTCTACAAGAGACCCACTTCAGACCTAGGGAAACATACAAACTGGAAGTGAAGGGAGGGAAAAAGATATTCCATGCAAATGGAAATCAAAACAAAGCTGGAGTAGCAATTCTCATATCAGATAAAATGGACTTTAAAATAAAGACTGTCACAAGAGATAAGGAAGGATGCTACATAATGATCAAGGGATCAATCCAAGAAGAAGATATAACAATTATAAATATTTAGGAACCCAACATAGGAGCACCTTAAAACATAAGACAACTGCTAACAGCTATAAAAGAGGAAATCAATAGTAACACAGTAATAGTGGGGGACTTTAACACCTCACTTACTCCAATGGACAGATCATCCAAACAGAAAATAAAGAAGGAAACACAAGCTTTAAATGACACAATAGACCAGATAGATTTAACTGATATTTATAGAACATTCCACCCGAAAGTGGCAGAATACATTTTCTTCTCAAGTGCACATGGAACATTCTCCAGGATAGATCACATCTTGGGTCACAAATCAAGCCTCGGAAAATATAAGAAAATTGATATCATATCAAGTATCTTTTCTGACCACAACTCTATGAGATTGGAAATCAATAACAGGAAAAAAAACTGTAAAACCCACAAATACATGGAGTCTAAACAGTGCGCTACTAAACAACCAAGAGATCACTGAAGAAATCAAAGGAGAAATTAAAAAATACACAGAAACAAATGACAATGAAAATACAACAACCCAAACCTATGGGACACAGCAAAAGCAGTTCTAAGAGGGAAGATTAGAGCAATTCAATCTCACCTCAAGAAACAAGAAAAATCTCAAATAAACAATCTAACCCTATACCTAGAGGAACTAGAGAAAGAAGAACAAAGAAAACGCAAAGTCAGTAGAAGAAAAGAAATCATAAAGATCAGAGCAGAAATAAATAAAACAGAAACAAAGAAAAAATAGCAAAGAACAATGAAACTAAAAGCTGTTTCTTTGAGAAGATAAACAAAATTGATAAACCATTAGCCAGACTCATCAAGAAAAAAAGGGAGAGGATGGAAATCAATAAAATTAGAAATGAAAATAAGAAATCACAACTGACACTGCAGAAATACAAACAGAGACTACTACAAACAACTATATGCCAATAAAATGGACAACCACGAAGAAATGGACAAATTCTTGGAAAGATACGATTTTCCAAGAATGAACAAGGAAGAATTAGAAAATACAAACAGACCTATCAACCTATGAAATTGAAACTGTAATTAAAAATTTTCCAACAAACAAAAGTCCAGGACCAGATGGCTTCAGAGGTGAATTCTATTAAAGATTTAGAGAAGAGCTAACATCGATCCTTCTCAAATCCTTCCAAAAAATTGCAGAGGGATGAACACTTCCAAATTCATTCTATGAGGTTACCATCACCCTGATACAAAAACAAGAAAAAGATATCATAAAGAAAGAAAATTATAGACCAATATCACTGACGGACATAGATGCAATCCTGAACAAAATACTAGCAAACAAAATCCAACAACATATTAAAAGGATCATACACCATGATCAAGTGGGATTTACCCCAGGGATGCAAGGATTCTTCAATATACACAAATCAATCAATGTGATACATCATATTAACAAATTAAGGAGTAAAAACCATATGATCATGTCAGTAGATGCAGAAGAAGCTTTTGATAAAATTCAACACCGATTTACGATAAAAACTCTCTAGAATATGGGCATAGAGGGAAACGACCTCAACATAATAAAGGCCATATATGACAAGCCCACAGCAAACATCATACTCAAAGTTGAAAAACTGAAACCATTTCCACTCAGATAACGAGCAAGACAAGGATGTCCACTCTCACCACTAATATTCAACATAGTTCTGGAAGTCCTAGCCATGCAATCAGAGAAGAAAAAGAAATAAAAGGAATACAAATTGGAAAAGAAGTAGTAAAACTGTCACTGTTTGCAGATGACATGATACTATACATAGAAAATCCTAAAGATGCCACCAGAAAACTACTAGAATTAATCAATGAATTTGGTAAGGTTTCAGGATATAAAATTAATGGACAGAAATCTCTTGCATTCCTATACAGTAACAACAAAAAGTCAGAAAGGGAAATTAAGGAAACAATCCCATTTACCATCACAACAAAAAGAATAAAATACCTAGGAATAAACCTACCTAAGGAGGCGAAAGACTTGTACTCAGAAAACTATAAAACACTGATGAAAGAAATCAAAGATGACATAAACAGATGGAGAAATATACCATGTTCTTGGATTGGAAGGATAAATATTGTGAAAATGACTATACTACCCAAAGCAACCTACATATTCAGTGCAATCCTGATCAAATTACCAATGGCATTCTTCACAGAATTAGAACAAAAAATTTCACAATTTTTATGGAAATGGAAAAGACCTCGAATAGTCAAAGCAGTCTTGAGGGGAAAAAACGGAGCTGGAGGAATCCGCCTCCCGGACTTCAAACTATACTACAAGGCTACAGTAATCAAGACACTATGGTACTGGCACAAAAACAGAAATATAGATCAATGGTACAGGATAGAAAGCCCAGGATAAACCCACACACATATGGTCACTTAATTTAGGACAAAGGAGGCAAGAACACACAATAGAAAAAAGACAGCATCTTCAATAAGTGGTGCTGGGAAAACTGGACAAGTACATGTAAAAGGATGAAATTAGAACATTCCCTAACACCATACACAAAAATAAACTCCAAATGGATTAAAGACCTAAATGTAAGACCAGATACTATAAAACTCTTAGAGGAAAACATAGGAAAAACACTCTTTAACAGAAACCACAGCAAGATCTTTTTTTGACTCCCCTCCTAGAGTAATGGAAATAAAAACAAAAATAAACAAATGGGGCCCATTTAAACTTAAAAGCTTTTGCACAGCAAAGGAAACCATAAACAAAATGAAAGGACAATCCTCAGAATGGGAGAAAATATGTGCAGATGAAACAACAGACAAAGGATTAATGTCCACAATATACAAACAGCTCACGGAGCTCAATATCAAAAAGCAAAAAACCCAATTAAAAAATGGGCAGAAGACCTAAATAGACATTTCACCAAAGAAGACATACAGATGGCCAACAAACACATGAAAAGACGCTCAACATCACTAATTATTAGAGAAATGCAAATCAAAACCACGATGAGGTATCACCTCACAACAGTCAGAATGGCCATTATCAAAAAATCTACAGAACTACCATCCTGCAGCCTGTGGAACAAAAAACACATTCACAGAAAGACAGACAAGAAGAAAAGGCAGAGGGCTATGTACCAGAGGAAGGAACAAGATAAAATCCCAGAAAAACAACAACATGAAGTGGAGACAGACAACCTTCCAGAAGAAGAATTCAGAATAATGATAGTGAAGATGATCCAGGACCTCGGAAAAAGGATGGAGGCAAAGATCGAGAAGATGCAAGAAATGTTTAACAAAGACCTAGAAGAATTAAAAACAAACAAACAGAGATGAACAATGCAATAACTGAAATGAAAACTACACTAGAAGGAATCAATAGCAGAATAACTGAGGCAGAAGAACAGATAAGTGACCTGGAAGACAGAATGGTGGAATTCATTGCTGTGGAAGAGAATAAAGAAAAAGAATGAAAAGAAATGAAGACAGCCTAAGAGACCTCTGGGACAACATTAAACGCAACAACATTCACATTATAGGGGTTCCAGAAGGAGAAGAGAGAAAGAAAGGACCCGAGAAAATATTTGAAGAGATTAGAGTTGAAAACTTTCCTAACATGGGAAAGGAAATAGCCACCCAAGTCCAGGAAGCGCAGCGAGTCTCATACAGGATACAGGATAAATCCAAGGAGAAACACACCGAGACACATAGTAATCAAATTGGCAGAAATTAAAGACAAAGAAAAATTATTGAAAGCAGCAAGGGAAAAATGACAAATAACATACAAGGGAACTCCCATAAGGTTAACAGCAGATTTCTCAGCAGAAACTCTACAAGCCAGAAGGGAGTGGCATGATATACTTAAAGTGATGAAAGGGAAGAACCTACAACCAAGATTACTCTACTTGGCAAGGATTTCATTCAGATTCTATGGAGAAATCAAAAGCTTTACAGACAAGCAAAAGCTAAGAGAAATTAGCACCACCAAACCAGCTTTACACTTCTCTAAGGGGGAAACACAAGAGAAGAAAAGGACCTACAAAAACAAACCCAAAACAATTAAGAAAATGGTAATAGGAACATACATATCCATAATTACCTTAAATGTAAATGGATTAAATGCTCCAACCAAAAGACATAGAGTGGCTGAATGGATACAAAACAAGACCCGTATATATGCTGTCTAAAAGAGACCCACTTCAGACCTAGGGACACATACAGACTGAAAGTGAGGGGATGGAAACAGATATTCCATGCAAATGGAAATCAAAAGAAAGCTGGAGTAGCAATTCTCATATCAGACAAAATAGACTTTAAAACAAAGACTATTACAAGAGACAAAGAAGGATGCTACATAATGATCAAGGGATCAATCAAAGAAGAAGAAATAACAATTGTAAATATTTATGCACCCAACATAGCACCTCAATACATAAGGCAACTGCTAACAGCTATAAAAGAGGAAATCGACAGTAACACAATAATAGTGAGGGACTTTAACACCTCACTTACTCCAATGGACAGATCCTCCAAACAGAAAATAAAGAAGGAAACACAAGCTTTAAATGACACAATAGACCACATAGATTTAATTGATATTTATAGGACATTCCATCCAAACACAGCAGATTACACATTCTTCTCAAGTGCGCACGGAACATTCTCCAGGATAGAGCACATCTTGGGTCACAAATCAAGCCTTGGTAAATTCAAGTAAATTGAAATCCTATCAAGTATCTTTTCCGACCACAACGCTATGAGACTAGATATCGATTACAGGAAAAAATCTGTAAAAAATACAAACACATGGCGGCTAAACAATACGTTACTAAATAACCAAGAGATCACTGAAGAAATCAAAGAGGAAATCAAAAAATACCTAGAGACAAATTACAATGAAACACGACAATCCAAAACCTATGGGATGCAGCAAAAGCAGTTCTAAGAGGGAAGTTTATAGCAATACAAGCCTACCTCAAGAAACAAGAAAAAACTCAAACAAACAATCTAACCTTACACCTAAAGGGACGAGAGAAAGAAGAACAAACAAAACCCAAAGTTAACAGAAGGAAAGAAATCATAAAGATCAGAGCAGAAATAAATGAAATAGAAACAAAGAAAACAATAGCAAAGATCAATAAAACTAAAAGCTGTTTCTTTGAGAAGATAAACAAAATTGATAAACCATTAGCCAGCCTCATCAAGAAAAAGAGGGAGAGGACTCAAACCGATAAAATTAGAAATGAAAAAGGAGAAGTTACAACAGACACCGCAGAAATACAAAGCATCCTAAGAGACTACTACAAGCAACCCAATGCCAATAAAATGGGCCACTTGGAAGAAATGGACAAATTCTTAGAAAGGTATAAGCTTCCAAGACTGAACCAGGAAGAAATAGAAAATATGAACAGACCAATCACAAGTAATGAAATTGAAATTGTGATAAAAAATCTTCCAACAAACAAAAGTCTAGGACTAGATGGTATCACAGGTGAATTCTATCAAACATGTAGAGAAGAGCTAACACCTATCCTTCTCCAACTCTTCCAAAATACAGCAGAGGGAAGAACACTCCCAAATTCATTCTATGAGGCCACCATCATGCTGATACCAAAACCAGACAAAGATGTCACAAAAAAAGAAAGCTACAGGCCAATATCACTGATGAACATAGATGCAAAAATCCTCAACAAAATACAAGCAAACAGAATCCAACAGCACATTAAAAGGATCATACACCATGATCAAGTGGGGTTTATCCCAGGAATGCAAGGCTTCTTCAATATATGCAAATCAATCAATATGATACACCATATTAAAAAACTGAAGAAGGAAAACCCTATGATCATCTCAATAGATGCAGAAAAAGCTTTTGACAAAATTCAACACCCATTTATGATAAAAACTCTCCAGAAAGTGGGCATAGAGGGAACCTACCTCGACATAATAAAGGCCATATATGACAAACCCACAGCAAACATCATTCTCAATGGTGAAAAATTGAAAGCATTTCCTCTAAGATCAGGAACAAAACAAGGATGTCTACTCTCGCCACTATTATTCAACATAGTTTTGGAAGTCCTAGCCACAGCAATCGGAGAAGAAAAAGAAATAAAAGGAATACAAATTGGAAAAGAAGAAGTAAAACTGTCACTGTTTGCAGATGACATGATACTATATATAGGGAATCCTAAATATGCCACCAGAAAACTACTAGAGCTCATCAATGAATTTGGTAAAGTTGCAGGATACAAAATTAATGGACAGAAGTCTCTTGCATTCCTATACACTAAAGATGAAAAATCTGAAAGAGAAATTAAGGAAACACTCCCATTTACCATTGCAACAAAAAGAATAAAATACCTAGGAATATACCTACCTACAGAGACAAAAGACCTGTATGCAGAAAACTATAAGACACTTTTGAAAGAAATTAAAGATGATACCAACAGATGGAGAAATATACCATGTTCTTGGATTGGAAGAATCAATATTGTGAAAATGACTATACTACCCAAAGCAATCTATTGCTTTCAATGATTCAATGCAATCCCTATCAAATTACCAATGGCATTTTTTACAGAACTAGAACAAAAAATCTTAAAATTTGTATGGAGACACAAAAGACCCCGAATAGCCAAAGCAGTCTTGAGGGAAAAAAATGGAGGTGGAGGAATCAGACTCCCTGACTTCAGACTATACTACAAAGCCTCAGTAATCAAGACAATATGGTACTGGCACAATAACAGAAATATAGATCAGTGGAACAGGATAGAAAGCCCAGAGATAAACCCACGCACCTATGGTCAACTAATCTATGACAAAGGAGGCAAGGATATACGATGGAGAAAAGACAGTCTCTTCAATAAGTGGTGCTGGGAAAACTGGACAGCTACATGTAAAAGAACGAAATTAGAACACTCCCTAACACCATACACAAAAATAGACTCAAAATGGATTAGAGACCTATATGTAAGACCGGACACCATAAAACTCTTAGAGGAAAACATAGGAAGAACATTCTTTGACATAAATACATCAAGATCTTCTTTGATCCACCTCCTAGAGTAATGGAAATAAAAACAAACATAAACAAATGGGACCTAATGAAACTTAAAAGCTTTTGCAAAGCAAAGGAAACTACAAACAAGACGAAAAGACAACCCTCAGAATGGGAAAAAATATTTGCAAATGAAGCAACTGTCAAAGGATTAATCTCCAAAATATATAAACAGCTCATGCAGCTCAATATTAAAAAAACAACCCAATCAAAACATGGGCAGAAGAACTAAATAGACATTTCTCCAAAGAGGACATACAGATGGCCAAGAAGCACATGAAAAGCTGTTCAACACCACTAATTATTAGAGAAATGCAAATCAAAACTACAATGAGGTATCACCTCACACCAGTTAGAATGGGCATCATCAGAAAATCTACAAACAACAAATGCTGGAGAGGGTGTGGAGAAAAGGGAACCCTCTTGCACTGTTGGTGGGAATGTAAATTGATACAGCCACTATGGAGAATAGTATGGAGGTTCCTTAAGAAACTAAAAATAGAATTACCATATGACCCAGCAATCCCACTACTGGGCATATACCCAGAGAAAACCATAATTCAAAAAGACACATGCACCCCAATGTTCATTGCAGCACTATTTACAATAGCCAGGTCATGGAAGCAACCTAAGTGTCCATCGCCAGGTGAATGGATAAAGAAGATGTGGTACATATATACAATGGAATATTACTCAGCCATAAAAAGGAATAGAATTGGGTCATTTGTAGAGACGTGGATGAATCTAGAGACTGTCATACAAAGTGAAGTAAGAAAGAGAAAAACAAATACCGCATATTAACAGATACATGTGAAACCTAGAAAAATGGTACAGATGAACTGGTTTGCAGGGCAGAAATTGAGACACAGATCTAGAGAACAAACATATGGACACTAACGGGGGAAAGCAGCGGTGGGTGGGGGTAGTGGTGTGATGAATTTGGAGATTGGGATTGACATGTATACACTGATGTGTATAAAATGGATGACTGATAAGAACCTGCTGTATAAAAAATAAATAAAATAAAATTCAAACATACAAACAAAATCTAGAAACAATAAATGCTGGAAAGAGTGTGGTGAAAAGGGAACCCTCTTGCACTGTTGGTGGGAATGTAAATTGATACAGCCACTATGGAGAACAGTATGGAGGTTCCTTAAGAAACTAAAAATAGAACTACCTTTCGACCCAGCAATCCCACTACTGGGCATATACCCTGAGAAAACCATAATTCAAAAAGAGACATGTACCACAATGTTCATTGCAGCAGTATTTACAATAGCCAGGACATGGACAGATGAATTGATAAAGAAGATGTGGCACATATATACAATGGAATATTACTCAGCCATAAAAAGTAAGTAAATTATGTTATTTGTATTGAGGTGGATGGACCTAGAACCTGTCATAGAGAGTGAAGTAAATCAGAAAGAGTAAAATAAACACCATATGTTAACACATGTATATGGAATCTAAAAAAAAAAAAATTGTACTGATGAACCTAGTGACGTGGCAGGAATAAAGACAAAGACAGAGAGAATGGACTTGAGGACACAGAGGGGAGGGGGAAGCTGGGGTGAAGTGAGAGTTGCATCAACATATTTACACTACCGAATGCAAATTAGTTAGCTATTGGGAAGCAGCAGCATAGCACAGGGAGATCAGCTCGGTTCTTTGTGATGACCTGGAGAGGTGGGATAGGGAGGGTGGGAGGGAGTCTCAAGAGGGAGGGGATATGGGGATATATGTATGCATATGGCTGATTCACTTTGTTGTACAACAGAAAGTAACACAATATTCTGAAGCAATTATACTCCAATAAAGATCTATTAAAAAAAAAAAGAAACTGTAGGTCTGAACATCCTGACTTTTTTTCAGATCTTAGTGGAAAAGCACTCAATATTTTAGCATTAAATAGCTTTCCCATATACCCTTTATCAAACTGAGAAAGTTTCTTACAATACCTTGTATGTTGAGAGTTAATCACAAATTATTGATGAATTTTGTCAAATGCTTGTTTGTAATCTATTGAAATAATCATAATGGATTTGTCTTTTATTGTGTTAATATGGTGAATTACATTGATGACTTATGAATATTAAACAAGCTTTGCATTCTCAGGGTAAACTCCCTTGATCAAGATTTATTATTCTTCTATATATACTGCTGGACTTGATTTGCTAATATCTTGTTAAAAATCTTTTGTGGCTTTGTGTATAAGAAATACCAGTATAAAGTGTTATTTTAGGGGGAATATTTTTGTCAGGTTTCATTTTAAGAGTTATGTTCGCTTCATAAAACCAATTGTAAAGTGTGTCTTCCCCTTTTATTCTCTCAGAGTTTTTGAAATATTGGTGTTGTTTCTTCCTTAAATGTTTTATAGAATTCATCAGTGAACCATTTTAACCTGGAAATTTGCTTGTGGAAATAATTTTGATAACAAATTCAATTCCTGTATTAGATACAGGACCATATATATTTTGTTGTATCTTGTATCAGTTTTGATAAGTAGTATTTTCAAGATATTTATCTACTTTATCTTACTTATACCATTCCTGATAATCATAATTTATTTTTTCTCTCTCTTTCTTCTTGGTAAGTCTAGCTAGGTTTTTAAATTCATGCTGTTTTCTATTGATGTTTATACTTCACTGAGTTCTCATCTTGTGTTGATATTCTTCCTTACATATACTTGAGAATTTTTACTTCCTTAGATGGAACCTTAAATGAGTCACTTGAAATAACTTTTTCTAATATAAATAATTTAAGATATAAAATTTCCTGTAAGCACTGTTAGATGCATCACACAAATTTTGATGTGTTGTGTTTTTATTATCATTCACTGTTTTCCTTTTGACTAATTCTTCATTACATTATTTAGAAATGTGCTGTTTAACTTTCAAATATTTATCAGTTTAAAGATACTTTATTACTAATTTATAATTTAATCCTGTAATGGTCAGAGGGTATACTCTGTATGATTTCAGTTCTTTCAAATTTATTGAGACTTGTTTTATTGCCCAGCAATTGTACCATTTGTAATTGGAAAGAACACGTATTCTGTAGTTCTCTGGTGTTCTATAAATATCAATTAGGTTAAGTTGGCTAATAGTGTTGTTCAGATCTTTTAAGTCTTCACTATATACGTATGTATGTACGTATTATTCTCATTGTTCTATCAATTGCTGAAAGAGGTTTTATAATCTTCAACTATGATTGTGGATTGTCAATTTCTTCTTTTAATTCTTTCCTTTTTTTTGAATTTTAAAGCTATTTTTAGGAACGTTGATGATTGTTACATCTTTCTATATTTATATCTTTATTCAAAATAAAGTGGAATATTTATCTTTGATAGTATCTTTTTTGTGAAGACTTCCTTATCTGATATTGATATTGCCACTCCAGCTTTCCTGTGCTTACTGTTTGCTTCATATATTTTTCTATCCATTAATTTTAGTGTTTTATACCTTTACTTTAAAGTGCAGTGCCTATATGTAGTATAGTCAGGTCTTGTTTTTTTTTCTTATCCATACTGCAAGTGTCTGGCTTTTAATTAATCTACTGGATGTTTAGCTATAATTATTTACATAATTTTTAGAGGTTTTTTTGGATTACAGTGCATATCCTTAACTTTTCACAGTCTAATAGAATTAATATTATACCATTTCATACTGATGTAGAAACACTGAAAACATTTGGGTCCATTTACTCTATTCTCATCCTTTGTGCTACAGTTGTCACATGCAGTACATCTTTATATGTTATAAATCCCATTAGGGCTATAATTTTTGGTTTATCATTTATAAGAATAAAAGAATTAAGAGAAAAATTTTTTTTCCATTTACCATTTCCACAATCTTTATTCCTCATTAGTATACAAGTTTTCAGCTCATATAATTACCCTTCAGCCTGAAAAACCTTGCTTAGCATTTCTTGTAGTCCAAGTGTGGTGATGACAGGTTGTCTTCATTTTCTTTTACCATAAAATAGCCTAATGCCACGTTTATTTTTAATTTTTTTTAATGTTTTGTTATGAAATAGATTTATTTGTGTTAACTTCTGGTAATTCCAAAAGTTCTTAATAAACTCATAGGGCAAAGTGTTATGTTTTGATATAAAATAGAGTTATTTGTGCTAATTTCAAGTAATCAATAATTTGTTTTGATTTCATCTTCAATCAATGAGTTTAGAAGAGTCTTGACTTCCAAGTGGTTAATTTTCAGTTACATAGAAGCAAAGGCTAGGGATGGGGTGGTTATGAAAGTGGTGGAGAAGTTTGGACACTTCTGTTGTCCAGGTCTCCGGGTGAAAGCAAGAGGGGAGTCCATTCGTTCCCAGCCACATGATCTGGTGGAAATTTTGCTCATTAGAGCTCCTGACACCCAGTAGGCCACGTTTATTTTTTAAGCATGTTTTCACTTGATATAAAATTCTAGGTCAACAGTTTCTCTTTCACTGTTGAGTTTTGAGAGTACTTTATATATTCTAGATAGTTCATTTTTGGATATGCAATTAGCACATTTCTTTCTCCCAATCTGTCTTTTCATTCTTTTCACAGGGTCTTTTGCAGAGCAAAAGGTTTTAATTTTGATGAAGTCCATTTTATCAATTTTTCCTTTTATGGATTTGGAATATTATTGCCAAGTCTAAGAATCCTTTGCCTAGTCCTAGATCTGAAGATTTTTCTCCTATTTTTTAAATAAAATGTTAATAGTTTTAAGTTTTACATTTCAATATCTGATTCATTTTGAGTTAATTTTTTGTGTAAGGTGTGAGATTTAGGTTGAGGTTTATATTTTTACCTGTGGATTTCCAATTCCTCCAGCACCATTTGTTGAAAAAGCTATCCTTCGTCCAATGAATTGTTTTTCCACTTTTGTAAAAAAATCAGTTCAACAAGTCTGTGTGAATCTACCTTTGGACTCTGTACTCTGTTCCACTAATCTATTTGATTATGCCTCCACCAATAGCACACCATCCTCATTATTGCTGCTCTCCATTAGGCCTTAATATTGGGTGGAAGGATTTCTACCTCTTTGTTCTTTTTCATGATTGTTTTAGCTATTCTAGTGCCTGTGTCTTTATATATTGTTAACATGAAATAAATAGATTGCCAGATATTTCTCTAGCGAAGGCGGGTTTATTTGATATCAGCAGAGAATTGCAGTTATGTCTATATCCATGGCCAGAGCAAAAAAGAAGTTGGGAGGGCTATAGTAAACACAACAGTCCATGGCTTTTCATTGGCTGAGTACTTGCCAGGGAAGAAAAGGAGTCTTTCTTCCTCCTGTTAGGCTCCGCTTTTGTCGCAGGGCATGCGAACTTCCTGTTCTGGCCTCCTAATTCTATTTAATTGAAGGTTTCTGTTTATTAATTTTTTGTAATATAAATTTTAGAATAAGCTTGTCTATGCCTACACAAGTTTTTCCTCTTTTTTTTTTTTGACTCTTGATAGAAATTACATTAAACCTATAAACCAATTTGGAGATAACTGTCTTTACTATGTTGAATCTTCCAATACATGAAAACAGTATATCTTTCTGTTTATTTACATCTTTGATTTCTTCCATCAGAATTCTGTAACTTTCAGCATATAGATACTGTACATGTTTGTTAAGTTTATGAATAAAGTAGGAGAAATCATTCTACCTAAAACTAAGGCCTATTAAAGACTACTTAAGTCCTTCGTTTTCTTTGGAGTGATAGTAAATGATATTGCATTTCTAATTTTGATTTTCTATATGCTCATTGTTAGTATATAGAAATGCTGTTGATTTTTATGTCTTGATCTGTATCATGTGACCTTGCTGAACTCACTCATTAGTTCTAATTTTCTTTATTTGGTATGTAGATTTCTTGGGATTTTCCATGTAGATATACCTGTCATCTTCTTGAATCTGTGAATTTATATCTTTCATCAAATTTGGGAAGTTTTCAGCCATTATTTTTTAATACCCTTTCAGCCCCTCTCTGTCTTTTCTGACGATACAAAGGTTGGGTTCTTTGTTACTGTCCCACAGGTCCTTGAAGCCCTGTTCATTTTCTTTTTTTCAGTCTATTTTTCTTTTTGTTCAGATTAGGTCAATTATATCAGGTTCACGGATTCTATCCTCTGTCATCTAGCGAGTTTAAAAGAATTTGTTACTGTATTTTTCAGCTCTATCCTTTCCATTTGGTTCCTTTAAGTAACTTCTATTTCTATGCTGAGACCTTCTATTTTTCCACCTGTTTCAGAGAATTTGTAATTGCTTGTAAAAGTCATTTTTATGATGGCTGCTTTAAAATCTTTGTCAGATCATCCAGTATCTGACTCATCTTGGTGTTGGTGTCAGCTAATTTTCTATTCTCATTCATGTTAATTTTCCATCCTCTGTATAATGGGTGAATTTTTTTTTTTTACTGTACCCTGGGCATTTTGGCTATTTTTTAAGGAAGCCCTGGGTCCTATTAATATTTTGTTTTAGCATCAGTCCTCTGTTTATCTTGAAATGTCTGTTTTATTGCTGGCTGTCAGCTGAAGGCCATCTGCAGTTCCTTGCCACCTGGACCTTTCCTTGGGCTCACAAACAAACTGGGAGCTTGCTTCCTCAAGCCAGCAATAGAGAAAAGTCTCTCTCTAGTCAGCTAAGAGTGACATCTTATGACTTTTTTCATATAACTAACCTAATCAAGGAAGAGATATCCCATCTCATTTTCATATTTTATTATTTTAGAAGCAAGTCATAGGCCCTGCCTATGTTCAAGCTGTGATAAGTGCTGTCATAAATGGATGTAATTTCAATGTGCAAGAAATTATTCAGTAGGAAAAAGCTGTTAAAGGCGGAGATCAAGATGGTGGAGTAGAAGGATGTGGAACTCACTTCCCTTTACTAACACATCATGTTTGTACATGTGGAACAATTCTCACAAAAAACCAACTGAAAACTGGCAGAAGACCTCTTATACAATCAAAGCTGCAAGAAAGATCCCCATGTAACTGGGCAAGATGGAAAAAAAAAAAGGCATTGGGATGGGACTGGTGTTCCTGGGAGGGAGCTGTGAAACAGGAAAGTTTCCCTTGCCCTGGGAACCCCCTTTGCTGGCTGGGAGGTTCACTAGGACAGACAGAGAGTTGAAGGGGCATGGTATCTGCCTGCCTAGCAATCAGGGCAGAGAGAGACAGGAACTGATGGCTTTCACGTCCCTGCCCTTCCCAGCCCGAAATGTGCGCCAGGTGGGGCTGCTAGTATGTGCAGTGCCTAGGCACTGAAACTAGGGCTTCAGTGGATGGACCCTGGGAGAGGACTAAGTCTAGCTGCACACAGACAGCCTGAAGGGCCTGGTGTGTGGTCCATGCTGCCATAGTGCATGCAGGGCGGGGTGCGGGTATGCCATAGGAGTTCCAATATTAGCATGTGCAGGGCAGGGTGTGGGCATGCCATGGGAGCCCCATTGTCAGCATGCCATGGTGGGGTGTGGCTCCAGAGGTTGCAAGCTTTGTGAACTTGAGGGCAGGGGCAGAGTGATTATTAACTCTCCCACAGCAGGGGTGTGTCCAGGGGGCAGGCCCAGCAGCAGCAGAGTTTGTTAGCCTGCACATCAGGTGGTGGGTGGCATCACAGAATCGCATGTCCCTGGAGGACAGCCCCTGGGGAGGAGTATGGAGTGGTTCCTTTCCCAGCAGGAGCATTCCATTCCCACCTATAACACACTGCATCTTGGAGCTGGATCTGGGGTGGACAGGTCCTACGAGAGGCCTACCACAGAGGCAGGTCAGGTTCTAGGCAGCGGTACAACCACTTTGATTCCTGCAGCCACAACATTCCGGCCCCCTGCGCCAGCCTAACACTAGGTCTGGGATGAACACAATGGAGAAAGGGATGTGACCTTGGGCTACTTCTGAGAAAAACCAAGGACGCCAGCACAGGTGGCACATAGGTTCACTGTGACCACACAGGCCTCACTTGCTTCAGCACTCACCTCTTTAGGCACAGAGCACACACTAAGGGCAACAGAGTTTTACTGAACCCAAATCTCAGGGCTTCTACTCCAACAACTGGGGAGCAGACCTGCCCCTGACAGGGCTGTGACAGCCACAGATCAAAGAGGAGGCCCCACCCAACTTCCAGTGCAGGCTCTGATCACTACAAAACCAAACACACCCCCTGTCAAGGCAATAATAGCCAGCACACTCTGAGGAAAGTTGTGGCAGGCATCCATACCAAAAACAGCCCTGGCACCAAAAATAATGGACTCACACAGTCTACACAGTGACTCTCCCACATAAAAACAGCCCTTCATGATCAGAGTATATAACTGTTTCTCCTAAATACCCAGAGGCGGAGAAACTTGAGTAAAATGAAAAAGCAGAGGAACTACTCCCAATTAAAAGAACAAGAGAAATCCCCTGAAAGAACAAACAATGAAACAGATCTCTCCAGTCTACTAGACCCCATTCAAAAAGGAGGTAATAAAAATGCTAAAGGAATTAAGAAAGATTATCAATAGAAATGCAGATCACTGTAACAAGGAAGTAGAAACTATAAAGAGGAACCAATCAAAATTAGATAACTCAATTAGCAGACTAAATAATGCAGAAGAACAAATAAGGGATGTGGAAGATAGAATAATGGAAATCATCCAATCAGAACATCAGACAGAAAGTCAAAACATTCTCTGACATAAATGGTGGCAATACTTTCTTAGATCAGCCTCCCAATGCAAAATAAATAAAAGCAAAAATAAACAAATGGGACCTAATCAAACTTAAAATCTTTTGCACCGCAAAGGAAACCATCAACAAAACGAAAAGACAACCTATAGAATGGGAGAAACTATTTGCATATGATGAGACTGACAAGGGGTTAATATCCAAAATATGCAGACAGCTCACACAACTCAATAAAACAACAACAAAAAACTCAATCAAAAAACAGGCAGAAGACCTAAATTGACATTTCTCCGAAGAAGACATACAGATGGCCAATGGAATATTACTCAGCCATAAAAAAGAATGAAATATGGCCACTTGCAGCAACATGGATGGACCTGGAAATTATCATACTGAGTGAAGTAAGTCAGATAGAGAGAGACAAATATTTTATGATATCATTTATATGTGAAGTCTAAGAAATAATATAAGGGAATACATTTACAAAACAGAAACAGACTCACGAACCTGGAAAACAAACTTATTTTTACCTAAGAGGAAGGGAAGGTGGGGAGGAATAAATTAGGAGCATGGGATTAACAGATACACAGCTCTATATAAAATAGCTAAGCAACAAGGACTTACTGTGTAACACAGGGAACAATATCCAATATCTTGTTATAACCTATATTGGAAAATAATCTGAAAAAATATATATATATATAACTGAATCACTTCGTTGTACATCTGAAAGTAACACAATATTGTAAATCAACTATATTTTGTTTAAAAAGCACTTATTCAGTAAAATTATATAATTATCTAAGTTAATGGTAAGATAAGATTAAGTATAAGATAATGAAGAATTACACTGTGGCCCATAAAATGGTTTCAGAGCATTGTAAGCTGTTGTCTGTTGTACTGGATTACTTTTTGGAACCTGTGTGACAGCACAGTATTGAGAAGCATCACCCTCAAGCATATGTATGAAAGAGAGAGATACACACTACACGTAATGTGAATCAGAATACTCTATTTTGTACAAGGTTCAGTGAAAGAAAAAGGAAGACCATGCTAATTCGAAACAGGAGTGAAAATGATATTAAAAATGAGAAAGAGAGAGAAATTGTGAACACGTGAGACCTAGAAGTGTAGTGTTAGGGATGCTATGGATGAGCTGCCCTTGTGCATGACCCCCTCCGCTCACTTCATGCATGGACCTATGGACAACACAATTGTCCTGGACACTTTTACATCCCCTTGAAAAAAGGGAAGAGAATTGGAAATCCTGTGAAAGACTGTGGGTATAAAAGTAATACCTCACACCTGTCCACAGTGTCAGTGAACATTAATTAACTAATACTGGAGCCTCAGTTTTCTTATGTATAAAATAATACTCTCTGTAAAACAATATTTTACCTATTAAAGAATACTCAAGTTTCTTCTAGTTATAAATCCTGTGGTTGTATAAATGCTCTCGAATTCTCCTTGCTGTACTCTGAAGGAAAGTCATCACATATTTTGAGAGGTAAAAGTTAAACTGAATTATGGATTCTCAACTTAGAACAAGTCTTCAACAAGTCTTCACAAAAACTAAAATTTGGAAAATATTGTTGGAAAACTAATCTGGAAAATGTGCGGCTTATTTACATAAATACACATGTAAATAATTATAGTTGTTATTTGAATTGAGTATCAAAAATCAAAAATTTGTTACAAATATACACCAGTATTGTAGGAGAGCATCTATTTCCTCAGTGTGGAAAATGCTAGATTAGATATATCCAATATTTAGAATTAGTAAAACTTTACTTTCTCATTATTTTTCTAAGAAATTTATCTCCCACTTTGAGTACTTACACATCATCTGAAAGCCATAAAGATATTTATAGGTGAGAATCAAGGCTGTATTAATAATATAAATAAAATAATAATGGTAAAACATGCTTATTTAATCATAACAAAAATCCTAAAAAGAGGGAATTATTACCCTTACTTATCAAGGCTTACACAGGCTTCATCGAGGATTTTGTCCAAAAAGGACGGAGCCAGGAAATCAAACCCTGGTCATATTTGGATTTCTGAAGCAAAAATGACATAATTTTATATATTTTTTATATCTGATAATATGATTGAATTTAATTATTTAGCACTTACTCATAATTCCCTAAGGATGGATGAAATCAAAACACTATTAGAAGAGTGGTTTGGCTAATAATCCTCAAAATACCAACTCCCATGAAACTCTGAGGCATGGATATGAACTTAGCACTATTTCAATAAAAAAAAAAAAAACTAGATCAGTTCCAGATGTGGAGGTCTACGACCTGTACAGTAAAATAAGACAGTGCCAAAAACTAAGAAGGAAACAAAAATGACTACCATTAGTTAAATGGGCTGCACAGATGTGTTTTTTAAAGCCAGTGACACTGTGGTCTCATGGTGTCAGAAGCCTGGTGTCCCACCTGATCTGGAATACTATCTGCCTGATCATTTGGCAGAATTCCAAGTTTTGTTCCACAATTTGACCAAATGAGAAGCTCTACATTATTTTATATCCTGGGACACTATATAAATTAACAAAGAGTGATAAATCAATTCTTTCTCTTAAGGAAGTGATTGCTTAAATAACACACATCCATATTTTCAGTAAGAAAAGAAAATGTAATAAAATAATTACTGGTTCAATTTTGTATTTCTGTTGCTCCCAGTTTTTTACCCTTCAAAACCTATTTCCTTCCCACATTCTTAAAGAGTGTGTCATAAAAATACCACATATGATAAAACTGGAGAGTCAGAACCTAGATATGATTTTACAACAGAGGGAAGAACAAAGGAATCTGGTAAAAGTTGTCCTGCTTTTTACTTTATGCACTTAGAAAACTTAGAAAAACTTACTTACAAAATACAAGTTCACTTTTGTTTCGATTGGCCTTCCCCTTCTTTAAATTATTTACTATTACTGTGCAACTAATACTTATTAAAAATTTGATATCACATAGCTTAAAATACTTCACAATTATACTTTATCATAAAAATGATTAGACCTCATTAAAAGTAATGGCATACACACACACACAAATCAGAAGCAAGAAGAGATTTGTTTGCTTATTTTTTAGCAGAGCTTTCCCTGGAGGTTGGTGACATAAAGAAGAACACCCAAGAAATCCTCCTCCCTTAAATGAGTAGTAATCATATGGATTACCTGTCAGACAATATAAGAATGAGTAACTAGTTGTTTTGAAAAAAAAAATGAATTCTTGGCAAGAAGAATGCCATGGTTATAAAATAAAAGAACATATTCCTTTGGAATATTTGGCAACTTAATTAGAAATGTTACATGAATGTTAAACTTTCTAAGTATATGTACTTATTTTATTTGGTAAGATTTACCTTTTCAACTATATAGTAAATGACATAGTAACAATTTCATACATCTTTCAAGTAATTACTATATATATGTATATGTATATATACATAATATACACAGAGAGAAAAACTTACTAAATTTTCAAAATTCTTTCCTTAACAAACATTGAATTTTGTTCACTAAGACAACAGCTCTCAAGAGTCATCCCCAGCCCAGCAGGATCAGCATTATACTGGAAATACTTAGAAATGCAAAACCTCAGGTTGTTCCCTAAATGTACTGAATGAGGAACTCTGGAGATGGGCCCAGAAATCTGTACTTTAACAAACCCTCCAGGTGATTCTGATGTACAATTAAGTTTGAGAACCTCTGCTCTAAGAAATCCTTAGCTTAAGGGTTAGCTGTAGGGGATACATTTGTTCTATTTCTGTTGATCCAAAATCAAACTAGAAACAATACTTTAAAGTATTTTTTAAAAAATGAATGCAATTAAATGCTTTCTAAAAAACTGAACTATGGCAGGTGTCATAGCAATCTCATATATCAAGTTAACAACAGACCTTCACTTTAAAAAGGAAAAGTTAGTAACATAATAATAGCTACTACTTTTGTAGTGCTTACTGTGTGCCAGGCATGGTCCTAAGCACTTTATATATAATAACATATTTAATCGTCAAATCAACTCATGTAGGTAAGTTCTATTATTCTTCCTATCTTACAGAGGGGAAAACTAGGGCATAGAGAGGTTAATATGACTCCCCCAAGCATGGATCTAAGAGGAAAGTGAGGCACGGAGTAACAAGTGGTAGAGCTGGGATGCTAACTCTAATTGGATATTTATTTCCATAGTCCTTATTTTAATCATAAGGAAATACTGCTGCTTATGATAAATTAAGTACCTAATTTTTATTTATAAATGATTTATTTCTTAAAAGTAGTGCATAGGTGTGAAAATACTCTTGGTAGATTGATGCAAATGGAGTCTTTTGGCCCCAATCAGGCCAGTCCACATGTTGGGATCTGGTCAGCACTGTAGTTTGCTTGTTTGTATTTTAATTTGAGAGACATTAGACTGGGCTGCACTGTCAGTTCCCCTACCTTCCTTCACTCCCTGATGTCTTACACTTGCAGTAGAAGAGTTCTAGGTAAAGTGAACAACAGTCAAAACTGAATCATAAAAACAGAGGGTTACTAACACTCAATCAACTCCCGGACTTGAGTCAGTTTATAGATTCAAAAGTCCTTGAATAAAGAGGAGGCCTGGTCCCCTGGAGGAAGGACCCTGAGACATTACCAAAAATTTATACTATTAATATTTCCCTAAGCCTTGTCTGTGGGACCTATGGCCTTTTACTAGGGTAACTGTGCATTGAAGAAAAGGAAATAATGGGTCCCTGAAACCGCCCTGTTGTTACTTCCCCAGTTCAGAATGTGTAACTGGAAGAAATACTCAGTAGCTGGCAGAATCCCTACATTGGTTCCCTGACCTGTGGAGTGAAGCCTATTATGGTGGAAAAGGCCAAGGAAAAGCCAATTAGAGTCACTTTTACCTAGCAAAATAGTAAACCAAAATCAATACTGTATACCTGGAGGTATCACAGAAATTAGTGCCATCATCAAGGACTTGAAAGATGCAAAGGTGGTGATTCCCACCACATACCCATTCAATTTGTCTATTTGGCCTGTGAAGAAGACAGAAGGATTTTGGAGAATGACAGCGGATTATCGTAAACTTGAACAGGTGGTGATTCCAATTGCAGTTCCTGTAGCAGATGTGGTTTCATTGCTCTGAGCAAATTAACACATCCCCTGGTACCTGCTATGTAGCTATTGATATGGCAAATGCCTTTTTCTCCATCTCTGTCCCTAAGGTACACCAGAAGCTGTTTGCTTTCAGCTGGCAACACCAACGATATACCTTCACTGTCCTACCTCACAGGCATATCAGCTCTCCAGTCCCATGTCATAATTTAGTTCACAGGGATCTTGATTACCTTTCTCTTCCACAAGATATCATACTGGTCCACTGTACTGATGACATTATGTTGATTGGACCTAGTGAGCAAGAAGCAGAAACTACTCTAGACTTATCTGTAAGATATTTGCAATCAGAAGGTAGAAAACAATCCAGCAAAAATTCAGGGGCCTTCTACCTCAGTGAAATTTCTAGCAGTTCAGTGGTGTAGGGCATGTTGAGGTATCTCTTCTTAGGTGAAGGATAACTTGGTGCATCTGGCCCCTCCTATAACCAAAAAGAAAAAAAAAAAAAAAAAAGAGGCACAGTGTCTCATGGTACTCTTTGGATTTTGGAGGCAACATATTCCTCATTTGGCTGTGTTACTCCAGCTCTTTTACCAAGTATCCTGAATAGCTGATAGTTTTGAGTTGGGCCAGAACAAGAGAAGGCTCTGCAACAGGTCTGGTCTGCTATGTAAGCTGCTCTGCCATGTTACCCAGCAGATCCAATGGTGTTTAAAATGTCAGTAACATACAGAGATGCTGTTTGGAGTCTTTGACAGGCCCTTAGGATTTTGGAGCAAAATCCTGACATCCTCTGCAGAGAACTACTTTCCTTTTGAGAAATAGCTCTTGGCCTGCTATGGGGCTTAGCAGAGACCAAACTCTTAAGCACTGGCCACCAAATTACCACGGGACCTAAGCTACCAGTCATGAACTGAGTGTTATCTGACCCAGCAAGCCCTAAACTTGGGTGTGCACTGCAGCACTCCATCATCAAATGGTATATATGTGATTGGGCCTGAGCAGGCCCAGAAGGCGTAAATTACATGAAGAAATGGCCCAAATGTCCATGGTCCCCACTCCTGCCACACTGCCTTCTCTCCCTCTCTCTCTCTCTCTCTCTCTCAGAATGCACCTACCATCAGCTCACAGAGGAGGAGAAGACTCAGGCTTGATTTACAGATGGTTCCCCATGATATGCAGGCACCACTTGGACGTGGACAGCTGCAACACTACAGCCCCTTTCTGGGACAGCCCTGAAGGACAGTGGTCAAGAAAATCCTCCCAGTTAGCAGAGCTTTGGGCAGGACACCTGGTTGTTCACTTTGCTTGCAAGGATAAAAAGCCAGATTCGTGATACTGATTCATGGGCTATGGTCAATGGCTGGATGACCATTTGGCTCGATGGTTAGAGACTTGGAATGAACACGGTTGGAAAATTGGTGACAAGGAAATTTGAGGAAGAGGTATGTGGGTAGACTTCTTTGAATGGACAAAAAACATGCAGTTATTTGTGTCCCATGTGAATGCTCATCAAAGGGTGACCTTAGCAGAGGAGGATTTTAATAATCATGCAACTAGGATGAGACATTCTGCTCTACCAGCCAACTCCTTTCCCAGCCACACATCATTGCCCACTGGATTCATGAAAAAAGTGGCCATGGTGGGAGGGATAGAGGTCAACACGGGGTCAGCAACAAGAACTTCCCCTCCCCAAGGATGACTGGGCTATGGCCATGGCTGAGTAGCTAACTTGCCAGCAGCAGAGACTAACATTGAATCCCCGGTATGGTATCACTCCATGAGGTGATCAGCCAGCTATCTGGTGGTAGGTTGACTGCATTGGACTCTTACATCATGGAAGGGCAGCGTTTTGTTCTTATTGGAATAGACGCTTACTCTGATATGGATCTGCCTTCCTGGCATGCAAGGCTTCCGCCAAAACTACCATCTGTGGACTTATAGAATGTCTTATTCACCATAACATGATATTTCACACAGCATTGCTTCTGATTGAGGAACACACATTACAGCAAAAGAAGTGTGGCAATGGGCCTATGCTCATGGAATTCACTGGTGTTACCATGTTCCTCACCATCCTGAAGAAGCTGGATTGATATAATGGTGAAACAGCTTTTTGAAGATTTGGCTACAGCACCAAGTAAGTGGCAATGCCTTGCAAGGCTGGGGTAAGGTTCTCCAGGAGGCTACATATGCTCTGAATCAGCAACCAAAGTACAGTGCTGTTTCTTCGATAGCCAGTATTCATGAATCCAGGAATCTAGGGGTGGAAATGGGAGCAGCACCACTGTCACACATAGTGACCCATTAGCAAAACTTATGTTTCCTGTTCCTGTGACCTTATGCTCTGCTGGCCTAGAAGCCTTAGTACCAGAGTGAGGAATGCTTACACTAGGAGGCAAAACAATGATTCCTTTATTCTGAAAGTGAAGACTGTCACCCTTGCACTTTGGACTCTTCATGCCTTTGAGTCAACAGGCAAAGAAGGGTGTAACTATACTGGATGAGGTGACTGATTCTGATTACCAAGGGGATATTGGACAGCTACTCAACAATGGAGGTAAGGAAGAATATTCTGGAATACAGGAGATCCTTTAGGGCATCTCTTGGTATTACTATGCCCTGTGTTAATATCAATGGAAAACTACAATAACCCAATCCAGACAGGACTACTACTGTCCCATGACCTTTAGGAATGAAGGTTTGGGTAATACCACCAGGTAGAAAACCACAACCAGGCTGAAGTGCTGTCTGAAGGCAAAGGTAATAAGTAGAGGGAGAAGGCAATTATAAATGCCAGCTATGACCATGTGACCTGTTACAGAATTGAGAATTACAACTGAGTATTCCTTACTTTGTTATATGTTGTATGTATAGCAAATATCTGTTTTCCTCTCCTATTCCCTTATCATGTAACATAAGATATACTGACTTATTAGTATTTACGTATTAATTTTATTTATTTATTTATTTATTTATTTATTTATTTTTGGCTGTGCTGGGTCTTCGTTTCTGTGCGAGGGCTTTCTCTAGTTGCGGCGAGCGGGGGCCACTCTTCATCGCGGTGCGCGGGCCTCTCACTGTCGCGGCCTCTCTTGTTGAGGAGCACAGGCCCCAGATGCGCAGGCTCAGTAGTTGTGGCTCACGGGCCTAGTTGCTCCACGGCATGTGGGATCCTCCCAGACCAGGGCTCGAACCCGTGTCCCCTGCATTTGCAGGCAGATTCTCAACCACTGCGCCACCAGGGAAGCCCAGTATTTACGTATTAATTTTATATCATAGTATTTAAGTTACTGGATATCAGGAGAAGAGTAAACATCACTCAAGGACTTTCTCTTCTAGGGAAGAGGTTAGTGTGTTTTCTTTTTTCTTTTTAAATTAATTAATTAATTAAATTTTGGCTGCATTGGGTCTTCATTGTTGTGTGCGGGCTTTCTCCAGTTGTGGCAAGCGGGGGCTACTCTTTGCTGTGGTGCACAGGCTTCTCACTGCGGTAGCTTCTCCTGTTGCAGAGCACGGGCTCTAGGAGGGCGGGCTTCAGTAGTCGTGGCATGTGGGTTCAGTGGCTGTGGCTCGCAGGCTCTAGAGCGCAGGCTCAGTAGTTGTGGCGCACGGGCTTAGTTGCACCGCGGCATATGGGATCTTCCCAGACCAGGGCTTGAACCCGTGTCCCCTGCATTGGCAGGCGGATTCTTAACCACTGTGCCACCAGGGAAGTCCCAGTGTGTTTTCAATTGTAGGAAGTATAGCCCTATCATGTCAGGTGGAATTATGAACTTGCTATTATCTGTGTTCAAAGATTAAGTATGGTTTAAGGAGATATGTATGGATGCCAAGTTGACAAGGAGTGGACTTGTGATGGTTAGTTTTATGTGTCAATTTGACAGGGCCATGGAGTGCCCAAATATGGAGTTAGACATTCTGGGTGTGTCTGTGAGGGTGTTTCTGGATGACATTAATATTTGAATCAGTAGACTGAGCAAAGCAGATTGCCCTCCCCAACATGGTTGATTCTCATCTGATCAGCTGGATGCCTGAATAGAGAAAGTGGAGTAAGGGAGAATTTACTCTCTCTCTGTCTGAGCTGGGACATCAGTTTCCTCCTGCCTTGGACTTGTACTAGAATTATACCATTAGCTCACCTGTGTCTCCAGCTTCCCAACTGCAGATTGTGGTGGGACTTAGTCTCCAAAACCAGATGAGCCAACTCCATATATACATTCTCTTGGTTCTCTGGAGAACCCTAATACAGACGACTTCTGAGATTTTTCCATCTGCCATGTTGTGTTGTACGTCGCAGTTTCTCCCTTTTATTACTGTGGTACTCCATTGTGTGAATACAGTACACTTTATTCTCCTATTGATGGATATTTTGGGATCTTTGAATTTGGTGCTATGAAAATAGCTGCTAGAAACATTATTGTACATGACCTTTGGTAAACATTTGCACTTACTTTTCTTGAGTATATACCTAAAAGTTAAATAGCTGAATAATAAAGTATATGTCTAGTTTTATTAGATACTTCCAAATGGCTTTCCAAAATGGCAAACCAATTTATGAGAGTTCCAGTTGCTCTCTACTCTCACCAACACTTGGTCTTGTAAGTCTTTTTAATTTTAAGCATTCAGGTCAGGCAAACTTCGAAGTGAGAGAAAGTATAGCTTTGATACCACTGCCTGTGTCCAGTCGAGAAGCTTCCCTCTATTTTTCTCATTTTCCTTATCCCTAGGGCCTTTCACTGCCTTTACGTAGCTGCCAAATTTATCTTAGCTTCTATTAAGATGTTAGTTGATAAAAATGAAAAACTAGAAGCCAGCAAGCATCATCAACCTACCGATGTGTTTTTAAAATGTAACTATTTGCCCACATTTATATATGAGGTAATTTCATATAAGCTCTTCTGAAGAAAGAGAAAACTAAAACAAAAAACCAGAACATCTGTGGGGTAGTCATTAATGTTATTTACAAACTCTTTTCTTTCCTTCCAGGTATATAAGATTGCATTTTTTTTTTACTCATTTAAAGTTGGTTGTATCTATATGGCTTGCGCTGACCAATGAATTATGACTTCAGGTGAGGTACTTCACTTCTGGGCAGAAACTTTAAGATCCAGTCTGTGAGTTGCACTGTACACCTCCTCACACCCTGGCAATTATGAAAGATTGAATCAATATGGAGTCCTACCAGCATATGTCCTTGAGAGACTCTGATGAGCAGAGGTGTTCTGATAACTTGCACTGGACATATGGGGTAAGCAAGGAACAAACCTTTTTTCTTATAAGCCACTAAGACTTTGGAGTTGTCACCACAGCATAACCTAGACTACCCTGACTGATAATCTGTCCATTTTACTCTCACATGCTCTGATGACTCAATCTGCTGATGGTAACAATCAGCTTCCCCCTTTAGATGGGGTCTCCAGTTTGCAACAATCCCCAGTAATTATTCCTCACTCATTAATGTCACTTACAAGGCCTCTATAAGAATTTTGTTTGTTTTTAATAGACTACTTTATAGAGCAGCTTTAGGTTCACAGCAATATTGAGCAGAAGGTCACACATGCATAGCTTTGCCATCATCAACATCTCCTAACAGAGTAGTACATTTGTAAAAACTGATGAACCTACATTGACATATCATCATCATACAAAGTCCATAGTTTACATTAGGGTTCAGTCTTGGTGTTTTACATTCTATGGGTGTGGACAAATTTATAATGACATGCATTCACCATCATAATGTCATACAGAGTAGTTTCACTGCCCTAAAAATCATATGCTCTGCCTGTTCATTCCTCCATCCCTTCCAACCCCTGCCTAGCAACCACTGATCTTTTTATTATTTCCATAGTTTTGCCTTTTTCCAGAATATCACATAGTTGAAATCATATAGTAAGTAGCCTCTCAAGACTGACTTCCTTCACTTAGTTATTATGCATCTAAGTTTCCTCCATGTCTTTTTTTTTTTTTTTTTCACTGAATGATACTCCATTGTCTGCATGTAATAGTTTATTGCAGGTTTTTAGGTGGACATGTTTTCAGCTTCTTTGGGTAAATACCAAGGAGCATGATTGCTGGACCATACAGTAAGAATGTTTAGTCTTGTAATAAACTGTCAAAATGTTTTTAAAAGTGGCTGCACCATTTTGTATTCCCACTAGCAATTAATGAGAGTTCCTGTTATTCCACATCCTCACCAGCATTTGGTGTTGTCAGTATTCTGGATTTTGACCATTCTAATAGGTATATGGTAGTATCTCACTGCTGTTTTAATTTGCATTTCTCTGATGACATATGATGTGGAGCACCTTTTCATATGCCATTTTACCATCTGTACATCTTCTTTTGGTGAGGCATCTGTTAAGGTCTTAGGCCCATTTTTAAATTTTGGTTGTCTTCTTATTGTTGAGTTTTAAGGGTTCTTTGTATATTTTTTGTAATAGTCCTTTATCAGATATGTCTTCTGCAAATATTTTCTCCCAATCTGTGGCTTGTCTTTCATTCTGTTGACATTCTCTTCCAAAGAGCAGAAGTTTTTAAATTTAATGAAGTCCAGCCTATCAATTATTTCACTCATGGATCATGCTTTTGGTGTTATATCTAAAAATTCATGGCCAAATCCAAGGACACCTAGATTTTCTCCTCTGTTATCTTCTAGGAGTTTTGTAGTTTTGCACTTTACATTTAGGTCTGTGGTCCATTTTGAGTTAATTTTTGTGAAGGGTTTAAGGTCTGTGTCTAGATTCATTTTTTTGCATGTGGATGTCCAGCTGTTCTGGCACTATTTGTTGAAAAGACTATCTTCACTTCATTGTCAAAGATCAGTTGACCATATTCATGTGGGTCTATTCCTGGGTTCTCTATTCTGTTCTACTGATCTATTTGTCTATTCTTTCGCCAGTGCCACACTTTCTTGACTACTATAACTTTACAGTATGTCTTGAAGTCTGGTAGTGTCAGTCCTCCAACTTTGTTCTTCTTTTTTCAAAATTATGTTGGCTATTTTGTGTCTTTTGCCTCTCCATATAAACTTTAGAATCAGTTTGCCTATATCCACAAAAGAACTTGCTGGATTTTGATTGGGACCACATTGATTTTATAGACAAGTTGGGAAGAACTAACATCTTGACAACATTGAGTCTTTCTATCCAAGAACTTGAAATATCTCTTCATTTATTTAGTTCTTTGATTTCTTTTATTAGAATTCTGTAGTTTTCCTCATATAGGTCTTATATACATTTTGGTAGATTTATACCTAAGTATTTCATTTTTGGGGGGTACTAATGTAAATGGAAAGTGCCTCTAGAGAACACACCTGACCTTTTCTGTCCCCTCATTTGCTTGCTTCAGGGAACAGGGATGAGTTATTGGTCTGGTGAGATTGAAAGAAGCTGGGTAGGAGTAGTTCAGCCCTGTTTATCTTTGACTCTCTTTGGAGAGGCACCCTGTCTGCAGGGAGAATACATTCCTAGCTCCTCCATGGAGTAAAGTTTATAGTGGCAGGCCTCCATAAGAAAGGACTGTGGATTTTTGGCTCTGCCTGAGACAAGAAGAGTAAATCTCAACCTGCATCCTTCTACAAATCTACTGTAGTAAGTCCCCTACATACGAATGAGTTCCATTCTAAGAGCGCATTCGTAAGTCCAATTTGTTCATAAGTCCAACAAAGTTAGCCTAGGTACCCAACTAACACAGTCGGCTATATAGTACTGTAGTGTAATAGGTTTATAATACTTTTCACACAAGTACTACATAAAAAACAAACAAACACAGCAAATAAAGAAAACCTTTTTAATCTTACAATACAGTGCCTTGAAAAGTACAGCAGTACAGTATAACAGCTGGCATACAGGGGCTGGCATTGAGTGAACAGGCAAGAAGAATTACTGACTGGAGGAGGCAGAGGAGGTGGGAGATGGTAGAGCTGAAGGATTGTCAGCGATAGGAGATGGAGGGCAAGCTGCAATTTCACTCATGCCTGACGCTGATGGCACAGGTTATGGTTCCTTGCTGGAACCAGATGCACGTTCACATCTTTGAAAGTTTGCAACTTGAAGGTTCGTATGTAGGGGACTTACTATGTTCCCAAAGAACATAACCATGCCCTCTCAATAGCTTTTTCAGAATAAAGATAACATGTTTCTCACTCCTATGTCTCTCAATTGATTTTATTCACTGACAAAGAACAGTGATAGTATAAAGTGACCTCTCAAAATGCAAAAAATATGAACACGTTCTCTCTTAGAACATTATAAAGCTATCAGCGAAGAAAACAGCACAATCTCTCCCTGATATCCATGTCCAGACAGGTGCTATAGCCATATCTCAAATGAGTGGCACAGATTACATGTAGACAGAAACATACAAAGACATACAGAACAGAGAGAAATATACAAACATAAAAAAACATAAAGAAAAAATGGAAATGTTACAGTTGATGAAAAAATAAAAATAAACTCAAGGAAACAGTGTAGCAGTCCCCAGATCATAGCTGACTATGAATCTGCTAGACCCCTGAATAAAATATTCCCACATCCCCAGTTAAGTCTTTTGTCAGGCCAGCAGGAAGGCTAGGTCACATCTGGGCAGAGTTGTACCTGATTGCCCATTAAATAGATACATTTCCCTTCTCCTAATCAAGGTAATAGTTTGATTCTGTCTGTGCTCATCTTATATTGTGCCACCACTAATTAAACTACCTCAATACAAGTGAATCTGTCAAATGCTAAATACCCTTTTACAAAAAAATCTAAAAGTAGCTATATTAATAAAAGAAACTGAACTCAGATGTGAATGGTAGGCATGAAAATAAAGATACAAGTGTACCATGTTTGAAATAAAATAAATCTCTATGTCATCCATGACATAGACATTTTTAAAGTTTTTGTTTTTGTAACAGTAATTTGCTTCTTCCTTCATAGTTAGAGGATTGCTGTGAGGTCAGTCTGGATTATTGAAATAGGCTCTATTTGCATGTGCTTAAAAATAATTAGAATTAATTTAGAATGATTATTAATTAAAATGTCATTGTTATGAAAGTACCTTGAAATGATTAAATCAAATTTTTGGTGTGGTTCCAAAAATACTGGACAAAAAGGGGGAGTGCGTAGTCATAGTTCTGGTTCTATTACTAATTCCCAGTGTAACTTTGGATACACAAACTAGAGCTTTTCAGCTTTCTATTTATACATTAGAGTGTAGATAGTCCTTAATGTTCCTTCTAACTTTAAAATTCTTTGCTTCTATTCATTAAAATGTTCTAATTAGAACTGGCATAATTTTGGCTAAGAAAATGAGTATATTTTAGTAAAGAAAGCTATGAGCTAGTGCTGCCCCCTTTTGTAGGCTTGTTTTATTCAGTTTTATAGTGGAGAAGGCAGAAAACGCTTCGAGCAGCAATAATTTTTAAAAAAACTAGACAAATATTTTTTCATTTTAATTATTTTCTCTGGCATCCCTCATCTGCCTAACCTTGCATAAGCAAGTTTCTAAAATTGTTTATTTTCTAAATCTGTTTTGCTTATTTTTAACAAAAAAAAGAGTAAATAATGTTCAGTGATTGTTAGTGTAGAAAACTGAGCAAACATGCTCTTGAAATTTTCAGGAAAAACATGGTTTCAGCAATTTTTCCAAAGTAAATTTTTCTGTGTCCTGGACCATAAAACAGTTGCTACCATATATTTTTTTTTAACATTTTATTGGAGTATAATTGCTTTACAATGGTGTGTTAGTTTCTGCTTTATAACAAAGTGAATCAGCTATACATACACATACATCCCCATATCTCCTCCCTTGGGCGTCTCCCTCCCACACTCCCTATCCAAACCCTCTAGGTGGACACAAAGCACCAAGCTGATCTCCCTTTGTTATGCGGCTGCTTCCCACTAACTATCTATTTTATATTTGGTTGTGTATATACGTCCATGCCACTCTCTCACTTCGTCCTGGCTTACCCTTTCCCCCTCCGTGTCCTCAACTCCATTCTCTCTGTCTGCATCTTTACTCCTGTCCTGCCCCTAGGTACCTTTTTTTTTTTTTTTTTAGATTCCATATATATGTGTTAGCATACGGTATTTTTCTCTTTCTGACTTACTTCACTCTGTATGACAGTCTCTAGGTCCATCCACTTCACTACAAAAAACTCAATTTCATTTCTTTTTAGGGCTGAGTACTATTCCATTGAATATATGTACCCCATCTTCTTTATCCATTCATCTGTCGATGGACACTTAGGTTGTTTCCATGTCCTGGCTATTGTAAATAGAGCTGCAATGAACATTTTGGTACATGACTCTTTTTGAAGTATGGTTTTCTCAGGGTATATGTCCAGTAGTGAGATTGCTGGGTCATATGGTAGTTCTCGTTTTAGTTTTCTGAGGAACCTCCATACTGTTCTCCATAGTGGCTGCATCAATTTACATTCCCACCAACAGCACAAAAGGGATCCCTTTTCTCCACACCCTCTCCAGCATTTATTCTTTGTAGATTTTTTGATGCTGGCCATTCTGCCTGGTGTGAGGTGATACCTCACTGCAGTTTTGATTTGCATTTCCCTAATGATTAGTGATGTTGAGCATCCTTTCATGTGTTTGTTGACAATCTGTATATCTTCTTGGAGAAATGTCTATTTAGGTCTTTTGCCCATTTTTGGATTGGGTTGTTTCTTTTTTTGATATTGAGCTGCTTGAGCTGCCTGTATATTTTGGAGATTAATCCTTTGTCAGTTGCTTCGTTTGCAAATATTTACTCCCATTCTGAGGGTTGTCTTTTCGTCTTGTTTATGGTTTCCTTTGCTGTGCAAAATTTTTAACTTTCATTAGGTCTCATTTGTTTATTTCTGTTTTTATTTCCATTTCTCTAGGAGGTGGGTCAAAAAGGATCTTGCTGTGATTTTTGTCATAGAGTGTTCTGCCTATGTTTTCCTCTAAGAGTTTTATAGTGTCTGTCCTTACATTTTGGTCTTTAATCCATTTTGAGTTTCTTTTTGTGTATGGTGTTAGGGAGTGTTCTAATTTCATTGTTTTACATGTAGCTGTCCAGTTTTCCCAGCACCACATATTGAAGAGGCTGTCTTTTCTCCATTGTATATTCTTGCCTCCTTTATCAAAGATAAGGTGACCATATGTGCATGGTTTAACCTCTGGGCTTTCTATCCTGTTCCATTGATCTATATTTCTGTTTTTGTGCCAGTACCATAATGTCTTGATTACTGTAGCATTGTAGTATAGACTGAAGTCAGGGAGCCTGAATCCTCCAGCTCTGTTTTTCTTTCTCAAGATTGCTTTGGCTATTCTGGGTCTTTTGTGTTTCCATACAAATTGTGAAATTTTTTGTTCTAGTTCTATGAAAAATGCCATTGGTAGTTTGATAGGGATTGCATTGAATCTGTAGATTGCCTTGGGTAGTCATTTTCACAATGTTGATTCTTCCAATCCAAGAACATGGTATATCTCTCCATCTGTTTGTATCATCTTTAATTTCTTTCATCAGCGTCTTATAGTTTTCTGCATACAGGTCTCTTGTCTCCTTAGGTAGGTTTATTCCTAGATATTTTATTCTTTTTGTTGCAGTGGTAAATGGGAGTGTTTCTTTAATTTCTCTTTCAGATTTTTCATCATTAGTGTATAGGAATGCAAGAGACTTCTGTGCATTAATTTTGTATCCTGCTACTTTACCAAATTCATTGATTAGCTCTAGTAGTTTTCTGGTAGCATCTTTAGGATTCTCTGTGTATAGTATCATGTAATCTGCAAACAGTGACAGTTTTACTTCTTTTCCGATTTTGATTCCTTTTATTTCTTTTCCTTCTCTGACTGCTATGGCTAAAACTTCCAAAACTATGTTCAGTAATAGTGGTGAGAGTGGGCAACCTTGTGTTCTTCCTGATCTTAGTGGAAATGGTTTCAGTTTTTCACAATTGAGGACAATGTTGGCTGTGGGCTTGTCATATATAGCCTTTATTATGTTGAGGTAAGTTCCCTCTATGCCTACTTTCTGGAGGGTTTTTATCATAAATGGGTGTTGAATTTTGTCAAAAGCTTTCTCTGCATCTATTGAGATGATCATATGGTTTTTCTCCTTCTATTTGTTAATATGGTGTATCACATTGATTGATATTGCGCATATTGAAGAATCCTTGCATTCCTGGGATAAACCCCACTTGATCATGGTGTATGATCCTTTTAATGTGCTGTTGGATTCTGTTTACTAGTATTTTGTTGAGGATTTTTGTATCTATGTTCATCAGTGATATTGGCTTGTAGTTTTCTTTTTTTGTGGCATCTTTGTCTGGTTTTGGTATCAGGGTGATGGTGGCCTCGTAGAATGAGTTTGGGAGTGTTCCTCCCTCTGTTATATTTTGGAAGAGTTTGAGAAGGATAGGTGTTAGCTCTTCTCTAAATGTTTGATAGAATTCGCCTGTGAAGCCATCTGGTCCTGGGCTTTTGTTTGTTGGAAGATTTTTAATCACAGTTTCAATTTCAGTGCTTGTGATTGGTCTGTTCATATTTTCTATTTCTTCCTGGTTCAGTCTCAGATGACTGTGCTTTTCTAAGAATTTGTCCATTTCTTCCAGGTTGTCCATTTTATTGGCATATAGTGGCTTGTAGTAATCTCTCACGATCCTTTGTATTTCTGCAGTGTCAGCTGTTACTTCTCCTTTTTCATTTCTAGTTCTATTGATTTGAGTCTTCTCCCTTTTTTTCTTGATGAGTCTGGTCAACGGTTTATCAATTTTGTTTATCTTCTCAAAGAACCACCTTTCAGTTTTATTGACCTTTGCTATCGTTTCCTTCATTTCTTTTTCATTTATTTCTGATCTGATCTTCATGATTTCTTTCCTTCAGCTATCTTTTGTTCTTCTTTCTCTAATTGCTTTAGGTTTAAGGTTAGGTTGTTTATTTGAGATGTTTCCTGTTTCTTGAGGTGGATTGTATTGCTATAAACTTCCCTCTTAGAACTGCTTTTGCTGATTCCCATAGGTTTTGGGTTGTCATGTTTTCACTGTCATTTGTTTCTAGCTACTTTTTGATTTCCTCTTTGATTTCTTCAGTGGTCTCTTGGTTGTTTAGTAGTGTATTGTTTAGCCTCCATGTGTTTTTATTTTTTACAGATTTTTTTCCTGTAATTGATATCTAGTCTCATAGCACTGTGCAGAAAAGATACTTGATACAATTTCAGTTTTCTTAAATTTACCAAGGCTTGATTTGTGACCCAGGATATGATCTATGCTGGAGAATGTTCCATGAGCACTTAAGAAAGTGTAATCTGCTGTTTTTTGATGGAATGTCCTACAAATATCAAATAAGTCCATCATGTTTAATGTATTATTTAAAGCTTGTGTTTCCTTATTTATTTTCATTTTGGATGATCTGTCCATTGGTGCAACTGGGGTGTTAACGTCCCCTACTATGATTGTGTTACTGTCGATTTCCCCTTTTATGGCTGTTAGCATTTGCCTTATGTATTGAGGTGCTCCTCTGTCAGGTGCATAAATATTTACAATTGTTATATCTTGTTCTTGGAGTGATCCCTTGGTCATTATGTACTGTCCTTCTTTGTCTCTTGTAATAGTCTTTATTTTAAAGTCTATTTTGTCTGATATGATAATTGCTCCTCCAGCTTTCTTTTGATTTCCATTTGCATGGAATATCTTTTTCCATCCCCTCACTTTCAGTCTGTATGTGTCCCTAGGTCTGAAGTGGGTCTCTTGTAGACAGCATATATATGGGTCTTGTTTTTGTATCCATTCAGCCAGTCTATGTCTTTTGGTTGAGGCATTTAATCCATTTACATTTAAGGTTATTGATATGTATGTTCCTATTACCATTTTCTTAATTGTTTTGGGTTTGTTATTGTAGGTCTTTTCCTTCTCTTGTGTTTCCTGCCTAGAGAAGTTCTTTTAGCATTTGTTGTAAAGCTGGTTTGGTGGTGCTGAATTCTCTTAACTTTTGCTTGTCTGTAAAGGTTTTAATTTCTCCATCAAATCTGAATGCGATCCTTGATGTGCAGAGTAATCTTGGTTGTAGGTTCTTCCCTTTCATCACTTTAAATATGTCCTGCCACTCCCTTCTGGCTTGCAGAGTTTCTGCTGAAAGATCAACTCTTAACCTTACGGGGATTCCCTTGTATGTTAATTGTTGCTTTTCTCTTGCGGCTTTTAATATTTTTTCTTTGAATTTAATTTTTGATAGTTTGATTAATATGTGTCCTGGCATGTTTCTCCTCGGATTTATCCTGCATGGGACTCTCTGCGCTTCCTGGACTTGATTGACTATTTCCTTATCCATATTAGGGAAGTTTTCAACTATAATGTCTTCAAATATTTTCTCAGTCCCTTTTTTTTATCTTCTTCTTCTGGGACCCCTATAATTTGGATGTTGGTGCGTTTAATGTTTTCCCAGAGGTCTCTGAGATTGTCTTCAATTCTTTTCATTCTTTTTTTTTTTATTCTGCTCTGTGGCAGTTATTTCCCCTGTTTATCTTCCAGATCACTTATTGTTCTTCTGCCTCAGTTATTCTGCTATTGATTCCTTGTAGAGAATTTTTAATTTCATTTATTGTGTTGTTCATCACTGTTTGTTTGCTCTTTAGTTCTTCTAGGTCCTTGTTAAACGTTTCTTGTATTTTCTCCATTCTATTTCCAAGATTTTGGATCATATTTACTATCATTACTCTTAAATCTTTTTCAGGTTGACTGCCTATTTCCTCTTCTTTTGTTTGGTCTGGTGGGTTTTTACCTTGCTCTTCCATCTGCTGTGTATTTCTGTCTTCTCATTTTGCTTAACTTACTGTGTTTGGGGTCTCCTTTTTGCAGGCTGCAGGTTTGTAGTTCCTGTTGTTTTTGATGTCTGCTCCCAGTGGGTAGGGCTGGTCCAGTTGGTTGTGTAGGCTTCCTGGTGGAGGGGACTGGTGCCTTTGTTATGGTGGATGAGGCTAGATCTTGTCTTTCTGGTGGGCAGGACCACGTCCGGTGGTGTGTTTTGGGATGTCTGTTAACTTATTGTTAATTTAGGCAGCCTCTCTGCTAATGATTCGGTTTGTGTTCCTGTCTTGCTAGTTGTTTGGAATAGGGTGTCCAGCATTGTAGCTTGCTGGTCATTGAGTGGAGATGGGTCTTAGTGTTGAGATGGAGATCTCTGGGAGAGCTTTCACCATTTGATATTACTTGGGGCCTGGAGGTCTCTGGTGGACCAATGTTCTGTGCTCGGCTCTCCCACCTCATAGGCTCAGGCCTGACACCCGTCCTGAGCACCAAGACCCTGTCAGCCACACGGCTCATAAGAAAAGGGTAAAAAAGAAAGAAAGAAAGAAAAAATAAATAAATAAAATAAAATAAAGTTATTAAAATGGAAAAATTTTTTTAAATTAAAAAATTAAAAAGTAATTTAAAAAAAAAGAAAGAGAGCAACCAAACCAAAAAACAAATCCACCAATGATAACAAGTGGTAAAAACTATACTAAAAAAAAAAAGCAAAAAAAACCAAAAAAAAACGGACAGCAGAACCCTAGGACAAATGGCAAAAGGAAAGCTTTTGGGAAGTCTGAGGTCTTCTGCCAGAGTTCAGTAGGTGTTCTGTAGGAGTTGTTCCACATGTAGATGTATTTCTGATGTATTTGTGGGGAGGAAGGTGATCTCCACGTCTTACTCCTCCGCCATCTTGAAGGCACCCCCCAGTTGCTACCATATTAACTGAATAATGTGTTATCTAATAAAACAGTAGTGGAAACAAACCTTTTCAGACGATTTGAAATTCCATACGGCAGAAACATCATGTTTGTCATCTCAAACAGAAAACAAAGGAGTATCTTTTTTAGTCATCGCCAACAATTAATAATTCACAAGAAGAAAATTATTTTAATTGTTATGTTGAAGTTTGAACGTTCTTCCTATGTTTTTGGCACTAAAATCTGTGTCCCCTTTTCACAACTGTCACTTCCATTTCTGGCAATGTGCAAAGTAGATACTGTGAAAATCTAAAAGTGCTGACTAAAGTACAGATGACCCCTGAACAATGCAGGCAGCGGGAGCACTGACCCTCTGTGCAGTCAAAAACCTACATATAACTTTACAGTTCTGCATCCGTGGATTCAACCAAGTGTGGATCATGTAGTACTATACCACATATTTATTGAAAAAATTTGCATACAAGTGGACCTGCAGTTCAAACCCTTGTTGTTCAAGGGACAACTGTATAATTAAAACCTATTTCCATGCAAAGCCAAACACCTAGGAAAGTTAGAGAAATCCGTGCCGCAAAAAGTAAGGAAAAATCTGAAAATTCGAGTGTTACAAAGACATTTTCTTTGGCTCCTAAGAGTTGCCAATCTTCCTTAGCAAGGTGATTTGATTTCACCAATTGTGGCAAGGCAGTGGGCCTGAGCAATAAATGTATTGTAATAGAGATGCCCCAACAAAGTGGGAACACTCAAAGGGACACAACCCGCTATAAAGGATAGACTAGAAAAAAGTTACCCATTGGCAAATGAGGATTAATAAAAAGCTTGACTGCACTGGCCTGTGCCAGAGGTAGGGAAAAAACTGTCCACTGAGAATTCATAATCAAGATTTGCACTTGTTGTTTAGGGGTTCATATTTAAAACACATACAGGATTTGGGAAGCATCAAACTGACAGAATAACATAAAAAGTGGTCTTCAATTGGCTGCACCACTGGGACACCAGCAGAAGGAAAAGCAAACTGCTCATACAGAGTGTAACCTCAGACAAGACCTCCTTGGAGAATCATGGGCTTCTAGAGGCAACATGCCACCATTTTACTCTATTTCTCTTCCTGTGTTAATACAGCAAGAAACCAAATATCACACAGAGATGAAAGAGGCACATGGCACAGTGGTTTAGGATGTAGCCTCTGGAGCCACCTTCGATAGTGGCTTTCAGACATTTAGCTAACTGGATGACTTTGAACAAGATACCTAACCTCAGTTTTCTCATCTTTAAAATGAGAATTATTATAGTACTTTATCTAACATATAAGAATTAAATGAATTACTATATGGAAAGTAGTTAGAACCAGAACCATGCCTAGAATATAGCAAGCACTAAAAAGGGCTAGCTGCTCTTATCATCATTAGCATCACTGTTGTTATAGGTAATCGGTTACATTATCCCACCTATTTCATCATTAGGATTTTTTTCCTCCATATTTACCCAGATGTATATCCATCTGGCCTGCAATTAAATTTTAAGGTAAACCTAACAACTATATATAGAAAAATTATGTGATTTCATATGACTGGTCTTTGTTGAGAAGCAGCAGAACTAAGAACCACAGGAAAATTTAATGGGCAACTATTAAGCTACCTAATTATATAATGCATTTAGAATTTACTTTTTTTTTTTTAAAGCTACACTTATATATAGGCTTCCAGCATAAATCATTTGCCTTATAATGTGTTATGTTAGGGCACACATATTTTGGTTCCGTAGAATCCAGAAAATGTTACATGGATAGACGCTCTAAGATACACACAAGGCTGAGTAAACTGAATACAGCTTTAACCTCAAGAGTGGATGAGCCACAGTCATCCCAGCACCTCCCCCTGCTCTGCCACACACACCAGTGACAATGACCACCAGCCTATCGGGGGACTGGGCAAACAGGGTTAGGACAGCAGGCTGCCTCACCAAGTTTCTGTTGGAACTTTGAGACTCATGAGCTCAACAGCTCTTGTATCAGCTAAATTCTACCTGTTCTGCATCCCCTCTTCCAGGACCTTTCATGTTTTTCCCTTTCTTTCCACCTCCCTTCATTACAATTACATCTGAGGGAAGAGATTCCTCAGCACCCCATCTGCCTACTATGAATTCCTAATGAAATTTCAGCTTTGTCTCTAAAAAGTACGATTAACTGATACCTGTCTCATGATGTAGTTTTGAGAATCATATGACACACATGTACAAACTGATTAATTATTTTATATCAATAACTCTTGGTGAGCTTCATACTTTAATTATATATTCTTGCTCTACACTTGCTGAGGGATAGAGTACTATTCTGTTCATCTTTGAGTCTCCTTAAATACCTAGCAATGTCTTACAAACAATAGGACTTTTATTCATTCAGTCATTCATTTATTCAACACTCATTGAGCATTTCAGATGTACTAGACACTGCCCTTGGCTTCGGTGTAGGTTAATAAACAACTAAAATTTACTGACTGTCCTAGTTGTCACATTTATTCCCTTCCCAGCACCCTGTACTACTTCTCATCAGAAAGGATAACATTTTCAAGATAACTCAAAAGCGACAGACTTACCATGAGGAAGCAAGCTCCAGAAAAGATGGCTTTCATCGTCACATCCAGGTCTAATGGGAAGTGAACTTGAAAGTGGTCAGCATCGCTCATTGCAGATAACAAACCATTCCACTTCCGAGTAATACTGCCCACGTTGGATACACCATTGAGTGATTTGACCTAGAAAGACAAGAATGAGACTTTGTGATGATTGGAAAGTGTTAAAATACATGTTTTAATCTTCTAATTAGAAGCAGTTTATATTGAGATAACAAAAACAGTGCATGAAAAGGACATAGAAGTTATGTAATTTCAAATGAAGAAAGGGTTAAGGGTTAGGAAAGGTTAGGTACTATGCAACTAGTTAAGAGCTAAGCTGGACTACATCTTAAAATTATCAGGCCAATGCTCTTTCTTCATCCTTAAATGAAGCATTAGGGGGAACTTGTGTCAAGAGGTATGATGTGAACTAATTCCTAAATTCTTTTCAACATAGCAAAGGATTAGGACTGGGGATTGGGAGGAAATCTCCTCCAGTTCAGGAAGCCACATGAAAAAGCAAGGAGGTATGTATGGTGCTGTGCACTTCACACAATCTATATAATCACACAAGCTTCTGTAGGCTAAATTCACTGTCTTCTTTAAGGTATCCTAGGACACCAAAAGGACTCTGCTTCTAAAAGGGGGACCCTGGCACTTGCTATAGGGTAAATATGCTAATGTCACTTGGTCATGGGAATAATACACTCTTTTCTCCCCACATTTCAGTTCATCCACATTTTTGTTTTGCTACAATGGCCTTTTTATCACATAAGCAATGCTTGATGATACGGTGAAATAAAATGGGAACTCGAAAAGTTTACTAGATGTACATGATGAACTTAGCTGGATTCTAAGGCATTCAGAAAGGAATCTTTAAAAAAATCCAGGAAATATTTCTATGAATTTCTTTTGTCAAATTTGTTAGACAATAAGGAATGATTTGTAGCCACTGAAATAAAGGCAATGTTGGGGTTTTTTTTTACTGAAAAAATGCTATAATATGACCTATTATGAGTTTTACCTGTACTAAAAAAATAGATTAGGTCAGGCTATTTCTCTCATAAGGTTTTTAATGAGTTATTACTCTTTTTACCTTTATCAACTGCTGAAATCATAAAAAAAGAGCTCACATTTTGGAAAAATACCATGCAATCCATTAGCAATCTTTGAAAATGTTCTGATGTCAGCTGGTTAATTAACTCTTTCACCATACTACTATATTCATTTTATAAGTGGTATTATAAACCTCAATTCACTTAACATGAGAAAGTGGACTGAAACAATATCATTCTGAAGTTGGTTACCCCACATAGAGAAAATTCTAAATACATTATTTTAACATTAGGTTACCTCAAAAACAGAATCTGAACCACAGCTGTAGGTGGAGCACGGCCCATGCACTCACATTTTCTTTCTTCTCTTTTTGGATGCTGTACACCACCTTTCACAGGTTCCAGTGTTCCACGACAAAGCCAGTGGTGATGCCAGGAAGACACTGCACCTCCAGCTGCAAAGGAAGCAGTGACAGAGGCGAAGATGCTACATTTATATGTGTACACATACACACCACCTAGATGTGCTTCTTAACTCACTCAAGAACTAGGGAAACTGTTGTTGGGAGAGATAGTCCTCCATGGATCTCTGGCACTTCACTCCTACTCTTCAAGAATGTCCTTGCAGGGAGGAACTTTGAAGGATGGGGCCACATTTTCCTTTAGGACACAGAGAAAGCTTGATTACCACCTGCTATAAAACAACCAGTTCCCTTTCTAATTTTATTGTGGGTGTGGTTATAAAAGGGAATTTTTGTAGCGCTGAACTGTTGGGTATCTGTATTGTGGTGGTGGATACAGGAATCTACACAAGTGATACAACTTCACAGAACTAAACACACACACACACACAAACACATCACGAATACAAGTAAAACTAGAGAAATCAGAAAAAAATCTATCATGGGATAAATGTTCCATAAATTGAGTAGGCTTGTCATTTTGATTAGCTTTACTACATCATGGCTTACTTTAATCTTAGAAGGCTGCACTTACAGGATATGTGAAAACCAAGCCATGAATATGAAGCAAATATCTTTTGGATATTCCTAGAACATCCAAAAGAATCAAGGATTAGAAATGAAGATTCATCCTAAATACAAGCTTATTATTACAAAAACAGTAATGATAAAGTATGATATCTGGAAACAACAACTAACATTTTTTGAGCATTGTACTATGTGCCAGGTGCTGTTCTGAGCAGTTAACATTTATTTACTATTTAATCTTCAAAAAAATCCAGGTGATATGTACTATTATTATCTCCATTTTATAGAAAATCAAAACACATAATTATTGGGCTTCGCTGGTGGTGCAGTGGTTAAGAATCCGCCTGCCAATGCAGGGGACATGGGTTCGAGCCCTGGTCCAGGAAGATCCCACATGCCATGGAGCAACTAAACCCGTGCACCACAACTACTGAGCCTGCGCTCTAGAGCCCGTGTGCCACAATTACTGAAGCCCACGTGCCTAGAGCCCGTGCTCTGCAACAAGAGAAGCCACTGCAATGAGAAGCCTGCGCTCCTCAACAAAGAGTAGCCCCTGCCTCGCTGCAACTAGAGAAAGCCCACACGCAGCAACGAAGACCCAACACAGCCAAAAATAAATAAATAAATTTTTAAAAACCCATAATTATTAAGTATCAGCATTTACTAAATGTTAATGTATTAATGTAAATATATTAATTAATGCAAATGTATAAATTAATATTAATTTATTTACATCAATACATTAATATTTAGTAAACACTCATACTTAACATGTCTTTTAAAAGTAATTCTGTGGGGTATTATTATATGTATTTTATGTATAAGAACACTGAGGCCCAAAGAGGTTAAGTAAACTGTACACATTTAAGTAGGTAACATACATAGAATTCAAAATTCTGGTTGGTCGCTATTTAAAGCTGCTTTTCTTCTCCCTGCAGCAAACAATCTTCCTAGAGCTGCACAGGTTGTAGAAGAGTAACAAACTGTAACCCAGAACATCTGCTTTCTAGTTCCAGCACTGCCACCTGCCGAACGTAACACTGTCATCAGGCACTTAAATCTTTCTGAACCACTCTTTCTTTATCTGTAGCAAGACATTGGGCTGTGATGGGTAAAGTTATCTAAAATCTCTTCTAATTCTAAAAGCATAAGTGTATGCTTAGCAACACCTTATCTAGGGATCCAAAGAGACATTTAGATAAATGTGTGTGACTACTGTTCTAGGTGATAGGTAAATTTCTAATTCAGTAGACACAACTGATAGAATTGCGGTCACTGACTAAACAACTCTAATCTGTGCTTGACCCACCAATTACCACTGAAGAGCATGAACCCATAAGAAAAAGCCCTTTGTGATTTTTCTTAGGTGAAATAATTTGGTTTCCCCCTCCCCACCAATCTTCCATTCTGACTGGCAGAGCCAGCGGAAATCCCCTCCTCTGTAGTTTTGGAAGGAGCATAGCCATGCGATGAAGAGTTGGATCAGGAAGAAACAATGGATTAGACTTCCATTCTCTGACTTCTTGCCTGGGGCAGGGACAACAGAAGTTGGTGCATCTGAAAGGTCTCTTGCATTGTCATGACTTCTGGGTCCATACAGTCAATGACCCGAGGGCCTCAGTGTCTCAGCAGCATTCTGAATAAAGCTGGCTGCATCTGTCTTCAGTTACAATGTAAACTATCTCTTCCAGGTTGTTTTTAGCATGGTATCTATAATTAGTTTCAAAACCTGCCGTCATTAAAAAACAAAATGAGAGAGCCATCTTAAATTAGTAGTGAAAATGGTCCTCAAGAAGTATTTGTGCAGCATTTCTTAGGGTATAAAGAAAAACAGCTTTTTAAAAATTTTATTTGAAACATACACAATTGATTCAAACATCAAAATATTTTATAACCCTTATAAGTATATAAGTCCTTTAGAATTTAAAACATTTATTTTAAGCTCAGGGCAAAATGGTTTAAAAATGTTTTTTTCACATAACAACAAAGATGGAAACCATATGGAATAAGACTGATTATGTTTTATATAATACCTGTATTCAGAAAACTTGACTTATAAAAATATTTTAATGAGATTATACTTTGCATCATGAAATAGTCAGCTCGTGAACTGCGGTAAGATGATCAATATCATTGCAACTTGCAAATAGAAAAAGGACCAAGAAGAGTTAAAAGCTTTATGCTGTAGCCCAACTAATGTGTAGAGTTGTTGCTTTAAGGGTCAGGAATGCTTTACTGATAAAGGACAGGCTTCATGTTGACTGTCCTCATTTCTCCTACTTCCAAAGCAAGGACCATGGACTGGAATTCAGTAAATCTAGATTCTGCTTTTCTCTTGCTAAGTCATTTAGCTTTTCTGCTCTTTTTTCCCCCCGCATCTATAAAAGGTGAATGATGGGGGTGGAGAGAAGGACTAAGTGTAGGACCAAATAATATATAAGATCTGATGATTACCTGATTTACAAATAAATAAAATTATACAAAATAATTCCCTTAGTTTCTAAAGGACAATCTTTCCTCTTTGAACCACTAAAAATTGATTAATCTAAAGAAGAAAGTGGATATTAGATAATTCTGCTTCAAATGTTGCTGATTCAAACCTGATTCAAATATTGCTGAACATTACTGGATCATAAATACTCTCAAGAGGCTCAAAACGCCGAAGAACGTGTATGCTGTCCAACTATTGGGATAGAAAAAAGCAATTAGGAGAGAGAGAAATAATAGAATTAAAACAAGTTAGCATTAGAAAAGAAATTGAAGATAGATGTATTACAGCATATTAATTGATTTTTAAAGTATCTTTAATATGAATAGAATTAATTAAATATATATTTTTTCAAGTGAAATCAGCCTATCTGCACCTGATCAGATGGTTATTAGCAGAGCCGTCCAGATAGGAAAAACACTTTCCTCCAGTTCTACCGTAAAAGATTGAAACATTTATCTAAAATATCAGAAAATCATCTTCCTGCTATAGTAACCACATTGAGAAGCTGTGTTGACATAGATTGCTCCTAGCTCAGTCTCCTCAGCCCATACTCACTGATACCTTTGACATGTCTTCCACAGACTGGACTTGTCAGGAAGTTCAGGACAGTTTAACATGGACCAGCCATAGAGAAGCCAATTTTCTCAGTGGCTTCGGGAGAGTGAATCAGCTAGTGGACCTTACATAGGAATGTCCAATTTTATATCATTTCACAGGTACTTCTGAGAGAGTAAGATAATGATTGCCATTCACTTGAGTTACTAAACACCAACATCTTCCCTTAGCGCACACTTTAATTAGGAAAAGGTTGGAGAGGGCAGGAAACACGACTAGGATTAGGGCACAAGAGAGGAAAGAGAGGTTGGGAATACCATTAGATAAACTTTTTATCTTAGTTTTACTTCCGAATTACTCCCAAGAGGGACATTTGACAGGTCCATTATCTATTACACTTGAGTCCTTCTAGCAAAAGGAAAGAAATCTCCTTGAGGACAGACCGATCATACCTTATACAATTTTACATTGTTCCTAATTTGTGAACACAGAACATTGACTGAAATGCCATATTTCCTTAAATATCTGTTGTATAAGTTAATGAACAAGTTAATGAATTTGGTGAATAAGTTAATGAATAGATTTTGAAATGAATAAGATTGAAAGTGACTTAACTGAGCATGAATGTTTAGTCATGTCATTGATTACAGGAGGGTAGAGAGAACACAATCCATGCTTAATTCAAGACTTTTTCTTCTATGAAAACACAACCAGATGGGAGGGGGGTCTGAACATGTCTTATAATTTTTCAAAAGTGGCCACTAAAATGGTTTATCATCCCTTTAAAAATATTCTAGGATCTTAAAATCTAGGATTAAAAGATAAAACATATTCAGACTTGGTAAAATGTCCACTGCTGGGCAAAATATCCTAAAGATATGAAGCTCTTCAATATGGAAGGAATTTTACCCCATAACAAACTGTGGCTATTTAAGGAGTAGTTATTTCAGGAGGTAATGGAGTCCCTGACAAACTCAAGCCTCAGAAACCACATAATCCTGCTATGTTGGACAGAATTCCACTAACGGGTCCTGGTAAGGATCTACATATCCTCCATATGAGATCTCAGAAGTCTAGGGAAGATAGAGAAAAATGATTGGGTGTGTGCTTTCCATTCACACTCAAGGAAGCATTTTAACTAAACAGCATCAATACAGTTCTCATCCATTCAGTGGTTCCTATGTGCCAGGAATTATATTACACGTCAACAATTCTCATAATGCCCAACAGGGTAGGGATAGTTAGTACTGATACTATTTTATAAATGAAGAAATTGAAGCACCAACAGGTTAAGAAATGTGTTCAAGATTGCAGAACTAGTAGGGGATAAAGTCAGAATTAAAAACCATATTGTCTGGCTTCAAAGCTTGTTTTATCTTTTGTTTATTTCTGGTTTTGTTTTTTTTTAACTCAAACCATTTCTGAAAGGGAAAAGTGAACCCATCATATCTACCATTTAACCTCTGTCAGGGTAACAGAAAAAGTTAAACAACTTTTTTTTTTAACTTAAATAAACAAATATAAAGTCGTACAATTTTAAAAAACAAGGGAAATGGTCTAGGAGACCCTAGGCTTGCAAGGACAAATTCCTGTATCATTGTGCAAGTATAAAAAAGATTTTCTAAAATGTATTTACTATAAATATTCTATAAGCTTCTGATGTAATAAAGGGGTTTACTCTAGCAATTTAATGACTTTTATGTGTATTTTATAGTTATTTAACAAAGAGATAGTTTAATAAAATTTTTGCCTTCTGGAAATTCCAATTTCCTGATCCAACTGTATTGCATTTCACACATCATTTCTATAGTATCAAGTTTGTAATGCACAAGATTAATAATACATTGAATTGCAAAGAGGAACTTGTCAACCTCAAGGAATATTTTATTGACGACATTGGGAGACAAGTATTGAATTAGAGTCTCTTGCTCACAGTGAACTTCAAAACCTCTTGTTTCCAAAACCAAAGGGGTCAAGATTGCACAGAGGTTTCCAATAATAGCTTTATCTTAGGGTACAATTTTTGAATTTATACCATTTTGTTCACCAAACCTGCCTATCCCCCAAGTTTCTAACCAAGGTTTCAGGGTGGGTCTGTAATTTTTATATAGAAGGGATTTAAGGGATCACCACTTTGTGTGAGGGGGGTCTCAAGGACTTGGCTTGAAGCTACATGTGCTTGGTAGTCACCTCATTTTTCCTAAGGTATCAGGTATTTGTGGGGGCTGGAGTGGCTAATGAAATTATGGGTGGTGAGGGAAAGCAAGGGGCCAAGGCACTTGATGGTCTGGCCACTAAGTGTTGTTTCTTTCATGTCACCTTTCTTCATGTTCACTCTTACTTCCTGGTAAATGACACCCCAACTAGCACCTACCATAGCATTTTTCTATTCCTACTCCTATTTTTCTTATTTCCTTCAAGAAGACATCTTGAATATCTTACAACTCAACCTGCATTCTTTACGAAATCCACACTCTTCCCACTAAAATATCCCTATCCTCCTTTACATTTCTGAAATTTGTACCACCACTTTTACAGTCTCAGAAACTAGACACCTGTCATCACTGACCCATTACCTTTATCCACTCTCTACAGCTTTTTATTTCTTCTTGTTGTATCCTTAAGGTCATATTTCAAAAGAAAACAATTTGGATTTGTGTGGAGTACCTGACCTAAGTATGCCAGACCAGACCAGAAGGGCAGTTTGGCATAGGAGCTGGCTCCATGTTGTTGGAGCAGACTGGTGAAGGATACCTGCCAGGCTGGTACTGTATAGGATGGGTGCCACCAGCTGGCAAGCCTCCTGGGTAGCATGCAGGTGGAGGGACAGCTGGTCTGGGGGCCCTGCATTCAAAAACAAATGAAAGAATTATATATGGTTAAAACTGGTTCATATTATGGTTCATAATATACTGAAGCTTAGCATGAATTTTTATGTGGAGATTACACGGGTCACATGACAGGTTCTTAAAAATAACAAGAAGTTCCATTTTCCAAGCGAAGGGCTATATACCAAAAATGTAGTTGGAGGATTTCCAGATTATTAACTCATTTAATCTTCTTAAACCTTGTGAGATAATTATGCCCGTTTCATAAGTGCAAACACTAAGGTTAAGGAGATTAAGTAACTTGTTAGCCTCTCTATGCCTATCAAATAAAGCTGCTGCAGGGTTAGCACAGGGTCTGGCATAAAATTAGCACTATGCAAATTTCTATTTTTATATCCTCTATCATTATTGTTCAAGTTCACATAGATATTAAGTGGTAACACTGGGATTTGAAGTCACATTTTAACTTCAAAGTGATGATTTAAAGACTATGCTGTATTGTCTCTGACTCAGTCACTTGTTTATACCCTCATCGTCTGGTTCTCACATAGCTCTCCTCCAACCAGGGATTAGTTAAATTTTAACTCTGTCAATATAAGAAAGATCACAGTCAAGGAAACCAGTTTTCCTTAAACAGACACAACGTTTAAGACAAGCACTCAAAACCATGAATTAGTATGAGGGTACCGCTAATGTATGACTTTAGATTTTGTTTTTCTTTTATTAAATGTCTCTAAAAAGCAGCAGTGATGCCATCTCCTTTCTGCTCTCCCTTCTCCCAGCCAGAATGGTATCCGTGCAGGCCTAATAAGGAACCTTGAACTCCTGCCAGCAATAACAAGGAACATTTTACCCCCTCCATGTGAGAGGAAGCCTTGTCAAGAAGCAGGATCCCCGGACACTTACTGGAAAAGAATGGGTAATTCTCTACAAACATTTCATAAGTACTGCTTAAAATTTGAAGAATTACCAGCATTTAGACATGAGACTATCCATACTGCTGGGAAGTTATCTATAGTTCTTAAAAAATAAGATCTGAATACTTTTATCTCAAAATTTGATTTACTTTCTTGGATTTAAAATAATTGGTTGGGGCTTCCCTGGTGGCGCAGTGGTTGAGAATCTGCCTGCCAATGCAGGGGACACGGGTTCGAGCCCTGGTCTGGGAAGATCCCACATGCCGTGGAGCAACTAGGTCTGTGAGCCACAACTACTGAGTCTGCGCGTCTGGAGCCTGTGCTCCGCAACGAGAGGCCACGATAGTGAGAGGCCCGCGCACCGCGATGAAGAGTGGCCCCTGCTTGCCGCAACTAGAGAAAGCCCTCGCACAGAAACGAAGACCCAACACAGACAAAAATAAAAATAAATAAATAAATAAAATTAAAATAATTGGTTTATTTACGTAGGTAACTGGGCTCTGGTCGACTACAAAGGGGTACCTAATAAACTCTAAGTTATTCCTAACATTGCAGAGCCTTACCTGAAGCTCTGGGAGGGAGAACCACAGTTGCCTTTCTCTGACCTTCTAGGAAAGGCCAGAACAAAATGTAAAAGAAAGGCAGATCCATGACAAAAAACATCCTCTCCTCTCAATCCCAGGCAACAGAGACGTTTTTTAAAAAGTATCATAGTTGAAAACAAAATAAATGAAACAAGGATGAATATTTCATTCTCAGATTTTATTACAGATCTATTTCAGCTAAAAGTAAATAAAACAAACCCCGAGTTAGCAGGAGATTCTAGCTGAGATCTGACCTATAAAACTGGCTGAAGCCTTGATGACATTTGTGTTTACTTACTTTGAATATTCTCACCATTTTTTGTTTCAAGAAATTATTGAAAATTACTAAATTAATTTCACAGTCTACTCATGGATGTATAGGTTGGGAAACACGATATTAGAACAGTGTTTCTCAAATTTAGCTGTTGATAAGAATCAACAAGATAGCATGTTTTTCTTTTTTAAGATCTGCCTTGGAGATTCTGATTAAATAGATGGCCAGAAATCTACATTTCTATATTATCAAATGAAGTTCACACTATTTTGATGCACTTAGTATTAAACTACACTTTAAAAAACAATTAGAATTTTTTTCCTAAAACTTAAAATATAATCTGCCATTAAATGTGAATGGCCATAGCAACATTATTCATAGTAGCCAAAAAGTGGAAAGAACCCAAATGTTCATGAAGTGATCAATGAAGAATCAAGGTACTTATGCAATGGAATATGATTCAACATAAAAAGGAATAATGTACAGACACATGCTGCAACATGGATAAACCTTGACAAAAATATGCGGAAAGAAGCAGGCATAAAAGGCCACCTGTGTTATGATTCCACCTATATGAAATATCCAGAATAGGCAAAACTACAGAGATATAAGTAGATCATTGGTTGCCGGGGAAGGACAAAATGTGGAGTGACTGTTAATGGGAGGTGATGAAAATATTCTGGATTTAAACAGTGGTGATGGTTGTACAACCTTGTGAACATACTAAAACCACTGGCTTGCATACTTTCAAATGGTGAATTTTATGTATGTGAACTATATCTCCATTAAAAAAAGAAAGATAAATTATGTTGAAAGACACTGAAGTATTGAGAAATGACATTGACTATATAACGTCAGATTGTCGAGACCCTGGATTTAGGTGTTGACCCAATAATTTGGGGTTATACTGGATCAGATCCAGACAACATACATACATGAGGCAAAGGGGAAAAGGAAGCTCTGCCGTCTTCAGAAAACACTGCAGAAGCAAAGGCTGCCTGAGCTACAGAATCTTATTTCTAGAAAGACATAATATCTTTGCATCATCTCATAGAGGATTTTTTTTCAAACTAAGTTTTTGCCTCTCTTCTTGATACTGTTACTAAGCCTCATCCAGTTGGGACTCTTGTTAACTAGTTTCCCTTTTCTTGTTTTCTTTGTTCCAGTGATCCCTTCACACTGGTCCCTAGAGCCGTCTTATTAGCTATCAACCAGCTGTTCACTGTTCATTGAGCACCCATTATGCATTGAACCTTGTGCCAGAAGCTGGAGAGGTGATGAAAAAACAAACTCAAATATATACTTTATAGTCTTGATGGCCTGTTAATTAGCATCTGCAGGCTCTCCATGGTCTCTAGGATAAGATGCCAGCTCCTTATCTGCACTCAAGACCCTTCACCTCCATTTCTCTGTGGTTCTGCCATTTGACACAAACAGGCCTTCATCATGTCCCCAAGAGACCATCAGGTCTTCATGACCTTGTGCTTTTGGACATGTTCTTCTTTCTCCCAGGTTTTGTCCTCTCCCATCTTTATTTATTTTTTGATTGAGAAAATCCTTATCATGCCAACAAAACTTTACTTCCTCAGGGCTTTCCTCATCTCTGGCAGAATCAGTTACTCTGTCTTCTGGGCCCCTACAATATTCGCTTCATAGTTCCCTAACAACGTGGAGAATGCCATCAATGTTTTTACAACTTCCTTCCCCAGGAGACTGTAAATTCTTTAAGGGCAGGAATCTGTTCCACTTGACATCTAATAAACTACTTGGCATCCAGTAGTAGGTGCTCAATACTTATTTATTGAATCAAGAAATGAATTAGTTAATTAAAAGAGCAACCTTAACTCTTAGTGTCATTTTCTGTTGGGATGATTATTTAACTTACCAAGTACAAAACAGGAATTGTATTCTGGAGGGGCATCAGGATTTGTATCTGATGAATTTAAGTGGCAGTTGTAGTCAGGAGGAGCATCAGGTATTAGATCCAGGGACTCTGTTTTATCTTCCATTTCATCTATAGGTTGATCAAGTTTGTGGGTACTATGCCTTAGAGGGAGAGGTGGACCACAATGGAGAAACAAAAATAATTTGATAACTGAAGATATTAATTTTTGCTATGCTAAAACATCAGTGCATGTCATCACTACAAAATACACAACTATATTTACTATAACACGTGATACATAATGTATGACATATTAGGCATCAATCTATATACATGGTAAATTCTTAGGCTGAACATAGATGAAAAAAATAAAACTGAGCAATTATACTGTGCTTGTGATTTAAGCAGAGTTCTCAGGCTGGTGGTTCAGCTGACCTGATACCACTCTTATTTACATAGATAAATTCCTTCCAAGATAGTGAAAATTCTTTGTCCTATTATGCAGTATGGAGAACATGGCATATATGATGTGAATCTGATTTTTTTTCCCCCCATATCCTTTTTGGAAAGTGGCTCTAAGTAAGTCCAAAACAAAGCAACAGAAATACTTAACATAATTCACTTAGAGGTGATTTAATTTACTAGTGACTCTATTTTGACTTATTCTTCCTAAAACAACGTAGGTCACTATAATTACTGAAAGGAAGGTGTTGAGGTCACGTTTCATGTTACACCCTGTCCTTTCACTGAGATTGTAGACATTTTCTCCTGGCCTCAGTATCAGGAATAACTCAGCATTTCTGAAAGAACTGGTTAACTTTTATCTCATAGAAAACACAAGTCCCATGAATGTGTTTCTCTCCTCATATCTGTTGCTAGAACACTCAGGGCCCACATTTCAGACCTCCTCTATCAAGGTGAGCTTTTTATAACTATCAACTCTTCTGTCAGACTTACTTTCCTATTCTTATTTTTCTTTACTTTGTTTTCCTCATGTGTTTTAAGTATATTTCTTTAGATATGACCAATATAAATCTCCTTTAACCCTTTCTGTGCCAAATACAGGAAGATAGTAATGTTCATATTTGTAAATGAATAGACATAGTATCCAAATGTTAAACCATAAAATCAATTTCAAAATGAAATGAACTCAGGGTATTACTGTACTAAGAAAAACAATCACATAATTCACATTTGAAATAAAGCATAATAAAATTTGTTCACAAAAGACCCACCTGCTGACATTTTTGAAGAATTCTAATACTGAAAAATAAAGTGTTTTAATAGTTTACGTTTCCACAAACATATATAATATATATTATTACTTAGTAACGTATATAACAAGTTCTATGATTTTTTGTCCCCAGTTACTTTTCATTCATTCCTTCATTAATTCAACAAATATTTACTGATTATCTATTATGTACCAGGCACTACTATAGGTGTTGAAAATACAGCAGTAAACCAGATGGACACTCTGCTGGAGAGCATATTCTAGTGGAGTGAGATTAAAAAACATGTCAACAAATATTTAAGATTAAATTTAGATAGAACAGTTATGAAGGAAACAGAATAAAAGGTTTAAGAAAAACATGGATGGGGAGCTCCAGGAGGGTAAAGGAAAGCTTCTCTTAGGGGTGACCTTTCAGCTACCTGAACTGTGAAAGGAAGCATTACACTAAAAATGTGGGAAGCGAGTTCCAGAAAGACAGGAAAGTAAGTGCAAAGGCCCTGAGATGGCAATGAGCTTGGGATACTCAAAGGAGAGAAAAAGGTCAGGTGTGACTGGGACACAAGGAAAGAGAACCGAGGTCAGAGGTGGAGACAGAGGTCTGATCATACCTGAAATTCATGGCAAAATGTTTGGAATCTGTTGTAATTGCAGCTGGTGAGTCTTCGGGGGGCTTTAATCAGTGGAGTGGTCACATCTGATTTAAACTTTGTCTTGAGGGGCAGGAGTAGAAGCAGTGGGGGAGGGATGGCAGCAGTAATCCCACTGGGAGCTGATGCTGGCTTAGACTGGGGAGGTGACAAAAGAGAGGGTCAGATGCCGTCAGATGCATAACAAGATTTGGAAGCAGAACGCACAGGAGTTGCTGATGGACGAAGTAAAGAGAGGAGTCAAGGATGAGTCTCACTTTTTAAGCCAGGGTACCCGAGCTGATGGTGATGCCATTAGCTGAACTAGAGAGAGGAAGATGGTGGGAAAATGTTGGGACTGGGGAGGGCAGGAATCAAAAGTTCAAACTGGGAAATATTATGTTTAAGAAGAAGCCAGAAGAAGATAAATATTTAACAGAAAATGTGTTGGGTGTGTGTGTATACAGTTGGCCCTCCATATAAGAAACCCAGAGATAGAGAAGGCCGATTGTACTATAACCTTTTATATAAGGGACCTGAGCATGCAGAATTTTTGTATCTGTGGGGGGTTGTGGAACCATCCTGCACCCCACACCCTCCACTGAGCTATGACTGTACAGGCAGAAAAAGGAAAGCCTTATGTAAGAGAATATACTTTTTTTAAAAATAAATTTGTTTGTTTTTTATTTTTGGCTGCGTTGGGTCTTCGTTGCCGCATGTGGGCTTTCTCTGGCTGCAGTGAGCAGGGGGCTACTCTTCTCGCGGTGTGCAGGCTTCTCATTGTGGTGGCTTCTGTTCTTGCAGAGCACGGGCTCTAGGTGCGCGGGCTCAGTAGTTGTGGCGCACGGGCTTAGTTGCTCCGTGGCATGTGGGATGTTCCTGGACCAGGGATCGAACCCGTGTCCCCTGCATTGGCAGGCAGATTCTTAACCACTGCGCCACCAGGGAAGCCCCAGAATATACTTTCTTAATAGAGAATGATGACTAAACTATCCAGGAAGAAATCATTTTGTACAAAATAGTGACCAAAAACTCTCACGATCTTTTAGTTTTTCCAATTACAATAGAAACATTTTTTCTTTATAAACATGCATACATTATAGAAACATGTAAAAGAATACAAATACTCATAAAAATAAAATTTATATATAATACATAAAGATAGAGCCTTATCTTTGTATATATTAGTATTAATGGTTGTTATTTATAAAAATGGTATCTTACAACATATATTACTGAAACACAAATGATATGTCCTATATATGCAAAAACTGTATATACCATAGAGAGTAGAAACAAAGGAACAAATTGAAGCAAAGTACAAATTGATATTTTTATTTGTTTTAATTTATAATGTACTTTGGACATGTCTATGTTAAAACATTTAGAGCTACCTAATAGTTTTAACTACATAATATTTCACGTGTGGATATACCACATATTGTGTGACCAAATCCTATTCAATGGATATAAAATTGTTTACAATTTTTTAATATTACAGAAAATCCTACTGTGAACAACTCTGAACACAGATTTTTTTTTGCCCACTTGGAAGCATGTTTTGTAGGATAAATTCCAATAATAAAGTGAACATTTAAAAATGTCAATAGATAGTAACTAGACTTATCATGGTGATCATTTTGAAATGTATAGAAATATCGAATCACTATGTTGTGTATGAGGAACTAACTTAGTCTTGTAGGTCAATTATACTTCAAAAACAAGCAAACAAACTCAGAGAAAGATCAGACTTGTGATCACCACACGTGGGGAGGGTGGGGAGTAAGAAGAGGGGGAATTGGATGAAGGAAATAAAAAGGTACAAACTTCCACTTATAAAATAATAAGTACTAGGAATATAATGTATAGCATGACAAACATAATTAACACCACTGTACATCATATAGGAAAGTTGTTAAGAATAAATCTTGAGTTCTTATCACAAGTAAAAAACATTTTTTTTCTATTTCTTCAGCTTTGTATCTATATGAGATGATGGATGTTCACTGAACTTATTGTTGTGATCATTTCATGATGTATGTAAGTCAAATCATTATGCTGCACACATTAAACTTATATGATGCTGTATGTCAATTACATCTCGATAAAACTAGAAAAAATGTTAATACACATTATCATAAAATCATTTTACCAATTTCTATTTCCACTTAGAATGTGTAAGGATATATTTTCTTGGTCACATTATCAATACCACCTAGTATCATCAGACTTTCAAAATTAGAACAACAGATAAAATGTCCTATTTTAATTTGAATTTCTCTGATAATTAGTGTGGTTAGCATCTTTATTTGGCTTATAATTTGCATTTCTCTTGCTGTGCATTCACACTCTTTATCCTCAAACTGGGTTGTTGATTTTGAAAATCATTTATGAATGTTGTAGGTATATTAGCAATTTTCTTCATCCCATTTGTATCTGTTTTTCTTTTTTTCCTCCCACATGCAAAGGTTTAAAAACAAACATGTACTTACTTAATGGGCTCTAGCTTTTATATCATGCTTATAAACACCTTCCTAATTCCCTTGTGTACACATATTCACCCAGGTTTTCTTCTGGTACTTTTAGGTTAGATTTAAATTAGTAAGTCATGTAGACTATATTTGGGAGTTAAGATTGAAGAAAAATTCCAGCTTTATTATTAATTTTCCCAAATAAGTATCTTGTTGTCCAAGTATGATCTATTAAATGATCTATTATGATCTATTAAATGTTCCTCCTTATCGCCACTCTCTGATTTAAAATGCCAGCTTCCCTTTTATTCTTTCATTAACCTGGGTCTGGGTCTATGCCATTGTCTTTTTGTGTGCGTGTGTGTGTGTGTGTGTGTGTGTGTGTGTGTGTGTGTGTTTCCAGCATCATTATTTAATTAAGGGAGCATATTCATTGTAGAGAATACACTGATGATTGTAAATGTGACTCCTCATTACAGCCTTAACATTTTTGAAACACCAAAGCACAAAGATGTCAATTATATATCCAAACTACAGGTACAAAACAAGTACATGTATTTTCCATGCTCTAAAACTGAGTACACACTGTACTGTCATAGGGAAGGGGTTTACCGATGAAGACCTGACAATAAAGTACTCAAGACTGATGTACCAAAATAAAATATAAAATAGGAGTTTATAAAAACAGGTTTGACAATAGCAGAGAGGACCCATGGCCCAGTCTTAGCCAATATTCAGTTTGGAAAGACACTGGGGTAAGATCAGAATGACCTGAAATTCCAAGTTCTAGAATTGATGATTTTATATGCCATTGTATTAGTCAGGCTTCTTTTTTTTTCTTTTTTTAAAAAATTTTTATTGGAGTATAGTCATCTACAATGTTGTTAGTTTCTACTGTACAGCAAAGTGAATTGGCCACACATACATATATATCCACTCTTCTTTACATTCCCCTCCCACACAGGTCATTCTAGAGTACTGAGAAGAGCTCCCCGAGCTACACAGCAGGTCCCTATCAGTTATCTACCCTCACACATAGTAGTATGTATATGTCAATCCCAATTTCCCAACCCATCCCCTCCGACAGCCCCCCTTGTCCCCCTCGCCAGCAACCACAAGTTTGCCCTCCACATCTGTGACTCTACCTCTGCTCTGCAAACAAGTTCTAGTCCGACTTCTTCAGTCATTAATTACAACTCAATTCAAATAGGCTGGAACGTATACACACTACTACACATAAAATAGATAACTAACAAGGACCTACAGTGTAGCACAGGGAACTATACTCAATATTTTGTAATAACATATATATATATATATATATATATATATCACTTTGCTGTACACCTGAAGCCAACACAACATTGTAAAGCAACTATACTTTAATTAGAAAACTCAAAAAAACCCTAAAAAAATAGGCTGAAGAACAACTGTTATTTATTAAGAATTAATAATGATATATAATAATGAAAATAATAATCAAGAACTAATAATGTATCAAGAAAAAGGATTATTACTGACTGATACACATAACTGAAAAGCCCAAGCATGGTTAGATTCCAAGACTCAGATGATGCTATCAGGATTCTGCCTCCCTCCATCCTTCGGTTTGTCTCCCTTCTGTCTAGGATTCACTTTCATGCAGACTCTCCACACATGTGGTAATAAAAGTGGCATTCAGCAGCTCTAAGTTTAAATCCTACCAGCAGTAACTCTGAAACAAATAGCTTCTCCTTCTAAAGGGTTCCAATACGTTGACTAATTTATGCCATTGTCTTTTAATCACTATAGCTGTGTAATGCTATTTATAGATTCATTTTTGAAAATATCCTAGCTATTCTCAAGTATTTGTTTTTCCACATGAACTAAACAATGGAATTAGAAAAACAAACCAAAAAAATTCTAAGATTATATTTAACTTATACATTTCTTTAGGAAGAAAAAAGCTACATACTTTCATAGATACATCTGTATATAAACATCATGTATTTTTATAAATATCCCTAAGAGTATTTTCCCTTATAGTTTTATATCTTTTAAAAATAGGTCCTGTATATTTTGTGTTCCTTGCTGATAACCTGAAAAGAGGTTTTTTTTATTTGCTAGGTGTTTATATACAGGAAATGTAACGTTTTCTGTAGATTAAGATTAAATGTAGTTATCCAGTTTACTAAATTTTCTTAGTTTTTCAAATAGCTTTTCAGTTGTTTCATTTGGATATTCAAGGAATACAACCATATTATGCATAAAGGTGGTCCTTTGCATCTTCTTTTTCCAATCAGAGTAACGTGTTCTACCTAATTTGCTTGGCAGTACAATTCACAATATTATCACATTGATTGTGTAATGGTGAACATTCTTGTCCTTTTCAAATTTGATGGAGATGATAGTGTTTTACCATTAAACATGATGTCAGAACAACAGAAGATTATCTGTATGTTCCTATCAGAGAGACGTGCAACTTAAAATAATGATTTATAACCCTTTAAGTAGGTGATAAATGAACCTAGTACACACATACTTTCTTCACCTGGACCTGTTTAGGTGGCTCCAATTTTAAATATGTGATATAAAATTTAAAACTCAATGCAGGTTCTCAGTAAAGGTAAACAAAGGGAGAGAATATAAAATTAAGAGAAAACCTAAGTTTAGAAATACAAGTTTCATTTTACATGTAAGTGCATCCCGATATAATTACATCTCTCCAGTTTGCCTGAATGCTAAAGTGATAGATGGGTTCTTCCTGTAACCCCCGCCCGTCAGGCCCGTCAAGAAGTGATTACAAACCCTTTTACCTGCGCGTCGACCTGACCCGGTTCCCCAGAGCTACGCGGAGGGAGCACCCGCCAGAGACCCCAGCTGAGTCGCATCCGGCGGGACCCGGCCTGCGGGACAGAAACGCGCGGGAGGCGGGAGGCGCGCCAGGAGACGCGGGAAAGGGGCGCAGCGCGGCCAGGCAGCGCAGCCCGCTCTCCAGGGCGCGCTTCTGCGCGGGCACAACGGTCTCCCCAACACAGACTCCGTCTGGGGACCACGGCCGCCGACTTCAAATCCAAGGGACCCCGACCCCTTCTCAGCGCCGGAGACCGCTCCCTCCAAGGAGCCCCGAAACTTCGGGAACCACCTGTGGATGTGGCGCGGGGCGGCCTCCGGCCTCGCGGCTCCCGCGACCAAGCTCTCCGCCCGCCCGGCCCCACTCACCTCCCGGCCCGCCGTCCGCTCGGCACCCGCGACGCCAGGACTGGGGGTCTGAGTTTATCCAGGGAGGAAAGAGAAAGGGACGGGGCCGGGAAAGGGAGAAGGAAGAGGAGGATTTTCAAATTAAAACCAAATAGAGCCCCGTCGGTCGGGGGGTCGTGGGTCGGGGGGGTCGGGGGTCGGGGGCGTGGCCACGCGGGCGTGGACCCTCCCCGGGGCGCCGTCTCCCGGCCCCGCCCCGCCCCGCCCCCACGCTGGGTGCTTCGCCGCCGCGGGTCAGCTGCACCCTGGAGGCGCGGGCCGTCGCTGAAGCAGGCTTTCAAGTAAAAAACACAACGGACAGGAAAGGAGGGAAAGCTAGTTGTCACCGCTCACATGTGAGGTGAAGAAAAAGATAAGAGCAAGTCGACGGTTGCCTCTAATCCTAAAGGCACTTTCTAGAGCCTATGAGGCAGGGCTTCGTGGCAGAGATTAAAGAGCCCAGAAAGGAAAAGAAGACACTGTTCGTAAGAGCCCTGTTAATTTGCACCTGTCAGTCCCTCAGACCCTTGGCTTGGAGAATTGGCCTTGGCGATGCAATGTTGGCTGGAAACACTGGGGCGCGGGGCCCCGGGCATTTATTTTCCTTTCCACAGGATTGGAGAAGGCCAGTTTGATGTTGGAGGGAGGGAGGAAGGGGTGCCAGGAAAGAGGAGTGGGGGAGCTGGGTTGCCTATGTTTTCTGGCATTGGGAGAAAAATGCCATGTGTTAATTACTGTTGTTAGGCACAAGTATTGTTTTCAGACTACTGAGGTTCAGGTTTGTGGTCCGTGGGGAGGAACATAATTCACTTGTCGCTGTTGGGTCAGCGTGCCCTGAGTGTAGTAAAGCCAATCTACTGACCTGGGGTCGTGGTGAAGGAAGGTGCAGTGTTTATTGCCGGGCGCCAAGCAAGCAGTCTAGGCAGCTAGTGCTTAAAAGACCTGAACTCCCTGATGGCTTTCAGGCAAAGGTTTTTAAAGCCAGGATGAAGGAGGCAGGTTGTGGCCTGAGCCATCAGCTGGTGGACATTCTTCTGATTGGTTGGTTGTGAGGTAATCGGGAGTCAACATCATCAGCCTTCTGCTTCCCATCAGTCTGGGGCCTGAGTGTTTGTGGGCAGCATACAGTTAATTTCTTCCCCCTGGTGGCGGTTTCAGTACCTGCAAACACAGCTCAAAGGATATGGCTCAGAATATTATGTATGGCCCTTGAGGAGGAACTAATGGTCCTTGACTTTGTTTAATGGCTAAACTATTATAAGATTATTTTGTCTTGCTTGACTGTTTTCCTTTCTTTCTGCATTTTCTCACTTCTCTGATTAAATTTATTCTTTGGAACTCAGTGAAGACCTAGGAGGCTGAAGTTTTTTTACAGACAAGAGGCAGGCGGAGAACTTTGGGTGGGGGAGGTCTGTCCCAGGAAGGCCCCATAGAGTCCGGCTTGGTTACTCAGTGGAAGGAACAGGACAGGAACTGGGAGACTCTAGAGGTCCCAGACGTCTAGATTAAGCAGTCAAAACTGGACAAAAATAGACGAAGCTCTGAAGAGTACTTCGCAGTGCCGCAGTATGGGAGAAGTTTGGATAGGGGAAAGCATATGGGAGTGGAGTTCTGCAATTTTCCATCTTCCTTTGTATGCATGCTATTTGTCAGTATGTGTGTGAGAATAAATTTTAAAGATCATACTGTATTTTTCCTTAGAAATTGCACAGGACATTTTCCTTTTTCTTTTTAAAAAAAATTTTTATTGAACAGGACGTTTTTCAAATGTAGAAATAGTGTGTTAAAATATAAAACAAAGAAACAGGCACCAAAGCTATGACCAGTTAAACTCAAGTCTTTCTCAAAGTCAGGATCTAATGATGTTCCAACTTGAATAAGTCACGTGGTAACAACTGCATTTTTTTTTAAGTATTTGTTTCCACTTGTCTTGATTTTTTTTTATGTTCATTTATTTTATTTTATTTTATTTTTTTAACATCTTTATTGGAGTATAAGTGCTTTACAATGGTGTGTTAGTTTCTGCTTTATAACAAAGTGAATCAGTTATACATATATATATATGTTCCCATATCTCTTCCCTCTTGATGTTTTTAGCTGCATCTTTTTGTGTTGTGTGTTGTTATTTTTAACCAGTTGCTCTTATGTTGTCACAGTCCACTTAGAGTTAATATTATGTCACTTCGTACAAAATTTAAAAATTTGCAACAGTATGTTTCAGTTTCTCAATCCTTTATGTCATTGTTGTCACATATTTCACATGGACATATGATATAAATTTCATGTACATTGTTATAACTTTGGCATAAAGTCAGTTCTCTTTTATAGGTATTAAGAGAAGAGAAAAAAGAAGATAGATCTTATACTTACCCACATATACACAAGTCCATGTGTATTTTATTCTTTCTTAGACATTGGAGTTTTTATATAGTGTCACCTCTCCTTGGGCTAAAGAATTTCCTTTTGGATATCCTAAAGTGCAGATTTGCTTGCAGTAAGTTCTCTCAGCTTTTATTAATCTGAAAATATATTTATTTTGCTTTCATTTTTGAGATTCATCTTTACTAAATATAGAATTGTGGATTGACAGTGTTTTATTTTATTTCCGCACATTTTAAATATAGTATCCCTCTGATTTCCATTTTTATCTGATGTGGAGTAGGCTGTCATTGTTTTTAAGATATCTTTATATCTTTGGCTTTCTTGCAGTTAGTCTAAAATATGTGGTTTTCTTTGTGTCTTTCCTGCTTGGGGTTCTCTGAGCTTTGTGGATATGTCAGCTGATTTTTTCCCCAAAATATGGTTACATTTCAGCCAGTTTTCTTTTAAACTTCTTCTCTGTTCCATTCTTTCCCTTATTTCCAGGAATCCAACTGAATATATGCCAGAACTCTAGATAGTGTCCCACAGATCACTGAGGATTTGTTTGTATTTTCTTTCTTTTTTTCTTTTCTTAGAACTGGATATTTTCTTTGAATCTCTCTTCAAGCTTTGACCTTTATTTCAATCTGCTGTTAAGCCTCTCCAGTGATTTTTCCATTTCAGGTGTTACACTTTTCAGTTCTGTTCTTTCTGTTTGGTTCTTTATTGCATCTTCTGTGTCTCTGTTGAGATTCCCCATATGTTTCTTCATTACAGCCATCTTTTTAAGTTCTCAAACATTTATGAAAACTTGTACAATCCTTATCTGTTTATTCCATATCTGATTCATCTTGAGTCTATTTCTATGGATTCTTTTTATTTTTTTAGGCAAATGGTCATAATTTCCTGTAACTTACGAGGTATAATTGACTCATCTGCATGATGAAATACTGTTTGGCACTAAAGAAAGTTTATATGTACTGTTATGGAACAATTTTAAGTACCTTCCCTCTTGCTGCCAACACCCTCCCCCCCCCCCAAATAAAAGAGAAGAAAACCAGGAGGCAGAGAAAAGGAATAGGGAAAGTAGATAGATAGGTACATAGATAATTGATAGATCAATAAATACTTATCTATGCACTGAAACATTTACCAGAACATAGTACAATAAAATAGGTGATTGATTCTAAGGAGATCACTAGGAATAGATAATTTTCACTTTATGTCCTTATGTATTTTTTTTTCAGTATGATCTCAACTATGAAATACTTTTAATATTTATACATTGAATAAAAAAGACTGGAAGAACATGCACCAAACATTTAACTGCAGTTATCTCTGTATAGTGGGATAACAAGATACTGAAATTTTTACTTTTTGGAAATTTTCAAATTTTCCAAGAAATTAGTATTTATAAATCAGAAAACTAGTGAAAAAAATTAAACTTAAATGTTAAACTGCTTCACAACTACCAGTGGATTATTAAGGAGGTACTAGGTGAGTAAACTGGCTTGAGGCATGGCTACGTGGGCTTTTTCACCTCAATGAAAAAAATGTCCAAGAAAATTATATTGCAAATTCATAACAGTTTTGTATCATTAATGTTGGAAGCTTTAGTTAAGTCCTACCCCCAGAAACTTCAGTAGCTAATATCTAATCTTAATATACAGAAAATGCCAACTTTTCATCAAAAATTTAACGCTATCTTAATTGCCTTAAATGTTCTTGTTCTCAGAGGCTGGTCTGAACAAAGGGTATAATTTAAAAATCCAGCCTTCAGAATAGTTTCAATTAAAGAAGATCATTTGAAATAAGAAATTTTAAGCAATTAAGAGATGAGATTTGCTTTTGGTTCATTAGTCTCTTACATTTTAATTTCCAAATAAGTTTTCAAAACATTTAACTGTTAAGTAACTATTGACAGTTCTGTTATTTCAGGAAGATGCAGAATGCAGCATTCAACAAGCATTTATTAAGAGTCTACTGTGTTTCATACGTTGTGCTAGGAGTGTGGGCAAGAGGAGGAAAAGGGATTTTGAAAGGTGGTTGGATATAAATCCAACCACCTTTCAGGTCAGTCCTAATTAATTCTCTGCAACAGAAATTTGCCAAGAAGTTTCTTTCATACTGTACCATCAGTTTAAAAGTACTTAACCTAAGTATTTGTGTGGCTGTCAACATCTGTTTCTATATATTTAGCTTTATCAATGGGAGGAATGAAGAGAAAAGTGGAGAGACATAGAACCAAGCATAAATACTCAAATTTCTTCTGAAATGTACAGATCTCAACTTTATCAGGAAGATTTGTTCTCGCCAATTTCTCTAGTACACACAAGCCAAAGAATGTTCTGACAAAATAACAAAAGCTACAAAACCTGTGCTCAAAGGAGAAAGAAAATCCAGTTGGTCCATGCTGCCTAAAATTGCAGCTTTCCAAAACTCTAAGGGAAGATGGGAACCATTTTATGACAAATTAGGAATCTGCCTTACATTTTTACAGGTAGGTAAAAATTTTACAGGAAGATTTTAAGGTTTTTAATTTAAAAACTTTTAAGGCACATTGGGAATCTGCCTTTACATTTTACATTCCTACCTGACCTTGTAACCCTGAATATGATTTCAAATGAATGCATTTTTCTTATAAGGCGCTATACCCAGTCTCTCCAGATCTAAGAATCTTGTCAAGTAACTTAATGATTAAGAGACTAAGGATCACCACATATGCCAGAAAAAGACTTTGTTAGACAAAAAAGAGAAGCCAGATATGGAGCCTATTAACTCCTAGGGTGATGGCACTGTGCCTCAGTCAGATTGCCTGGGATTACATGCTTCAAACTGTCTAACAATACAATTCTTTTAGGCTAGAAACTCCTTGAGAGATGATGTGATTTATCTTTGTATCGCCCACCCTACTGCTAGCCTCTAATAAATAGAATGCTTGGCTGTTTACTGTGTTCAGTAAATGTTGGGGAATAGGAAAGGCTACAGAATGACAATATACATTAGTATTTTTAAATAACCACACCTTCTACAGAAGGATTTTAATTGCAGAAATCAACTCGTAACACCACAGCTAGCCAAACACACACACACACACACACACACACACACACACACACACACACACACACACACACACACACGGTTTCCAGACTAGAAATGCTTCAGACTTCAACCCTCACTAAAAAACTATCTTTTCTTAGCACACATCCTTATGTATTTTTAACAGCTTTATTTAGATATAACTCATTCATTCAAAGTGAACAATTCAATTGCTTTTAATACATCTGCAGTGTTGTACAACCCATCACCACAAGCAATTTTATAACATTTCATTACCCTCAAAAGAAATTCTACACTCCTTACCTTTCACCCCACAACCATTCCCCCCTTCCTCCACTCCCCCACTCCTAGGCAACTGCTAATCTACTTTCCGTCTCTATGGATTTGCCTAGTCTGGACTTTTTATATAAATGGGATCAAACAGTATGTGGTCCTTTGTGACTGGCTTCTTTCACTAAATACGATTTCAAGGTCGTGTTCAGTACTTCATTTCTTTTTATTGTCAAATATTCCACTGTATGCCTATATCACATTTATTTATTCATTCATAAATTCATGGACTTAATTTTTTTCTACCACTTGCATGTATTATCTTTCAAAAAAATACTATTGAAACCCAAATAGTGTGATGGCTTTTGTAATTATATTTTTAAGTCAATAATCAATGAGTAAATTGCTAATATATGGAAGTTTACAAGCTTTTAAATATTAAAAGCTGAATGCTGCAATGAATATTTAGATACACATACCTTTTATCAAATGTGTGAGTCTAAGTGTAATGGTTAATTTTATGTGTCATCTTGATTGGCAATGGGGTGCCCAGATTAAACATTATTTTTGGGTGTGTTTTGTGAGAGTGTTTCCAGATGAGATTAGCACTTGAATTGATGAACTCAGCAAAATAAATTGCCCTCTTCAGTGTGGATGGGCATCATCTAATCCATTGAGGGCCTGAATAGAATAAAAGGTGGAGGAAGGAAGAATGTGCCCTTTTTTTCCTGCCTCACTACTTAAGCTCGGACATCTCATCTTGTCCTGCCCTCAGACTAGGTTTTATAGCATCATCTCCCTGGTTCTCAAGCCTTTGGTCTCAGACTAAATTACACTACCAGCTTTCTCTGTGTCTTCACCTTGCACACAGAAAATCGTGGGACTTCTCAGCTTCCATAATCATGTGACTCATAATAAGTCAGTCTCTATCTCTCTCTCTCTTTCACATACTGAACACACATACTGTTGGTTCTTTTTCTAGAGAACCCTGACTAATAAAATATTTATAGGATAAGTTTCTGATATATAGGATAAGTTGAGTGAAATGCAATTGTATTGACTTATAATTTAATTCATTTAATCTTTTATTTATTCATATATGCACATAATGACAACTACATATATCAGAAGTGAGTTTCAACACCTATCTCTATTAGCTTAAGACAGTTTTATCATTACTTATTCCTCTAGGGGCAGAAATGAAGACAGCCCAATAAGTTGCCCTGAGCAGGCAAAAATTTGACCTTTCTTCAAAGTAATATGCTTCAAATATTTTCCAGCACTTTTTAGCGGGCTTGGGTAGAAACTGATTTTAAATCACTTCTAACTTACATTCTGAACAGTTTGTTAAAACCAAGTCTAGTTTGAAGAAAATTACAGAAACATTTTTTTGACTGCTTCGTAATTGTTATTCTCCTTTCCATTTCTTGAACCAGAAATTTTCTTCAGAGTCATGTTACAAGTTTTACAACTTGAATGATATAGTAAATCACTTACTCCTTTTAAAGTGTGCACCATGTCTTATTTGGCTTTGTATTTCAGCTAGACCATAACTATATCTAATAATAGAAATTTATTGATGATAAGTCAGCAAAAGGAAATGCTATATTTCACTATAATTGTGGTCAACTTTTTCACCACCTTATCCTACGTTTGACAAATCCATTCCATGTATAGGCTTTCCGCAGATGACTTCCCAGCTAGCCCTCTCCTAATCTAGTGTTTACCCTCAGAATAAAGCGTAGGCTTAGATATTCCTAAAATGATATTCTGTTCTGCAGATTGTGTTTCTAAATATGGTCTTTATATTTAGATTTTAAATACAGCCTGGAATGCTTTATTTCATACACATTGTTATTTCACCTATGTATGCTCAGAAGTACACTGCATAAAATATAAACATGTTACTGTACAGCAGGGAACAAGATAACAATTGTTTCAACTGAGTATGCATGGTATTTTGCAAAGAGGAAGAATCTAGAACTAGAAAACTAACAAAGTTGTAGAAAGCTCAGAGCTGAATTTACACAGCTAAAAGTGTCAGCTAGATCTCAGAAGTGGGAAAATTAATAAATTCAGCCTTCAGAGCTCTAATGGAACAAGGAAATTGAAGCACATCAAATACCTATTCTGATGTAATTTCATTCACCAGAGATCAATCTTTAGTGTCTACTCTGAGCCATATATTTGGATTTCTTAGACATTAAAGTGAGGATGAATAGTAAAACAGTGCCTCCTTTTGAAAGCACAAACTTAGAATATTTTTCTCAATCTGTGAAAAAAACATGAATAGCAAAAACTAACTCAGTAGCATGTGGTCTCTGTCTTACACCTGTGAAGATCCAAGTTATGGAGGCTCTGGGCTGGGTATAAGTGATATACGTGCTGTAAGTTATTGTTGTTGACGTCTCTATTTCCCTTTGATTCTTTCAACTTCGCTTTGTATATTTTGGGTCTCTTGTTTGGTGCATAAATGTTTGTAACTGTTATATCCACTTGATGGATTGACACTTTTATCATTATAAAATTTCCCCTCTTTATCTGTTACCATTTTGTGTTTTAAAGTTTATTTTGTCTGATAGCATTATTGCCACTCCATCTTTCTTATTGTTGTTCTATGCTATATTTTTACATTCAGTGCTTTATATCTTGGAGTCTACAGTGTCCTCTTTAGACAGTGTGTGGTTGGATCTTGTTTTTTTCAGTGTGACTACTTCTGCCTTTTGAGTGATTGTTTAATCCATTCACATTTAATGTTATTATCAACATAGTTGAATATTTTTGCCACTTTATTTTGTTTTCTGTTTGCCTTACATCTTCTTTGTTCCTCTGTTCTCCATTACTGTTTTCTTTTGCATTAAGTGAATCTTCTCTTGCATAACATTCTAATAATTGCTGCCCATCTCCCCGATAGCCACCACCTGTTCCCATTCTTAAAGATAAAGCCAGACAGTAGTTAAAATGGTAAGATCAGATATTAATAATATACTATTGCAATAGGGAAAAAAATTCAGCATGACCTTAAGGTTAATTTGTATAGAGGTGACTGGGTGTTTTAAAGGGAGTATGAGGGAGTAGGAAGGGGGCGAGTGGGGACTCAGTAGAGTCAGGGAAGAGAAAAATCACAAAAGCTGGGAAGGGGGGATTGGTCCATGTGAAACCTCTCTGGGTTTGGTAACCCGTGCTTTTTGAAGTTAGCCTCCTACCCTCCCACAGACACTGGAAGTCAGGGCCCCATCTTCAAATGTTGGCTGGAACAAACAGGCCATTTTTTGACAGCTTTGAGTTTTCTCAGGCAGGCACTCTAAGGGGGGGGTTAGGGCCATCCTAGGGATATGGTCTTGAGCTGTTAGAAATATTTTTGATGTATGAAAAGAAAAATATAAGAATTGTGATCATTGTTACCTTCTATTTTTCAACCACACCTCAATCTTGCCACACATTGGGGTTAGAGGAAAAAGGAGGAAGGTCACGGAATGGAGAAGCAATGTAAGGACAGCCTGAAAATATTAAACTTCATCTGGCAATATATAGTTGTTTTGTGTCTACAGGACCCAGAGACATGTAGTAGGTGCTTAGAAAGCATTCTAATGAGGATATCTAGTCCTTTATGAATCTTAAAATGTCTTGGAATTGAAAAACTAATGTAGTTCATAAAAATGTAAACATGGAACTCAATATCATGAAAACAAGTCTCAAGTTAGCATTTGATGTGTTCATTACATTGTATGAAAAAAACGTTGGAATTGATGGGTAACTATTTTACATTGGAGGGGAGATAATGTATTTATATTGGGCCAAATAAAATGGAGATACCACCTAATGTCTGGTAATTCCACAGAAGCAGGAACACCACAGCTTCATAAAGGTAAACCCAACAGAGCTTATGACATTCAGCTTAGTTAGGATGAAATGTAACTGTCAGATACACCAAGACATGAAAACAGGGGAAGAAGGATTTAGTGGAAAGAATATCCAGTTGGGTTCCAGAAAGTCTGTGCTGGTTCTTTCACTATTTTCGAAGATATTTGAGTGAAGCGAAACATAGTGTATAATACATATCTGGCTCTAAATTATTTGTAGAATGAAAGAATGACTCCAAGTAGGAAGTAATGGATATCTTGCTTGGAGAAGAATTTGCTGCAAAATAAACAACCAAGTCACATTAATTCAGAGTATAAATTATCCAAGTAAAAAGAACCAAAACAAGTTGTTTCATTTCTTTTATTTTCTTTCTTGGTTTATTCTTGATATCGATATTTTTTTAATGACAATAAAATTGCATTTTTATATATTGAAAAAGTCCCCCCCACAAAATATAGAGATTTAAGTTCCAGTTTTACCCTGGGCAAGACACTGAATCTTTATTCTTATCTATTATTTGCATAATTATGCCAACCCTCATGTTTCAGACAATCTTTGTGAAGATTAAAAGAGAAACATCTGCAAGTCCTATGAGGGCAGCTTCTTCAAATCTGTGTCCAGGGATTAATACAGTCCAGCATAGTAGGTGATTAATAAGTACTTGCTGAATATTTCACAATTGAATAGTTATTTATTTAAATGAAAGCTTTTTAAAGTAACATTGGAAAGAACACTTGTGTTTTGGATCTTTCTAGCTTGCCAGCTTCATTATTTCTGTGTCTTGTTTTGATTACCTATCATCATTTCTGATAGAATCAACAATTTCTGCAAAATTTTTGAACACAATATTTTTCCTCCAGTGGAAGAGTACATTAAAATCTTTCTTGTCTACAAATTTTGGACATGTTCTAGGCTATGAAAACAGTTAATCTGTCCATCTGTAAGAAGACTAAAGACTTCTTCATCGTCAATGCTTACTTCCCTAGCTCTTAGAACAATTGTATTGTAAACAAATTGTAAACAAATACAGGTTTTCAGAAACCCATAAATTTTCTGATGCATTAAAATTGCATCAAAAGAGAAATTTCAGCTCCTGAAAAAATCAGGTCAGAGCTAAGAGAGGGGGGAAAATGAGATTAATTCTGGGGTATAAAGCATTAGAAGGAGGCAATAAAACAAAATAATACCCAAACCAAAAAGCTAAGGTGTTTATGCTAAAGAATTTCAGGAGAAAAGTAGAATGGTGCATGACCCCACTGTTGAGTTCTAAACAATCTTGAGAACTGAGAGAACAAATTTCCTTTGTTGTTTTTTTAATGGCAGATTCAAGAGAATTGAAATATACTGTCAACAACCAACTAAACAAAATGTACAGCAACCATATTTCAAGAAAGAACTATTAACAGTGATACTGATTTTGAGGTATAACCCATTTGTGGTGAAAGTTGTTAAGTTATGCAGATGGACAAATGCAGGTCAGAGAGCACCTTGAGGAAGTACCTGGTGTCTGTGTTAACATGAGAAAAATGAACAAACTCATTAAAGACTGGAGGCATGGTGTTTTTTTTAATTGTTTGGATTAAGGAAATGTTGGATTGACTGACTATGGATTGACTGACTATACCAGTATGATTATCTTTATGACCAAGAAAATTGATGGACCTAGACACAATCTGAACTATGTGAAGATGCCCTTCACACATATAACTTCCTTCCTCAGCAGGGGAAGAAGAAGAATGGTAACAAAGCTGGGTGAAACAATACTATTCCTTTCTACTTTGGATGTAGAGAATTCTGGAACAAGTTAAATAGAAGGAATTTATAAAAATAAGATAAAAAGAAATTGTGTCAAAACTGGTTAAATCCTCTAGTGTACGTGTATCACAAAGTTAGAGCAAGTGCCAGAAGAAAAATGTGAAAGACTCATCAAATAATGAAATAGATAAAAATTTGGCCTAAATCTTGAAAGGGAAAAAAGAAGCCAAAAGAAGTTTTCAAGCAAATCTAACAAAATCAACACTTGGAAGGTGGTTCTTTTCAGAATTAAAAAAAAAAAAAGGTAAATTTAAAAATAAATTTCTGATGTTCATTTTCCCCTAGAGTGCACTCTATGAGAGTGTGTGTGGTTCCCATATAGAGGGCACATAAACACTGTTGGCATTGGTCTCTGGAAGAAACCTGGGAAATATTGTATTGTCTTATACTTGTGGAGAAAGTAGAAGTAAATTGTTGGGGGAAGAGTCTTGAATTCTCTCATCTATGTTGAAATTGCACAGGAATGTTCTGAAGGAAGGAGAATAAAAATATTCAAAACTGAAAAATAACAACTAGACAAGGGTGATGCAAAGAAAGGAGGATAGAAGGAAGAATAGATTAAGGATCCCATATATACCAAATATGTTTAAACAAAGAGGTATACAAACACTTTGCTATTAAAACATTTGAATCAGATGAAATATAATATGTGAATATATTTTGGAAGTGTATTGAACGTAGACAAATTTGAACTTCTCACAGAATAATCTGAAGCTGAATCCTCTGTTGAACTAATAAAGACCAAAGAAAATGTTTATTTTCTCCTTTTATTTACCTCTTGGTTCGCTCTCCCCTCATTTAACAGTATCTCTAAGATAATGTGGACAGTGAATAAAAGAGCAGGTAAAATGTAGACTAAAAATAATATAACACTTTCCCCAACTACTTACTTGCTACAATAGCCAAGTATAGTTAAAAAGCGTTTTTGTTAGGATTTTGCCATTAACTTACATTCTGAACTCAAGCAAGATTTTTTATAGAATGAGGTTTAGCATGCCTTTGGCCTGAAACTCAGACTCCTACTAAACCAATTCAGTTATATAGATTTGGTATATTCATATAGGACTACAGCTCTTTTCTCTTGTTTCTTTTTTTTTTTTAAACCCCTGGTCAAAGGAATCACACTGTAGGTATAGGAAAAATTTATTTTTGAACCAACTTATAAAAATGAAACATTGCATTAAAATGGTATATATTTGCTGTTTGCTATCTCTCTGCAGCACTCATGATGTGTTCTAAAATTCTGGCAGAGAAACTATGTTAGATAAGTACACAGTAATTTGCTGGGTGGATACTGGGTTATCTTCTAAGCTCCACATGGGAGATACATTTGAGCCTTGCGTCTGTCTAGAACCATGATTTGCAAACCTGTCTGCACCTTAGTCTGGAGAAATTTATTAAAATCCAGACTCTACCCAGAGACCCTGACTTAATTATTCTGATGTAGGGCCCAGAAATTAAGTACTGCTTATAGCTATAGTATTTTGGTGAAACCAATAAATATATCTTCTCTCTCCATAATTTTCCTCTGCTTCTCTATATTACATTTCTAATTATAGGCTGGCCTTTTCTGCTTCTGACTTCACATAGCAGAGAATGGTCCTTGAACCAAGCAACGATGGAGAGAAGTGGGTGATCATCTTATAAAAGCTTGGTTGCCTCTAAATAAAATGTAGATGGATGGCAGATGTCCAGTTTCCAGAAAAAGGGGCCCAGAGCAGGTAATATAATAGTGTCCAGTTATAGAGGGGTTACCTAGGGTTTTTACCTCTCTTTCCCATGCTGACATTTGAAATAGGACATTTCAAAACAAAACATCTCTAACTACATTTTCTTAGAATATTCTTGATTGAAATACTTTGATAGGTAACATGAATTTTTAATAATGAAATTATATTTCTTTTAAAATGACTCAATTCTGTGTTTATTAGTTTTCATGAACAGGCTTTTTTCTTCTGCTGTTGCAGATGTATCTGACAGTGGCAGGTGTCATGTTTCTGAACCTTAGTTTATCTGATGGAGAGGGTGGTGAGGGGTGGAGGGATAGGGAAGAGGAGATGTGAAAGTGTTAGGTGATGGTGAAGGGACGTGATTTTCTTTTCCGACTACCTGGTAGAGCTCTACAAGAGCAACAGAACTTCTCTAAGACTAGACCTCCTAATCTTTAAGGAAGAACTTCATCACTTTTGTTATTGTTGATGTGTCTCAGACTTAATGTATAATCCCCTCCTGCCTTCTGTTCTTGAAACTAGTCTTTTCCTACCTTTTCCCCATCACCAAAAATGTATTCACGTTTGTTTTTTCAAAGCTTCTGAAACTAAAAATTGTCCAGTTAGGAAACAAACAAACAAATATAATCTGCTTTTGTTTTTGTTTTTGCTATCATAGGTGCTTTATCCTCTGTATCTCTGCATTTATCACTTGGGTAATAAGCTTTGTCAAAAGAAAGGAGGGCTTCGTCAGTATCTCTTTCAAAAACGTTGGAAAAGAGCTTCTCATTTTGACCTCAGTTTGGTGTGTGCTGACTCATAGTAGAAGTCATCATGTCACAGGAGATTAGCACTCCCCATCAAGTCCCAACTTCTCAAAAGCACTGGGTTTTGCTATGACAAGCAATGCATGCTGGTTAGAAAACTGCAGCTATTTAGAGACAACTTCAGTGCTCTGAGACCTTTTGGGTGCCTGGCTACCTGGACCCATAGGCCTAATTATCATAATTTTAAGCAACTGTTAAACTAAGAGAATTACCACTACCACTACCGCCCCATTGACACATACATCTCCTTATTTAAGAGGGATTAACTATATTTGAAGCGTTTCTGTTTAAAATATGAGGCACACATTTTTGCCCACAGTCGTCCTCTACTAAGATTAAAATTAACTAAGGAAATGATATGAGAATAAAAGACAGTGTGATAGCTGATAAAAGATAGCTGATAATGTAGACTTTATGTTGAGATGGTGCTGGGTTCAGATTTCCACTCCATCACTGCAACATTGGGAAAGTTACATAACATTTCTGCATCTCAATTCTTACATCTGTAAGTGATGATATAGTTTCTCATAAGATTGCTTAATAGTTTAAATGAGTTGGTGAATATGGTCAGGAGGCAGCACTGGGCTTGGGGAGTTTTTATACAGTATTTCTCTGGGAGCAATCTGATGCCTAATCTGAACTTAGAGTTCCTGTGAGTAGTCTCTGGGAGAAATATTTACATGAATCATTTTTAATTGAATTTTATTGAGATAATTGTAGACTTACATGCAGTTGTTTAAAAATAATACAGAGAAATCCCTTAAACACTTTACCTGGTTCCCCCCTAGTTACATTTTGTAAACCTAGTATAGTATCACATCCAGGATATTGACATTGATATAATTGAATTTACTTAGGTTTTTCTAGCTTTACATATGCATGTGTGTATACACACATGTATGTGTGGGGAATTTAGCTGTATGTAATTTTACCACAATTGTAGGTTTGTGTATCCAGCACCACAGTTATGATACTGAAAATTCCGTGTCACAAGGACCCATAATGCTGCCCTTGCAGAACCCTGCCCACCTCCCTCCAGTTGCTCCATACATCTTCTCCCCCAGGGCTAACTCTGGAAACCAGGAATCTGACCTCCATTTCTGAAATTTGAAAAACGTTGGATAAATGGAATCATACAGTATATGACCTTTGGGGACTGGCTTTTTTCACTTGGTATAATTCTCTGGCGATCCACCCATGGTGCATGTATCAATAGTTTGTTCTTTTTATTGCTGAGTAGTATTACGTATTATGAATGTACCACAGTTAAACTATTCATCAATTAAAGGACAGCTAGGAGCTAGGCTCTTTTCAGTTTTTGGCTGTTATGAATAAAGCTGCTATGACTTTTGTGTGAAAATACATTTCTATTTCTTTGGGATAAATGCCTGAGCTGGAAATTTCTGGGTTCTATGATAGTTGCATGTTTTGTTTTATAAGAAATTGCCAAACTTTTCCAAAGGGTCAGTACATCATTTTACATTCCCACCAGCAACATATGAGTGATGTGTTTTCTCTGGATTCTTGCCAACATTTTGTGTGGTAACCATTTTTATTTTAACCATTCTGATGGGTAGATAGTGATATCTCATGGTGGTTTCAATTTACATTTCCCTAATGGCTAATGATGCTGAACATCTTTTCATAAGCTTATTTGCTGTCTGTATATCTTCTTCTGTGAAATATCTGTTCATGTCTTTTACCATTTTCTAATTGTATTTTTTTTTTACTGTTGAGTTTTGAGAGTTCTTTATCTATTCAATGGTTCTTTGTTGGATATATAGTTTGTAAATATTTTCTCCTTGTCAGTAGCTTGTCTTTTCATTCCCTTCCTTCTGCATTGGGCTTATTTTGCCTCTCTTTATCTGATTTCTTGAGGTAGAAATGTATATTATTGACTTGAGATCTTTCCTCTTTTGTAATGTAAAAATGTAACGCTATAAAATTTCCCCTCAGCACTGCTTTAGCTTCATGCCACGTTTTGATATATTGCATTTTTATTTTCATTCAGTTCTATGTATCCTTTTTATGTCTTCTTACCCATGGATTATTTAGAAGTGTGTTATTTATTTTCTAAGTGTTTAGAGATTTTTCTCTTGTTTTTCTGTTTCTGACTTCTAGTTTGTTTCCATTATAATCAGAAACACATTCTGCAAGATTTCAACTCTTTTTAATTTGTTGAGATTTATTTATGATCAAGGATATGGTCTATCTTGGTGAAAGAACGTGTATTTTGCTGTTGATCGCTAGAGTGTTCTTTATATGTCAATTACTGCCTTTTGGTTGTGTTCTTCAGATCATCTACATCCTTGCAGATTTTCTGCATAGTAATTCTCTCAGTTGCTGAATGAAGTGTGTGCAACTCTGGGTCCTATTTAAATATTTTATGTTTAGCAGATACCATGTTTAGATTTGGCAAGCTGATCCTGGTCTATTTAGTTTGGACTGTAGTTTTAATGTCAATTTTGTGGTAGGCCAGCAGGCTGGAGGCCCAGGGAAGGGCTGATGGAATGGCACAGGCACTGGGACTAAAGACATATTGCTTGTTCCATTTCTCTTATTTTCACTTTGTGTTAGTTATATTAAGATGAAGAGCAGTTTAAGACTCATTCTGAAGACTCGCAACGCATTGAATATATCTCTGTTAAATGTTTCTATGTCAATTGGTGGGGTAATTTCCTCTCCATTGCCACAATAACCATTCAAAGATAAGGTTCCTTTCCATTTATCTTCAAGGGGGCTCCAACAAAATATGAATGTTCTTGGACATAGAAAAAAATATGAGAAATTTTATTGAATCTACCACAAAATTAGACTGAGTTTCTCAGCCATGACCTGACAATATCTGATACATGGTATTTGTATTCCTTTTGCATGTTTACTTTATTCTGCAAGGTCTGACCAAGGCTTAAATGAGTTGTTTGGGTAAATCGAGGTGACTGAGCTTCATGCTAGCAAGAAAATAGTGGAAGTGGGGTTTATTCCAGGAATGCAAGGATTCTTCAATATATGCAAATCAATCAACGTGATACACCATATTAACAAATTGAAGGAGAAAAACCATATGATCATCTCAATAGATGAAGAGAAAGCTTTCAACAAAATTCAACACCCATTTATGATAAAAGCCCTGCAGAAAGTAGGCATAGAGGGAACTTTCCTCAACATAATAAAGGCCATATATGACAAACCCACAGCCAACATCATCCTCAATGGTGAAAACTGAAACCATTTCCACTAAGATCAGGAACAAGACAAGGTTGCCCACTCTCACCACTATTATTCAACATAGTTTTGGAAGTTTTAGCCACAGCAATCAGAGAAGAAAAAGAAATAAAAGGAATCCAAATCGGAAAAAAAGAAGTAAAGCTGTCACTGTTTGCAGATGACATGATACTATACATAGAGAATCCTAAAGATGCTACCAGAAAACTACTAGAGCTAATGAATGAATTTGGTAAAGTAGCAGGATACAAAATGAATGCACAGAAATCTTGCATTCCTATACACTAATGGTGAAAAATCTGAAAGTGAAATTAAGAAAATACTCCCATTTACCATTGCAACAAAAAGAATAAAATATCTAGGAATAAACCTACCTAAGGAGACAAAAGACCTGTATGCAGAAAATTATAAGACACTGATGAAAGAAATTAAAGATGATACAAATAGATGGAGAGATATACCATGTTCTTGGATTGGAAGAATCAACATTGTGAAAATGACTCTACTACCCAAAGCAATCTACAGATTCAATGCAATCCCTATCAAACTACCACTGGCATTTTTCACAGAACTAGAACAAAAAATTTCACAATTTGTATGGAAACACAAAAGACCCCGAATAGCCAAAGCAATCTTGAGAACGAAAAATGGAGCTGGAGGAATCAGGCTCCCTGACTTCAGACTATACTACAAAGCTACAGTAATCAAGACAGTATGGTACTGGCACAAAAACAGAAACATAGATCAATGGAACAGGATAGAAAGCCCAGAGATAAACCCATGCACATATGGTCACCTTATCTTTGATAAAGGAGGCAAGCATATACAGTGGAGAAAAGACAGCCTCTTCAATAAGTGGTGCTGGGAAAACTGGACAGGTACATGTAAAAGTATGAAATTAGAACACTCCCTAAACCAATACACAAAAATGAACTCAAAATGGATTAAAGACCTAAATGTAAGGCCAGACACTATCAAACTCTTAGAGGAAAACATAGGCAGAACACTCTATGACATAAATCACAGCAAGATCCTTTTTGACCCAGCTCCTAGGGAAATGGAAATAAAACCAAAAATAAACAAATGGGACCTAATGAAACTTAAAAGCTTTTGCACAGCAAAGGAAACCATAAACAAGACCAAAAGACAACCCTCAGGATGGGAGAAAATATTTGCAAATGAAGCAACTGACAAAGGATTAATCTCCAAAATTTACAAGCAGCTCATGCAGCTCAATAACAAAAAAAAAAACAACCCAATCCAAAAATGGGCAGAAGACCTAAATAGACATCTTTCCAAAGAAGATATACAGATTGCCAACAAACACATGAAAGACTGCTCAACATCATTAATCATTAGAGAAATGCAAATCAAAACTACAATGAGGTATCATCTCACACCGGTCAGAATGGCCATCATCAAAAAATCTAGAAACAATAAATGCTGGAGAGGGTGTGGAGAAAAGGGAACCCTCTTGCACTGTTGGTGGGAATGTAAATTGATACAGCCACTATGGAGAACAGTATGGAGGTTCCTTAAAAAACTAAAAATAGAACTACCATACGACCCAGCAATCCCACTACTGGGCATATACCCTGAGTAAACCATAATTCAAAAAGAGTCATGTACCAAAATGTTCATTGTAGCTCTATTTACAATAGCCAGGACATGGAAGCAACCTAAAGGTCCATCATCAGATGAATGGATAAAGAAGATGTGGCACATATATACAATGGAATATTACTCAGCCATAAAAATAAACGAAATTGAGTTATTTGTAGTGAGTTGGATGGACCTAGAGTCTGTCATACAGAGTGAAGTAAGTCAGAAAGAGAAAAACAAATACAGTATGCTAACACATATATATGAAATATAAGGAGAAAAAAAAAGGTCATGAAGAACCTAGTGGCAAGACGGGAATAAAGACACAGACCTACTAGAGAATGGACTTGAAGATATGGGGAGGGGGGAAGGGTAAGATGTGACAAAGTGAGAGAGTGGCATGGACATATATACACTACCAAACGTAAAATAGATAGCTAGTTGGAAGCAGCCGCATAGCACAGGGAGATCAGCTCTGTGCTTTGTGACCACCTAGAGGGGTGGGATAGGGAGGGTGGGAGGGAGGGAGATGCAAGAGGAAAGAGATATGGGAACATATATATATGGATAACTGATTCACTTTGTTATAAAGCAGAAATTAACACACCATTGTAAAGCAATTATACTCCAATAAGGATGTTAAAAAAAAAAAAAAACAGTAAAAAAAAAAAAAAAGAAAATAGTGGAGAAGTATTTTAATGCTATGAAACATATGTCTTCAAAAATAATTGCAAATGAAGAATATTTTATAGATAATTATTTAAAGGAAATATTTTGTAACAATCTTATCATTAAATACATAAAAATGTGACTTTGTAGACTATATCTTTTGTATTCCTCATGACTTTGAATACATCAGATTAGAATATAAACTCCTTACATTCAGAAGCCAGAGGTGGTTGCATCATGATTTTCAGATCAAGAAAACTTGTGTAATCCCTCCGCCCCTCTCTCAGATCTGTTAGACCTATATCTCAGAGTTCTGGCTGTGCTAGCATCCATGGCTGGGAGATGCTACTGTACTGTCAGTTCTATATATCCAAAAAGATGCTGTGTTAACATTTAAGGATTTCAGAGTGCAATGGTCAGTTTTACAACTGAAATATTTGTTTTATGTATATAGTCTATCTCTCAGCTAATTCCAAAAAGAATCTCAGAAATATAAAAACTCCCTGGGATATAGGCATCCTTGGTTGCCCTGCATAACAACCTGACCTTCTGTTCCCTTTCTTCAGGATAAACTGGTTGTGTGACCCAGGAACAGGCACAGTTGGACAGCTCTCCCACCACTGGGAAAGGGTTCCTGAGCCAACATGTCATTCCAAATACTGCTTGAAAGTAACAACATGGACTCTAGACCCAGAGCACCTGGATTCGAACTCCATCTTTGCAATTTACTAGTAGAAAAATGACTTGTAGGAAAACACTAAATTTTCTTTTGCCTTAGTTTCTTCCACTGTAAAAAAGAGGTAATATTAGTACCTGTCCTAGAGATTTGTTGTAGGATTAAATATGTCAATAAACGTAAAGTGTTTGTAAGAGGATCTGGTATAGAGTAAGTAATATGTTAACTATTATTATTGAGACGCCTACATCACTGATGATTTATCCTGGAATAGGAAGGTCAAATGCCACATCAATTCTGACCATTAGATTTATGACCTTGGGTATTTCACTTCATTCATCTGACTATATTTCTCACTAGTAAGATGAGTAATTCCTGCCCTTGTTATCCACAATGACTTAAATAAGAGTTATCTTACAAAGGCTTGGGGCACAGGGCACACAGCAGCAAACATCACATAATGTAGGTGGGAATTCACAGACAGTGTCAATAGGAGCATGAGTTCTTGTTTTTGCAATTTCCTAGGGAGATGTGCTTGGACCATGGGGCTGGGTGTTGGCAGAGGCATTCTGCACCCTGCTGCTTACTCTTTTTAATGGGGAGAGCATAACAGTGATCTTACTCAGGAAGTTAGATAATTGAAGCTGTGGTTCCAGTTTTTAATGATGTGATGAAAAAGCCAGCTCTCTAAAACCTACCTGGAGACAAAAAAGAAAGTTTCCAGGCAACCCAGAGAGAGAGGTCCACAGTCAAGAACCATCACTCCTGTTTTTCTGCATAAGAATGAAAGACAAAATATAAGTAAATAATTTATTTTTATTCTTACTTTTTTAAAAATTAAGGAATAGTTGGTATATAACATTATATTAGTTTCAGGTGTACAACATACCAATTTGATGTTTGTATATATTGCAAAATGATCACCACAGTCTAGTGAGCATCAGTCACCATACATAATAACAAAAATTTTTTTTCTTGTGGTGAGAACTTCTAAGATCTACTGTCTTAGCAATTTTCAAACATGCAATACAGGATTATTGACTATAGTCACCATGCTATAGATTACATCCCCAAGACTTATTTATTTTATAACTAAAGTTTGTAACTCTGACCCCCTTCACCCATTTCTCCCACCCTTCAATCTCTTCTCTATATCTGTTACTTTAGTTTAGTTTGGTTTTTCTTTTAGATTCCACATGTAAATGAAATCATATAGTATTTGTCTTTCTCAGTCTGACTTATTTCACATAGTATAATCCCCTCAAAGACCATCCATGTTGTTGCAAATGGCAAGATTTCATTCTTCTTATGGCTCTGTAGTATTCTCTTGCATATATATATGACATCTTTTTTATCCATTCATCTATCAATGGACACTTAGGTTGTTTCCATATCTTGGCTATGGTAAATAATGTTGTGATGAACATAGGTGTGCCTGTATCTTTTTAAATTAGTGTTTTCCTGTTCTTTGGATAAATGCCCAGAAGTGAAATTGCTGGATCATATGGTAGTTCTATTTTTAGTTTTTTGAGGAAACTTCATACTGTTTTCCATAGCGGCTGCATCAATTTACATTCCCACCAACGGTACACAAGAGTTCCATTTTCTCCACATCCTTGCCAACACTTGTTATTTCTTGTGTGTGTGTGTCTTTTTTTTTTTTTTATCATAGCCATCCTAACAAGTGTGAGGTAATACCTCATTGTGGTTTTGATTAATAGTTCCCTGATGATTAGTGATGTTAAGCATCTTTTCATATGCTTGTTGGCCATCTGTATGTCTTTGGAAAAATGTCTATTCAGATCCTCTATCAATTTTTAAAATAGATTGCTTGTCTTTTAACTACTGAGTTGTATGAGTTCCTTATATATATAAAGTTCTTTATATATATATATATATCTCCTTATTGGATATATGATTTGCAAATATTTTCTCATTCAGTAGGTTGCATTTTCATTTTGTTGATGTTTTCTTTTTCTGTACAGAAGCTTTTTAGTTTGATATCATCCCACTTGTTGATTTTTGGTTTTGTTGTCTTTGCTTTTTGGTGTCAAATCCAAAAAATCATCACCAGGACTGATGACAAAGAGCTTATTGCCTATGTTTTCTAATAGGAGTTTTACAGTTTCAGGCCTTATATTCAAGTCCATCTTGAGTTAATTTTTGTGTGTGGTTTCAGATAGTGGTCCAGTTTCTTGCGTGTAGCTGCCCAGTTTTCCCAGTAGCATTTATTGAAGAGACTGTCTTTTCCCCACTGTATATCCTTGTCTCCTTTGTAAATTATTGACCATATATGTGTGGATTGGATTTATTTCTGGGCTCTCTATTCTGTTCTGTTGATTTATGAGTCTGTTTTTATGCTAAGATGCTAAACGCTTTAGTAAATGATTTTTTTAATTGTTAAACACAATGTAAATTAAATGAATTTATCTATGAATACCTCGAAGTAATGATGAAATATTACAATGAAGAACATAGTATGTGGAATGTATAATGCACATGATATTATGTTCTTAAATCTAAATATATAACTTTTATTTAAATATCTAAGAATCTGATCTTAAAATGATCTTTATAGTGAATTTATGTGATTGATAACTCACAACTGAGATGAGGGATGTCATCAGTGGAAAAGGAAATTTTTTAAAAAGAAATTAAAGGACTGTTTCAATTTAACATAATTATATTTGTAAAACTAACAGCAATATTGTAAAGCCACTAATTTGCACAATTTTTTTACAATATTATTTGTAAATTCACCAGAAGAAAATTCACATGTGCATTCATATACATTATTGGAACTTGCAATGGAAGTTTTAATTTGTATGGCCACATTTCAGTGAGGAAATGGAAAATTTCATAACTTGTCCAACAGTCAGTCAGTAATATGCGATGGAGGTAGGATTCAGACCTGTATTTGCTATAGTTCAGAGATAACGATTTTCTATTCTAGACCAAATGAGAAAGATTTAGCTTGCTTCAATGTATAAAGTGATACTGCCCTCTGGTCAGGGCTGGCTTCATGGGCCTGGGAACCGTGCAGTCATATAGAGCCCCATGCTTGGTTTGTGCTGCTATCACCATCTTGAAAGTTTAGTGGCATTTGAACAAGTGGCACTGCATTTTTATGCAAATTAAAATGGTGGTCCTGCTTTTGGAAGATATCTCAACAACTCTTTTAACAGTCTTCATGTTTAAAGGTGTGATAAAACTTGATCAACAAGCAAGATTGTTCCTAGACAGGTTTGTGACTGATCCATTTCTTTTCATCATTAATAGAACTTCTGAACCTCTCAGATATCAGATTTCTCTTTCCTATGAGAATGGTACTCATTAACCCTAAATGTGCTCACTTTTGCTGAATGGCTCTGTGCCCATGGTGATGCTTCTGGGAGTGAATTCCTCTTCCTTTGGGTTGAGCAAACCTTTTAGCAAACCACAGGACTTAGAATAAAAGTGACTTCCTCTGGTTTACTGAAGGGATACTTTGGCGGTTTTTCAGATTGATCTTCAAAATGCTAAATGTAGGAGAGGGGAGAGGGAGGGAGGAAGGGGGGAATATGGGAGAGAGAGAGAGAAAGAGAGGAAGAAAGAAAAGAAAGAAAGAAAGAAAGAGAGAGAGAAAGGGTATAACACTGTCAGTAGACTTTGTTTCCCACCTAGAAAAAAATGTATTGCTCTCTCATTGTTTCTATAGTACTTTATATAAACCTCTTTAATTGCCCTTATCAACTGGTAGAGTTATATTGGTTTAAATGTATTTGTCCCCTCATAGTCTCCTTAAGTAGTGGAATACAGCCTTGTTCATCTTTTTATCTTTGGACCCCTAAAATTCAGTCAAAATTTTGATGGAATGTTTGATGAAGTAAATGCCAAATTCCTCTTTTACTCAGATTTTGGCAAATACATATCTCAATTACAATTATGCATTTTTACATGAGTTATGTAAAAACTTTCCCAAACTAAAACTTAATGAATCCCAAAAATGGATGTGTAAGTGATTCATTACCTAAAAGCAGTGTTTCCAATTAGTTTCTGCCTCTGTGTTTTATTTTCCCAACGTGATTTAGCTAACGTTTTAGCTAAAGAGAAAGTGAGCCACTGATTAAACTAATGTCTTAGCATAAGGCAAAGTGAACTATTATTACCATAAATCTTTCTCCAAGAGCATTTGACAAAAAACACTGCTAATTATTTAGCCAAATACAGATGTACTTGTCAGGTAGCAGGATCACGAGGATCTTTTTGCTTTTTGCATCATTTGCTTTTCTTTTTCCTGGAATATGGCAATATGGCACTTATATTTTAAATAAGAGCTTCTTTTGAAAGACAGTGCAGTTGAAGACTTGCTCTTTGTAGAGGAAGGCAATGTTTTGCATTAAGAAAAGAAAAATTATATTTATTTCAGGAGTGATGGGATCAACATTGAGACTCATTAATTAAAACCCTGTGAGTGCTGACAAAAATTTAAAGAGGAAGTAGAAATACAAATATTGCACCAGTTCTTTCAGAGTGTAAAGCATGATAGAACAAATTCCAACCTTTTTTTTTTTTTTTTTTTTAAGGTCAGAATAGTGGTATGCTGGAGCCAGGTTTCACAGGCTAACAAGGGACAATTGTGAGCATCTATTTCCAACTCTGTATTCAGTGACGTCACATTGGTAGATTGAAATCAGCTATGACAGGAGTATGTTCACCAAGGTAAGCATCAATCACTATAAATCGAGGCCTTTTATTCCCCCTGGAAAGCCAATGACAACATTTATCAGCACAGCACTGGGTCAGATTAACTCTGATTCCTTAACTCAACAAGAATATCACAAGAGGAGAAAATTACAGACTAAAATCGCTCATGGACATAGATGTAAATATCTTTAACAGACTATCAACTAGTACACCCCAGCAAAAACAAACATACAGAACATTATGATTAAGTGGGATATGGAAAAATGATTGATATTTTAGGACTGCAAGCTTAGCTAAATAGTTCAAAATCAATCAATGTAATTCACCAACTTATCAGAATAAGGAGAAAAACCATGTGACCTTATCACCAGATGCATAAAAATTAATTAAATGTAAGTTGGTAAAAATCTCAGCAATTTAGGAATAGAATTAAATTTACTCAGTCTGATTAGGAGTATCTACCAAAAACCTAGAGCTAACAACATATAGAAGGGTGAAATATCAAAAGATTTCCCCTTAAAGAAAGTTGGGAATAAAGCAAAGATATCTACTGCCAATACTTTTATTCACTGTTATAGTGGAGGTCCTATCAAGTTCAAAAAAGCAAGAAAAAGAAAGAAAATCAACAAAGATTGGAAAGTATAAATTATTATTTTTATTTGCAAGTGATGATTGTGTGCACAAAAATCCAAAAGACTCTACAAAGAAACTATGAGAACTAATTAGTGAATTTAGCACGGTCATAGTATGCAAGTCAATATGCACAAAATCTATTGTATTTCCATATACTAGAAACAAAAATTAGAAAATATAATTTAAAAGATGCCATGTGCACCAGCATAAAAACATCAAATATGTAGTTAAAAGTAATAATGAAAAATATGTAAGACCTCTACTCTGCTAACTTCAAAACTTAGATGATAGAAATTAAAGACCTACATAAAAGAGAGATATACTATGTTCTCAGAGTGGATGTTTCAATATTGTTAAAATGTCAGTTCTCACAAACTGATCTATGAAGTTCTGAACAAAAATACCAGCAAGTTTGTTTGTTTGTTTTTCTGGAAAAATGGGTAAAGGGGAGTAGCCAGAGGCTTCTAAGTCTTTTATCAGTGTTTGGCTTTTTAGACTATTCACATGCTATTTATTAATAAATACAAGTTAATTAAAAAAACTTCTCCATGGACCTCCGACTTTACTGCTAAGCTAGGTAGTTCAGAAGGGAGCCTGAGATGTAAACTTAAAGAACATGAACATTTAAGGGATGGGCGCAGGAGAAAATCTAACAGAGACTGAGTTGAGCTTGAGAATCAACCCCAGAGAATGGCTTGTGTGGAAAGCAGTGAAAGAGAAAAGTTCAAGAAGGAGTTGTCAACAATACCAAATGCCCTAGAGAAGTCAATGAACATACGGTTTAAAAGAATCCCTTGGCCAAAGAAGGGAATGGTGGAAATTCAAGAGAAATCACAGTGAACTGGATAGTAAATAGGAAGTGGAGAAGGAAAGTAGAGAAAAATCAAGCTTGGATATGAAAGAACAACAATAAAAATGTTAAAGCTAGTGGGAGACATGTGACTGAAGGAAATCTGAGGAAAAATAAGAGTATCCTGAGCACGTTTAAATGCTGCTAAGAAAAGTATTCTTGGGAGTGGTTCCCAAACGTTGCTACACATGCGGATCACCTGGAGAGCTTTTAAAAATTACAGGGCCTCTGTGTTTATGGGGGTGAAGGGTATATGGGAAATCTCTGTGCTGTGAACCTAAAACTGCTCTTAAAAGAATTCTATTAAAAAAAAAATTCAGTGCCCAGGCTGTACTTTAGATGAATGAAATCAATCTCTGGGGATAGGACAAAGCATCAACAGTTTTTTTTAAAGCTCCCAGGTGATTCCAATGTGTAGATAAGTCTGAGAACCACTGTGTTATTCTAGTACTTCCCATACTTCAGTGACAATTAAAATTACCTTGAGTTTGTTAAAACACAGATTGATGGGCCCCATCCTCAGAGTTTCTAACTAGGTAAGTCTAGGGTGGGGCCCATGAATTTGCCTTTTTAAAAAGCTCCTAGGTTATGTTAATTCTGCTAACTTGAAGAGTAATACTCTGCTCTAGGGAGAGAGGTTAGAGATGAAGATAAAGGAGCTAACTGATTGGGCAAAGTGCTTTGGGAGGAGGAAAGCATCTAGAGCACCAATGGTTTGGTTGCTTTTTTGATGGGAGGAAAGGCAGATACCTCTTCTTTTGTGATAAGGAGGAAATAAAACTATGAATGTGAATTCAAATAAGTTTGTCGGTAGATAAGCAGGAAGTTAAGGAAGGTCTGCTTTGATTACTTCAAGCTTTTTAAGCTAGTACTGGTAGTGTGGAATGGTCACATGTATCTGACACATACATAATCATGAAGAAATAATCTACAACAATTACTCATGTGGTGGCAAAATTAAATTCCAGACAGCTACATCTCCAGGTTACATCAATGTCCCAAGAAGTGTGTGCAGTTATAGCCATATTGATTCTAGCATTTATTTTCTCACATAAAAACCGAGAAAGCAATGCTGTACTACCAGTGTTCCTAATATCTGTACAACAGCAAAGGTGACTCTTTTGCTTTGAAGTAGGAATTATCTTAGGACATTCAGTAGACATTTGGCTTGTAAACTTATGGAATCCAAACAAAACCAAACTAATCTAAACCCAAACCTTCTCTAGTTTTGAATATCAGTTTGAATACTGATAATTGTCCAAAATTCTTTGAATACTGATAACTGTCCTTCAGACTTTGCATGTGGAACAGACGCCAACTGGTCCAACTGCTTGCTAGCTGCACTAGGAATGATATTTCCTACAGGATGGTTTGGTATATTTCTGAGAACACAGTTCTTCAAGGACAGAAAGGACCAGCAAAGTTGATATCCCACATGCACATTCAAAGGCAATAAATACCAAAGTTCTTGGTAGAGATGGGGAGGTTCCCAGTGTCAGTTCCTGTGAGCTGGCATAATTCTTATGATTTCATTAAATCATCATTACATTCTGTAGTAGATACCTGAAGATCTCCAACCATGTTATTTAAAGATGGGGTAATTTGGATTATTCCAGTGGTCCTCTAAAATGTTTAATAAGCCTCATGATGTTTTTTGAACTTGGTTCCTTCAGAAGCTCATGGAATTCTGGATGAAATCTGGTAGTTTCTCAAAGTTGGACCCCATCAGTAGTAGCAGTAGCTTCACCTGGGAACTTGTTAGAAATGCAAATTATCAGGCCCCACCTAAGAGCTACTGGGGTACAGCAATCTGTTTTAATAATCGCTCCATATGACTTTGATGCATGCTAAAGTTTGAGGACCACTATCTGAACGAATGGCCAGAAATTAATAACTAGGAACACTGGAGTTTCCCCCAAAATGTCAGCACCCATCTGTCAATGAATTATTTTGGTGGATGACTAGGAAAATATCTTTCGGCATGATCTACTTTTCTCTAAGAGTGGTAGGGTGTCATATTCACATACATAGTTGGTGAGACTAATGGGTAATATATTTCTATGCATAATAACATCTTATTTTGAAGTGCATTTTAAAATTCCAGTTAACTTGCTCTAAAATTCTATTGGATTGTTTCGATAAGGCAATTGAAAATCTCATTTGCACCATATCAAATGTGTTCACTGGCTGATAATTTGGGGAGCATGCGTGAATCCCACATATTCACATATTCAGTGACAAAAAAAAAAATGAAGCATGCAAGGTTAATGCTACTTCTTGGAAGTTTCACATTCAGAAAACAAACACACAACAACAACAACAACACCCCTCATTTCATGTAGCTAAGTTATCTTCAATACCTGATAGAAATCAAATACTCTTTAGAGTGTTAATAACAACAATAACAACTTAACTCAGGTACCCACTGGCTCAGTAGCTCCCTTTGGGATATTAACAGGACCTCAGTGCTCTCCCACCCACTCCTCATAATGTCACCAAGTCATACCAGTGTCTAAAAGTACTTCATGTATTTTCAAAAGTCAGTCTCGGGCTTCCCTGGTGGCGCAGTGGTTGAGAGTCTGCCTGCCACTGCAGGGGACACGGGTTCGAGCCCTGGTCTGGGAAGATCCCACATGCCGCGGAGCAACTGGGCCCGTGAGCCACAACTACTGAGCCTGCGCGTCTGGAGCCTGTGCTCTGCAACAAGAGAGGCCACGACAGTGAGAGGCCCGCACACCGCAATGAAGAGTGGCCCCTGCTCGCCGCAACTAGAGAAAGCCCTCGCACAGAAACGAAGACCCAACACAGCCAAAAATAAATAAATAAATTAAATTAAAAGTCAGTCTCTCCCTTTTAGTTCCCCACTGCATGCTGCTCCCTGCTCCTTGGGTCCTTGCTCCCACTTATCCATCTCCAGTATCATCTAAAGAAACCTCATCTGTGCTATGACCTGTTACAGGAATGTCACTTTTCATACCAAGGACACTGGGTCTAGGTGCTGTCAAAGCTTCTAATCCTCAGGGTGCTAGAAGAGCCTCAAAATCATCTGTAAATGGTAGAGCTAAAGTTTGTCCCTAAAACAATTTCACCTGTGTCAAAATGCCTACATGATCTCTTCTTGATCAGTTTTACCAGCTTCTGACCCCCAATGCCCAAATCACAAAGGATGAGACTGGAAACAGACACATAGCTCATACTTCCACTTCCTCTTCCTCTTCCTCTCGTAATTGTTTTATTGCATGAGATGTACTTGATAAGTTGTGAGCTGGAGACAAGTTTATTTTTTCCAACATATCTTACATAAATAGTTTAGAACATTGTTCTGGAAAGTGAACTGGAAAGTGAGCATTGAAATATTAATGTTTTGTGCTTAGCCTTTGGAAGCCTGACCAAAACAAAAGCAGAAAATATTCAAATTTAATAATTTCAAACAAAACTCCTTTGTCCTCTAAAAATGTGTTCATATCTGTTTAAATGGAGGCAAACAAACAAGATACCAGTGTGTGAATAAGGTCCAATTTTCTTCATATACTAGTGTTCCATTGTGGGTATGTGAATATCTGAACTATCAACATTCAATTGAATATGGCTGTAATAATACTAATATACACTAAGCATTCAGTGTGTTCCATACACTGTGCTAAAAATAATCTAATTTTATGTTCCAAACAATGCTTTAAGTAGATACTACTACCACAGACACAATTTAGCGGGGCTGAGTACCTTGCCCCAGTGGCGCCGTACCCTGATTCAGTCAGACCTGAATGAAGAGGGAAAAGTCAATGTGTCTTCCAGATGTTGTAGGCAGATAAGTTTCGTAGTAGGAACTGTAAATGAGACAAATAATTTGGAAATTAAATTGCTCCACAAAATTTGGGAGCAAAAAAATCGTATTATTTTCTTCTTGAAATCAGTTTGGTTCCAAGTCTCTTATCACCAGTGTGGTAAGAGATTCAATCTCATGTATGTTTTGAGGGTGTGTGTGTTGCCCTCCAACTAAAAGGTCATAAAGGACTGCTAAGGAATGTTATAAACTCTAGAAAATTGGGGAGAAGTTCACAGGCCAAGGTCCTTTGGAAGGCAGGAGCCCTCACTCCCTCTGACTGGGCCAGAGAGTGGGGTTCTTTATGCGTATCTCCCAGACCAAGCACCCAGTAAATATTTTTCGGTGTACATGTGGGTCCATTTACCTCTGGATCACTGAAAGGGAGTAGGCCACCAATCCCTACCCACTGTCAATAGTTGACTCAAGTCTACCCCTCTCTCGTTAGGTGAGCCACTTTTGACTCCTTCAAATTTTTTATTTCACCTTTCTAGAATGATCCAAGTCATACCCATTCCAAGCATGAACTTTTGCAAACAAAAACCTACTATTTTCGTCTGCGGACAGAAATCCTTACCACCAGAACAGGATTTATTCAGAATGTGAAATGGCAATCTTTGTATGACAAGGGCTTCTCTATCCAAACACTTTTGTAAGAAGGAAGATTAGCCTTTGTGTGGAAATATTCAGTCCTTGCTTTATTATATCTCACTGAGTCTTTATCTCTTTTATTCCCCTTAAGACAGTGTCTGTGTAGTTCTGATGTAGAATGACCTGTTTTTTGGATTTATCTCTTGTTGAAACCAACCATATCCAAGAATAATCATAAATAATTATCAGTCAGTTTCACAATGAGATAGAACTGAGAAATAAAATCATATATTAAAAACTATTTTATAGGTAACACTGTCTTAGTCAGTTTGGGCTGCTATAACAGAATACCATAGACTGAGTGGCTTACAAACAACAGAAATTTATTTCTCACAGTTCTGAAATCTGGGAAGTCCAAGATCAAGATGCTGGCAGATTAAGTGTCTGGTGAGGGTCCCCTTCCTGATTCATACTCAGCTGTTTTCTTGCTATAACTTCACATGGTGAAAGGGCAAGGGAGCTCTCTGGGGCCTCTTTTATATGGGCACCAATCCCATTCATGCAGGCTCCACTCTCACGAACTAATCACCTCCCAAAGGCCCCACCTCCAAATACTATTACATTGGAGATTTGGTTTCAAAATATCAATTTTGGAGGACACAAATATTCAGTCTATAGCAAACTCAAATCAAGAAAAATTACCCGTTAAATCATGTGGTGGAGTGTGAAAAAAAATGTCCACAATATTTTATAGTGCCTCCCATCAAGGAGTGGGATCTCTTTAAATGTCCCTTGAATGTGGATTTAGCCATGTGACTTGAGTTGGCCAATGGGACATTAACAAACTTGATGTAAGCAGAGGCTTGAAAAGTGCTTGTGTATAAGGATGTATTCTCTGGCTGCTTTTAGAACCCAGCTATCTTGCCTGTCCTGAAAAGAAGACTGGATGTGGCTTTTTCTAATAGAGAGGGCTAAATCTGATACATGGAAAGCCATACAGTTTTTTAAGAGAGTTATACTAGCATAGACTAAAAGAGGCTGAGCCAGTTTAAGATGAAAAGACTTCTGTCTCCAACTTTCCGTAGGTAGGAAGAAGTCTACAAAGCTACTTAGTTAAAAACATGGCCATTTCATTTAGAAAAGGAAAAATGTCTCAGAAGGCAGAGCCAAAATCCCAGAGGGCAGAGACACAGAGAATGATGGACTAGAGAGCCACTGCCAGAGGGCAGAATATTCTCTGTTCCTGGAGTAAGGGGAGCTGGCAACACATGCCCATCTCAATTCTAAAATTGCTATGAGGAGTCCATTTGTTTGTTGTGGTTATTTTGCCCTTGGCTCACTATTGTTGGGTGTTTTTAGTTTTGAAGTTTCTGAATCAAGAGGAACTGCATCCAAGTATCCTCATTTGCATTCACAAAAGATGCAGATCATGTGATACTGGACTTGAACCTGATGACATAAGGAGAGAGTCTTAGAAGTTCTGAGATGGTTGAGGATATTTTTCATGTGGGGAGAATGAAATAATTATAACCAGAGGGTGGACAATGGTAGAATGGGGAAAATTTTAAAAAGCCACAATATTTTGCAGCAACTCCCATAAAGAAATTGAGTCATTTTTCCACTTCTCGAATCTGGACGTGGCTATTTGACTTGCTTTGGCTTGTGGGACATTAGTAAGTACAATAGAAACAGAAGCTTGAAATGAGCATGAACATTTGAGCTTACTTTCTTGCTGCTTTTCTAATATAGTCATGTGTAAAAGCTTTGGCTAGCCTTCTAGATGATGAGAGCTATGTGACCTGATGCCCCTATTGCCTCAGACAACAGCCAGAAATATGAATGAAGCCATCTGGGATGTGACAGTCCCCAGCCAATCTGTTTACTGACTGCACATGCATGAGTGAGCCAGGTCTTGACCAGGAGAACTATACAGAAGAATCCTGAGCTAAATACAATGATCATTTTTTTTTAATTGAAGTGTAGTTGATTTACAATGTTGTGTTTCTGGTGTACAGCAAAGTGATTCAGTTGTGTGTGTGTATATATATATATATATATATATATATATATATATATCCCTGTGCTATAAGTAGGTCCTTGTTGGTTATCTATTTTATATATAGTAATGTATATACGTTAATCCCAAACTCCTAATTTATCCCTGCCCCCCTTCCCCCTTTGGTAACCATAAGTTTGTTTTCTATGTCTGTGGGTCTATTTCTGTTCTATAAATAAGTTCATTTGTATCATTTTTTTTTTTAGATTCCACATATAAGTGATATCATATGATATTTGTCTTTCTCTCTCTGGCTTACTCCACTTAGTATGATAATCTCAGGGTCCATCCATGTTGCTGCAAATGGCATTATTTCATTCTTTTTTATGGCTGAGTAGTATTCCATTGTATATATGTACCACATCTTCTTTATCCATTCATCTGTCAATGGACATTTAGGTTGCTGCCTTGTCTTAGCTATTGTAAATAGTGCTACTATGAACATTGGGGTGCATGTATCTTACCTCACACAGGTAATATAACCATCTTCAAAAAGTCTACAAATAACAAATGCTGGAGAGGGTGTGGAGAAAGGAACCCTCTTGCACTGTTGGTGGGAATGTAAATTGGTACAGCCATATGGAGAACAGTATGGAGGTTCCTTAAAAAACTAAAAATAGAGTTACCATATGATTCAGGGATCCCACTTTTGGGGATATATCTGGAGAAAACAATAATTCAAAAAGATACATATATATTCTTTTCCATTATGATTTATTACAGGATATTGAATTTAATTCTCTGTACTATATGGTAGGATATTGTTGTTTAGTAGTTTGTATCTGCTAACCCCATACTCCTAACTTATCCCTCCCTCACCCCCTTTCCTCTTTGGTAACCATAATCTATGTCTGTGAGTCTCTTTATGTTTTGTAAATAAATTCATTTGTGTCGTATTTTAGATTCCACATATAAGTCATATCATGATATTTGTCTTTATCTGTCCGGCTTTCTTCACTTAGTATGATAATCTCAAGGTCCATCCATGTTGCTGCAAATGGCACTATTTCATTCTTTTTTATGGCTGAGTAGTATTCTGTTGTAAATATATGCATCTTTTTATTCATTCACTTGTTGATGGACATTTAGGTTGCTTCCATGTCTAGGTTATTGTAAATAGTCCTGCTATGAACACTGGGGTGCATGAACCTTTTCAAATAAGAGTTTTCTCTGAAAATATGCCCAGGAGTGGCATTGCTGGATCATATGGCAATGCTATTTTTAGTTTTTTAAGGAACCTCCATACTGTTCTCCATAGTGGCTGTACCAATTTACATTCCCCCCAACAGTGTAGGTGAGTTCCCTTTTCTCCATACCCTTTCCATTTGTCATTGTAGACTTTTTAATGACACCATTCTGACTGGTGTGAGGTGATACCTCATTGTGGTTTTGATTTGCATTTCTCTAATAATTAATGATGTTGAGCATCTTTTCATGTGCCTATTGGCCATCTGTATGTCTTCTTTGGAGAAATGTCTGTTTAGGTCTTTTGCCCATTTTTTGATTGGGTTGTTTGCTTTTTCATTATTGAGTCATATGAGCTGATTGTATATTTTGGAAATTAAGCCCTTGTTGGTTGCATCATTTGCAAATATTTTCTCCCAGCCTATAGGTTGTCTTTTCATTTTGTTTATGGTTTCCTTTGCTGTGCAAAAGCTTATAAGTTTGATTATGTCCAATTTGTTTATTTTTGCTTTCAATGATCATTTTTTAAGTTCCTAAATTTTGGTGTGGTTTGTTATGCAGAAAAATTCATACAAATAATTTTAGTGAAACAAAACTTTATTTAGATATTCTAAGTGAAATTTGTTTAATTTTGCTGAGGGCTGGCAAAACTTAATGCCAGTGATCTCTGGCATGATCTTTCAGGCTGATTCTTATGACCAGAATTCAAAATATATGCAGTCCTAGGATGAAAATGAAAAATAAATGTAATTAAGCTGGTTTAATAGTAGAAACAGTTATAGACCTTATACCTGAGAGTGAATTTTAGGTCCTGTGTTATTAAAACATGATTATAAAACATATTAAAACAGAATTCTGAAGATCAGACCTGTGAGGAACCAGTTTCTAAGGGCTTAAGAATGATAGACTACTTTTAAATACACCAAAATAATAAATTTGAATATAATATAAATTAATTTCCCTTAGAAAACAGCAACTAATTCCAACTTATTTCTCTCTGTATTTTTTTCATTCATATATACTCAATATATAAACATATAGGAAGAAAAAAGGGAAAAACTTATAATTTCATTCATCTCAAGATCTACCATTAATGTTTCGGTTCAAGTTCCTTCCAGACACACAGTTGGTATTATAGTATGCTTATATCCTGCTTTTTTCACTGAATAATATATCCTGAATATCCATGTTATTAACACTCATTTACTGAGCATTTATTTTGAGTCTTTAACATTCTATTTTAGAGATAGCTCATAGTGTGCTTAATAAATCTCATACCTTAAGTTTTAGGTTTTAATATTTTTTTATTTATTAGAGTGAAGTTTGCAACATAGATTATACATTGCTATTTATGAGTACACATAATTATTTGTCTGCATCTCCTAATTTTTTGGAATAAACTAATACATTTGAAAAATATCAACATTAAAATTTTTAATGGATATTTCAATTTTTTCCCCCAAAGTTGTACCTATAGCTCATGAGTGTCTGATTTCTTAAATCTTCATCAGCATTGAGAGTTCATCATTATGAAAAAAAAATGAAAAGGGGTATTTCATTGCTGTTTATTCCTTTTCTTCATGTTTTTGAAAATGTTTTCATATGGTTGCTGATTATTTGTATTCCCTCTTTAATGGTTGTATAAATTACTTTTTCATATTCTTTGTCCACTTCCATTTGGAATTTGATCCTTTTTCTCATTTAAGTAAAATTTTTATTAATATAAGGATATTATTTCTTGGTCATATTTGAAGCATATATTTTAGTTTATTGTCTGCTTTTGAATATTTAACATTATGATTTGTTGTGAGGCACAGAAGTTTAAGATATTCCAATTTAGCGGTCTGTTGCTTTGTGACTTACTTGCTTTGAAAGTTCTTTTCCATCTAGAGACCAGGTGTGGATACTGTTTATTTATCTTTGATCAATAATTCAGTATTTTTTTCCTTATGCTTCCTTTGAGTTTGTTCTGTTCTTTTACTAACTTTTTAGAGATAAATACCAGGTTCATTAATTTTTCACTTCTTTTCTTTTCTTCAATAAGTATTTACAGCTATACATTTCTCTTTAACATTTGTAGTTGCATTCTAGAAGTTTTCACATTTTACAATTTAATGTATTTTTAAAATTTCATTATGCATTACTTATTATCCGTGACTTATTTACGTGTTTCCATGTGTACAAAATATTTAAAAACATGTATCTTTATCAACTTCTGATTTAGTGTTACTTGCTTAGACACCAATGTCCAAATTATAGCAATTCTTTGAAATTTGTTGACACTTGCTTCTTGGCCCACTATGAGAAAAATTTGTATGTTTCTAGGAATATAGCCATTTCCTCTAGTTTCATAGTAGTATCTCATAATCCTTTGTATTTTTTGTTATCTGTTGTAACTTCTCTCTCATGTCTGATTTTATTTATTTGAGCCCTCTCTCTTTTTTCTTGGTAAGTCTAGATAAAGGTTTGTTAATTTTGCTTATTTCTTCAAAGAACCAGCTTTTTGTTTCATTGATCTGTTGTCTTTTTAGTCTCTATTTCATTTATTATTGGTCTGATCTTATTATTTCTTTCCTTCTACTAATTTTGGGCTTCATTTGTTCTTTTTCTATTTCTATTAAATGTAAAGTTAGATTGAGTATTTGAGATTTTTTCTTATTTTTTGAGGTAGGCCTGTTTTGCTCTGAACTTCTATCTTAGAATCAATTTTGCTGCATACCATAGATTTTGGTATGTTGCATTTCCATTTTGATTTGTCTCAAGGTTTTTTTTTTTTTTTGGTTTCTTTTTGGTTTCATGGTTGACCCATTTGTTGTTCAATAACATGTGTTTAAGCACATATTTGTGATTTTTCCAGTTTGCTTCTTGTAATTGGTTTCTAGTTTCGTACCATTGTAGTCAGAAGGATGCTTGATATAATTTCAGTCTTCTTATTTATTGAGACTTGTCTTGTGACCTAATATATGACCTAGACTGGAGAATTTTCCACGTGCACTTGAGAAGAATGAGTATTCTGCTGCTTTTGAGTGGAATGTTCTGTATATATGTATTAAACCTATCAGGTTTAATGTGTCATTTAAGGTTGGCTTTTCTTATTGATTTTGTTTGGATGATCTATTCATTGATGCAAGTGTGGTATTAAAGTCCCATACTATTATTGTACTGCTGTCAATTTCTCCCTTTAGGTCTGTTAATATTTACTTTATATATTTAGGTTCTCCTTGTTGGGTACATTAATATTTACAAATATTATATCTTCTTGTTGGATTGATACTTTATCATTATGTAATGCCCACCTTTGTCTTATATTACAGTGTTTATTTTAAAGTCTATTCTGTCTGATATAGTTATAGCTACCCCAGCTTTCTTTTGGTTTCTATTTGCATGAAACATATTTTGCATCCCTTCACTTTCAGTCTGTGTGTCCTTACATCTATAGTCAGTCTTTTTTTTTTTAGCATTTTTATTGGAGTATAATTGGTTTACAATTGTGTGTTAGTTTCTGCTTTATAACAAAGTGAATCAGTTATACATATACATACATCCCCATATCCCCTCCCTCTTTTGTCTCCCTCCGACCCTCCCTATCCCACCCTTCTAGCTGGTCACAAAGCACTGAGCTGATCTCCCTGTGCTATGTGGCTGCTTCCCACTAGCTATCTATTTTACATTTGGTAGTGTATATATATCCATATATACACTAACACTCTCTCACTTTGTCCCAGCTTACCCTTCCCCCTCCCCATGTCCTCAAGTCCATTCTCTAGTAGGTCTGCGTCTTTATTCCCGTCTTGCCCCTAGGTTCTTCATGACCATTTTTTTTCTTTCTTTTTTTCTTTTTTTTTTAGATTCCATATATATGTGTTAGCATACGGTATTTGTTTTTCTCTTTCTCACTTACTTCACTCTGTATGACAGACTCTAGGTCCATCCACATCACTACAAATAACTCAATTTCGTTTCTTTTTATGGCTGAGTAATATTCCATTGTATATATGTGCCACATCTTCTTTATCCATTCATCTGTTGATGGACACTTAGGTTGCTTCCATGTCCTGGCTATTGTAAATAGAGCTGCAGTGAACGTTGTGGTACATGACTCTTTTTGAATTATGGTTTTCTCAGAGTATATGCCCAGTAGTGGGATTGCTGGGTAGTATGGTAGTTCTATTTTTAGTTTTTTAAGGAACCTCCATACTCTTCTCCATAGTGGCTGTATCAATTTACATTCCCACCAACAGTGTATGAGACTTCCCTTTTCTCCAAACCATCTCCAGCATTTATTGTTTGTAGATTTTTTGATGATGGCCATTCTGACCGGTGTGAAATGATATCTCATTGTAGTTTTGATTTGCATTTCTCTAATGATTAATGATGTTGAGCATTCTTTCATGTGTTTGTTGGCAATCTGTATATCTTCTTTGTAGAAATGTCTATTTAGGACTTCTGCCTATTTTTGGATTGGGTTGTTTGTTTTTTTGATATTGAGCTGCATGAGCTGCTTGTAAATTTTGGAGATTAATCCTTTGTCAGTTGCTTCATTTGCAAATATTTTCTCCCATTCTGAGGGTTGTCTTTTCATCTTGTTTATGGTTTCCTTGCTGTGCAAAAGCTTTTAAGTTTCATTAGGTCCCATTTGTTTATTTTTGTTTTTATTTCCATTTCTCAAGGAGGTGGGTCAAAAAGGATCTTGCAGTGATTTATGTCATAGAGTGTTCTGCTATGTTTTCCTCTAAGGGTTTCATAGTGTCTGGCCTTATATTTAGGTCTTTAATCCATTTTGAGCTTATTTTTATGTATGGTGTTAGGGAGGATTCTAATTTCATTCTTTTACATGTAGCTCTCGAGTTTTCCCAGCACCACTTATTGAAGAGGCTGTCTTTTCTCCACTGTATACTCTTGCCTCCTTTATCAACGATAAGGTGACCATATGTGCGTGGGTTTATCTCTGAGCTTTCTATCCTGTTCCATTGATCTATATTTCTGTTTTTGTGCCAGTACCATACTGTCTTGATTACTGTAGCTTTGTAGTATAGCCTGAAGTCTGGTAGCCTAATTCTTCCAGCTCCGTTTTTCTTTCTCAAGATTGCTTTGGCTATTCTGGGTCTTTTGTGTTTCCATACAAATTGTGAAATTTTTTGTTCTAGTTCTGTGAAAAATGCTAGTGGTTGTTTGATAGGGATTGCATTAAATCTGTAGATTGCTTTGGGTAATATAGTCATTTTCACACTGCGGATTCTTCCAATCCAAGAACATGGTATATCTCTCCATCTATTTGTATCGTCTTTAATTTCTTTCATCAGTGTCTTATAATTTTCTGCATACAGGTCTTTTGTCTCCTTAGGTAGGTTTATTCCTAGGTATTTTATTCTTTTGTTCCAATGGTAAATAGGAGTGTTTTCTTAATTTCACTTTCAGATTTTTCATCATTAGTATATAGGAATGCAAGAGATTTCTGTGCATTAATTTTGTATCCTGCTACTTTCCCAAATTCATTGATTAGCTCTAGTAGTTTTCTGGTAGCATCTTTAGGATTCTCTGTATAGTATCATGTCATCTGTAAACAGTGACAGCTTTACTTCTTCTTTTCCGATTTGGATTCCTTTTGTTTCTTTTTCATCTCTGATTGCTGTGGCTAAAACTTCCAAAACTATGTTGAATAATAGTGGTGAGAGTGGGCAACCTTGTCTTGTTCCTGATCTTAGTGGAAATGGTTTCAGCTTTTCACCATTGAGGACGATGTTGGCTGTGGGTTTTTCATATATGGCCTTTATTATGTGGAGGTAGGTTCCCTCTATGCCTGCTTCTTTGGAGGATTTTTTATCATAAATGGGTGTTGAATTTTTTCAAAAGCTTTCTCTGCATCTATTGAGATGATCATATGGTTTTTCTCCTTCAGTTTGTTAATATGGTGTGTCACATTGATTGATCTGTGTATATTGAAGAATCCTTGCATTCCTGGGATAAACCCCACTTGATCATGGTGTATCATGCTTTTAATGTGCTGTTGGATTCTGTTTGCTAGTATTTGGTTGAGAATTTTTGCATCTATGTTCCTCAGCGACATTGGCCTGTAGTTTTCTTTCTTTGTGACATCTTTGTCTGGTTTTGGTATCAGGGTGATGGTGGCCTCGTAGAATTAGTTTGGGAGTGTTCCTCCCTCTGTTATATTTTGGAGGAGTTTGAGAAGGATAGGTGTTAGCTCTTCTCTAAATGTTTGATAGAATTCGCATGTGAAGCCATCTGGTCCTGGGCTTTTGTTTGTTGGAAGATTTTTAATCACAGTTTTAATTTCAGTGTTTGTGATTGGTCTGTTCATATTTTCTATTTCTTCCTGGTTCAGTCTCGTACAGTTGTGCATTTCTAAGAATTTGTCCATTTCGTCCAGGTTGTCCATTTTATTGGCATATAGTTGCTTGCAGTAATCACTCATGATCCTTTGTATTTCTGCAGTGTCAGTAGTTACTTCTCCTTTTTCATTTCTAATTCTATTGATTTGAGGTTCTCCCTTTTTTTCTTGATGAGTCTGACTAATGGTTTATCAATTTTGTTTATCTTCTCAAAGAACCAGCTTTTAATTTTATTGATCTTTGCTATCGTTGCCCTCATTTCTTTTTCATTTATTTCTGATCTGATCTTTATGATTTCTTTCCTTCTGCTAACTTTGGGGTTTTTTTGTTCTTTTTTCTCTAATTGCTTTACGTGTAAAGTTAGGTTGTTTATTTGAGATGTTTCTTGTTTCTTAAGGTAGGATTGTATTGCTATAAACTTCCCTCTTAGAACTGCTTTTGCTGCATCCCATAGGTTTTGGGTCGTCATATTTTCATTGTCATTTGTTTCTAGGTATTTTTTGATTTCCTCTTTGATTTCCTCAGTGATCTCTTGGTTATCAAGTAGTGTATTGTTCAGCTTCCATGTGTTTGTATTTTTTACAGACTTTTTCCTGTAATTGATATCTAGTATCATAGTGTTGTGGTCAGAAAAGGTACCTGATACAATTTCAATTTTCTTAAATTTACCGAGGCTTGGTTTGTGACCCAAGATAAGATCTATCCTGGAGAATGTTCCATGAGCACTTGAGAAGAAAGTGTATTCTGTTGTTTTTGATGGAATGTCCTATAAATATCAATTAAGTCCATCTTGTTTAATATATCATTTAAAGTTTGTGTTTCCTTATTTATTTTCATTTTGGATGATCTGTCCATTGGTGAAAGTGGGGTGTTAAAGTCCCCTACTATGATTGTGTTACTGTTGAGTTCCCCTTTTATGGCTGTTAGCCTTTGTCTTATGTTTTGAGGTGCTCCTATGTTGGGTGCATAAATATTTACAATTTTTATATCTTCTTCTTGGATTGATCCCTTGATCATTATATAGTGTCCTTCTTTGTCTCTTGTAATAGTCTTTATTTTAAAGTGTATTTTGTCTGATATGAGAATTGCTACTCCAGTTTTCTTTTGATTTCCATTTGCATGGAATATCTTTTTTCATCCCCTCACTTTCAGTCTGTATGTGTCCCTAGGTCTGAAGTGGGTCTCTTGTAAACAGCATATATATGGGTCTTGTTTTTGTATCCATTCAGCCAGTCTATGTCTTTTGGTTGGAGCATTTAATCCATTTACATTTAAGCTAATTATCGATATGTATGTTCCTATTACCATTTTCTTAATTGTTTTGGGTTTGTTTTTGTAGGTCTTTTCCTTTTCTTGTGTTTCCTGCCTAGAGAAGTTCCTCTAGCATTTGTTGTAAAGCTGGTTTGGTGGTGCTGAATTCTCTTAGCTTTTGCTTGTCTATAAATGTTTTAATTTTTCTGTCAAATCTGAATGAGATCCTTGCTGGGCAGAGTAATTTTGGTTGTAGGTTTTTCCCTTTCATCACTTTAAATATGTCCTGCCACTCCCTTCTGGCTTGCAGAGTTTCTGCTGAAAGATCAGCTGTTAACCTTATGGGAGTTCCCTTGTATGTTATTTGTTGCTTTTCCCTTGCTGGTTTTAGTGTTTTTTCTTTGTATTTAATTTTTGACAGTTTGATTAATATGTGTCTTGGCGTGTTCCTCCTTGGGTTTATCCTGTATGGGACTCTCTGTGCTTTCTGGACTTGATTAACTATTTCCTTTCCCATTTTAGGGAAATTTTCAACTATAATCTCTTCAAATATTTTCTCAGTCCCTTACTTTTTCTCATCTTCTTCTGGGACCCCTATAATTCGAATGTTGGTGCATTTAATATTGTCCCAGAGGTCTCTGAGACTGACCTCAATTCTTTGCATTCTTTTTTCTTTATTCTGCTCTACACTAGTTATTTTCACTATTTTATCTTCCAGGTCACTTCTCCGTTTTTCTGCCTCAGTTATTCTGCTATTGATCCCTTCTAGAGAATTTTTTATTTCATTTATTGTGTTTTTCATGATTGTTTGTTTGCTCTTTAGTTCTTCTAGGTCCTTGTTAAACGTTTCTTCTATTTTCTCCATTCTATTTCCAAGATTTTGGATCAACTTTACTATCATTATTCTGAATTCTTTTTCAGGTAGACTGCCTATTTCCTCTTCATTTGTTAGGTCTGGTGGGTTTTTGCCTTGCTCCTTCATCTGCTGTGTGTTTCTCTGTCTTCTCATTTTGCTTGACTTACTGTGTTTGGGGTCTCCTTTTTGCAGGCTGCAGGTTCGTAGTTCCCTTTGTTTTTGGTGTCTGCCCCCAGTGGCTAAGGTTGGTTCAGTGGGTTGTGTAGCCTTCCTGGTGGAGGGGACTAGTGCCTGTGTTCTGGTGGATGAGGCTGGATCTTGTCTTTCTGGGTGGCAGGTCCACGTCTGGTGGTGTGTTTTGGGGTGTCTGTGGCCTTATTATGATTTTAGGCAGCCTCTCTGCTAATGGGTGGGGTTGTGTTCCTGTCTTGCTAGTTGTTTGGCATAGGGTGTCGTGCACTGTAGCTTGCTGGTCGTTGACTGGAGCTGGGTCTTGGCGTTGAAATGGAGATCTCTGGGAGATTTTTGCTGTTTGATATTACGTTGAGCTGGGAGGTCTCTGGTGGGCCAATGTCCTGAACTTGGCTCTCCCATCTCAGGGGCACAGCCCTGACACCTGGCTGGAGCACCAAGAGCCTTTCATCCACACGGCTCAGAATAAAAGGGAGAAAGAAAGAAAGAAAGAAAGAAAAATATAAAATAAAATAAAATTAAGTTAAAAAGTTATTAAAATAAAAAACAAAAAATAATTATTAAAAATTTTTTTTAAAGTAATTAAAAAAAAAGAAAGAAAGAAAGAAGAGAACAACCCAACCAAAAACCAAATCTATCAACGATAACAAGCGCTGAAAACTATACTAAAAAAAAAAAAAAAATGGACAGACAGAACCCTAGGACAAATGGTAAAAACAAAGCTGTATAGACAAAAATCACGCACAAGCATAATCATACACACAAAAAGAGAAAAGGAAAAATGTATATATATCGTTACTCCCAAAATCCACCTCCTCAGTTTGGGATGATTCGTTGTCTATTCAGGTATTCCACAGATGCAGGGTACATCAAGTTGATTGTGGAGATTTAATCCGCTGCTCCTGAGGCTGCTGGGAGAAAGTTCCCTTTCTCTTCTTTGTTCGCACAGCTTCCAGGGTTCAGCTTTGGATTTGGACCCGCCTCTGCGTGTAGGTCACCTGAGGGCGTCTGTTCTTCACTCAGACAGGATGGGGTTAAAGGAGCAGCCAATTCGGGGGCTCTGGCTCACTCAGGCCGGGGGGAGGGAGGGGTACAGATGTGGGGCGAGCCTGTGGCGGCAGAGGCCGGTGTGACGTTGCACCAGCCTGAGGCGTGCCGTGTGTTTTCCCGGGGAAGTTGTCCCTGGATCACGGGACCCTGGCAGTTGCGGGCTGCACAGGCTCCCGGGAGGGGAGGTGTGGAGAGTGACCTGTGCTTGCACACAGGCTTCTTGGTGGCTGCAGCAGCAGCCTTAGCGTCTCATGCCCGTCTCTGGGGTCCGCGCTGATAGCCGTGGCTCGCGCCTGTCTCTGGAGCTCCTTTAAGCGGTGCTCTGAATCCCCTCTCCTCGCGCACCAGGAAACAAAGAGGGAAGAAAAAGTCTCTTGCCTCTTCGGCAGCTCCAGACTTTCCCGGACTCCCTCCTGGCTAGCTGTGGCACACTAGCCCCTTCAGGCTGTGTTCACGCAGCCAACCCCAGTCCTCTCCCTGCTATCCGACAGAAGCCGTAGCCTCAGCTCCCAGCCCCCGCCCACCCCGGTGGGTGAGCACACAAGCCTCTCTGGCTGGTGAGTGCTGGTCAGCACCACTCCTCTGTGCGGGAATCTCTCTGCTTTGCCCTCTGCACCCCTGTTGCTGCGCTCTCCTCTGTGTCTCTGAAGCTTCCCCCCTGCCCACCCCCGTCTCCGCCCGTGAAGGGGCTTCCTAGTGTGTGGAAACCTTTCCTCCTTCACAGCTCCCTCCCAATGGTGCAGGTCCTGTCCCTATTCTTTTGTCTCTGTTTTTTCTTTTTTCTTTTGCTCTACCCAGGTACATGGAGAGTTTCTTGCCTTTTGGGAGGTCTGAGGTCTTCTGCCAGCGTTCAGTAGGTGTTCTGTAGGAGTTGTTCCACATGTAGATGTATTTTTGATGCATTTGTGGGGAGGAAGGTGATCTCCACGTCTTACTCTTCCGCCATCTTGAAGCTCCTCCTCCTATAGTGAGTCTTTTGTAGGCAGCATATAGATGGATCTTGTTTTTTATTAGGCCAGTCTATGTTTTTTAATTGGAGAATTTAGTCTGTTTACCTTTAAATGGTATGTGTTTACTGTCATTTTGATAATTGTTTTCTGGCTGTCTTGTAGTTCCTCTCTTGTTCCTATCTTCTTCTCTTGTTCTCTTCCCTTGTGTTTTGATGACTTTCTTTAACGTTATCCTTAAATTCCTTTTAAAATTATCTTTTGAGTGTCTACTATAGGCTTTGCTTATCTGGAAAACTCTCCTTCAGTTCTGAATGATAATCTTGCCAGGTAGAATATTCTTGACTAGAAGTTTTTCATTTCAGCACTTTGAATATATCATGCTACTCCCTTCTGGCCTGCAAAGTTTCTACTGAGACATTTGCTGATAGCCTCATGTGGGTTCCCCTTTAAGTAGCAAGTTTTTCTCTTGCTGCTTTTAAGATTCTCTATCTTTCAGCATTTTAAGTATAATGTGTTTTCATGTGGATCTCTTTGGGTTCCTCTTATTTGAAACTTTCTGGGAATGCTTGATTTGGATGTCTTTTTCCTTCCCCAGGTTAGGGAAGTTTTCAGCCATTATCTTTGAATATGTTTTCTGCTCCTCCTCTCTCTCTTCTTCTTTTGGGGCCCCTAAATGAGAATATTGTTCTACTTGATGTTGTCCCATAGGTCCCTTAAGCCATATATATACATATAATTTTTTTTCCCCTCAGTTTGAGTGAGTTCCACTGTTTCTGTCTTCGAGGTCACTGTTCTTTTCTTGTGCTTCGTCTAGTCTGTTGTTGAACCTTTCTAATGTATTTTTCAGTTCAGTTATTGTATTCTTCAGTTCTATTACTTCTGTTTGGTACTTTCTTATATTTTCTATCTCTTTACTGAAATTCTCACTGTGTTCATCCACTCCTGAGTTTAGTGACCATCTCTATGACCATTACTTTGAACTCTTAATTAGGTAAATTACTTATCTTCATTAAGTTTATTTTTCTTCTTTTTTTTTGGTGTTTTATCTCGTTCTTTCATTTGGTGCATATTTTTGTTTCTTTATTTTGCTTGACTCTCTGTGTTTGTCTTTACATTAGGCAAAGCAGCTACCTTTCCTAGTCTTGAAGGAATGGCCTTGTATAGAAGACGAATCTTATCATTTAACCTTGCCCTTGCTCTTGCTTATGTCTCAAACTTTTGTGATTACCTAAGCACCCAGATTTATTCTTGACAGGTCCCAGTTGTTGAGGTTTTTCCAAGGTTTGTCTGTGTCCAAAAGGAGGGATCTCAGTCAGTACCTAGTTTCAGGCTCACTGGAAGCCAGGTTCTTAAGCAGCAGCTTTTAAGGTATGCAAATATATACAGTCATATAGGATTTCAGTCATAAACCCTGCTGGACTCCAGACCAAGTAATTTGGTGGCATCCCTTTGGTGATATTTGCAGAAATTGGGACTCTAGATGAATGTATAAACTCCTTCCTGATAGGTACCACTGAGCTGAAGCAAGACTAAGAGAAAGTGCAAAAATGGCATTCCCCCAGCCTATGTTCCCTGAGGAAAATTTGAAGCCTCTAGATGTGCGGTAAACCTAAAACCTGCCCCTCAACCTGAGGTTTCAGCACAAGTAGATAAGCCTTTTTCACAGGAAGACTGGGGGTGTGTTCCAGTCTGCTGTCTATGCCATGGTTTGGGGGGGTGGTAGCCTGCTAAGAACTCTCTCTCTCATTGTATCAGTCACATGGGGCCCAGAAACACCAGCACCTCTGGCCACCAGAGCCAGGTGATCAAGAGGTATCCCTTGTGTGGACTGTACACACCTATTGGCTTTAGCAGGGCCACAGGTGAGCTTGGGGCCATGGCATGACTGCGGGCTTTAGCAAGACTATAGGCAGAGTATGACCGCCAGCACTAGCAAGGTAACAGAAGTACAAAAATGGCGCCTGTCAATGTTGGCCCTTACAAGGTAGAATGAGAGCATAAAAATGGTGCATACCAGCATCTCTGTCCTCATAGTCCCAACAGGCCCCTGCCCCTCTAGCAGATGCTTTAAGATTAGCTAATGAATTTCCTTCATGAGCTAATATCATCTAGATGTTTTTCAAACTGCTGCTTGTATGCTGTCTTGGGGTGATTCTGCATATGAGCCGTTTAAGAGTGGAATCTCTGTTCTCTACAGCACTTTGAATCTCCTGAACATTAGCCCTATTGGTTTCCAAAGCCAGATGTTTTGGGGGTTGTCTTTCAGTGCAGGTCCCAAGGGTTGGGGTGCCTGAAGTGGGGCATGAACACCTTGCTTCTCAGGGAGAAGATCTGTATTTGTGAGACCCCTCCCGATTGTGGGTCACTCTACCAAGTGTGGGTTTTTGGGTGAGAACACATCTCTGCCTCTCCATCCTGTCTTGATGTGGTCTTTTTATCCTTCATTGTTAAAGAGCTATTTAGCTAGTTTTCAGGCTTTTTTCAGAGGGAATTATTCCATGTGTAGTGGTAATTTGGTGTGTCCATGGGAGGAGGTGAATTCAGCCTCTTCTTATGCTGCCATCTTGAACCACTTCTGCTATTGATTTATTTTTAAAAACATGTTTACATTCACAAATATAGTTAGCATTTTATTTTCTCATAAATATTATTGAACTTCAGATGATTCGTCTCAGATTATGTTCCTTCCTCCTGATTTATCCCCTTTAGAAATGGTCTGTATGTGTAAAACTGTGTTTTTTAAAAAACTAATTTATTTATTTTCCTCTTCTCCTTGAGATATGTATTCTTGAAGAAAATAGAATTTGAGAGTTAAGATCGTTTTCTTAATCAATACTTTGAAGATATTATTCGACTCTCTGGCTTCCACTCTTTCTGTTGAGAAGGCAGTTGTCAGTCTAATTGCTTGTGGGAGATTTATCTTCTCTTTCTGGTTACTTATTTTTCTTTGCTGTTTTGCTGCTTCACTGTGATTTATATAGATGTTGCTTTTTAATTATATTACTTAGGATATATTGTCCTTTCTGAATCATTGGATTCATGTTTCTTCTGGAAATTTTTTAGCAGTTATTCTCTATCCTATCTTACTTACTTAGAACTCTTGACTTTCATGTTTCCTTGTCTCTGTAGTTCATTATGAATAATTTCCTCAACTATATCTCTCAGTTCACTAATTTTTTTCTCAGCTACATTCGATCTGCTATCTAATCTGTTTATTTTTCTCTTTCTCCAAATTTCTTAATACTGTATGATTCATCCCTGCGTACCACTTCTGCCATTTCCTGTCATTTCATAATATTTGGGGAATGAAGGTAGTTGCTTATGTTCATTTTCCCCCTAAGACCCAACTGAAATCACAAATGATATTTTCTTTTTAAATATTTCTACATATCGGTGCTCTGTGATAACTTAGATGGGTGGGATGGTGGGGGGTGGGAGGGAGGTCAGAGAAGGAGGGGATGTAGGTATACATACAGCTGATTCACTTTATTGTACAGGAGAAACTAACACAACATTGTAAAGCAATTATACTCCAATAAAAAAAGAAAATTATGTGTACCCACAAAGCAAAATATATATATATATATATTTCTACTTATCTGTGGTTTCAAATTTACAATGATTACTTTTTAAGTGAAATGTTAAAAAAGGTACTTATTATAAAATTTTAAATTGTTGGAAATAACAGTAAATTACATTGAATGAGACATTGTGTTCTTATTTTCAGTGACTTTGTCTTGTTTTTCATTAAGGCAAAGGTATTCAACTTTAATGACCACATTTCCAGGACACTCGTTTTTATTTCCTTTGCAATGTGAACACTCAATCCATGATGTAATTTGGGGACCTAGGACTAGACCAAAAGCACAGATTGCAATTGATCTAAGTGATTTGAGGAGAAATATTAGCAAAAGTGTAGTGATAATCTCAGAAAATTAATGTGCAGCTAGATAGAATAAAAATAGACTCACAATGAGGAAACTTGCTCCGAGCATCAATGCTTTTATTTTGACATCAAGATCAAAAGGAAACTGGATCCCAAATTTATCAGCATAGGTAAAACGTTCCCTCATAAATCCAGTCCACTGATTTGAAATCTTACCAATAACCATTTCTTCATCCAGGGACAAAAACTAAAATAGAAAATATTTTTAATCTTAGATAAATCTCTGAAATAAAAACAATAGGCATTCCCACATCAATTTTAGTAATTAAATATGACCCATATGAATTATAATCATATGTGAGTTATAATATAATCTGAAGTAAAAAGAATATGCAATATGGACACAAAGTAGCCTATGAAAACGTATACAGACAATTTCTACCTAAAAGAAAATTTTCAAATTGATTGGATACAAGTGATCTTATTTATATGTATGTGTATACATACATATATTATGTTTTATATACAATGCATATCATATATGAAATTATATTAATGTATATAATTTGCTTAAATTTTATCAGAGAATCAATTTAATTAGAAAATGAAAACCACTAGCTTTTCAGCTCTTTTACACAGTTAACTCTTTCCTAAGAGTCCTGATTTTCTGAATCCCTCTACCTTTACCTCATCCCCTTTTCTTCTTTACTCATCTGGACTCCCTGGAGCACCACTTCTTGTACCAAGTAATATTCATTTCTCAACCTAAGAGATACTCATGTAAATGTAAAACAATAAATCTGTGATAAATGCTACTGCTTATTTTGTAATGAATGCCAGAAAGGAAAAGGTAGCGTGATATGATGGAGTATAATAGGGAGATAATAGGCAGACTAAAATAATTGGGGGGATGGTTTTAGAGAAGAAGAGGGAAAATGCCATTTAAGCTGAGATTTGGAGGATCAGCAGGAATTAGTGACAGAGGAATAGGGAAAGTGAGAGCTTCTTAGAGAGAGTCAGCTACATGTGAAAAGGCTCTGGTTTAGGAATGAACATAGCTGGAGAGAAATGAGTGAGGGAGATAGTGGTAGAAAGTAAGAAAAGAGAGGTATGCAGGGCTAGGTCATATATAGCCTTGTAAGTAATGTTAAGGAATTTGGGGAGAGAAATATGGAAGAGTTTTACATGACTGTGTCAAACTTTTCCAGTTTTTCCAGAACTCTGAACACATCGTTCCCCCTCACCCTCAACAATACAGCTTATATTTTCCACTGAAGAGAAAATAGAAGCAACTGGACAGGAACTTACTGGACTCCCAGACACCAGTCTAGAAAGTTATTATATCTGTACCAACACGTCCTGCTTCCTTCCTGGTGTGATTAATGGGCCATCGCTATGCCTGTTCGAGGCCAGTTCCCTACATGCCTTAGGTCCCATACCAAGAGACAGGGTTCATCAGATATTCAATTTTGGTTGTTTCTCCACACTTTTCCTCCAATTTGGCTTCTTTCCTTTAAAATCAAAGCATGCTAAGGACATACCTTTCATAAAAATACCTCCCTGTCCACTCTGTGCCCCCATCCAGCCAGGAACAAGATTATGGTAAGGCAGGGAGACAAGTCATACAAATGCAGAGTCAGTTTCTGTCTTAACTTAAATTTTTGGTATTTGTTCCTAATAGATTTTTTGCATTAATTTTGATGTTTAAAATATATTCAAATATCATTTATCTTAATTACTAGGCTTTTTGGTGTCCCTTTGAATTTTGTACCTGAGATAAATATCTTATTTGCCTCACTCTAGTCCTGTCCTATAGTAGTCCTAGCTACTCCTTTACCTCTCTCCTGTTTTTCATAGCCAAAAGTATTAAAAGGTTTGTCCATATTCATGCAAAAGATGCACATTCTCACAGAATCATTACCTCATTTCTTGTTCCTTGCTCTTGGAGGTTACCCATAAGTGCCAGCTTTAAAATGACTTTACTTCAAACTTAGAAGAAATAGGAAATATTCTATATACCTTAGCGATAGTTCTTAAGACACTAGAATAAAGTAGGATTTATTGTACCATAATGTGGGATACAAGACAATGATGTTATTAAAAATGAGGCAGGGTAGCTTTGGCTTCCAGAGTTTTATGCACAGACCACTCTGTTGCATTGGTTTCCAACTTGAAACAGAGAAGAATAGAGTCTTGTGTGCTCATTTTATTAAATTTTTCTAAACTAAACTTATTATTATAATTAATTTTTAAGTATGTCTTAATCAGTACATGTAAGTATCACTAAACTGAATTGACATAATTCTAAAGAAGGAAAAAAATCAGGCAGTATTTTACCTAGGCTGTGTCCAGATTTCTGACTAGACATTTCAGATATTAAAACAAGTAAACATGTCCTTGATGAAAGACTGAAAAGCAGTCTTTTTTCAAATTGAATACCTTATCAAACCAAGACAGTATTCTCTGTTGCTTAGGAATCTTCAGATTTAACCAAGTGTAGTGGGATGTTTATTAACTATATTTAGTATATTTAGTAGTTAACTTCCTAAATTATTATCTGAATGTGGGCCATAATCTGAGAAATAAATCAGTAAGCACATAAAAATTTAACAAAATTGTATCATGCCAGTTTCAGAATTTTATAAAAATTAGCATTAATCTCTTATCTATAATTAATGCTGATTATGTCATTGTCCATTGCAATAAAGTTAGTTTTCTCTTTCAATGTTCCTTGAAATATTAAATATAAAACTTGTTGTTTGATAACTATACACTTAAAATATAGATTAAAAAGGTGCCTTATAAGCTTCACAAACTGTAGGTCTTAATTAAGCAAAGAAACTATGAATTAGAAATTCAATTTAAAAATTAGGCAAATAGTTAAAGTAATTGTAATATGTTTTTATTTTCTTTTAATCACATTAATTAACTATGTGCATTAGAAAATTATCAAATTATTAACTAATTTGAGCATGATAATTTAAAACATAATGAATTACTCACATTAAAATTTAGATCTTTGAGACAGCTAGAAACCACACATGGCCCTCTGATTTTCATTAAATCCTCCTTATTCTCATTTTTTATTTTAAACATTGGCAAAAACGGGTGATAGTGTTGATAAACATATCCAATTATTTCTCCAGGAGGAGCCTCAACTTTTAGCTACAAAATATTAAAAAATGTAATATTAATCTTGTGAGATATGTTTGATTTGTAAGCAACACTGTATTTACTTATATGCTACCTTTTACTTAGCTTTTTGTGTATGTGGACAGAACTTTGTGAGTTTAAAGCATGACCTATATTTGGGAATGGACATGGAAGTAAAAAAGGATTTAGTTGTTGAAATCCCTGAGTTGAGATCTGATGCTGCTGCTCACTAACCACATGATATATGGACAAGTCACTCACCTCTCTGAAATTAATTTTCCATTTGCAAAAGAGGGATAATAATAATCTTTAGGTGCTTATGAGGATCACTTTTTAAATTTCCATGCCCAATAGATATGCCTTAAAAACGCCAATCACACCAAAACTGTTTATTATCCAACATGCCAAGGACTTTTGTACCTCTATGCCAATGCAAATATGAATTCATTGAAATTCTTCATGCTCATTGTGATTTAAAGCCCAGTTCATCAGAATCAATAGAGACTGATTCAATAAATTATGGCATATCATCCATATAATGGGTTATTATGCAGCCATTTATGAGAATGAGAAAGCTCTATACATACTGATATAATCTTCAAGTTAAAAAATTGTAGAAGAATATCTGCCAATTGTGTACCAAACACATCACACACATACACACACACATATATATGTATACATATATATAGCATAAATATGCATCTGTTATATAAATATTCATAGAATAATTCTGGAAGAATACCTTAACTCATAATAGCAGTTGCCTCTGAAGAAGAATACAGCAGACATAGGAAATAAGTGTTTGAGAGACATTGTTTTAGCTGAATAACTTTCTTTGCTAACTGACTTTCTTTCCCTTTCTTTCTTTCTCTCCCTTTCTTCCTTCTTCCCTCCCTCCCTCTCTTTTTCTCTCTGTCTCTTTCCTCCCTCCCTCCCTTCCTTCCTTCTTTATATATATATAAGTATTACTCTTTCAAAAAATAAATGGAGACTGTTAAGTCAAGATAGTGACAGTGGTGATGTAGTTTTTGAATCTTCTCAAAACCCTCATAAAAAGGATAGAACAAGTATGATACGTAAACAAAACCAAAGCACTGTCAAATTATTTATCAAAGTAGATGGAAAAATTATAGCCTCACATCTTAAAATACAAGTAGATGTAGTGAAACAAGTGACGGCAGCAAGATATTCCTGAGATCCAAGGAATCCAGACACCACTAACAAGTATTCATCACAAAAAGAAAGGGATCTCACTCAGAATAAAAGCTCAAAGGACCAGTCTGAGAAACATAGCTGAAAATGGGATGGAACTTCATAGCTCCTAATTTGTAGGCAGTATAAGAAGACTGTGGGAAGGTTGACTGGGGCTGAAGTTGTCTAGGCATAAGAACTTTTTACAAAATCATCCATCCAAGATTCCCTTTCATAACAAAGTTTTACACTGACAAGAAATTGCTGGAAGTAGAATAAAAACTGAGTAAGACAGGAAGATCTGGGATTAAAGGAAGAGAATTTCAGGTAAATGTGGAGGAGGTGTACAGAGAAGGTAAATCTGAAAAAGAACCAAGAAGCTATATTCCTAGCATTACACAATGAAACAGAAGGGAAATCCCTAGAACTCTACTATGAGAATCTCTTAAAATGATTCTGAAGATAAAAACTGGACGTGAGTCTACATTTGGAAAAGGGAATGGCACTGGTTGAGTTCCTTGATTTTTGTGGCTTCTTATTTGAGGTCTGGCCCCGGTCAGTGCTGCACGGGGTTGTGAAAAGTTTTTAATAACAGTTTCTACTTTAAGGATGTAGGACAAATTGTAGAAGTAAGAAATAATAAAAGATTAGAAGAAAAAAAAATCAAAGCAATAGGAAATGGACCAAAAAATAGAAAAAAAGTAAAACAAAGCTGATTCTTTGAAAGGATCAATAAAGTTCCCTAAACTAAGCATGAAAAAAGAAAGAAAACACAAATTACTACTGTCAGAAATGAAAAGGGGGCTATCACTACATAATATGCAAACTTAAAAGGACAATAAAGGAATATATTAACAAATTTATGCCAATTAATTCAATAACTTAGGTTAGACAAATTCTTTGAAAGACACAAATTATAAAAATGAACTTAAGGAGAAAAAGAAAACCTGACTACCCCTGTATATATTAAAGAAGTTTTTAATTTAAACCTAAAATCCTTCACACACCCACTATTACAGGCTAAAATAGCTTCACTGTTGAATATAATCAAATATTTAAGTAAGATATGATACTAATCCTACACAAACTCTTTCAGAAAAGAATAAGGAACATTTCCAACTTCCCTTATGAAACCAACATTATCCTAATTCCAAAGCCACACAAAAACTTAAAAGAATAATACAGACCTATATATCATACACATAAACACAAATTCTTAGCAAAGTGAATCCAGGAATATATAAAAAGAATAAGAAATATGTCCAAGTGGGATTTACCTCAAGAATGTAAGGTTGATTTAACATTTAAAAAAATCAATTGATGCAGTTCACATATTCACAGATTAAAAGAGAAAAGTCATATAATCAAATGAATAGATACAGAAAAATATTTGACAAAATACAAAGTTTATTTATGGTATAAACTCAGAAAACTAGGAATAAAAGGGATCCTCTGCAACCTAAGAAAGTATATCTTTAAAAAAACTACAGATAACCTCATACTTAAAGATTAAATCTTTTCTTCAAAATCAATAGAAAAGGCAAGACTATCCTTGCTTACTTCTGTTCAATATTATAATAGCGTTCTTAACCAGAACAAAATGGCAATAAATAAATATGACGTTTATACATATACACATATAAATAAAAAGCATACAGATAGCAAAAGAAGAAGTAAAACTCTATTTTCATATTATATAATTGAAGAAAACTTTAAGGAATCTGTAAAAACCTGCTAGAATTCATAAGTGATTTTTGGCAGTCAAAAGGTAAAGGATCAATAATCAAGGATCAATTGTTTTTCTATATATGAGCAACAAAAATGGAATGTTTAACTTGAAGATATTTTTAATTGTATCTAAAAACATGAAATACTTAAATTTAGTCCTAATGGAATATTTGTAAGACTAAGCACTGCAAACAACTACTGGGAGTTAACAATGAAGACCTAAATCTAAGGAGAAATGTACCATAGTCATTGAGCGGAAGACACAGTATTAGTTAGAAATCAATTCTTCCCAAAATTAATAAATCGGTTCAATGCCATCCAAATCACTATCTCAGCAGGAATCTTCAAGTAATATAAAAGATTCTTCTAAAACTTACATGAAAATTGCAAAGTACTTAACAGAGTCAAACAATTTTTAAAAGCAAACCAAAATTGGAAGGCTCATATTGGCTAGTATTAAGACTTACTCTAAAGTTAGGTAGTCAAGACAATGTAGTATTGGCATAGGGTACATATCTATGTATAGCTATATCTATAGATCAGTGGAACAGTGGAAGAGAGTAGATTCTAGAAATAGGTATACACATATATTGGCAATTTAGTTTCAAAGATATAAAAAGACAGTTATATGGAAAAGGGTAGTCTTTTTCAAAACATGGTGTTCAAACAACTGGATATCAAATTGAAAAAAAAGAAATCTCAAATCTTTCCTCACACGTGCACAAAAATTAACTCTAAATGGAACTAGACCTAAATATAAAATTTCTGGAAGAAATATAAGACACAGTCTTTGCTATTTTGTAATAGGCAAAGATTTCTTAGATAAGTTCTTAAAAGCATGGAGCATAAAAGAATATACATGATAAATTAGATTTTATCAAAATTGGAACCTTTTTTCCAAGGATAATAAAATGAAAATCTAAGCCATAAACCTGGACACAATATTGGCAGTACACATATCTGACAAAAGGCTTATATCCAGACTATCTAAAGAACTCTTATAATTCAATAAGACAAATTAGTTCATTTTAAAATGGGCAAAAGATTTAAACACTACATAAAAGATATTCAATAGCTAATAAGCACATGCAGGGAAATGCAAGTAAAAATCACAATGATACTTTAGAATAAAAAACTTAAAAAAATCTAAATTTCTTGTGACTTTCATAGCCTGAAAAATATTTACAGTGTTATGCATGAGTCTCATCCTGAAGGTATGAGATATGAATATATTTATAATTCTTTCTCTGACATATTTCATTCCAGACTATTCTTTGTAGCCAAACGCAACATATTAATTTTAATATACTGCCCTGTGTTGAGGCTTTTCTGAAGGAACTCAAATACATTCTAAATCACATTGTAGAAATAATATTTACTGACCTTTTGTAGGCAGCAGTTACTCCAGCAATAGCTCCGTCTTAGAGCTTTATGCATAGTAATGACATCGCATCCTACATTATCATAAATTGTCATGGTAAAAGGCCTTGAAGGTCCACAGAAGTGTCTGAGGAGACAATTACTTTTCTCTTCTGCAAAATAAATTCTCCGTCCTTGATTATTCATGACATCATATGTTTTGTTAGTTTCAAAAGGACCGAGGACTAAAGAATGAAACAATATGGTGATTTATTAATAAAACTGATGTGACTTGTATAAATTGCATATCAAATTATGTTCAAATTTGAGTAAGTTGGGTAATGTTGGGTAAGAAACCCCTTGGTTTTAAGCAACTTTCTTCACTAGTATCTTAGTTTCCCCATACAGAAAAATAAAAGAGATGGTAGCTATCCTCTGGTTCCTTTTACTACTAAAATTCCATGCATAGCTTTTTTGTATCATTTTTGAAATTCAGAGAAATTAACCTATAACTATTATGTTTTGAGTTACTTTAAAAATTACTCCTCTTCATCTTTTCCTTCCTATAGGGCATGAAAATGACTTTATTAGGTCTTCAGTCTGGCTAATAGAAACCAAGAAAAAATATTTCACTTATGCTAAATTAGGGGAGACAGTGAGCACTCTCATATATCATCCACATAAGATAATCAATTCACCTTTTTTTGCAAGAAAATGGAAATATTATCTTTTGTCCTAAGAATTTTACTTCTGTGATCAGGCAAACAAATCCTAAAATTTAAAAAACTGCTTTCTGCACCAAATATTCACTACGACACAACTTAGAAAAAATAAAATAAAATGGAAGCAAAGTAAATATTTAACAACAAAAGGCAATATGTATTATCCCTTCTTTAGAATTATTGGGTATCTATTTACAATGTTGGGTTTCACCATAGTAACCACAAAACAACAATCTATAATAGACATACACACGTTTACACAAAAAAAAGAATCCAAACACAACACTAAAAATAGTTATCAAATCACAAGAGAAGAGAACAAAAGAGAAAAGGAAGAAAAAAGATCTATAAATCCAAAACAATTAACAAAATGGCAATAGGAACATACATATCAATAATTGCCTTAAATGTAATTGGATTAAATGCTCCAACCAAAAGACACAGACTGGCTGAATGGATACAAAAACAAGACCCATATATTTGCTGCCTACAAGAGACTCACTTCAAATGTAGAGACACGTACAGAATGAAAGTGAGGTGATAGAAAAAGGTATTCCATGCAAATGAAAATCAAAAGAAAGCTGGAGTAGCAATACTTATGTCAGACAAAATAGACTTTAAAGCACTGTTACATGAGACAAAGAAGGACACTACATAATGACCAAAGGATCAATCCAAGAAGAAGATATAACAATTGTAAATATATATGCACCCAACATAGGAGCACCTCAATATATAAGGCAGATATTAACAGACATAAAAGGAGAAATGGACAGTAACATAATAATAGTGGAGGACTTTAACACCCCACTTACATCAATGGACAGATCATGTAGACAGAAAATCAATAAAAAAACCCCACAGGCCTTAAATGACACACTAGACCAGATGCACTTAATTGATATTATAGAGCACTCTATCTGAAAGCAGCAGAATATACATTCTTTTCAAGTGCACATGGAGCATTCTCCAGGATAGATCACATGCAGGGCCACAAAGCAAGGCTTCGTAAATTTGAGAAAATTGAAATCATATCAAGCATCTTTTCTGACCACAACACTATGAGGCTAGAAATCAACTGCAGGGAAAAAAAAAAAACTGCAAAAAACACAAACCCATGGAGGCTAAACAATATGTTACTAAACAACCAATGGATCACTGAAGAAATCAAAGAGGAAATCTAAAAATACCTAGAGATAAAAGAAAATGAAAACAAAATGATCCAAAATCTATGGGATGTAGCAAAATCAGTTCTAAGAGGCAAGTATATAATGATACAATCTTACCTCAGGAAACAAGAAAAATCTCAAATAAACAACCTAACATAATTCCTAAAGCCACTAGAGAAAGAAGAACAAACAAAACCCAAAGTTAGTAGAAGGAAAGAAATCATAAAGATCAGAGCAGAAATAAATAAAATAGAAACTAAAAAACAGTAGAAAAGATCAATGAAACTAAAAGCTGGTTCTTTAAAAAGATAAACAAAATTGATAAACCTTTAGCCAGACTCATCAAAAAAAAAGGGGGTGGGGAGAGGGTCCAAATCAATAAAATCAGAAATGAAAAAGGAGAATTTACAACCTAAACCACAGAAATACAAAGGATCAGAAAAGACAATTATGAGCAACAATTATGTCCAATAAATTGGACAACCTAGAAGAAATGGACAAATTCTTAGAAAGGTACAATCTCCCAAGACTGAAGCAGGAAGAAATAGAAAATATGAACAGACCAATTATCAGTACTGAAATTGAATCAGTAATTTAAAAACTCCCAACAAGCAAAATTCAGGACCAGATGGCTTCAAAGGTGAATTTTACCAACATTTAGAGAAGATTTAACTAATTCTGAAACTAATCCAAAAAACTGCAAAGAAAGGAACACTTCTGAAATCATTCTATGAGGCCACCATCACCCTGATACCAAAACCAGACAAAGATATCACAAAAAAGAAAATTACAGGCTAATATCACTGATGAACATAGATACAAAATCCTCAACAAAATACTAGCAAACCGATTCCAACAATACATTAAAAGGATCATACACCATGATCAAGTGGGATTTATCCCAGGGATGGAAGGATTTTTCAATATCCACAACTCAATCAATGTAATACACCACATTAACAAATTGAAGAATAAAAATCACATGATCAACTCAGTAGAGGCAGAAAAAGCTTTTGATAAAATTCAATATCCATTTATGATAAAAACTCTCCAGAAAGTGGGCATAGAGGGAACATACCTCAAGATTAATAAATGTCATATACGACAAACCCACAGCTAACATCATACTCAGTGGTGAAAAGGTGAAAGCATTTCCTCTAAAATTAGGAAGAAGACAAGGATATCAACTCTCACCACTTTTATTCAACATAGTTTTGGAAGTCCTAGCCACAGCAATCAGTGAAGAAAAAGAAATAAAAGGAATCCAAATTCGAAAAAGAAGTAAAACTGTCCCTGTTTGCAGATGACGTGATGCTATACATAGAAAATTCTAAGAAAGCTACCAGAAAACTACTAGAGCTAATCAATGAATTTGGTAAAGTTGCAGGATACAAAATTAATATACAGAAATCTGTTGCATTTCTATACACTAACAACAAAAGATCAGAAAGAGAATTTAAGGAAATAATCCCATTTACCATCACATCAAAAAAATAAAATACCTAGGAATATACCTACCTAAGGAGACAAAAGACCTGTACTCTGAAAACTATAAGATGCTGATGAAAAAAACTGAAGATGACACAAACAGATGGAAATATATACCATGTTCTTGGATTGGAAGAATCAATATTGTTAAAATGACCATACTACCCAAGGCAATTCAATGCAATTCCTATCAAATTATCAATGGCATTTTTTCACAGAACTAGAACAAAAATTCTAAAATTTGTATGAAAACACATCACCCTGAATAGCCAAAACAATCTTGAGAAAGAAGAATGGAGCTGGAGGGATCAAGCTCCCTGACTTCAGACTATACTGCAAAGCTACAGTATTCAAAACAGTATGGTACTGGCACAAAAACAGACATATACATCAATGCAGCAGGATAGAAAGCCTAGAAATAAACTCACACACTTGTGGTCAGTTAATGTACAATGAAGAAGGCAAGAATATACATGGAAAAAAGACAGTATCTTCAATAAGTGGTATTGGTAAAACTGAACAGCTACATGTAAAGGAATGAAATTAGAATATTCTGTAACACCGTATACAAAAATAAACTCCAAATAGGTTAAAGACCTAAATGTAAGATCAGATACTATAAAACTCCTAGAGGAAAACATAGGCCAAACACTCTTTGCCATAAATCGCAGCAAGAAGTTTTTTGGATCTGCTAGAGTAATAGAAATAAAAACAAAAATAAACATATGGGACCTAATTAAACTTACAAGCTTTTACACAGCAAAGGAAACCATAAGCAAAATGGAAAGACAACTTAAGGACTGGGCGAAAATATTTGCAAATAATGCTACTGACAAGAGACTAATTTCCAAAATATACAAACAGCTCATACAGCTAAATATCAAAAAAAGAACAACTCAATTAAAAAATGGGCAGAAGATCTAAATAGTCATTTCTCTAAAAAAGACATACAGATGGCCAACAGGCACATGAAAAGATGTTCAATATCACTAATAATGAGAGAAACGCAAATCAAAATTACAATGAGGTATCACCTCACACCTATCAAATGGCCATCTTTAAAATGTCTACAAATGATAAATGCTGGAGAGGGTGTGGAGAAGAAGGAACCCTCCTACACTGTTGGTAGAATGTAAATTGCTACAGCCATTATGGAGAACATTATGGAGGTTCCTTACAAAACTAAAAATAGAATTACCATATGATCCTGTAATCCCACTCATGGGCATATATCCGTAGAAAACTCAGCATCACTAATTATTAGAGAAATGCAAATCAAAACCACAATGAGGTATCACCTCAAACCAGTTAGAATGGCTATCATTAAAAAGTCTACAATGACAAATGGAGAGGGTGTGGAGAAAAGTGAACCCTCCTACACTGTTGGTGGGAATGTAAATTGGTAGAGCCACTTTAAGAGCTCCTTAAAAAACTAAAAATAGCGTTGTTGTATGATCCCACAATGCCACTCCTGGGCATATATTTGGAGAAAGCTCTAATTCAAAAAGATACATGCACCCCAATGTTCATAGCAGCACTATTTACAATAGCCAAGACATGGAAGCTACCTAAATGTCCATCAGGGGATGAATGAATAAAGAAGATGTGGTGTGTATATACAATGAATACTACTCAGCCATAAAAAGAATGAAATAATGCCATTTTCAGCAACATGGATGGACATAGAGATTATCATATTAAGTGAAGTAAGTCAGACAAAGACAAATAACATATGCTATCACATATATGTGGAATCTAAAAAATGATACAAATGAATTTATTTACAAAACAGAAATAGATTTACAGACATAGAAAACAAACTTATGGTTACCAATGGGGATGGCGGGGCAGGGATGTGGAGAGACATAAATTAGGAGTTTGGGATTAACATATACACACTACGATATATAAAATAGGTAAACAAAAAGGTCCTACTGTATAGTACAGGGAATGATACTCAATATCTTATAATAACCTATAATGGAAAAGAATCTGAAAAAAATATATAGATAGACATGTATAATGAATCACTTTGCTGTACACTTGAAACTAATACAACATTGTAAATTAACTATATTAAAAATATTTTTAATGTTGGGTTTTAAGATAAAAATAACAAAAATATTAACATTAAGTGAATAAATATATAAAATTCATGGACAATGATTAAAAGTGATTTCAAAAAACCTCATCAAAGGAATATTTTTAAAAAGCCTTCAGAAAAAATTTATCAGTAGTTGTACATGGATGATTATCTCCCACTTTTCTTAATTTTAAATGTTCTTTAGTGAGTATATGTTTAATGAGTATATATTTCTCTAATATACATTTAACATTTTATTTTGTTAACCTTTGAAACTAATAGTTACAGAATTTCCTCACTTTTTAATGATTAATGTGCAAATGAGCATAATTATGTTTTCATATTGTACCAACATATTTGAAAGGTATTTATTTTGATGTAACTTTCACAGAAAAATCATGATTCAAAATTTATGAAAAGAAATCTTCTGACCGCCTTTTAAATTTAATTTCTTTTTATTATTAGGAATTATATATGCATGGCACAAATTTAAAAATGCAAAAACAGTATAAAATTAAAAATAATTCTTCCTTCCAGGCTTACTCTATTTCTTCTTCTTTCTCCAATTTCACACGCATTCTTCTAGAGATATCTCAAACATATGCAAAGCCTAAATGTATTTTGCACACACACACACACACACATACACACACACATACTCACATGCTAACATATGCACTACTTTGTAATTGCTTTTTATACTTAGCAATATATCTTGGAAATATTCCTGACAATTTTGTAGAGCTGTCTCCTTCTTTTAAATAACTGTACAGTGTTAGATTATGAGAACGTATCATTTAGAGCAGTAGTTCTCAAATTTTAGCCTGCCTCAGAACCATCTGGAGGGCTTGATAAAGCACAGACCCCATCTCTTGATTTGGTTATTTAGTGGGTCTATGATAAAGCCTGGGAATTTGATAGTTCTGACATGTTCCCAGAAGATGTTGATGCTGCTGGTCTGGTGACCATACTCTGAGAATCACTAGTTTGGAGAACTAGTTTCCCATAACATAGATGGTTAGATTTTTCTCAATATTTTTGCTATTTTTGTTGCTACTGAAATTATAAGTAACTGTAGCTGTTTCTGTCCTGTGAGTTCCCACGATTGGTTTCTCCCTATCTCATGACTTTTATTACTTCATACTGTGATTTTATTTAAGTATATTAACTCTCACATTTTAGGGCAAGCCCTTCAGGGCAAAGCCAGGTCTGACTCATTTTTGATCCTTTCAAAATGGTAACACATGGCTTGTTCATTATAGGTACTCAGTGGGGATTCTGAAATAAATTGTCTTACATAAAAAAAAAGCATTTAGTGTAAGGTGGCAAGAAATGTACCCGCCCCCAGCATTAATTCATAATACACCTAGGGCTTCCCTGGTGGCGCAGTGGTTGAGAATCTGCCTGCCAATGCAGGGGACACGGGTTCGAGCCCTGGTCTGGGAAGATCCCACATGCCGTGGAGCAACTAGGCCCGTGAGCCACAACTACTGAGCCTGCGCGTCTGGAGCCCGTGCTCCGCAACAAGAGAGGCCGCGATAGTGAGAGGCCCGCGCACCGCGATGAAGAGTGGCCCCCGCTTGCCGCAACTAGAGAAAGCCCTCGCACAGAAACGAAGACCCAACACAGCCAAAAATAAATTAATTAATTAATATAATACACCTAAATTGGAATGCTTTTGTGAATTAAATAAAACCCTAAATGCCTATTTTAGTCTTAGATCCTCTAATGTCGATGAGAAAGGTCATCAGTGGTGATAATACTATTTTTTTAAACTAAACATTCAATTTCATTTTATTTACATGTACTATAGCATCATCTACATGAAAGAAATATTTGTACTAAGTTGAGATAAAGGTAAACAGTTGAATTCTTATTTTTTTAAAAAATATTTCTGCAATTTTATTTTTCTCATCCCTCTTCTTTTTTTTAAAATTTATTTTATTTTTGGCTGCCTTGGGTCTTCACTGCTGCATGCGGGCCCTCTCGAGAAGCGGTGAGCGGGGGCTACTCTTCGTTGTGGTGCACAGGCTTCTCACTGCAGTGGCTTCTGTTGTCACAGAGCACGGGCTCCAGGCGCACGGGCTTCAGTAGTTGTGGCTCGCTGGCTCTAGAGCACAGGTTCAGTAGCTGTGGCGCACCAGCTTAGTTGCTCCACGGCATGTGGGATCTTCCTGGACCATGGCTTGAACCCATGTCCCCTGAATTGGCAGGCGGATTCCTAACCACTGCGCCAGCAGGGAAGCCCCTAAACAGTTGAATTCTAATGGACAGTTTAACTTCTCAGACTAGGGAGTGGAATTGGACTGCCCATTACTTTACCTGCATTCTGCTTCTACTAGCAGAACTCCTGAAAAATTTGGAATCATTGCTTCTCTGAAATACCTGTATTTGAGGAATTCAGGATGGGCAAAACCTTTCAGGAAATAGACCTACTGCTTAGTAAGACTAATACAGACTAGAATTTTCAGGTGTAATCTGCAGGCAATATCTTTCTCCCTCCCTTCCCATGAGAAGACTACGATCACATTCACGGTTTTATCATCTAAAGACCTTCTATATAATCGCTTCATATATCAAGGTTTAGCTATCCTCAGACATAAGAAGCACTTCAAGGGAATTCCCTGGCAGTCCAGTAGTTAGGACTCTATGCTTTCACTGCCGAGGGCCCGGGTTCAATCCCTGGTGGGGGAACTAAGATCTCACAAGCCGCGCGGTGCAGCCAAAAAAAAAAAAGCACTTTAATTTATAGGGGTTGGTAGAACTATAGCAAAACAAGGTACATATTCAAGAATTAATATACCAGTGCATTTGGTACATACCTTCCAGAAGATCAAACCGTTGACACACACGTAAGTGATTTATCTATTACAGTAGAAAGTAAACATAGGTGGTATGAAGTACTCAAACTAAATTTAAAGCACATAAAAATACATATATACATTAATACTTCCATTTAGGATATTTAAAGTAATTGATTCATTATCAACATCTCTTATTTTTTCTGTCAAATGTCATAACATTATACTAGTCTAAGTGTGAAGTTTTAAAATTTTTTACCATAGAAAAAGGAAATGAAAAAATATTATCAGATAGTCTCTAAAGTGTATTCTTTTTGCTCCATTGTTAATGTACTCAATATTTTTGTTCACAAAAAATTTTTAAAGACTTTTATTAAAAATATTTTTGAAATTCAGAGAGAAATAGCTATACTGTAATTTGAAGTAAAAAGTTTAATGTAGTTTTTACCCATATTCAAAAATGACTTATTAGATTTATATTATTGTTTGCAACAAGTTTATAATTAAGCATTGAAAATGTAAACAACCTTTTTAAGAAGGAACATGCATACTGTTTCATTTTTAAAGCATTAAAAAATAAGATGTGGCCAATAATTAGTAATGTGAAATGCCAAAGTTAATTAAGTATTCAAAGACAGCACTACAGGAAATTAAATCAGAATTGATAGCATAAACAAAAATAGTAATTCCGTGTCATTAAATTTGGTAGAGAACAGAGATGTTTTCCTAATATTAGTGTTCATATTTTACATTTGCATACCAGGCTTCTACTATCTAAGCAGTTAGATGAACTGAAGAGCCGTTAAGTCATTTTTACCTACATTCCTCAAATCCAGTTTCCTATTTTAAAAAGTAGGTATTTATTTTTAAATAGGTTTCCCAGGAAGTACATTTATAAATAACAATGTTATATTGCAGCTGGCCCTGGAATGACATGGTTGAACTGCTAGGGTCTGCTTATATGTGGATTTTTTTTTTGAGTAACTCTACAGACATCACTCCGTACTCCTGTTTCTGCATCCACAAATCCAACCAACCTCATATCCAGAGGGCAGACTCTGGGACTTGAGCACCTTCCAGTCTCGGTATCTGCAAGACTGGTCCTGAAACCAATCCCCCAGTGGATACTGAGGGACAACTCTATTTAAATTATAAGTTCACTACCTCAATCAGAAATTAAAATTAAGTAAAATGTAAAATTTTTAATGTTACAGGTATAGTATTTTAATCTATAGCCAAAATATTTTCCAGTAACACAAATTATATTTTGAAGCTATCTAAATTCATGTTATTTTCCATCAACTAAATTAAGAGACATATTATCATACCTGAGTCAAATATTCCAATCCAGGTGGACAATTGGGTATTGACCCTGGTGTTTGCATCCATTGTATCGTGGGTTGTATATTACAAAAATCCATAATCTAGATTATATAAATGCTTGAGACTGTGACAGATTGGAGAGATTCCTCCTTTTGTCTTCAAAATCTAACATTACAGAAAAATAATATTGTTAGAGACAGGAATCAACTTCAATTTCAGGTTTAGTTTTTCTTCATTTAATGGTAAATATTAAATTAAATGGTGAACATCATCCATACTTTATTTTTTAAAGTGTTCTCAACTGAAATATTTATGGTTTTATTTACAGAGTCTATCTCTCAATAAAAACCATAAAGGAACCTCAGGAATACAAGAAGTCCCAGCTAATACGAGAGTAGTAAACTCAGTGTAAATTGTTACACACATTCCTATGTGGCCTTGATCTATTTAAATACCATTAAATCTTTAGGTTCAGAATCATCTGACAATGACTGGATGAAATGTTTTCCTCCAAGGTTGAAGGATGTGTTATGGTGGACATGAAAACATTTTATCCTGCATAAAAAACATAAAATTTTTAAAATGAGACTTGGGGAGCTATCTAACTCTAGTGCCGTGATTCTAACAAACTTAGAACAAATATATATGGAGTCAAAATTTTCTAATTGGCCCTGATTAAATTCTCATTATTCTCTGTATTTTCCTCAGCTTGCATCAGGATTAAATTTATGAAATAAATTTACAAACCCGTGCTTCCAGCTCAAAGTCTAAGAAGATGATTCTAACAGTGACTATAAATACATTAAAAGTATTAAAGGATTTACTTACTTTGTTTTGGGGCAAATATTGTAAGTTTTACTCTCATTCAGATACATTAAAAGAAGCAAACAAATAAGACATCACAACATTAATGCAAGACATGAATATCAGTCTTAATAAGAGAAAGATATATTTTGGAAAAATATTTATTACTGAAAACAAGAGTGAGTTTTCAATAATAGCTTGCATTACAAAGAATCAGGCTATGAAATGAGAGTTGAGGTAAAGAGAAGTGAAGAAAGGATCCTAGCGAAAGAGAGGAAAATGCAAACTTAAGAGCTATTTTCTTATTTTTTTTTCTTTCTTCTGTTTTTTACTTTAACATGATAACTATATGTTTAAATTTGGAGGTGACTATAAAATATTTTCCAGAGTGGCTAATCCATTCCTACTAGCAAAGTATGAGAGTTCTTATTTCTCTGCATCCTTGTCAGCACTTGTTACTGTCTGTCTTTTTTATTATAGCCATCTTAGTAGGTCTGAAATATCTCATTGTGGTTTTGACTTACATTATCCTAACAACTAATGTTCATGAGCAACTTTTCATGTGTTATTGGCCACTTGTGTATCTTCTTTGGAGAACTCTCTCTTCAAATTGTTGTGCATTTTTTGCTTATGTTATTTGTATTTTTATTGTTGAATTGTGAGAGTTTTTATACATTTTGGATTAAATCCCATTATAAAATATAAGATTTGCAAATATTTTCTCCCATTGTGTGGGTTGTCTTTTCACTTTCTTGATGTCCATTAAAGCATAAAGCATATAACTTTGATGTAGTACAATTTATCTTTTTTTGTTGTCATTTTTTGCTTGTACTTTATGTGTCATATCTAAGAAATCACTTTATAATCCAAAATCACAATGATTTATTCCTCTTGTTTTTCTAGTAGGGTTAATGTTTTAGCTCTTACATTTGGGTCTTTAATCCCTTTAGAGTTAAATTTTGTGTACACTGTGAGGTAGAAGTCCAACTTTTTCTTGTGCATACAAATATCTAGTGGTTCCAGCACTATTTGTTGAAGAGACTGTTTTTCCCCATTGAAGTATTTTGGCATCCTTGTTGAAAATCAATTGGCCATAAACATAACAGTGTATTTCTGGACTCTCATTCTGTTCCACTGATATATATGCCTATCTTATGTCAGTACTGTAGTGTCTTTTTTTTAAATTTAATCTTAATCTTTTTATATGAACTTGATTTGTTGTGGTGCCTCTATATATATATATATATATTTTTTTTTTTTTTTTTTTTTTTTACAGTGCTGTACTGTATTTTTCTTTTTTTTTGAATTTTATTTTATTTATTTTTTTATACAGCAGGTTCTTATTAGTTATCCATTTTATACATATTAGTGTATACATGTCAATCCCAATCTCCCAATTCATCACACCACCACCACCCCTGCCACTTTCCCCCCTTGGTGTCCATACGTTTGTTCTCTACATCTGTGTCTCTATTTCTGCAGTGTCTTAATTACTTTAGTTTGTAGTAAGTTTGGAAATGTACAAGAGTGAGTCCTTCAACTTTGTTCTTTTTCAAGATTGCTTTGGGTATTCTGGATCCCTTGAGTTTCCACATAAATTTTAGGGTTACTTTGTTAAAATATTTCCAAATATTTTATATGTTTAAATGAGAAATATACTTATTTTTTAAATTGCTATTACCAATATATTAATTTAGTATTTTAATAAATCTATTATTGTTTTATATATTGTATATAGATGTTTTTATATGTGTATTTTTAATGTTTCTTAATAAGTATAACTGTATTGATCTTTATAGACATATCACCAGAGAAAAAGTAAAACAACTGGATAAGTTGGTTGTCTTCCAATTGTTTTCTTAAAGAATCTCAACTTTAAATATTTGCCCTGGTCATGATTATTTCTAGTTTGATAAAGCAAGGTATAGCTGCCAGTGGACCTAAAATACAAACACTGTTTTTAAACACTCCCACAATATAAATGTTTCCTATATCACAGGTGTTCAATAACAGTAATAACTATCCAATTATATAAAATGGAAATCCTTCTGAGTTTTTAGAGAGAATGTAAATCCTGTATTTTGCTTCAAGCAAATATTATAGCTTTTTAATTCTGGAGATAATTTTGGACATTACTCCATGACATCAAACATCTTTTTTTCTAGGAGAATTGTAGTTGGTTCAGTGTGGGAACTAACATATCATTTCTAGATCAACCCTCATACTAGTTTTTTCCTTTTTTCTTTTTCCAACGTTATTGACATATTATTCACATATAACATTATGTAAGTTTGTTATACAGCATAATGATTTGTATTTCATATGTAATGCAAAATGATTACCACAATAAGATTTGTTATCACAGCCACCACCTCACATAATTACCTTTTTTGTGTATGATGAGAACATGTAAGATTTACTCTCTTAGCAAAATTCAACTATATGATACAGTATTGTTAACTATAGCCACCATGCTGTACATTACATCCCCAGAACTTATTAATCTTATAACTGCAAGTTTGTACTCTTTAAATGATATCTCCCCACTTCTACCTTCTGCCCCTAGCAACCACCATTCTACTCTATTAGTATGAGTTTGGATTTTTTAGATTCCACATATAGGTGAGATAATACGGTATATATCTTTCTCTGTCTGACTTATTTCATTTAGCATAATGCCATCGAGGTTCATGTATGTTGTTGCAAAAGTTAGGATTTCCTTCTTTTTTATGGCTGAATAATATCTTCTTGTGTATGTGTGTGTGTGTGTATATATATATATATATATATATATATATATATATGGCATATTTTCTTTCTTTTTTTTAAATTGAAATGTAGTTAGTTTCTGGTGTAAAACAAAGTGATTCATATATAAATATTCATTTTCAGATTCTTTTCCATTATAGGTTATTATAAGATATTGAATATAGTTTCCTGTGCTATAGAGTAAGTCATTGTTGTTTATCTGTTTTATATGTAGTATATAGTATATAGTAGTGTGTATCTGTTAATCCCAAACCCCTAATTTATCCCTCCTCCCCCTTTCTCCTTTGATATTCGTCTTTGTCTGTCTGACTTCACTTAGTATGATAATCTCTAGGTCCATTCATGCTGCTGCAAATGGAAATATTTCTTTTTTATATATACCACATCTTCTTTATCCATTCATCTGTCGTTGGACACTTAGGTTGCTTCCGTGTCTTGGCTTTTGTAAATAGTGCTGCTATGAACAATGGGGTGCATGTATCTTTTCTAATTAGAGTTTTTGTCTTTTCTGGATATATGCCTAGAAGTGAAATTGCTGGATCATATGGTAACTCTATTTTTAGTTTTTTAAGGAACTTCCATACTGTTCTCCATAATGGCTGCACCAATTTACATTCCTACCAACAGTGTAGGAGGGTTCCTATTTCTCTACACCCTCTCCAGCATTTATAACATTATTTTCTTTATCCATCCATCTGCCAATGGACACTTAGGTTGTTTCTATATCTTGGATACTGTTAATAATACTGCAATGAAAATAGTGGTGCAATAAAATGTTTTCCAAGATGGGTCACAAAACATGTCTTAGCAAATTTAAGAAGATTTAAATCATACCAAGTATCTCTTCCAACCACAATGGTATGAAAGTAGAAATTAATATCTGGAAAAGAGCTGAAAAATTCATAAATATATGGAGATTAAACATGCTCCTGAAAAACCAATGGGTCAAAGAAGAAATCAAAAGAGAAATAAAAAATATATATATCTTAAGATGTATGAAAATGGAAATACAACATACAAAAACTTATGGGAGGGCTTCCCTGGTGGCACAGTGGTTGAGAATCTGCCTGCCAATGCAGGGGACACAGGTTCGAGCACTGGTCTGGGAAGATCCCACATGCCGTGGAGCGACTAGGCCCATGAGCCACAATTGCTGAGCCTGCGCGTCTGGAGCCTGTGCTCCGCAAGAAGAGAGGCTGTGATAGTGAGAAGCCCGCCCACCGCGATTAAGAGTAGCCCCCACTTGCCGCAACTAGAGAAAGCCCTCGCACAGAAACGAAGACCCAACACAGCCATAAATAAATAAATAAGTAAATAAATTTTAAAAATTAACAAAAAACAAAAACAAAAAAAACTTATGGGATGCCGCAAAAGCAGTTCTAAGAGGGAAATTTATAGCCATAAATACCTACATTAAAAACTAGAAAAGTTTCAAATAAACATCTTCACTTTGCACCTCAAGGAACTAGAAAAAAGAACTGAGCCCAAAGTTCACAGAAGGAAGGAAATAACCAAGAGCAGAAATGAAAGAGATCAAAAAAAAAAGAAAAAAGAAAAATCAATGAAACTAAGAGCTGGTTCTTTGAAAAGATGAACAAAATTGACAAACCTTTAGCTTAGTTAACTAAGAAAAGGGAAAGGAATTAAATAAAGTCAGAAATGAAAGAGGAAACATTATGACTGATACCACAGAAATACAAAGGATTATGAGAGACTACAATGAAAAACTGTATGCCAAAGAAACTGGATAACCTAGAAGAAATGGATAAATTCCTAGAAACATACAATCTACCAAGACTGAATCATGAAGAAATAGAAAATGTAAACAATAAAGTATAAGGGGATAGAATCAATAATCAGAAACCTCTAATACAGGGCCAGATGGTTTCACTGGTGACTTACACCAAACATTCAAGTAGAATTAATGCCAATCTTTTTCAAACTCTTTCAGAAAACTGAAGAGCAAGGGATACTCCCAAACTCATTTTATGAAGCCAGGGTTACTCTGGTATCAAAGCCAAAGATACTACAAGAAAAGAAAATTACAGACCATTATCCCTGTTGAATACAGATGTAAAAATTCTCAATAAAATATTAGCAAACCAAATTCAATAGCACAGTAAATGATCATTCACCATGATCAAGTGGGTTTTGTCTCTGGGATATAAGGATGGTTCAACATATGCAAAACAATAAATGTGACACACCACATTAATAGAATGAAAGATAAAATTTATATGATCATCTCAATAGATGCAGAAAAAAAATTTGAAAAAATACATCTTTTAAAAATAAAAACACCGTAAATTGGGTATAGAAGGCATGTACTGTAACATAAAAAAGGCCATACAGGGCAGGAATGAAGACGCAGACATAGAGAATGGACTTGAGGACATGGTGGGGAGGACACAGCTGGGATGAAGTGAGAGAGTAGCATTGACATGTATACACTACCAAGTATAAAATGGATGGCTAGTGGGAAGCTGCTGCATAACACAGGGAGATCAGCTCAGTGCTTTGTGATGACCTAGAGGGGTGGGATAGGGAGGGTGGGAGGGAGGCTCAAGAGGGAGGGGATATGGAGATATATGTATACATATAGCTGCTTCACTTTGTTGTACAACAGAAAATAACACAACATTGTAAAGTAATTATACTCCAATAAAGATATAAAATAAATAAATAAATAAAATAAAAAAGGCCATGTACAACAGCCCACAGCTAACATCATATGCAACAGTGAATGGCTGAAAGCTTTTTCTCCAAGATCAGAAAGATGACAAGGATGCTCACTCTCACCAGTCCTATTTAACATAGTACTAGAACTAGTAGCTAAGCAGTTAGGCAAGAAAAGTAATAAAAAGCATCCATGTTGGAAATGAAGAAACAAAATTACCTGTTTATAGATGACATGATCTTACATATAGAAAACACTATACTCTAAAAACTGTTATAGCCAGTAAATGAATTTAGTAAAGTTGCAGGATACAAAATTGACATACAGAAATCAGTTACATTTATATACACTAACAACAAACTCTCTGAAAGAGCTATTAAGAAACAATCCCATTTACAATAATAAAATATTTAGGAATAAATTTGACCAAGGAGATGAAAGGCCTGTACCCTGAAAACTATAAGACATTGATGGCACAAATTGAACAAGGCACAAATAAATGGAAAAATATTCCATGTCCATGAATTGGAAGAATCAATAGTGTTAAAATGTCCATACTACCTAGAACAATCTATAGATTCAATACAATCCTGCTAAAAATTCCCATGACATTTGTCACAGAAGTTGAAAAAACAATCCTAAAATTTTCATGGAACTACAAAAGACCCTGAATAGCCAAAACATTCTTGAGAAAGAAGAACAAAGTTGGAAGCATCATGCTTCCTGATTTTAAGCTATATTAAAAAGCCATAATAATTAAAACAGTATGGTATTGGCATACAAGCAGGCAGGCTGCCAATATCACACAATAGAAAAGGAAAGCCTTTTAGCAAATACTTGATGAGTAGTAGTTCTGTTTTTTTTTGGCTGTGCCTCGCAGCTTGTGGGATTTTAATTCCCTGACCAGCGATTGAACCCTGGCCCTTGGCAGTAAGAGCGCGGAGTCTTAACCACTGGACAGCCAGGGAATTCCCCTGATGAGTAGTAGTTCTTAAACTTGGGTCTTACGACCGTGGCTTGGAGAGGCTAAGTAAATTCTTCAGGGTCACACAGGAAAGATGGCATGGGGATCCCAACCCCAGGCCCTCAGGCCATCTTAACCATTATGTTCAGTTGCCTGTTATGGTTAATTGTTATATTTAATTGCCTTTTGAAATGATATATACATACATATGTGTATATGTATGTGTATATATATATGTGTATGTATATATTTAATATAAAATATTAAATGTCTTAAAATTCAGAGCTATCATATGCGACTCGAGGAGGTTTGGGGAAGGGACTGGGATTTGGTATGGGCCTTGAAGGATGGGAAGTGTTTCAATAAAATGCTTCAATAGAATGGAAATGGAGCATCTCATGAAGGGGGAACAGGATAAGCAAGGTGAGGAGGTGGGAAAATGCAGAGTTCCTGTAGGAGAAGAGTGACGGGGAAGACCGGAAGGGTAGGTGGGGCGATGGTCTTGTAACCAAAGGTCTTGTGTTGTTTTATTTCCACTGTGTATACCAGTATGTCATGTCTGTCAATAAAGAGGAATCTAAATAGAAAAAAAAAAAAAAAAAAAAAAAAGAAAAGGAAAGTCTCATCAATAAATGGTCTTGGGAAAACTAGATATCCACATGCAAAAAATGAAACTGAATGCTTATCTTACACCAGTCATAAAAATTAACTCAAACTGAATCAAAGATATAAATATAAGACCTGATATTATAAAACTGCTAGAAGAAAAAAATAGGGGAAAATATTCTTGGTATTGGTTTGGCAATGATTTCTTGGATAAGCTACAAAAGCACAGGCAACAAAAACTAAAATAAACAAGTGGGACTACATTAAACTAAAGAGCTTATGCATAGCAAAGGAAATAATCAATAAATTGAAAAGGCAACTAACAGAATGGGAGAAAATATTCATAAACCATATATCTGATAAGGGACTAATAATATCCAAAATATATACAGAACTCATACAATTCAATATCAAAAAAGCAAATAATCCAATTTAAAAATGGACAAAGGACCTGAATAGACATTTTTCCAAAGAAGACATACAAATGGCCAACAGGTATATGAAAAGGTGCTCAATATCACTAATCATCATGGAAATGCAAATTAAAAACACAATGAAATACCACCTCACATCTCTTAGGATGGCTTTTTATCAAAAACACAAGAGATAACAAATTTTGGCAAGACTATGGAGAAGATGGAAGACTTATACACTGTTGGTGGGAATGTAAATTCATACAGCCTATGAAAAACAGTATGAAGCTTCCTCAAAAAATTAAAAAAAAAAATGAACTACCATATGATAAAGCAATTCCAATCCTGGGTACATATCCGAAGGAATTGAAATCAGTATCTCAAAGAGATCTGCACACCTATGTTCAATGCAGCATTATTCACAATAGCCAAGATATGGAAACAACATAAGTGTCCATCAATGAATACATGGATAAAGAAGATGTGAGATATCTATATAGATATTTTTATCCTATACAATGGAATATTATTCAGCCATGAGAAAAAAGGAAATCCTGCCATTTGTAACAACATGGATATATCTTGAGGCCATTATGCTAAGTGAGATAATTCAGACAGAGAAAGGCAAGTACTGTATGATGTCACTTATATGTGGAATCTAAAAAACCAACTTGTAAAAAACCAGAGAGTAGAATGGAAGTTACTGGGGGTAGGGAGTTGGAGAACTGGGGAGATGTTGTTTATAGGTACAGTCTTGCAACTAGTAGATAAATAAGTTCTGGAGACTAATGCACAATATATAGTGATTATAGTGAACAATACTGTAGTGTAAACTTCAAAATTGCTAAGAGAGTAAATCAATTATTCTCAACACAAAAGGAAATGATAATTATATAATTTAATATAATTTAGTCTTTACTGACCTTTTTCTGGAGGGAAATATCTTCTGACAGCCCTATTAGGGATTCTGAGGCTTTCTCAGACCTTTCTATGAACATGTCCGCTCCACACTTCTTGTTCCCTGTTGGGGGTAATTCTTAAGATTTTATGCCTTCTCTTTATCCTGCAAAGCCAGGCCAGGTATTGACAACCTCTTGTTTGCTTTCCCTAGGCTGGTGTTGAATGCTCAAGTTTGTGTGATTTTTTTTTTTCCAGACTTGTATTGTCAGGCTTCCTTTCTGTGTGTACTCACTAGCCATCTCCAAATATTCACTCTTGCCACCTTTGGCGGCATGCACAGGAGCTGGCCAGAGGGAAGGGATGTGAGTAGGTGAGGCACATGAAGTATTTGGGGTGCCTGTGGGCCAGTTTGGTGGGATCTGCAGGTGAGGTGTCCCCAAGGGCTAGTGGGTGGGCTACCTGATGGAGTCTGTGATGCAGTTTATAGGATCCATGCCCTTTTGCTGTCCTCCAAGAGCTCTAGCTACAGTTCTCCCAGCTGCCCCCTCATTGTTCGACATACCTCAGTATTCTGGATAGGTTTGTCTCTTTGGCAGCTTCCTGCACATCTGGGAAAGCTAGGTACTCCCTCTCATGCCCAACTTTGCTCGGTGGGAAAAATCATAGCCAGGAATGTCTCCCTTGGTACTGAGCTTTGCTGCCTTGGGGAACAGGTGATGTGGGTAAAGTGAAATCCTTCCTCTTACCCTCTTCAATGTGCCCAATCTCTGATATATATATATATTTTTTGCTCCTACAGTGTGCTGGAATATCTCTGCTTAACTGCTGGGCTTTCACAAAGGCATTCTCATTCATGGGTGACTGTCAAAATCAGTCTTCTTTGGGTGGAATATGTCAGAAAACTGTGATTTTGCCACTTCAATAACATCATTCTCCTCTCATCCCAGTTTTAAAGATCAAAAAGTATGCGCCTCAGAGATGTTTTGTTGTCATTTAGATTTATAAATAGAGAAGCTAGAGATAACACCCAGGTATCCTGAAGAAGAGGAAGAGCAGGAGTCACTGTGATGGACCACAAAATGGGGGCAGGGAGTGTGGATGGAGTAACTGTATCAGGACAGGAGAGAAGAGGCTCATGTAGGGGCAGATGTATTTTATATATGTGGCTACTTATAATTCAGAAATAAGATGGGGCTGCAGATTTGTTACTCATGAGCTATGATAGCTGTTTTTCTGTTCTCCAGATATAAATATAAATCTCTGCTTCCAACTTTTGATATTGAACACTTGAGTGGGAATCTCAGAGACTTGTCCTAAACCCAGGAAAGTGGGCATTGTCTCCAGAAAGGGAGCAAGATTTTCACTTATATCAGAACATCAGCAATGAACCATTGGCCAAGTTATAGATCCTTTTGCCTGAAGACTACCATTTCCTAATGTAAGTTTTAAAATCTTCAGTAGGTCATGAATAGGACCATAGACTTAAAGAAAGGGCAGACATCAGTTATGGTGACCAACAGTTGGAACACATTAGTCCCTGGAAAAATTCCACATGAAATGGCTACCTGAGAGGTGAGTTTCAGGAGGCTTGATCCTCTGTCTGGCCCACATCAACAGCCTCTCAAAGCTACTGTGAGGAAGAGTCTAAGATGGGACATCCAAACAGCCATAACAATAAACATTCCATTCAGAACTTTGAAGCTACTTAGTTCTGTGAATACTCACATGTGTACTAGGATGTAAAGCTGATGATTTGCCTGCAGTTCTGGGATGGCAGTGGAGGGACAGGGTGGAGTGCCAAGCACTACACACACTTAATTTGAATAACTGACCAAGTTGGGGCCACTTCCTCGTGGGTTTATTGGTAGTTAAAGGCCCTGCAACTCTATGTTGAACAATGATCATAGCATTTTAAAAATTATATTATAGTCCATAAAATGGTTTAAGAGTATTGCATGTAGTCTTCTGTTGTACTGATTTCCCTTTTTTGCATCTGTGCAGGGGGATGTTCTTGAGAAGCCCCTCTTCAAATATATATGAAAGGGAGAAAGACTAAGTGGAATGTGAATTAGGACATCACATTTGGTATCAGGCTTTGGGTAAGGGAAAAGGTAGAGACTTTGGTATCTCAAAACAGAACTGAAATATATTCAAAACGGAAGAGAGAGAGAGCAACTTCACTGCATGAGGACCTGAAGCAGAGTGATAGGGATACTATGGTGAGCTTCTCTCGTGCATGAGCCTATTTGCTAACCTTAGCTATGGTCAACACAACACACTCGTAAACCCCCTTGAACCAAGGGATGGGGCTTGTTAAGTGGATGTGAGCATGAAAGACCACCTTGTCTCTGCCCATGATGTCAATGAAGCACTGGTGCGGGTATTCCCTGAAAATAGGGGCAGAGGTTTAGCAATTCTCACTCTAGCTATTCAGGAGAGACAGACAAGTGCCCACTGCCCACTACAAGGGGAAAAGACTGTGATAAATGCTGCCACTCAGTAAAAGATGAAGCTAGTCCAAGAGGAACTGTGCTCCTCAGGTGGCTAACTTCTCCTGGAGGAAGATGAGAAAGGCTAATCAGGTACAGACCAAAAGCAACTCATAAGCCCTCAGCCAGATTAAAACATTGAAAACCTTTCCTTTTTCTGGACCCAGAAAGATCAAATGAGCATCCCAGAACTGTACCCTTTCGGCCCCAGTAACCTGCATCACAGGTTTCAGAGAACTGACATGAATAAGTAATTAAAGGAAATATAGAGACACTATGGCTTACTCAAAATCTAGTAAATTTCTACGCAAAAATGCATCACAAATAAAGTAAAAGAAAACCCACAATCTGGGAGAAGATATTTGCAATGCAAATAACTTATAAAAGATCGGTAACCTAAAAAAGAACTTCTTGAAATCAATAAGAAAAAGATAAGCAAACCAATAGAAAAAAAGATATAAATATGTAAAATGGTGATTCATATTAGAGGAAATATGGACATCCAACAAACAAATGAAACTATGCTCAACTTCACTAGAAATCTCAGAAATGCAAATTAAAACAACAATGAGATTCCTTATTAAAAATACCAGTTGACAAAAACTGACAATATCAAGATGTGGTGGGTATGTAAAGCAAGAGCAATGCTTTACGATCGCAAGACGATAAATTGGGATAACCGGCTTGGAGAGCAATATTACAATATCTCATGATAATGACGATGTTCATACCCTTCAAACCAGCAGCTCCAATGATAGGAATAGCCCCAGAGAACTTCTTCCATATGCATACAAGGAAACATGTACAGAAATACCCACTGCAATATTGATTATAGAGAAAGTTATTGTATTAGGGTTCTCCAGAGAAACAGAATGAGGGAGAGTACAGGGTGAAGGGGAGGGGGAGAGGGAGATTTTAAGGAATTGGCTCACATGATTGTGGAAGCTGGCAAGTCCAAAATCTGCAGGGTAGGCCAACAGACTGGAGATCTGGTGAAGAGTGGATCCTGCAGTCTGAGTCCAAAAGCAGTATGTTGGTCTCTCTTTGAGGAAGATCAGTCATTTTATTGAGGCCTTCAGCTGATGGATGAGGCTCCCCCATATCATGGAGGGTAATCTGCTTTACTCAAAGTCTACTGATTTAAATGTTACTCTCATCTAAAAAATACCTTCAAAGAGTCATGCAGAATAATGTTTGACCAAATATCTGGGTACTTTGGCCTAAAAGTGTTAACACAAAATTAACCATCATAGTTGGCAATCACCAAAATGCTCATCAAACACTGAACAGTTAAATACATTTTGTTATATTCAGAAAACAGAGTACTGTCTAACCATAAAGGTATGCAAACCAGAGCTACAAATATCAACGTGGACAAGCTACAAAAATATTAAATGAAAAATTCCAGTTGCAGAAGATGTATATTGTATGATGCCATTTATTTACTATTAAAACACATAAAAAGTAATACTATCTTTCATTTATGGATATATATATCAGAGAGAGAGAGAGACTGTTTGAAATATTTCATTCATGGGGCTTCTCTGGTTGTGCAGTGGTTAAGAATCCGCCTGCCAATGCAGGGAACATGGGTTCGTGCCCTGGTCCGGGAAGATCCCACATGCCACGGAGCAACTAAGCCCCTGTACCACAACTGCTGAGCCTGCACTCTGGAGCCCGTGGGCCACAACTTCTGAGCCCGTGTGCCACAACTACTGAGGCCTGCGTGCCTAGAGCCCATGCTCCAACAAGAGAAGCCACAGCAATGAGAAGCCCACGCACCGCAGCCCCCGCTCGCTGCAACTAAAGAAAGCCCGCGCAGCAACAAAGACCCAATGCAGCCAAAAAAATAAATAAAAATAAAGTTCCCTTAAAAAAAAAAACCGTTTAAAAAAATATTTCATTCATGAAAGAGCCATGAATAGTATTATTCACTGAATAGAAAAAAGAATTGACAGAAGTATCTTGCCACTTATATTTGTTTTTCTTAAATAGAAGCTTTCGGTTTTATTTACATCCGTATGTATAGTTACTCTGTTTATGGGTGTTTTCAGTTACCTGAATGTCAGGGGTAATGGCATAATCAAAGTGGTTATTTTTCAATTTACAAAAGAACTAATCTCAATACATTTTCAACCTGGCTGAAGAGAACTCAGTTATTTTTGAAAGCATTCCTAGGTGAGTGTGTGATTGAGTTCCTATGAAGAATAATGGCCCTGCAAAGATGTCCACATCCTTAACCCAATGATATGTTACATATCAAGGGTGAATTTAACTGTGGGTGGAATTAACGTTACTAATCGAGTAAACTTAAAATAGAAGCATTATTTCTGATTATCCAGATGGGCTCAAGGTACTCCCCAGTGTCCTTTAAATGTGGGAGAGGGAGACAGAAGAATTGTAGTCAGAGATGGAGATGTTACAATGAAGGCATTTGCTGGTTTTGAAGATGCAAAGAGGCCATAAATCAAGGGATGTAGGTGACCTTTAAAGATGGAAAAGGCAAGGAAAAGGCACTATCTTGGTGCCTTCAGAAAGAATGAAAGTCTTCTAATACCTTGATTTTAATCTGGTGTATTTGTCTGTTTGGGATGCCATAACTAAATACCACAGATTGAAAAGCTTAAACACAGAAATATATTTTCTCACAGTTTTTGAGGCTGGAAGTCTGAGATGAAGGTGCCAGCATGGTGGACTTCTGGTGAGGGCTCTCTTCCTGGCTTGTAGAAGGCCACCTTTTCACTATGCCCTCACAAGGCCTTTCCTTAGTGTGTGTGTATGGATTGAGAGAAAGAGAGAGAGAGAGAAATCCTAGTCTCCTTATGAGGACATTAATCCTACAAGATCAGGGCCCCATTCATTTATCCTCATTTAACCCTAATTAGTTCCTTAGAGCCTCATCTCTAAATACTGTACAGTCACTTTGGGGTTAGGGCTTCAACATATGAATTTTGACGGGGACACAAACATACCATGATACACAGTAACTCATTTCAGACTTCTGACCTCCAGAACTATAAGATAATACATTTGTGTTGTGATAAAGCCACTAAGTTTGTGGTGGTTTGTTATAGCTGTGATTAAAACTAATATAGATTTTGGTATCTGGAAGTGGGGTGCTACTATAACAAGTACCTACACATGTAAAACTAGTTTTGGGATTTGGAAATGGTTAGAGGCTGGAAGAATTTTGAGTATGATTGAAAAAGCCAAGATGGTCTTAAATAGACTGTTCATAGAAATACAGACATTAAAGTCTCTGCTGGTCAGTACTCAGAAGGAAGTGAGGAGCATGGTAGAGAAGATGTGTACAGTCTTAGGGAATACCTACATCATCATGAACAGACTGATGGTGGAAATATGTATTTAAAGGTGCTGCAGCTGAGGGCCCAGATGAAAATGAAGAGCAAAGGAAACTAGAGGAAAGAGGATCTTTGTTATATAATGTCAGAAAGCTTAGCTAAATTGTGTTCTGTAGTAACTGTATAATAATTAATATTTTATACTCTATTTCTTAGTAAGTATATTTTACGGAGCCATTTTGAGAAAATATAAATATATTGTTTCTTCTCAAACTTTTAGAACTGGTTTTAGCAGCCATTAATGTTTTCCTCCTGGAATCAAAATTATTAGGATGATAATTGTCAAATGGTGATTTATTTTCTAATTCCATAATTTCTTCTACAATTTTTCGTTGGCTTCTACTGCAAAAGAGAACTTTCTCCCCTCCCTCCCTCCCTCCCTCCCTCCCTCCCTTCCTTCCTTTCTTCCTCCCTTTTCACTTTCCTTTCTTTCTTTTCTTTTTTGGAGCAGAAATGTTCTTAGAGAGCCTTGAAACATATTTAAGAATGTCTCATTATTCTAGCTACTGGATTAATGGTGGCTGTGTTTTCATTGTCATAAAATAATCATGAGAGAAAGTCATGATAATCATGATAAGTGATCTTTACTTACCCGACTCACTGGGTTGACATCCCTTATTCTCTCTGTAAAATCTACCCACAAAGCCCAAATTATGATGAATACATGTGATGAGCACATTAAGAGGATTATTAGTTCTGTAGTTTCTTGGGTACATCTGCTCTGACAAGTTGAGTTCTATTAAAAGTGATTTGTGTTTGTTCTTAAACAAATTTATACAAAATATATCTATAATCATAATTACAGAAAGTTAATAAATATTATTTACTACCTTGCTTAAATAGTTATAAAAAGAAATTGTTTCTAAGTTTCTGGAAACTTAGCTGAATTCGTGGAAATGCTTATTAATCTGGTCCCTAAAGTTGATTGCCACTGAGTTAGTTACAGTTGAGACAAATATGAATGAAATTGGTAGTAAAAATCTGGTATTCTTCACTAAGATAACTTTTCAAGTATCTTAAAATTTTGACTCTAAACAAAAGTAAAATGCATGTCTTTATGCAAGAAAGATAAGCAGAAGCACAAGGTCATACTCAGCCTTTATCTCTATCAAAAGATTGGCAGAGAGTAAGACGCGGAGATCACCTTCCTCCCCACAGATACATGAGAAATACATCTACACGTGGAACTGCTCCTACAGAACACCCACTGAACGCTGGCAGAAGACGTCAGACCTCCCAAAAGGCAAGAAAATCCCCACGTACTTGGGTAGGGCAAAAGAAAAAAGAAATAACAGAGACAAAAGAATAGGGACGGGACCTGCACCAGTGGGAGGGAGCTGTGAAGGAGGAAAGGTTTCCACACACTAGGAGCCCCTTCGTGGGCAGAGACTGCGGGTAGCAGAGGGGGGAAGCTTCGGAGCCACGGAGGAGAGCGCAGCCACATTGGTGCGGAGGGCAAAGCGGAGATTCCCACACAGAGGAGCGGTGCCGACCAGCACTCACCAGCCCGAGAGGCTTGTCTGCTCAGCCGCCGGGGCGGGCGGGGCCTGGGAGCTGGGGCTCGGGCTTCGGTGCTGGCCGGGAGGGAGTCCGGGAGGGAGACTGCAGCTGCCAAAGAGGCAGGAGAATTTTTCTTGCCTCTTTGTTTCGCGGCGCGCGGGGAGAGGGGATTCAGAGCGCCGCCTAGACGAGCTCCAGAGACGGGCGCGAGCCGCGGCTATCAGCGCGGATCCCACAGCAACAGGGACGCAGAGGGAAAAACGGAGAGATTCCCGCACAGAGGCTCGGCGCCGAGCAGCACTCACCAGCCCGAGAGGCTTGTCTGCTCACCTGCCGGGGCGGGCGGGGGCTGGGAGCTGAGGCGCGGGCTTCGGTCGGATCCCGGGGAGAGGACTGGGGTTGGCTGCGTGAACGCAGCCTGAGGGGTCTGGCGCACCACGACTAGCCGGGGGGGTGCACGAGAGGAAGTCTGCAGCTGCCGAAGAGGCGGGAGACTTTTTCTTGCCTCTTTGTTTTGCGGCGTGCGGGGAGAGGGGATTCAGAGCGCCACTTAAACGAACTCCAGGGACGGGCGCGAGCCGCGGCTATCAGCGCGGACCCCAGAGAAGGGCGTGAGACGCTGGGGCTGCTGCTGCCGCCACCGGACAGCCTGTGGGCGAGCGCAGGTCATTCTCCACGCCGCCCCTCCTGGGAGCCTGTGCAGCCCGCCACGGCCAGGCTCCCGTAATCCGGGGACAACTTCCCCGGGAGAGCGCACGGCGCGCCTCAGGCTGCTGCAACGTCACGCCGGCTTCTGCCGCCGCAGGCTCGCCCCGCCTCCTCCGTACCGCTCCCTCCCCCCGGCCTGACTGAGCCAGAGCCCCCGAATCAGCTGCTCCTTTAACCCCGTTCTGTCTGGGCGGGGAACAGACGCCCTCAGGGGACCTACATGCAGAGGCGGGTCCAAATCCAAAGCTGAACCCCGGGAGCTGTACGAACAAAGAAGAGAAAGGGAAATCTCTCCCAGCAGCCTCAGAAGCAGCGGATTAAAGCTCCACAAACAACTTGATGTGCCTGCATCTGTTGAATACCTGAATAGACAACGAATCATCCCAAATTTAGGAGATGGACTTTGGGAGCAGGATATATTAACTTTTCCCCTTTTCCTTTTTTTGTGAGTGTAGATGTGTATGCTTCTGGGTGAGATTTTGTCTGTATAGCTTTGCTCTCACCGTTAGTCCTAGGGTTAGGTCCGTCCGTTTTTTTTTTTTTTTTTTTTTTTTGGCTTAAAAATTTTTTTTTCCCCTAATAAATGTTTTCTTAATAATTTTTTCCTTATTTTCTATTTTTAAAAAAAATTTTTAATAAGTTTTTTCATATTTTTTATTTTAAAAAATTAAAAAATTTTTTTTCTTAATAAATTTTTTCTAAATAATTTTTTTCTTATTTTTAGTATAAAAAATTAATAAATCTATTTTTAAAAATTAAAAAAAAATTTTTTTCTTAATAAATTTACTCTTAATAATTTTTTTTCTTATTTTTTATTATAATTATTTTATTTTATTTTATCCTCTTTTTTTCTTTCTTTCCATTTTTTCTCCCTTTTATTCTGAGCCGTGTGGATGAAAGGCTCTTGGTGCTCCAGCCAGGCATCAGAGCTGTGCCTCTGAGGTGGGAGAGCCAACTTCAGGACACTGGTCCACAAGAGACCTCCCAGCTCCACGTAATACCAAACGGCGAAAATCTCTCACAGATCTCCATCTCAACATCAAGACCCAGCTTCACTCAACGACCAGCAAGCTACAGTGCTGGACACCCTATGCCAAACAACTAGCAAGAGAGGAACACAGCCCCATCCATTAACAGAGAGGCTGCCTAAAATCATAATAAGGCCACAGACACCCCAAAACACACCACCAGACGTGGACGAACCCACCAGAAAGACAAGATCCAGCCTCATCCACCAGAACACAGGCACTAGTTCCCTCCACCAGGAAACCTACACAACCCACTGAACCAACCTTAGCCACTGGGGACAGATACCAAAAACAACGGGAACTACGAACCTGCAGCCTGTGAAAAGGAGACCCCAAACACAGTAAGATAAGCAAAATGAGAAGACAGAAAAACACACAGCAGATGAAGGAGCAGGGTCAAAACACACCAGACCTAACAAATGAAGAGGAAATAGGTAGTCTACCTGAAAAAGAATTCAGAATAATGATAGTAAGGATGATCCAAAGTCTTGGAAATAGAATAGACAAAATGCAAGAAACATTTAACAAGGACGTAGAAGAACTAAAGAGGAACCAAGAAACGATGACAAGCACAATAAATGAAATTAAAAATACTCTAGATGGGATCAATAGCAGAATAACTGAGGCAGAAGAACGGATAAGTGACCTGGAAGATAAAATGGTGGAAATAACTACTGCAGACCAGAATAAAGAAAAAAGAATGAAAAGAACTGAGGACAGTCTCAGAGACCTCTGGGACAACATTAAACGCACCAACATTCGAATTATAGGGGTCCCAGAAGAAGAAGAGAAAAAGAAAGGGACTGAGAAAATATTTGAAGAGATTATAGTTGAAAACTTCCCTAATATGGGAAAGGAAATAGTTAATCAAGTCCTGGAAGCACAGAGAGTCCCATACAGGATAAATCCAAGGAGAAACACACCAAGACACATATTAATCAAACTATCAAAAATTAAATATAAAGAAAACATATTAAAAGCAGCAAGGGAAAAACAACAGATAACACACAAGGGCATCCCCATAAGGTTAACAGCTGATCTTTCAGCAGAAACGCTGCAAGCCAGAAGGGAGTGGCAGGATATACTTAAAGTGATGAAGGAGAAAAACCTACAACCAAGATTACTCTACCCAGCAAGGATCTCATTCAGATTTGATGGAGAAATTAAAACCTTTACAGACAAGCAAAAGCTGAGAGAGTTCAGCACCACCAAACCAGCTTTACAACAAATGCTAAAGGAACTTCTCTAGGCAAGAAACACAAGAGAAGGAAAACACCTACAATAACAAACCCAAAACATTTAAGAAAATGGGAATAGGAACATACATATCGATAATTACCTTAAATGTAAATGGATTAAATGCTCCCACCAAAAGACACAGACTGGCTGAATGGATACAAAAACAAGACCCATATATATGCTGTCTACAAGAGACCCACTTCAGACCTAGAGACACATACAGACTGAAAGTGAGGGGATGGAAAAAGATATTCCATGCAAATGGAAATCAAAAGAAAGCTGGAGTAGCAATTCTCATATCAGACAAAATAGACTTTAAAATAAAGACAATTACAAGAGACAAAGACGGACACTATATAATGATCAAGGGATCGATCCAAGAGGAAGGTATAACAATTGTAAATATTTATGCACCCAACATAGGAGCACCTCAATACATAAGGCAAATACTAACGGCCATAAAAGGGGAAATCGACAGTAACACAATCATAGTAGGGGACTTTAACACCCCACTTTCACCAATGGACAGATCATCCAAAATGAAAATAAATAAGGAAACACAAGCTTTAAATGATACATTAAACAAGATGGACTTAATTGATATTTATAGGACATTCCACCCAAAAACAACAGAATACACATTTTTCTCAAGTGCTCATGGAACATTCTCCAGGATAGATCATATCTTGGGTCACAAATCAAGCCTTGGTAAATTTAAAAAAATTGAAATCGTATCAAGTATCTTTTCCGACCACAACGCTATGAGACTAGATATCAATTACAGGAAAAGATCTGTAAAAAATACAAACACATGGAGGCTACACAATACACTACTTAATAACGAAGTGATCACTGAAGAAATCAAAGGGGAAATCAAAAAATACCTAGAAACAAATGACAATGGAGACATGACGATCCAAAACCTATGGGATGCAGCAAAAGCAGTTCTAAGAGGGAAGTTTATAGCAATACAAGCCTACATCAAGAAACAGGAAACATCTCGAATAAACAACCTAACCTTGCACCTAAAGCAATTAGAGAAAGAAAAACAAAAAAACCCCAAAGCTAGCAGAAGGAAAGAAATCATAAAGATCAGATCAGAAATAAATGAAAAAGAAATGAAGGAAACAATAGCAAAAATCAATGAAACTAAAAGCTGGTTCTTTGAGAAGATAAACAAAATTGATAAACCATTAGCCAGACTCATCAAGAGAAAAAAGGAGAAGACTCAAATTAATAGAATTAGAAATGAAAAAGGAGAAGTAACCACTGACACTGCAGAAATACAAACGATCATAAGAGATTACTACAAGCAACTCTATGCTAATAAAATGGACAACCTGGAAGAAATGGACAGATTCTTAGAAATGCACAACCTGCCGAGACTGAACCAGGAAGAAATAGAAAATATGAACAGACCAATCACAAGCACTGAAATTGAAACTGTGATTAAAAATCTTCCAACACACAAAAGCCCAGGACCAGATGGCTTCACAGGCGAATTCTATCAAACATTTAGAGAAGAGCTAACACCTATCCTTCTCAAACTCTTCCAAAATATTGCAGAGGGAGGAACACTCCCCAACTCATTCTACGAGGCCACCATCACCCTGATACCAAAACCAGGCAAAGATGTCACAAAGAAAGAAAACTACAGGCCAATATCACTGATGAACATAGATGCAAAAATCCTCAACAAAATACTAGCAAACAGAATCCAACAGCACATTAAAAGGATCATACACCATGATCAAGTGGGGTTTATTCCAGGAATGCAAGGATTCTTCAATATACGCAAATCAATCAACGTAATACATCATATTAACAAACTGAAGGAGAAAAACCATATGATCATCTCAATAGATGCAGAGAAAGCTTTCGACAAAATTCAACACCCATTTATGATAAAAGTCCTGCAGAAAGTAGGCATAGAGGGAACTTTCCTCAACATAATAAAGGCCGTATATGACAAACCCACAGCCAACATTGTCCTCAATGGTGAAAAACTGAAACCATTTCCACTAAGATCAGGAACAAGACAAGGTTGCCCACTCTCACCACTATTATTCAACATAGTTTTGGAAGTGTTAGCCACAGCAATCAGAGACGAAAAAGAAATAAAAGGAATCCAAATCGGAAAAGAAGAAGTAAAGCTGTCACTGTTTGCAGATGACATGATACTATACATAGAGAATCCAAAAGATGCTACCAGAAAACTACTAGAGCTAATCAATGAATTTGGTAAAGTAGCAGGATACAAAATTAATGCACAGAAATCTCTTGCATTCCTGTATACTAATGATGAAAAATCTGAAAGTGAAATTAAGAAAACACTCCCGTTTACCATTGCAACAAAAAGAATAAAATACCTAGGAATAAACCTACCTAAGGAGACAAAAGACCTGTATGCAGAAAATTATAGGACACTGATGAAAGAAATTAAAGATGATACAAATAGATGGAGAGATATACCATGTTCTTGGATTGGAAGAATAAACATTGTGAAAATGACTCTGCTACCCAAAGCAATCTACAGATTCAATGCAATCCCTATCAAACTACCACTGGCATTTTTCACAGAACTAGAACAAAAAATTTCACAATTTGTATGGAAACACAAAAGACCCCGAATAGCCAAAGCAATCTTGAGAACGAAAAATGGAGCTGGAGGAATCAGGCTCCCTGACTTCAGACTATATTACAAAGCTACAGTAATCAAGACAGTTTGGTACTGGCACAAAAACAGAAATATAGATCAATGGAACAGGATAGAAAGCCCAGAGATAAGCCCACCCACATATGGTCACCTTATCTTTGATAAAGGAGGCAAGCATATACAGTGGAGAAAAGACAGCCTCTTCAATAAGTGGTGCTGGGAAAATTGGACAGGTACATGTAAAAGTATGAAATTAGAACACTCCCTAACACCATACACAAAAATAAACTCAAAATGGATTAAAGACCTAAGTGTAAGGCCAGACACTATCAAACTCTTAGAGGAAAACATAGGCAGAACACTGTATGACATAAGTCACAGCAAGATCCTTTTTGACCCAGGTCCTAGAGAAATGGAAATAAAAAGACAAATAAACAAATGGGACCTAATGAAACTTAAAAGCTTTTGCACAGCAAAGGAAACCATAAACAAGACCAAAAGACAACCCTCAGAATGGGAGAAAATATTTGCAAATGAAGCAACGGACAAAGGATTAATCTCCAAGATTTACAAGCAGCTCATGCAGCTCAATAACAAAAAAACAAACAACCCAATCCAAAAATGGGCAGAAGACCTAAATAGACATTTCTCCAAAGAAGAGATACAGATTGCCAACAGACACATGAAAGAATGCTCAACATCATTAATCATTAGAGAAATGCAAATCAAAACTACAATGAGGTATCATCTCACACCGGTCAGAATGGCCATCATCAAAAAATCTAGAAACAATAAATGCTGGAGAGGGTGTGGAGAAAAGGGAACACTCTTGCACTGTTGGTGGGAATGTAAATTGATACAGCCACTATGGAGAACAGTATGGAGGTTCCTTAAAAAACTAAAAATAGAACTACCATATGACCCAGCAATCCCACTACTGGGCATATACCCTGAGAAAACCATAATTCAGAAAGAGTCATGTACCAAAATATTCATTGCAGCTCTGTTTACAATAGCCAGGACATGGAAGCAACCTAGGTGTCCATCATCGGATGAATGGATAAAGAAGATGTGGCACATATATACAATGGAATATTACTCAGCCATAAAAAGAAATGAAATGGAGGTGTTTGTAATGAGGTGGATGGAGTTAGAGTCTGTCATACAGAGTGAAGTAAGTCAGAAAGAGAAAAACAAATACAGTATGCTAACACATATATATGGAATCTAAGGGGAAAAAAAAAAAAAAAAAAGAGGTCATGAAGAACCTAGTGGCAAGATGGGAATAAAGACACAGACCTACTAGAGAATGGACTTGAGGATATGGGGAGGGGGAGGGGTGAGATGTGACAGGGTGAGAGAGTGTCATGGACATATATACACTACCAAATGTAAAATAGATAACTAGTGGGAAGCAGCCGCATAGCACAGGGAGATCAGCTCGGTGCTTTGTGACCACCTAGAGGGGTGGGATAGGGAGGGTGGGAGGGAGGGAGATGCAAGAGGGAAGAGATATGGGAACATATGTATATGTGTAACTGATTCACTTTGTTGTAAAGCAGAAGCTAGCACACCATTGTAAAGCAATTATACTTCAATAAAGATGTTTAAAAAAAAAAAAAAAATAACCACAAAAAAAAAAAAAAAAAAAAAAAGATTGGCAAATGAATGGATGATATAATGATAATAATAATATTTACCTTTAATTTATTTTTTAAAAAATGCATGCATCTTTTTTGAAAATCAGTTTCCTCACCTTTCTGTTGACACTGTTGTTTAAACAACTAAATGCTGATCCCACCCAATCTCTTGAGATAAATAGATTTTGGCTATTTTGAGAACTTTCAGGACTTGCAACATGAATCCATTCACCCTATACATTTGAAAGACAGGTAATTCAACAATTTAAGCCATGTACCATGCCTCTAGTTTTTGGTGATGAGGGAAACATCAAACCACTATAAGATACTGTTCATTTACACAGAGAACATTTCTTAGAGAATATGTGGTTTAAGTACAGTGCTAGAGAAAATAGTGCAATTTCAGAGCAGCCATCATCAGGGTGTCCTGGAGACTGAGAGAAAGTTACATCAAGCAGAGGGGACTTGAACTATGCCTTCAGCTACATGCATCTGGAAGCTCCAGGAAAGGCAGTCCAGTCAAGAGGAACAGCATGGATAAGACAGGAGTAAGAATGAACATGATGCATTTATAAAGAGAGAAAACAAGATTGCTTGAGTATTCATTTTGGAGAGAAATGGGAAATAAAGCTAAATGAGTGATTATAGTACCAGGTTATAGTGAACGCTGCAGTTTACTTAAAGGTCTACGAATTGTGATAAAGGAGGTTTTTGTTGGTTCTTAAACAGGAGTCCTTATGAAAACTCTTCATAAGAGGCATGTTGTGAACTCCCTTATCCTCATAGAGCATGAAAACCTCTATTGTAAATATCACAGCTTCGATCCTAATGCAGGAGACCTTTGGCCTCTCCAGCAGGTGGTATTACATGCCCCTTCTTAAAACTCTCCAGTTTTATTCCCCTTCTGAAAACCTTCCATTGTTGCTTTCAGGATACAACCTGCAATTCTTCATGTGGCTAGCAAGGCACTGCATAATCTAGTCCTCCTCTTAATACCAGGACTGGAAAGAGTAGCTGACCAGATGCTAGGAGCCCAGACGTGATTTTCTGGCCATTTTAACTGCCTCTGCCTGGAGCATCCCTTCTCCCCCAGCAGCTACTCTACTTTAGTTCTTCCCTCTTTCCCCCCCACCCCGAAAGGGTCTCTGTCCAGGTACTTGATACTTTAGCCACCACTCACCCAAGATTGAAAACACAGCTCCATTCCCCTGCCTCTGCACCTTCTTCCCACACTTACCTCTTAGTCGGGGACAAAAGATGACTCAAGATTCACTGTCAACCCACCCTACGGTGTCCTGGTTCCTAGATCCAAGGCATGACTCCTAAACTTCCCCTCTCCTGGGCCTCAGGCACTTCCAGAGCAGGATGAGAAACTTCTAACCCTTTGTATTCCCTCTCAAGGAATCTTGGGGTGTGGGGCAGGAAGAATAGCAGAATGAAAGAGTAGGAGTGCAGAAGTCACTTCCCTGTCCTAGGGTAATAGTAGACTCAATACTCTATGTGGTTTTGCCCCCACCAAGCCACACGGGACATGTGGCCCCAGAAGGAGTGGCCTCACTTTACTTTCCTGAACTTTTCCACTCTGGCCTGTTTCTAACTGGGATCATTACATTTGTCTACATGTTGAATCTCTTTAGACTGAAAGATGCTGTCAACCCTCCTCCTTCACACACTGTCACCCATCAACTCCCCTCATATATACACACTCAGACACAGAACTCAGATTTCTAACTAGTCCTGAGCTCTGTGAACACCTTTTGAGTGATGACATGATCAAAGAGATAAATTGGTCAAATCCCCACAGTTTGACTTCAAAACTACCTTGAAATGGCGTGTGGCATCAGGAGCTTTACAGTGCCTGCTTAAGACTGACACATATCAAATATCAGGAAATACTCTGTCTCCCATTCCACAGCCCCAGGCTAACAAGCACTGAGTAAAAGAAAAGTGAATTGCAGGTGGGAAGGCTGCAAGAGAGATTCTCTCTGAGGAGACATTCAGTAAAACTCTCCAGTAAACTAACCCACATCCTGAACACAATTTATCACTAGACTTTGAAGCCTGGAGTGCACCAAGGGTAACTATAACAACCCACTGCAAACTAAGCCCAACTCCTCACTAAATAAACACAAGTTGCTGGATGAAGGCAGACCACAAGGGAAGGCAAGCTCATCCAACATTAAAAAAAATTAATTCGAGGATGTCAGGTCCAAGCTGGTGACATAGGAGGCTCCAGAACTCACATCCTCCCAAAGACACACAGAACCTACAACCATACATGGAATATGTCTCTCTAAAAGAAATCCAGAACCTAGCTGAGCAACTTCTTTGCATTGGGCAAATGAGAAAAAAAACTTACATTGAAAACAGTAGGAATGGTTGTGATAAAAAGTCCCTATAAATCCTACCCCTGGCACATTGCCATACAATTGGGAGGGAAATCACAACTCCAGGAATCTCTCTAAGGAGCAAAATATTTGAACCAACATCAGGCATCCCAATTCCTAAGACTTCCACCTGAGCTTTGGGCCCCCAAAATACCTAGTTCTAAAATTGATCAGGCCTTGCATCCATGAGACCCCCAGGACTACAGTAAATAAGAGCTTCCCAAAGACTTTCTGTGGCTATCCCCACAGAGCTCAGCCTAGAGGCAGCAGACAGAAACACCCATCTGTAAGTCATTACCTGAAAGATGCCTATGTGCATAACTGAAAAGCTACAGCCTGCTTCCAATTCAACACAACCTAGGGCCGACTGTACTCCTCTCTAGAAATTGAGAAGGCTAATGGGTGCCATCATCACATTCTCTGTCAGCCCTGCCCCAGGTCGCTGGTGTATTCCTGGAAAGAGCTTATACATATGTTTGGTGCCCCAGCTTTTGTGATTGCCACCCAGGGAATGCTCTCCTTGTTCTTTAAGCTGAAACGAAAGAACACTAATTAATAACAAGAAAACATATGACAGTGGAAATATAACTGGAAAAGGTAAATATATAGTTAAATTCAGAATAATCTAAAGTTGTAATGGTGGTGGATTAGTCACTTATAAATCAAGTATGAAGGGTAAAAGACAAAAGTAGTAAAAAGCACAAAGGAAATGACAAGAAGAAGGGAAGAAAGGAGTTACAAAACACCCAAAAAACAATGAACAAAATGGCAATAGTAAGTGCATACCCGTCAATAATTACTTTAAATGTAAAAGGACTAAATTCTCCAAGTAAAAGGCAGAATGGCTGAATGAATAAAACACCAAGATCCAACTATATGCTGCCTATAAGAGACTCACTTCAGCTTAAGGGTACACATTGATGGAAAGTGAAGGGATATAAAAGATATTCCATGAAGACAGATATCAAAAGAAAACAAGGGGTAACTGTACTTATATCAGACAAAATAGACTATAAGACAAAGAGTATAGTAAGAGACAAAGAATGTCATAATGTAATGTCAAAGCGGTCAATTCAACAAGAGGATATAACATTTGTCAATATTTGTGCACCCAACATAGGAACACCTAAATATATAAAGCAAATATTAATACCTAAAGGGAGAAATAGACAGCAATACAATAATAGCACAGGATTTCAATACCCCACTTTCATCAATGAATAGATAATCCAGATACAAAATCAATAAGGAAATATTGAATTTAACACATTATACCAGATGGACATAACAGATATTTACAGAATGTTCCATTTAAAAGCAGCAGAATACAAATTCTTTTCAAATGTACATGCAGTATTCTCCAGGATAGATCATATATTATGCCCAAAACAGGTCTTAATGAATTTAAGAAGATTGAAATCATATCAAGCATCTTTTCTGAACACAATGGTATGAAAATAGAAATAAATTACAAGAAGAAAATTGGAAAATTGACAAATATGTGGAAATTAAACATGCCACAAAACAACTAAATGGTCAATAAATAAAGGAGAAATTTAAAAATATCTTGAGGCAAATTAAAATGGAAATATTACAACCAAAACTTATGGGATGCAGCAAAAGCAATTCTATGAGGGAGTTTCATTTGGATAAATACCACATAAAAAAATAAGAACGATCTCTGTTACTGAACCAGGTTCGTTTGCCTAATGCACAGCATACCAAAATGCTGAGATGCTGAGGCTTGCAGCAAAGAAAGGGTTTATTCACAAGGCAGCCTAGTGAGGAGATAGGAGAAGAAGTGTCTCCAAAGGAAAGGGGCTCAGGATATTTATGGGATAAAGAATAAAAAAGCAGGGTGGTCTGAGGCATGGAGAGTGTGGGGAAAGGTGATTGGAAAAAGGTGCAGTAATCGTTCTGTGCAGGTGTTATTAGGCTACAGGTCTCTGCAAGTTAAAAAAAAAAAAGCACTCAGCGTGAGATGAGGGTGGAGTTTTTGGCCCTCTGACATCAGACGGCCACAGAGTGGACAGTCATACATGCCCAGTTGGAGGGTCAGTGGTCCTATCCAGTCTTAACCAGCTCAGCTCAAATTAGCCACAGCTGACTCTTGGCTCAGCTTGGACTAGACACAGCTGACTCCTCATTTCTGGAAAACAAGTTGAACAAACATCTTATTGTTTAGGCTGTGTGCCTCTCAGAGGACATGCAAGACTTTTGTAGCAACAATTAAAATGACTTTGATTAGTGAAGGCAGGTTACATGTGAAATGGATTTAACTAATGATTACCCAGGTTTGCTATCTAATAAACTCACTAACTTTACACCTGAAGGTACTTGAAAGAAGAACAAGCTAAGTCCAAAATTAGTAGAATGAAGGATAACAAAAATTAGAGCAGAAATAAATAAAATATAGAATAAAAACAATAGAAAAGATAAATGGAACTAAGAGCTGTTTTTTAAAAGATAAACAAAATAGACAAACCTTATCTAGACTCACCAAGGAAGAAGAGAGAGGACTCAAATAAATAAATTTTAAAATGAATGTCATGTTACAAGTGATAGCACAGAGATACCAAGAATTATAAGAGACTACAATGAACAACTATACACCAACAAATTGGACGACCTAAAAGAAATAAATTCCTAGAAAATAAGCATCAAAGACTGAATCATCAGCAAATAGAAAATCTGAGCAGACTAATCTCCTAGTAGTAAGGAGATTCAATCAGTAATCAAAAACCTCACAACAAATAAAAGTCTAGGACCAGATGGCTTCACTGGTGAATTTTACCAAACATTTAAAGAAGGATGAATACCCATCCTTCTCAAATTCCTTCAAGAAAAGAAGAAAGGGGATCTCATTTTAAGATGGCAGCCTTACCCTCATATAAAAATCAGACGAGTATGCTACAGGAAAAGAAAATTACAGGCCAATATCCTTGATGAGTATAGATGCAACAATTCTCAACAGAACATTAGAAAAACAAATTCAACAGTGTATTCAAATAATCATACACCACAATCAAGTGGGATGTTTTCCAGGGATGCAAAGATGATCCAAAATGCACAAATCAATCCGTGTGACACACTACTTAATACAATGAAGAATAAAAAGTTATATCATCTCAATACATGCAAAAAAGCATTTGACAAAATTAACAACCATTCATGATAAAAACTCTCAACAAACTGGGTATAGAGGGAACAAAATTCAACATAATAAAGGCCGTTTATGACAAGCCAACAGCTAACATCATACTCAATGGTGAAAAGCAGAAAGCTTTTCTACTAAGATCAGGAACAGGAAAAGAATGCCCACTCTTGCCAATTTTATTCAACATAGTACTGGAAGTTAGCCAGAACAATTAGGTGAGAAAAAGAAACAAAAGGCATACAAATCAGGCAGAAAGAAGTAAAACTGTCTCTTTTCACAGAAGACATGATATTATATATAGAAAACCCCAAACTCCAACAGTAAACTATTAGGACTAATCAATGTATTGTTAAAGATGTGGAATACAGAAACAATATACAAAATTAGTTGCATTTCTATACATTAACTATGAACTATCCAAAAGAGAAATTATGGAAACAATCCCATTTACAATTGCATCAAAGAGAATAAAATATCTAGGAATAAATTTAAGCAAGGATATGAAAACTATGTACACTGGAAAGCTTTAAGACATTGATGAAAGAAATTGAAGAGACATATCAATGGATAGATAGTCTGTGATCATGGATTGGAAGAATTAGCATTGTTCAAATAGCCATACTAACCAAAGAAATCTATAAATTCAATTCAATCCCTATCAAAATTCCAATGGTAGTTTTTACTGAAAGAGGAAAAAAACCTAAAATGTGCATGGAACCACAAAAACCATGAATAGCCAAAGGAATCATGAGAAAGAAGAACAAAACTGGAGGCATCGCTCATTTCAAACTTTATTACTAATCTACAGTTATCAAAACAGTATGGAATTGACATAAAAAAGACATAGATCAGTGGAACAATACAGAGCCCAGAAATAAACCCACGCATATGTTGCCATTTCATTTATGTCAAAGGATCTACAAATATAATGGGAAGAGAATAGTCTCTTTAATAAATGGTGCTAGGAACACTGGATAGCCACATGCAAAATATTGAAACTGGAGCATTATTTTACACCATACACAAAAATCAATTCAAAATGAATAAAGACTTGAAGATAAGACCTGAAAACATAAAACTCCTAGAAGAAAAGGTAGAGGGTAATATCCTTGACATTGGTCTTGGCGTGATATTTTAAATTTGACACCAAAAGCACAAAGGCAACAAAGGCAAAAATCAACAAGTGGGACTACATCAAACTAAAACATTTTTGCACAGCAAAAGAAACTCTCAATAAAATGAAAAAGGAGCCTCCAGAAAGACAAAATATTTGCTAATCATATATTTTGTAAGGGATTAATATATAAAATATTAAGTAACACACAGTTCAAAAGCAAAAAAAAATATCTAAATAAAAACTGGGCAGAGGATCTGAATAAATGTTTTTTCAAAGAAGACATACAAATGGCCAACAGATACACTAAAAGGTGCTCAACATCACTCATCATCAGAGAGATGCAAATCAAAACCACAATGAGGTATTACTTCACACTGATTAGAATGCCTATTTTCAGAAAGACAAGAAATAACAAGTGTTGTCAAGGATGTGGAGAAAAGGGAACTCGTGCACTTTTGGTGGAAATGTAAATTGGTGCAGCTACTATGGAAAACAGTATGGAGATTCCTCAAAAAATTAGAAATATCATATGATCCAGCAATTCCACCTCTGGGCATTTAATCAAAGAAAACGAAATCATCTCAAAAAGATACCTGCACTCATATGTTCATTGTAGCATTATTTACATTAGCCAGGACATGAAAACAACCTAAGTGTTCATCCACAGAAGAATGGATAACAAAACTATGGTATATGTACACAATGGAATATTATTCAGCCATAAAAAGAAGGAATTCCTGCTATTTGCAACAACCTGGATAGACCTTGAGGGCATTATGCTAAATGATCTATAGCAGATAGAGAAAGACAAATACTGTGTGATTTCACCTATATGTGGATCATATTAAAAGCTGAACTCATAGACACAGAGTAGAGAGGGTGGTTGTCAGTGGTGGGGAGTTGGGGGGTTGGCAAAATGAGTAAAGCTTGTGAAAAGGCACACACTTTAGGTTATAAGATAAATTAGTCCTGGGGATGTAATGTGCAGCATGGTGATTATAGTTGACAATACTGTGTCACATATTTGAAAGTTGCTAAGAGAGAAAATCTTTTTTTTTAACCAACAAAAAATATTAATGATTTTATAAGATGTTAACATAGGAAAGAAACAGTATCTTAGAGAACCATTGTTAATGTATTTTTTAAACAATTTTAAAATAATTGTTGTGATTTCACTACACTACTAACAATTATCTATAGTCATTGGGAAATGTGAGTCAAAGCAGAATAAATACATTCATATAGACATTATAACTGAGCTGTAAACCTTTGGAGGATAATGACCTTACATTGCTCTGTGTGTGTGTGTGTGTGTGTGTGTGAGTGACAGGGACTTATACATTGAAGGCTACAAAGTACCCAAAATATTTGTTCTTTTGTTTTTTATTACAACATGAGTTAGAGCTGCATGATAAATAAACAACCAGCAAATAATTGCCTTTTGAAGTGTGTGAGCAGATGCTCTGCTGTTTGGGAATTATTGTTAAAAGACTATAAAATATTCGTTTCAGGAAACTTGTCATCTAGGTAATATCTGCTTTTATTGACAAAGAGATTCTCTCTTCCTGTGAAGTCATCATTATCAAATTTTGACAATTTCACAGTGTGTCCATATATGCATTAGGGTATTTCTTATTTCTTTCTGTTTCAGGTACTATGTCTATCTCTTCCTGGAAATAAAGGTTGGCCAGACCATCTGGGGTTAGAAAGAGAGCAAAAAATTCTTTAAGCTGGGGACACTACAGGAAATGTTTCTTTTCCTTTGGGCATTTTCCTGGTGATTGGTTTATTCCTAAATACATGCTACTGACCTTGTTTCCATTTTGTGAGTAAACTGGGACTGAAGATAAGATTTGCAATAAATGTGTGCTTACTTGCTTATCATCAAAATGAATAGCTTACATATTATCCCTTGCTAATGAGTAAATATTGTTGGTTAGTTCTTTTTTTGGGGGGGGGGGTAGAGTTGTTTTATAATGTCGTGTTAGTTTCTACTGTACAGTGAAGTGGAGTTCCCTGTGCTATACAGCAGGTTCTCATTAGTTATCTATTTTATACATATTAGTGTATATATGTCAATCCCAATCTCCCAATTCATTCCACTCCCCCCTATCCCCCTTTGGTGTCCATACGTTGGTTGTCTACATCTATTTCTCTATTTCTGCCTTGCAAACTCCTGGTTCATCTATACCATTTTTCTAGATTCCACATATATGCATTAATATACAACATTTGTTTTTCTCTTTCTGGCTTACTTCACTCTGTATGACAGTCTCTAGGTCCATCCAAATCTCTACAAATGACCCAATTTCATTCCTTTTTATGGCTGAGTAATATTCCATTGTATATATGTGCCACATCTTCTTTATCCATTCGTCTATCGATGGACATTTAGGTTGCTTCCATGACCAGCCTATTGTAAATAGTGCTGCAATGAACATTGGGGTGCATGTGCCTTTTGGAATTATGGTTTTCTCTGAGTATATGCCCAGTAGTGGTATTGCTGGGTCATATAGTAATTCTATTTTTAGTTTTTTAAGGACCCTCCATACTGTTCTCCATAGTAGCTGTATCAATTTACATTCCCACCAACAGTGCAAGAGGGTTCCCTTTTCTCCACACCCTCTCCAGCATTTGTTGCTTGTAGATTTTCTGATGATGCCCATTGTAACTGGTGTGAGGTGATACCTCATTGTAGTTTTGATGTGCATTTCTCTGATAATTAGTGATGTTGAGCATCTTTTCATGTGTTTGTTGGCCATCTGTATATCTTCTTTGGAGAAATGTATATTTAGGTCTTCCACCCATTTTTTGATTGGGTTGTTTGTTTTTTTTTTTTTTTTGATATTGAGCTGCATAAGCTGCTTGTATATTTTGGAGATTAATCCTTTGTCTGTTGATTGATTTGCAAATATTTTCTCCCATTCTGAGGTTTCTCTTTTTGTCTTTTTTATGGTTCCCTTTGCTGTGCAAAAGCTTTTAAGTTTCATTAGGTCCCATTTGTTTTTATTTCCATTACTCTAGGAGGTGGGTCAAAAAAGATGTTACTGTGATATATGTCAAAGAGTGTTCTTCTTATGTTTTCCTCTAAGAGTTTTATATAAGAGTTTTATAGTATTTCGTCTTACATTTAGGTCTTTAACTCATTTTGAGTTTATTTTTGTGTATGGTGTTTGGGAATGTTCTAATTTCATTCTTTTACATGTAGCTGTCTAGTTTTCCCAGCACCACTTATTGAAGAGGCTGTCTTTTCTCCATTGTATATCCTTGCCTCCTTTGTCATAGATTAGTTGACCATAGGTGTGTGGGTTTATCTCTGGGCTTTCTATCCTGTTCCATTGATCTATATTTCTGTTTTTTGTGTCAGTACCATATTGTCTTGGTTACTGTAGCTTTGTAGTACAGTCTGAAGTCAGGGAGTCTGATTCCTCCAGCTCTGTTATTTTTTCCTCAAGATTGCTTTGGTTATTCGGGGTCTTTTACATCTCCATGCAAATTTTAAGATTTTTTGTTCTAATTCTGTGAAAAATGCCATTGGTAATTTGATAGGGATTGCATTGAATCCTTAGATTGCTTTGGGTAGTATAGTCATTTCCATAATATTGCTTCTTCCAATCCAAGAACATGGTATTTTCTGCTTGTGTCATCTTTGATTTCTTTCATCAGTGTCTTATAGTTTTCCAAGTACAAGTCTTTTACCTCCTTAGGTAGGTTTATTCCTAGATATTTTATTCTTTTTGTTGCAATGGTGAATGGGATTGTTCCCTTAATTTGGCTTTCTGATCTTTCGTTGTTATTGTATAGGAATGCAAGAGATTTCTGTGCATTAATTTTGTATCCTGCAACTTTACCAAATTCATTGATTAGCTCTAGTGGTTTTCTGGTGGCATTTTTAGGATTTTCTTTGTATAGTATCATGTCATCTGCAAACAGTGACAGTTTTACTTCTTCTTTTCCAATTTGTATTCCTTTTATTTCTTTTTCTTCTCTGATTGCTGTGACTAGGACTTCCAAAACTATGTTGAATAAAAGTGGCGAGAGTGGATATCCTTGCCTTGTTCCTGATCTTAGAGGAAATGCTTTCAGTTTTTCACCATTGAGAATGACGTTTGCTGTGGGTTTGTTGTATATGGGTTTTATTACGTTGAGGTAGGTGCGCTCTATGCCCACTTTCCGGAGAGTTTTTATCATAAATGGGTGTTGAATTTTGTCAAAAGTTTTTCTGCATCTATTGAGATGATCATATGGTTTTTATTCTTCAACTTAATATGATGTATCACGTTGATTGATTTGCGTATATTGAAGAATCCTTGCATCCCTGGGATAAATCCCACTTGATCATGGTGTATGATCCTTTTAGTGTGTTGTTGGATTCTGTTTGCTAGTATTTTGTTGAGGATTTTTGCATCCATATTCATCAGTGATATTGGTCTGTAATTTTCTCTTCTTGTAATATCTTTGTCTGGTTTTGGTATCATGGTGATGGTGGCCTCTTAGAATGAGTTTGGGAGTGTATTTCCTCTGCAGTTTTTTGGAAGAGTTTGAGAAGGATGGGTGTTAGCTCTTCTCTAAATGTTTGATAGAATTCACCTGTGAAGCTATCTGGTCCTGGACTTTTGTTTGCTGGAAGATTTTTAATCACAGTTTCAATTTCATTACTTGTGATTGGTCTGTTCATATTTTCTACTTCTTCCTGGTTCAGTCTTGGAAGGTTATACCTTTCTAAGAATTTGTCCATTTCTTCCAGGTTGTCCATTTTATTGGCACAGAGTTCCTTGTAGTAGTCTCTAAGGATGCTTTGTATTTCTGCAGTGTCTGTTGTAACTTCTCCTTTTTCATTTCTAATTTTATTGATTTGAGTCCTCTCCCTCTTTTTCTTGATGAGTCTAGCTAAAGGTTTATCAATGTTGTTTACCTTCTCAAAAACCAGCTTTAGTTTTATTGATCTTTGCTATTGTTTTCTTTGTTTCTATTTCATTTATTTCTGCTCTGATCTTTATGATTTCTTTCCTTCTACTAACTTTGGTTTTTGTTTGTTCTTCTTTCTCTAGTTCATTTACATGTAAGGTTAGATTGCTTATTTGATATTTTTCTTGTTTCCTGAGGTAGGATTGTACTGCTATAAACTTCCCTCTTAGAACTGCTTTTGCTGCATCCCATAGGTTTTGGATTGTTGTGTTTTCATTGTCATTTGTCTCTAGGTATTTTTTGGTTTCCTCTTTGATTTCTTCAGTGATCTCTTAGTTATTTAGAAATTATTGTTTAGCCTCCATTTGTTTGTGTTTTTTTCAGTTTTTTTCCTGTAATTGATTTCTAATCTCATAGTGTTGTGGTCAGAAAAGATGCTTGATATGATTTCAGTTTTCTTGAATTTACTGAGGCTTGATTTGTCACCGAAGATGTGATCTGTCCTCAGAATGTACCATGTGCACTTGAGAAGAAAGTGTAATCTGCTGTTTTCGGAAGAATGTCCTATAAATATCAATTAAATTTATCTGGTCTATTGTGTCATTTAAAGCTTGTGTTTCCTTATTAATTTTCTGTCTGGATGATCTGTCCACTGCTATAAGTGAGGTATTACAGTCCCCCACTATTATTGTATTACTGTTGATTCCCCCTTTTATAGCTGTTAGCATTTGCCTTATGTATTGAGGTGCTCCTACGTTGGGTGCATGTATATTTACAATTGTTATATCTTCTTCTAGGATTGATTCCTTGATCATTATGTAGTGTCCTTCCTTGTCTGTTGTAACATTCTTTATTATAAATTCTATTTTATTTGATATGAGTATTGCTACTCCAGCTTTCTTTTGATTTCCATTTGCATGGAATAACTTTTTCCTGCCTTTCATTTTCAGTCTGTATGTGTCCCTAGGTCAGAAGTGGGTCTCTTGTAGACAGTATATATATGGATCTTGTTTTTGTATCCATTCAGCGAGCCTGTGTCTTTTGGTTGGAACATTTAATCCATTCACATTTAAGTTAATTATAGATATGTATGTTCCTATTACCATTTTCTTAATTGTTTTGGGTTTGTTTTTGTAGGTCCTTTTTTTCTCCTGTGTTTCCCACTTAGAGAAGTTCCTTTAGCGTTTGTTGTAGAGCTGGTTTTGTGGTGCTGAATTCTCTTTGCTTTTGCTTGTCTGTAAAGCTTTTGATGTCTCCATTGAATCTGAGTGAGATCCTTGCTGGGTATAGTAATCTTGGTTGTAGGTTTTTCCCTTTCATCACATTAAATATATTCTGCCACTCCCTTGTGGCCTGCAGAGTTTCTGCTGAAAAATCAGCTGATAACATTATGGGTATTCACTTGTATGTTATTTGTTGCTTTCCCCTTGCTTCTTTTAATATTTTTTCTTTGTATTTAAGTTTTGATGGTTTGATTAATATGTGTCTTGGCATGTTTCTCCCTGGGTTTATCCTGTATGGGACTCTCTGTGCTTCCTGGACTTGATTGAATATTTCCTTTCCCATGTTAGTGAAGTTTTCGACTATGATCTCTTCAAATATTTTCTCAGACCCTTTCTCTTTCTCTTCTTCTTCTGGGACCCCTCTAATTTGAATGTTTGTGTGTTTAATGTTGTCCTAGAGGTTTCTGAGACTGTCCTCCATTCTTTCGTTCTTTTGTCTTTATTCTGCTCTGTGGCAGTTATTTCCACCATTCTGTCTTCCAGATCACTTACCCATTCTTCTGCCTCAGTTATTCTGCTATCAATTCCTTCAAGTGTATTTTTAATTTCAGTTATTGTGTTGTTCATCACTGTTTCTTTGCTCTTTAGTTCTTGTAGGTCTTTGTTAAATGTTTCTTTTATTTTCTCCATTCTATTTCTGAGATATTGGATCATCTTTATTCTCATTACTCTGCTCATTCATCTCATTGCTCCTTCATCTGCTGTATATTTCTCTGTCCTCTCATTTTATTTAACTTAGTGTTTGGGGTCTCCTTTCCACAGGCTGCAGGGTCATAGTTCTCCTTACTTCTGCTGTCTGTCCCCGGTGGTTGAGGTTGGTCCAGTGGCTTGTGTACACTTCCTGGTGCCTGTGTTCTGGTAGGTGGGGCTGGATCTTGTCCCTCTGATGGGCAGGGCCACATCTGGTGGTGTGTTTTGGCTTGTCTGTGAGCTTAGTATGACTTTAGGCAGCCTGTCTGCTAATGGGTGGGGTTGTGTGTCTGTCTTGCTAGTTGTTTGGTATGCGGTGTCCAGCACTAGAGCTTGCTGGCTGTTGCATCTTAATGTGGAGATGGAGACCTATGGGAGAGCCCTTGCCCATTAATATTCCATGGGGCTGGGAGTTCTCTGGTTTTCCATTGTCCTGGACTCGGCTGTCCCACCATGGAGGCTCAGGCCCTACTCCTGGCCAGAGCACCGAGACCCCGCAAGCCACACAGCACAGAAGAAAAGGAAAAAATAAAGGAAAGAACAGACAAAGCCCCAAGACAAATGGTAAAACTAAAGAGACAAAAATCACACAAAGAAACACACACACTCACAAAAAGAAAAGAAAAAAAAGAGAAAACAAAAAAGGAGAGAGCAACCAATCAATAAACAAAGCCAAAAATGAAAACAAACACTAAAAACTAAACTAACAAAAACAGAAAACCAAAAACAAATCAAATGCAGAACGGAAACCAAAAAAAAAGGCAAAGAAAGCATAAAATAAACACACAAAAACGATTTTTAAAATGTGTAAAAACGAAAGATGAAAACAAAAGGAAAAACTATAAACAAAGAAGTAAAGTAAAAATAGAAAAATATAAAATATAGTTAAAAATAAGATAAATACGAAGCAAAACAGAGGAAAAAACAAAAACAAGGGGAAAACGTAATATAACGAAAAATACAGTATAGTAGGAAAAAATGTATTAAGAATGAAAGCATAAAAAAGAAAAGAAAAAGTATATAAAAAATTAAAATTAAAAGAATAATAAAAAGAGAACAGCAGAACAAAAGAAAACAAAAAAGTTGTAATAATAATATTTTCCTGTGGCCTCAGCTGTCAGTGTCTTTGCCCCCGCAGTGAGCCACCACCAATCCCTGCCTATCCAGGATGTCCTCCAGTACTTCTAGGTAGGTCTCTGGACCTGCTGTGGGCACTGTGGGGCCAGCTCAGACTCTGACCTGGCCTTACTCCTGCGTGTACTTGCCCTCAAAGTCCACAGTTGCCCCCAAGGTCCTCAGCCTCAACTGTGGGAACACTCATCATCGTCTATTCCGATGTTCCACCGTTGCAGGGTTTATTAAGCTGATTGCGGGGATTAAATCTGCTGCTCCTGTGGTTTCACGCAGAGATTTCCCTTCTTCTTCTTTGGTCGCACATCCCCTGGGGTTCAGCTTTAGTTTTGGCCCCGCCTCTGCATGTGGGTCACCCTCAGGTGTTTGTTCCCCGTCCGGGCAAGAGGGGACAAAAGCAGCAGCTGATTTGGGCTCACTTGCTCAATCAGGCCAGGGGGAGGGAGGGATATGGCAGTCACAATTGGGATGTGCAGGGTGAGCCTGCGGCGTCAGAGGCCAACGTGAAGTTACAACAGCCTGAGGCATGCCGTGCATTCTCCCAGGGAAGTTGGCCTGGGAATGTGGGATCCTCAGCAGTGGTGGGCTGCACAGGCTCCCAGGAAGGTGTGGGCAGTAACCTGCATGTGCTCACAGGACCCTTGGTGGCGGCAGCAGCAGCTGTTGCACCCGCCTCTGGGGACCGAGATAACAGCCGTGGCTCGTGCCCACCTCTGGAGCTCGAGTAGGCGGTGCCCTGCCGTCTGTGAGTACACGGAGCAAGAAGCTCCTATGGCGGGCCCGCGCCCCTCCTTGCACACCCACGATGGTCTCTTGCCTCTCCACCAGGTCCAGACATTTTCCCGGACTCCCTCCTGGCTAGCTGTGGCGCACTAGCCCCCTTCAGGCTGTCTTCATGCAGCTAACGCCAGTCCTCTCCCTGGGATCCGACCTCCGAAGCCCGAGCCTCAGCTCCCAGCACCCACCCTCCTCGGCGTGTGAGCAGACAAGCGTCTCAGGCTGGTGAGCGCCGGTCAGCAGCAGTCCTTTGTGCGGGATTCTAGGAGAGAAAATCTTAAAGTTCTCATCACAAGAAAAATTGTAACTATGTGAGGGGATGGATGTTAACTAAACTTATTGTGGTAATCATTTTGCAGTATAAACATAAATCATCATGTTGTACGTCTAAAATGAATACGTTATGTCAATTATATTTCAATAAAACTTGGAAATATTATTTCACTATGTGCTGTTCTAAACTACATGTCACAACTCCTGAATCCAATTAGGTGATACTCAATTTACTTTGTCCCATTATTGACGATGATAACTTTGATTACGTGATCACAGTGGGGGCTGCTAGGCTCTGCTGGAAAAGTTACTCTTTGCCCCTTAAAAATTAAAAGGGTTTCATGAGAAAGTAATTCAAAACTATATTTGTGTCCTCAGCAAAATTTTAAATTTTCACATTTATTAAATCTGTAGGGACACATGGTGTCCTACTTTACTTAATGGTAATAATCTCATAAAAATATTTTGATGTTCAAATTGTCCTTAATTTTGCTGGTTGGAGCCCTTTCAAATTCATTCTTTGAACACACCACCATCATTCCTTGAGCACCTTCTTGATTTTCTATAAGTTGTTCAAGGCTTATCTTGTACTTTTCCTGGCTTCAACTCTGGGATCAACCATTTGTCAAAGAGCCCAGTTCAGGTAGAGAATGGTACTTAGAAGCCAAGAGCTAGGACTTGGTGGGCAGAATAATGACCTGAGATGTGATGGTTTTCTTTTGTTCTTTTCAGGGTGAGAAGGACGGGCAAAGGGAACCCCTGTTCTGAATGAGTCCATGACCCCACGTCTCTAAGTCACATCATCCTGAGGGACAGAACCTCTGAAGTGGTAAGGTCTCTACACAAAGGCAGGCATAGGAAATGGGGGGCAAGGACACAATACCTTTATAGGATTTCTTTTTGTTCCTCATACTTTTATCCTTTAAATGTCTGTGATTAAACAGTGCTGAATTGATTGAACCTTATTGACGAGGTAAGTAAAAATGAACTAGACTGTGGGAATATCATGGATTTTAAGGCACAGAAACCACTGTACTAAGGCCTAACAATGTCTGCCCTAGTGCAGACATATAATAATTGTTTTGTGAATAAATAATCATAGATAGGTATTTTCATGAATTTTTCTGATATATGATAAATTCATTCAACTAGAAGAGTACAGTCTGACTGGAAATAAGTTTTCTTACTTATAAAAATTATTCTCTTGGTTCCATCTGATTTCTCCTTCTGGAATTCTGGTTGTACATAAATTGAAGTTGATATATCTATTCCTCAAAAATCATCTTTTCTCGCTACACTTTGTTAGACTTCCTGGAGAATTTCTAAAATCTGTCTTTTTACTGTGTTATCTTTCTTCCATCATATGGATGATATGATGTGGTCATCATATTTTTCAACCTCACTAACATTTTGCCACATCAGTATGTTCCCATTTCTCTATTGCCTGTTCCAGGAACAAATACATATGCAACATTCCCTGAAATCTCACTGAGATTACAAATTAAGATATTTATTGTAATTCCTGGTATTTTTCTCATTTAAATTTCTAATCTTTCATATTTGATCATTTTTCTCTTTATAAATATTTAATGAGAAGGTATTTGTCTAATATTTGAACTTAAATGGGTCCTGTAGATAGTGTGTGGTTTTCTGCTTAAATTTTCCTTGCACAGTTGAAGGTAGAAGGAATTGCTCAGATTAACTGCAGTTTTACTTTGCATAATCAGAGACCTTGTGTCCCATGCAAGGAAAGGGGAGGAGGAAGCTGGGGAGGAAGGGGTGGGGGGGAAATGAAAGCAAGATGCAGCTGTCACAGAGATAATGTTAGTATCTCTAACCTCTTTTTGGGTTGGTTGTGGTACCTGACAGCTGGCTTGGAAAGCCCTCCCCTTCTCTAAACTGGTATAACTAACTAATGCCACTAGGATCCAGCTGTGCAAGTACCTCAATTTACCTGGCATGCTGTCTGTACCAACTCTAAACTGAACGTGAATACCTCTGTTACATCTTATCATTGTAATCTGGCATCTGGTGAATTATTTAGGCTAATGAAAGGTGGTCTGGACATCACTTTTCCTGCAGTTTCTCTGCCATCCCAATGTTCTCAGCATTAGGAGCTATTGGTGTTGGAGTTCTGCTGCAGAAGAAAGGACGTCTCTCCCATAAGCTCTTACTTCTTAAACACATGTCCTTTGCATGAAGTAAATTGTGGGTTGGATATCTCACTCAGTTCAATTTTCTCTACAAAACAGAGTTTAAAAATTCCTTTAACTTCCTGACAGATAGAAATGCTAGCTTCCAGTACTGGTATTGATTTTACTAATGGTATCATATGCTTTTGCTCCTTTTAAAGAGATTTGAAAGAGAATGAAAGATACAGGCTTCAGAATACCACCTGAATTGCTTGTTCACTGATTGTTTAAAAAAATCAAATATGCAAGGAAATATATCAACAATTTAAAAACTTCGGTTATTTGATTATTGGTACATTTAACACTAGGCCTATACTGAAGTTTATACCCTGCCAAGGAATATGTATATTCTATTAACACCTAGAGTAATATCGAGGTTACTGTGTTCTATAAACAATAGGATATAGGAACTAACTATTCCATGTGTAAATGGTTACTTCAAAAATTATAACAATACCCCAGTTTTAGAGTGAGTTTTTAAAATGTGTCCTTCTTTGGGACAGAATCAAAATCAAAACCATCAAAAATGGTAATTTATTGTCTTGTCAATATGAAGATTTTACTTACACTAGCAGATTAATTTATCAAAAAGTTAAATATAGTGTGGATTCCTGAATATAAAACAAACACATTTTATTTTTCCTTGATATCCATATTGAGTATTATTTGAACATAATTGTAAAGGATACTGAAATTATGTTAATGTTAACTCTTGAATATACAGTATTTGTAAAATAACATGAGTTGTTACATATGAAATAACTAGATTTAACAAAGTATAATTTTACATTATAATTCCTTTAATAAGTCATTAATTTTTGCTATAAAAATGGAAAATAAATCAGAGTATAATTCAAAATGGCTTTTCATAAGAAGTTTCATGTCTAAAGGTAAAAGTCCTATGCATTTCTCCCAAATACACAGCAAACATTCAAAGAAAATGTATAAAACATTTGTAGCCAGTGAACAGAAAATGAACCATAGTTTCAAAGTGAAATAACATTCTGGGACTACAGGCATTACAGAGTATTTCACATATGGTACAATGACTTTCAAGAGAAAAAAACATGAGTTTTTCTTTTATACAGTCCCAATCAGTATAGACATCAAATTTTCTGATACTTTCATTAATCTGCTACCATGTTCCTGCTGTCAAAAGCTGAATGCAGCCATTGTTATCATAAAACATGAAATCCTAGATAAAAACAAAAATACAGAAATGAATTTTCAACAGCAGAATAGAGATAATTCTGATGCAGAGATGCTGAGGGATCTGATAAAATACAGTAATATATCTGTTAAACAAGAAACAAAAAAACTGTAAAAAGTAAACCTGGAGCTGGTCTATAGCTGTATAAGCTCTACCTGCAGCTTTCAATTTTAATAGCAATTAAATACTACAATTCTATTCATTTGTTGATAACTGCATGAATTTGATTAATCTTCTGGTAATTTCTCCATATTTCACTTTTTAAAAATGCCCCTTGGGATCTTTCTCTTTCAATCTTTCTCCTCTATGTTTTGTAGTCCTTCTCTCTCCTAACTTGTGACTAGAGTTCCATGTGCAATTTTTAGATTTGTTTTCCACAAGAATGACAGCCATCTCAAGAGTCAGAATGCACCTTAGAAATTTTTGTGTCAGTTCCATGATTTGTCTTCCAAATTTGCTCACTGTGTTCCCCAGCTTGTTCCATTCCATCATTGTGTATCCAGATGCCCTCCCCTATGACTTTAGCCAAACCCTATAGAATTTTTCTCTCACATGTATTATTTTCCTTTATCCCTTCAACAGAAATAATTTAATCCTAATTGCTAATCACTTGCAGTTGCACTTACCTCTCAAATTCATTTCTTTCTAATAGACACCAGAATCTATCTTTCTAAAATTTATATTTATAATTTTTATATACATCTAGTTTGAAACTAACCAATTAACAAAACATTTTTTAATGAATTACCAACAAAAAGTTGACTAATCTTTAAAGGACTTTTAGAAGAAGGCCAAAGTCATTTCTCAATAACCCCACCATCACCCCCAGTCTCATTTCCCATCTATCCAGATACCCCAAATTGCCTCTCTTCCCTAAACACACCATATCTTTCACATTACTCTGCCTTTAGTTGAACCCTTCCCTTAAGGTTAAGGTTAGATTTTGCTTTTTATTTGAAATGAATACTTATTGAAAACACAATTTTTACACAGAACTCTGGTTATATTAAAAGTTATTTAGAAAATATTATGCATATCCCAAATTAGACAGAATTGTATAACATTGTCCCCAAAACCCCTCACCCTGCTTCAATAATTATTAACATGACCAATCTTGGTTCAGCAATTACTACATCCCCTAGATCTCCCTGCCTTCACCTCCATTATTTTAGAGCAAAAACCCTGACAACATACCACATTATACTGAAATACATCAGTGTTTGCAGCTAAAAGATATGGACAGTGTTTTGCTTTTACATAACCCCTATTATCATCATCAGAGCTTAAAAAACCTTAATTAGTCATTATATCATCAAATAGCCAGTCAATGTTCAAATTCCCTGAATGTCTTGTTAATGTGTTTTTACACTGATTTGTTCAATATGCAAACATGGTCCACAAACTGGGTAAAGTTGATGTCTCTCTCCTTTTTTCATTTTATTTTTCTTTTTATCTTCCTTGACATTTATTTGTTGAAGGAACTGGGTCCTCTTTGCTGTATATCATCTCACCTTTTAGTTTTTTCTGATTGCATCTTCAGATGAATGTTTAAGATAGTTATCTAATGATTGCAAATCTTGTTTGCATATTGGAATCACCTGGGAGCCCTAATCAGCTTAAAGACTTGATCCCACTTCCAGAGATTTTGGTTTACTAGATCTGGGTGCAGTCTTGACATAGGGAGTGTGAAAAGCTACCTAGGTGTTTCTACTGTGCAGCTAAGGTTGAAAATCATTGCTCTGTCCCAGATGTCTTTGACTTTAGCTGCATATAGAATCATCTGGGGAGTTACACAAACTTCTGATTCTGAGCTTCCGATTTAATTGAACTGGGGTATGATTTGGTACTTGTGGTTTTTGAAATCTCTCTAGGCAATAATGTGAAGACAAGTTCAGGATCATTGCTCTATCCCATGTATTTCCTCTCAATTGGCAGTTCGATCCAATGGCTTGATTGGGTATATACTCTTATTGCAGATTATACTCTTGTATTAGGTGATTTAATTTAATAGTGAATCAAGAGGAAATCTACCTGTTTCACTGAGTTTTATCCTATGTAAGCCCATATTTAAAGTATTCCCCAAAGCACCAATTTTGATTTTTTAATACAAGCCCCAAAGACTAGGGCCTCTCCTTAACACCTAATGTCCTTCTATTGACATGTGAAACTAAGTAGACTTTCCAGAGAGAACTAGTCACCTATGAATCCACAGTATCAGGAGAAACTGGAATTTAAGAGCTAGGATTAAATAAACCCTTTTGAAAAAAACCTATAAATTTAAGAAGGTCATTCTAAAATATACAATTTACTGAGTAATTTAAGCATGATACTAGAGAAACCATCTATACCCAAGATTAGTAAGAATAGACTTACAATGAGGAAACACATGCCAAGTATCACAGCTTTCATTTTCACATCAATGTCTGCAGGGAACTGGATGACAAAGTTACTGTAATGTGTAAATATTTCTCTCATAAGCCTAGTAAACTGCTTGGAAATCTTGCCAACCACATTTTTTCCATCAAGAGATTTAATCTAAATTGAAAAAAAGGAGACAGTCTTAAAGAATTCTAGAAATTTTTAATCTACTTTCAAAGTTGGATTAAAATGAAACAAATATACTCTTAAAATTATGTGCCAGATGGAACTATGAACGTTATATGATTCAGTAGATGCATACAAATACCTGCATCTATCTATAGATACATGAAAAAATTATTTCTTTGCCTTATGTAAAAGTTGTTTTGCTGAAATATTTAACATTTTTTATTCTACATTAAGATAGACTTAATAAATGAGTTGAATTGATCCAAAATAAAAGTTAAGTAGAAAAAGATACAAATATGAAATATTTCTTTGATGAAATTTCTAGAAGCCATGGGGGGGGGTAGTAAATGAAACTCCCATCTGAATTCTGCTTTAAGACAAGCACAGAGAGTTTATATAGGTCTAGTGTTTAAAGTTGATGGGAGGCCTCATTATCACCCACTGTCAGTAGGAAAATGTGAAATGCCAAGAGCCTGGAAGAGAGGACTGGCAGTTTTGAGTGAAGTAAAGTAACCAATAAGTAACTTGATGGGATGCTGCAGGTCAAGGCTTGGGGTAAGACTTGACAACAGAATGGGGCTGAACAACAAAGGAGGAAGCATGTATGAAACAAAAGAGCTCCAAAGTAAAATTTTTCTAATTTTACAATTCTGACTAAGGAAAGCTCAGGGCCATTATAAAGAGTTGAACAGATTGTGGCTGGATAAATGCACTTCACCAAGTGGACATGTGGGTCTGAATGTAGCCCACACTCACCAAAGTATGTGCAGGCAGGGTGTATGAAACCAGGAAGAGAAGAGTCCTTTTCGAATGTGTATAAGATACAATACGTGGGGGCTTCCCTGGTGGCGCAGTGGTTGAGAATCTGCCTGCCAATGCAGGGGACACAGGTTCGAGCCCTGGTCTGGGAAGATCCCACATGCCGCGGAGCAACTAGGCCCATGAGCCACAACTACTGAGCCTGCGCGTCTGGAGCCTGTGCTCCACAATAAGGCCGCGATAGTGAGAGGCCCGCGCACCGCGATGAAGAGTGGCCCCCGCTTGCCGCAACTAGAGGAAGCCCTCGCACAAAAACAAAGACCCAACACAGCCAAAAATAAATAAATAAATAAATAATAAAATATTAAAAAAAAAAAAGATACAATACGTGCTGGCAACAACCTTATGTTGACAATAACATAAATGTGGAGAAACTAAAAACAGTTGACTCATTTTGTTTGGATGTGGGTGGTTAAATTATTGGGTTGCCAAAAAGTTCGTTTGGTTTTTTCCATAAGATGTTACAGAAAAACCCAAACAAACTCTTTGGCCAACTCAATATTAAAAAACCTGAAATAAACTTCTAATATGAACACTGTAATAGCATAGATTACTGTTCATCAAATAGTCATTTCAATCCCCTCCCTCTGTAAGCCCAGTATACTTCTCTGCACATTGAAATTAGGATTGGCCAGTACCTTGTTTGACCAATGGAGTGTTAGTGGATGTGACACGAGCATAGACCTTAAACATGGATGAGCAGTTTGGCCATGGTCTTGCTCTCCTGTGATCAGCCACTAGAAAAGCATGATCCAGGCAGCTACTGTTACTACAGCTCTGGAATGAACATACGTGAAGCAGACGTGAGGGCAACTTACAGCCTAAATCAGAGCCATCTGTCTGAGCCTAGGTATATCCCCCAGACACTGTTGACCTACAGACCCATAAGCATGAAAATCAAATGCCTGTTGTTTTAAGCTACGGAGCTTTAGGGGTTGTTATGCATCATTATTGTGGCAAAAACAGACACAAATCTCTTGTACAGTTTAGTGTTCCATCTTCTAATAGCTGCATTTAAGCATTTATAGCTAGTAAAGAAATCTTATTTTATTTTTAAAATTTATTTTTAATTTAAAAATATTTTTTAAAATAAAAAATACAGAAGATAATTTACCAACCACCATAATCCTACCACTGGACATAACAGATAGTAACATTTCCCCATTTTGATTCCTATAGCAAGAAATTTTAAACTTTACCAAAAGTCATTCAAAAAGTAAAACTTATAATTCTTTATGGAAAGCTTCAAATATGAACAATGACTTACAACTGAAAAGTTATCAGGACTAGGTAATACTTACCTAAATTTCAGATAATCTTTTAAAAAGAGAAAATCCCTATAATAAAGTTATTTCAACTTTGAAAAAATTAATTGGTATTTGTGACACAAGAAGAAATATATATTTAGTTTTTCTGTCTGATTCCTGACATAGAGCTCTAAAACTCTTATAACTTTCTGAGTGATAGGAATTGTAGGAGAGTTTTAAAATTATAACATGTGATCTTTGTCCCAGGTTCCTGGCACACAGATGCTAAAAGCTTTGGAAACTTCTGAGTGATAAATCTTTCGTGGGCTTATGAGATGACTGGCTGTGGGACACTGATAGCTTCAGGATTGGGGCCGGTCACCAGAAAGTCCAAGCCGAGGATTAGAGACTTGGCAAGTGGAAGGGGAGTGGGGCTTGTAGGGGAGAAGCTGGGGAGAGGCTAGAGATTGACCTAATAACCAATGGCCAATGATTTAGTCAATCAAACTAAATGATGGGGTTTAGAGATCTTCCAGGGTGGTGAATGCATCCATATTCTTAGAGGCTGGTGCATCCCAGCACCATGAAGACAGATGTTCTTGTGTTCAGTACCTTTTCAGACCTCACCCTATATACATGCATGCCTTGGATATATTGCAGGTTTGGTTCCAGACCACTGCAATAAAGTGCATATCACAATAAAGTGAGTCACATGAAATTCTGGTTTTCCAGTACATATAAAAGTTATTTGTAAATTATATTGTAGCCTATTAAGTGTGCAATAGCATTATGTCTTAAAAAACAATGTACATACCTTAATTAAATATACTTTATTGCTAAAAAATGCTGACCACATTCCAGCCATCAGCAAGTCATAATCTTTTTGCTGGTGGAGGGTTTGAAATATTGTAAGAATTACTGGTTTGTGACACAGAGACATGAAGTGAGCAAATGCTGTTGGAAAAATGGTGCTGATAGACTTGCTTCACTCAAGGTTTCCATGAACCTTCTATTTGTAAAAAGTGCAATATCTGCAAAGTGCAATAAAGTGAAATGCAAATAAAAGAGGTATGCCTGTACTTCATCTTGCTGTTCATTTGTATCCTGATAATATCCTTTATAAAACCAATTATCATGAGTAAAATGTGTTTCTGAGTTCTGTGATCCATTCCAGCAAATTATTGCCTCTGAGAATGGAGCTGTGAGAACCGCTGCTTTATAGAAAGTTGGTCAGAAGTGCAGGAGTTCTGGGACTTGTGATTAGCATCTGAAGTAGGGGCAGTCTAGTGAGACTGACTCCTTAACCTGTGGGGTATGCATCAACCCCAATTAGTGTTGGAATTGAATCAAATTGTAGGACAACAAGTTGGTGCCTGGAGAGTTGGAGAACTGTTTGGTGTGAGAAAAAATTTCATACATTTGGTGTCAGAACTGTGGGTTAAAAATAGTATTATGTATATTACATTTGAATTGAATTCACAAATCCATAAATTTAATACCAATAACTATTAAGATATTCTAAAAAGAAAACTATAGACTCACATAATATAAATATAAATGCAAAAATCCCGATAGAAAACTAGCACATAAAGCTAGGTAAGTATCAAAAGAATATACTATCATAAGAGTGAAATGCTAGAAAATTGATACAATTAAAAACAAATGATCATATCAGTGGTTGCTGAAAAGATATTATTTACTAATTAAGCATTTATATAACATTTAGCATATGGATGGCATACAAAGGCTTTACAATTGTTAGGTAACTTAATGTACACAATAACCTTGCATGTTACATACTATTATTATATACATTTTCCATATATAAAAACTGAAGCAAAGAAAGGTTAAGTAATTTGTCTAATGTTACACAGATAAGAAAGTGTAGTCATGGGTTTCAAACCAAGGCATTCTGGCTCCAGGGTCTGCGCTCTTGATTGTTATAACATTCTTCCTTTTAAAAAGTTGATACTTAACTTTTAAAATTCCTAATGAAAATCTTAGTCAGGAGGTAGCAAACAATGGTCAGTGGGCCACATCTGCCTGCCTTCTGTTTTTGTAAATAAAGTTTAATGGTACACAAACATTACCATTCATTTATATATTGCCTATGACTACTTTTATGCTACAATAGTAGAATTGAGTAGTTGTGACAATGAATACATGACCCATATAATCTTAAATGTTTTCTATCTGGCCCTCTACCAAAAAAAATTTTTTTTCATTCCTGCTTTAGGTAGATAGGAATAGAAAAAATGGTATGAAAACAATAGTAATATCTTTCTAAATTATTAAATATTTGTTACTATTTCAACTGAAATAATCAAATTGGTAGGTATTCCCACTATCATCATCATCATTATTATTATTATTGATGTGTAGGTAGGCTGGAAAAAAATGAACAAACTGGTACATAAACATTAGAGGAGCTACCATCTCATTTGCACTGTGATTTTATACCCAGAAAAACTAAGTAAATAAAGCAAAAACACCTAAATTTAATATTAGAATACAGTCATATGACTGGATAAAGGTAAAGAAAAATATCTTTTCTCATCATTTAAAACAAGCACCTCAAAATGTAAATATTCCTTCTTAATAATGAGAATGGCTATACATTACTTAGGAATAACTTAACAGAAAAGGCAGAGGTTCTGTATGAAGAAAACTATATGGCCTTATGAAGAATACAAAATAAGATATGAATTAAAAGACATAACACTACTGGGATGGGACAGGTTTAGCATCTCATACATGCTAATTTTAAAAAATGACAAACAGATTTTACACAATACTGATTAGATTCTAACCTCTGAAAAATTGAATGAAAAGGTCTTACTGTTCATATAAAAGGAAATATCAGATAATTCAAGAAAATATGATAAAGAAGAATAATGAGTGATCATTTTGCTATGACTAGACAGAGGACATATCATTAAGGCGTCATAAGCATATCATAAGGCATTGCTGTGAAAAGATATAGGTCACTGCAACAGAGCATAGAATCTCTAATAAAATTGCTGGTGAGTTAAAGATTTAAATATAAAATATTAAAAAACATTAGATAAAACATAAGGTTTGAGATGTACCTTTATAATTAAGACAAGAGAACCAGAAGCTATGAAAATAGCCATACTTAACCACATTAAGTAAATTGATACAGCCACTATGGAGAACAGTATGGAAGTTCCTTAAAAAACTAAAAATAGAACTACCATATGACCCAGCAATCCCACTCCTGGGCATATACCCAGAGAAAACCATAATGCAGAAAGATACATGCACCCCAGTGTTCATTGCAGCACTATTTACAATAGCCAGGACATGGAAGCAACCTAAATGTCCATCAGCAGAGGAATGGATAAAGGAGATGTGGTACATATATACAGTGGAATATTACTCAGCCATAAAAAGGAACAAAACTGTGCCATTTGCAAAGGTGTGGATGGACCTAGAGACTGTCATACAGAGTGAAGTAAGTCAGAAAGAGAGAAACAAATATTGTATAATATCGCTTGTATATGGAATCTAGAAAAACGATACAGATTAACATATCTGCAAAGCAGACATAGAGACACAGATGTAGAGAACAAATGTATGGACACCAAGGGGGGTAAGGGGGAGTGGGATGATTGGGAGATTGGGATTGACATATACACTACTATGTATAAAATAGATAACTAATGAGAACCTACTTATAGCACAGGGAACTGTACTCAGTGCTCTGTGGTGACCTAAATGGGAAGGAAATCCAAAAGAGAGGGGATATATGTATATGTATAGCTGATTCTCTTTTCTGTACAGCAGAAACTAACATAACATTGTAAAGCAACTATACTCCAATAAAAATTAATTAAAAAATAAAAATAAAAAATAAAATTTCTGTATGGCAAATATATAAAAATAAAGTATGAAAACAAAGGGTAGATTTGTGGAAAAATTTGCAAATCAGAGAAGAGATGCAGGATCAATGTCTCCAATGCACAGATTATTTTTGTAAATTGACAATAAAATGTAAACAACCCAATAGATAAATGGATATTAATACACAATGCAAAAAGAGCAAATACAAGTAGCTAGTAAAGGTAGAGTAAAATGCTCAAAATCTTAATTGTAGGTATTACATGTTAAAGTAGAGATAACATTCCCCCTTGTCACTTGCTGATTTTAGATTTCCATTTTTAGTTTGAAGTTTGCTGTTTATTTAAGCTGTACCTGAGTGTCATTTCTTTTTCTTACCCAGAACTCCTGGCAGTCTCTGAATTGGAGCATCCATAGCGTAAGGTCTGAAAGAATCTTAGCAATTTATCTCTTTAAATATTATTTAAGCACATTCTCTGTCTGGTCTTTCTTTGTATCTCCTCTTTGGCATATGCACAAGCATTTTTCTAGCTTCTATATCCTTTCAATTTTATTTTTGTCTCTTCAAATTGATGTCTTTTTCCCACCTCCTCTTTATTTTCTTCATATGGATCATCCAGTTCACTAATTCTCTCTTTACTTGTACCTAATTTTCAGCTCAACCTTTCTAATGCGTTCTTGTTGTTTTTTTTTTAAATCAGTGACTGTTCCTTATTTCTGAAGGTTCTTCTGGCTTGTTTTCAAACTCTTTTCATTCTCCTCTTGTGATCTTCCTTGTTTCTTCTTTAGTCTCTTTAATATTTATTTAGGTATTTCTTATATGATTGATTGCTGACTGTTCTATTATATGCAGTTTATTCCTGGTGGATTAGTTCCTAGAGCAGTATGTAATTTTTGAATCTGCTCATGTGAAGATAGGCTTTTTCTGTAGGAATAGAAGGTGCCGTTGATGAAAATCTTTTAGTGTGCTTTGCATCCAATCCTGACATCTGTATCACCACTCCAGGTCAATTTCTATGTTTTGAGATTCCTGAACTAAAATGGAGGTATGTATTCAGACTTCAAAGTCACAGAGGGTGCTGGATTGGTTTCAGTTTCATGTAGGCATATTTTTTCCCCCACCAAGAGTCCTGGAAGAAGACGGATTTGCCTATCATCTCCATGGGACAGAAAGTCTACTTGGCTTTCTTCTACTCATTCTTGGGATAATCTTCTCATGGGTTTAACTACCATATGTATGCTGAAAACTTCCCAACCTTTTCCTCTACATACCTAAAATCCAACATGACACAAATACAAATAATTAGCTTCCCACAGATCAACTGTTTCTCCTCCAATGTTCTTTTTTTTTTTTAATTTATTTTATTTTATTTAATTTATTTTATTTTTGGCTGCACTGGGTCTTCATTGCTGTGCATGGGCTTTTCTCTGGTTGCAGCGAGCAGGGGCTACTCTTCATTGCAGTGTGTGGGCTTCTCACTGCGGTGGCTTCCCTTGTGGAGCATGGGCTCTAGCCACGTGGGCTTCAGTAGTTGTGGTACACAGGCTCAGTAGTTGTGGCTCATGGGCTCTAGAGTGCAGGCTCAGTAGTTGTGGCTCGTGGGCTTAGTTGCTCCGTGGCATGTGGGATCTTCCTGGACCAGGGCTCGAACCTGTGTCCCCTGCACTGGCAGGCAGATTCTTAACCACTGTGCCACCAGGGAAGCCCTCCTCCAATGTTCTTAGCTTGGCCAATGGCTCATTATGCATTCAGCTTCTCAAACATGAGACATCAGAATCATCTCCAAATTTTTTTCTTCCTCAAATGACATCAAATCTATGAATCAGTTTCACTCAGTTCACTTATGAAATATCTCTGAATTATTTTCTCCTTTAGAATAACACCTGCTCCTTCATGTTCAGGCTCTTATCCCTTTCTACTTCAACTTTCACAGACCATTGATACCATGATGGAGTCTATGTTCCATAATGGTCCCTCATACTGATAAATCCAGCCTTAAGATGTCAAACTTTCCATCAGAAATTGATTCAAGTGACTATTTCTGAATTCTCTGAAAGAATACCTAGTTAGCATCATTCTAGAAGTACAGGAGAGAAGTTAATTCATTACATATAATGTATGTTTTAAGGCATTCATTGGGAAGGATTGCTGGATGAAATCTAAATTTCTCAGCATTAAATATCAGAGTTTCAAAATGTTTTCTGTGTTTTCACTTATTTCCACCAAATAAACTATCTGCCAGCTAAACTTCTGTTAATATTGTTCCTTGAATGAATAATTATCTTTCCACTGCTCTGAATCTTTGATAGACATACCATCCTCTACATGGAGAACTGATATTATGTATACTTCTATAAAGTCCATTTACATATATATCACACACACATTATATGTATCTCTTTAAAACAGCCTTTATAAAGTCTCTTTATACAATATTAGTTGTTGTCTTCTTAGGATTGCCCATCTCTGTCATTAGACTAGGAAGTCCATGTGAAGTGATTCATCTTTAAATAACCAGAGTCTAACACAGGAATTGAAAACTACTAGGGAAGCTAGGCAGATAATGTAAAAGAAAGACGCTGGATAGTGGAAAATCTTAGGCAGTTAGGGGACAGTGGCAGAGTTCCCACATCTTATCATAAGGGGACAGTCCTGTTCAGTGTTAGGAGATTTTTGTCCCTTCTGTGGAAATGTGGATGTAGTTGAACAGATTTTATGATTTTCTAATAGAATCATGATATTGAGTTATAAGACACCCAAACTTTATACATTTGCATCTAAATAATATAAAGGCTATAAGGCTAGACCACCTGTTGGAAAACTGCTGTGATGGAATTTCTTCATGTAGTAAATACACAGATATATTGTGATTTACAGTGACTCAATTAATGCAAAGACCAGGGCCATAGGGAAGCATATTTGCACAGTACATCTTACACCATTTTTCTTAAAATTCTCTTTGTGTAAGTGAGCTTTTCATAGGAACTCAAAGATGTCAGAGCTTCTGAAGAGGGTCTAGAACACTGGCAGTCTGTGTTTCAGACTAAGGAAATACCATGTGCTTTGGCATTCAGATTTAGTGACAAGGTTAATGTTCTTTTTAAAATGATAATATCCAGTGCCTCCATACAAAACCCACCATATTTAAATGTTAGATGCTTTGCTTATGGTTTTTTGACTATAAGGCTCTGCTTCTCTTTTTCCCGTTTAATATAATCAACACTGACATTTAATCAGAGCAATAACTACCTCTGATCAAAGTTAAAAACATGAGCACATTATCTTCCTCTTGAGATATCAGTTTACAAATATTTATTTAATATATTTGTAACATCCTACAAAATTATATTCTCCTTATATTAGGAAAGCAAATCCTATAAATATATCACATTTCTTACCTTAAATTCAACATTTCCACAAGTGTTGCACACAAAGTATGGGCCTATAATTCTTAGAACATCCTTTTTATTCTCATTTTGAATTGTAAACTTTGGCAGATATGGGTGCCATGTCTGAGTAACATAACCTATTGGTATACCAGGAGGAGCATAGATTTCTATCTACAAAAACAAAATAGTATAGGTAATATGTAATCATCATCATCATCATAACAATGTCTGATAATAGCTCTCATTTACTGAATACTTTTTTTCTATTAGTAATATTCTTTTCTCCCATCTTTACTGAGGTACAGTTGACATACAAAATTGTAGTATGTTTAAAGTGTACAATGTGATGATCTGGTATACATACACATTATGGAAAGATTACCACATTTAAGTTAAATGAAACAACCATCACGTCATATAGGTAACTTTTTTTTTTTGGTAAGAACACATGAGATCTATCTCTTAGCAAATTTCAAGTATACAGTATAGTATTATTAACTGTAGTCCCCACGCTGCACATTAGATCCTCAGAACTTATTCATCTTATCACTGAAAGTTTGGAGTGTTTGACTAGCATACCCCAATTCTCCCACCACCCAGCCCCTGGCAATTACCATTATACTCTCTGTATCTATGAGTTAGACATTTTTTTTCAGATTCAACTTATACGTGATACCATACAGTATTTGTCTTTTTTATCTGGCTTATTTCAGTTAGCATAATGCTTTCAGGTGCATGTATATTTTCACAAATGGCAAGATTTTCTTCTGTTTTTTGGCTGAATAATATTTTATGTGTGTATATATATACACGCATTTATATATACATACATATATATAAAGTTATTTATATATATCCACACACACACACATCTCACATTTTCTTTATCCATTCATCAGTCAATAGACACTAAGGATGTTTCCATATTGTAGCTACTAAATACGTTCAATAAACACATGAGTGCAGAAACTTCTATGAAACCTGATTTTATTTCCTTAGGATATATACTGAAAAGTTGGATTGCTGGCTTATATGGTAGTTCTATTGTTAATTATCTAAGGAGACTTGATACTCTTTTCCATAATGGCTATACCAATTTACATTCCCACCACCAGTGTACAGAAGTTCCCTTTTTTCTACATCCTTGCCAACATATGTCTTGTCTTTGTGATAACAGACATTCTAACAGGTGTGATGTGATATGTCATTGTGGTTTTGATTTTCATTTTTCTGATCATTAGTGATTTTGAGCAGCTTTTCATATATATCTTTTGGTCATTTGTATGTTTTCTTTGAAAAAGACATTTCTTTAATGTCTATTTAGATCCTTTGCTCATTTTCTAAGTGCAAAATACTGTTCTATGCACCACTTAATTCATAATACATTCTTAGCAGGTTGGTACTATTATTCCTATTTATAGAGGAACAGAGAGGTAAATTAATTTGTGTTAAGATTCCCCAGCTGCAAAGTGGAAGGGAAGAGACACAAACTGCATACACAGTCTCCACTCTGAAGTACTGCTCTACTGGGCTCCTATATTTTAAAATTTTCTCTTTTATTCATACTTATGAAAAATATCTAAGTTATTAAAAACTCTTTTCTTAAACTCCTTTAAAAACAGTGGTTTAGATGTATGGACAGAGCTCTGATCACTGGGGCAATTTTCAAATATGAATGGCAATTGTGCTTGGATGGAAAGAAAATGGGGCCTGGAATCTTGGCTCTGCACCTTAGCTGGGTGACCTTGAGAGCATCACAGCATGTTCATCTGTAAATAAGGACTTCTTAGGTCTATTTTTTAAGACCAAAAGTATAATGTATGCTAATATGCTCTATAAGTTGTAGAGAATATTCCATCCAACTCTCAGTTTTTCCTCAGCTATTTTTATGAATATTATTACATGTAAAGCAAGTGACATGGAAAACAAAATTTAGTATGAATAAGGTCAGTTATCCTTTCAAAATAAGTGCAGTATTAGACATCAAATCTCTATGTGCTTGTATCTCTGTGTGCCCTGCTCTCACAGCGACCCGTATGGATGGATGACTGAGTGACCCAGGCAGCGCTGGTCTCAGGCCAATGGAGATATAGGCAAAGGCCGACTTCCTATAAACACTCTGTGCCCTGGCGTCTCCCCTGAGATCCATGTTCTCTCTCAGAGGGCTGTCAAGTACTATGAAAGAGACACCTGGTCTTCATGGAGCTCAAGGATCTAAGATCTTACCCCCATGGGGCACACTGCTCAGGGACAAGGGGCTAACTGCTGAGTCTTTTCCACCTGCCTTTCTTCCTACAATTTATCCTCAAGCATAAACCAATAGCTGGCAGACCACTTTTCCTTTAAATCTCATTTGATTATATAAATTCAACGATAGGGTAAAAATTCTTACTGAACTACTTTACAAAGTACCCGGGTAATTGCTCACCGACCTCCTGCAGGCAGCAGGGAAAACAACAGCTGGTACACCTTAGTGGTCTCTTCAGAGTTATGACTTCTTGGCCCTTAAGATCATGAATCCTCATGATAAAAGGCCTATAAGATCCATAGCAAAATCGCGTGCACAAAGCAGTATCCTCTGCTGCATAGTATATCCTCTGTCCAAGGCTGTTCTTAATTTCATATTTGTTATTGGTTTCATAACTTATTATGACTAAAAACATAGAAGAGGAAACCATAATCACCAGTATGTTAAAACTATCTAGAATCTAAATATTTTAGACTTACATATTTTTGGACATTACTTTAGATTATATTTACCAAATAGATAGAAAAGGAAAGGTGTTTAGAGATGATCTTGACAGAGGAAAAAAGGCAAAGAAAAAAAGGAGGAAATGGTATTAAGGTACTGAGAAATTAAGAGCATCTATGTAAGACTTGGAAGAGAAAACAACTTGTATCTTCCTAACTCCATAGACCTGTATCAGAAAGGGAGACTTGGCTGTGAGGGATGGTGCCGTGCTGCTGATGGCCACAGTCCTTTTAAGTGAATGCAGAAAATGTCTACTTGTTCATGTATTCAACTATGGAGGGGAATATAGGATGATTGCTATGTTTATGCACCGTATATTATTATATTAAGTAAATTTGCTTGAGATTTAGTTTTATAAATCACAGTCATGGCTTCTCTTTCTGCATTGTGTGAGGAAGGTGTGAGAGGGCTTTCTCTCAATGTACACATGTGAAGAGGGAGAGAGTGAAAATGAAAGGTGAGGTAGAACGTCACCCTGGGCCCAGGGCACCCTTCTTTAGCTCAGCAGTGGTTGTTCAGAAGTGGGAAATGGGTATTAGACAAGGGGAAAGATGCTTGGCAACCAAGGCTGCAAGTCAGAGGATATCTAGACCACTGGCATCCTAAGTGAACTCTGTACCTTAGCGGGGGCTAATCTCTTCACGGAGGAAACAGAGATGTGCTGACATCTGACACCCACGTGGTATCTTACCAAAGGGCTTCCCATATTGCAACACACCTTGGAAACCTCTCCTTGCTTAAAGCCAGGAGGGAGCAATTCATGAGTCCACAGCCCTCATTAACATGGATCATAGGATGTCAGAAGCCACGAAAATTATGAGCAAAAAGAAACACATGGAGACAAAAATCACTCTCAAATATCTGTGTCGATGGATTTAGTCAAATAGAAATATCGTTCACAAGTTCTATCACCATGACCTCCTTTAAATGTCTTTTACTCAGACAGGCCCTGGACTTTGCCTTAAAAGAACCATCCTTGACCTCGCTATCTCCCAGTCAAATGTCTAATGAGAAAAAAATTAAACTGATTCATGAGATAGAATCTATTATCTAGCTGATTTCATTAAGTACCTTAATCTCAAAAGTCTTTAGTTTGTTCATCTCTAAAATGAGATCAATATTTTTACACAATCTCTAAGTTTCCTTCTAATTACTGAAAAAAATGAAAACAAATATAAGAATTCTATAGTTATATCTTTCTGGTGTATTAAATTTTGAACTGGGGACAGCTATAAATAAGTGCCTGTCATAGTCTCAGATGCTAAAAATAAACTGAGTAAACTTTATCACTTTATACTACTCAATGTTAAAATATGATATAGACTTTCTATTTGAGAAAAAAAGAAAATTAAAGACATCTATTTTAAAAACTGAAACTTAACTAGTAAATTTGTTACTTTCTATTTCATGCCAAAGATATGTGTTTTCACACATCAATATAAACTTTTTAATCTAAGAATTCTGTAAAATGTATCATATCTGGTCTTTTGAATTTTATAATCTCAATGAAATATACCTTAGAATAAAATGTTAAAAAAATTCAGAATACAAATTATTAAACATTAAAGAGCTCCTTTCCAGAGAAAACTTAGTTTCAAAAAACTAAACAAACTCAATAATTTTATAAATATCTAATAATGTATATTATAAGTAATTTTTAAGATGATACTTTAAATTATTTTTTATTGAGATGTAATTGGCATAGACCATTGTATTGATTTTAGGTATACAACATTATGATTTGATATCTGTATATATGTGAAATGAATACCACAAGTTTAGTTAATATCCTTACCACACATGCATTCAAAAATTTTTTTCTTGTGTGAGAAACTTTAAGATCTACTCTCTTAGTAACTTTCAAATATACTATATAGTACTGTTAATTATGGTCACCATGCTGTACATTATGTCCCTAGGATATTTCTTTATCTTATAACTGAAAGTTTGTACCTTTTCACCACCTTCACCCATTTCTCCAACCCACTACCCCCATATATATGGCAACCACCCATCTATTCTCTGAGTTTAGTTTCTTTCAGATTCCACATATAAGTGAGATCATACAGTATTTGCCTTCTCTAACTTATTTCACTTAGCATAATGCCTTCAAGGTCCACCTGTGTTGTTGCAAATGGTAGGATTTCCTTCTTTTTCATGGCTGAATAAAATTCCAATGTATATATACCATGTTTTCTTCATTCATTCATCTGTCAATGGACACAAGTTGTTTCCAAGTCTTGACTACTGTAAATATGCTGCAATAAACATGAAAGTGCATATACTCTTTTTGAGATAGTGATTTTTGTTTCCTATGGATAAATACCCAGAATTGGAATTGCTGGATCATATAGTAGTTTAATTTTTTAAACTGAGGTGTAATTGACATAGCACATTATATTTGTTTCTTTTCTTCTTAATTTTTTTGAGGAATTTCCATACTGTTTTCCATGATGGCCACACCAATGTACATTCCCACCAACAGTGCATAAGGGTTCTCTTTTCTCCATATCCTACCAACACTTCTTATCTCTTCTCCTTTTTATAATAGCCATTTTAAAGTGTGAGGTGATATCTCATTGTGGTTTTGATTTGTATTTTTCTGATAATTAGTGATGTTGAGCACCTTTTCATGTATGTGTTGGCCATTTGTATGATTTTTTTGGAAAACATCTACTTAAATCCTCTGTCCATTTTTAATCAATTTTTTTCTATTGAGTTTTATAAATTATTTGCATATTTTGGATATTAATCCCTTATCAAATTTATGACTGGCAAATATTTTCTTCCATTCATAGGTTGCTCTTTCATTTTGTTGATGGTTTCCTTTGCTGTACAGAAGCTATTTACTTTAATGTAGTCCTACTTGTTTGTTTTAGTTTTAGTTGTCTGTGGTTTGTGACTTATACAAAAAATCATTACCTAGAACAATGTCAAGGAACTTACCTCCTCTATTTTCTTCTAGGAGTCCTGTGGTTTCAGGTCTTACATTCAAAATCATTATTCCGTTTTGAGTTCTTTTTTGTTGTGGTGTAAGACTGTGGTCTAGTTTTATTCTTTTGCATATAGAAATCCAATTTTTCCAACACCATTTATTGAAGAGACTGTCTTTTCCCCATTGTGTATTATTGGCTCTTTTGCCACAAATTAATTGACTGCATATGTGTGGATTTATTTCTGGGCTTTGTAGTCTCTTCCATTGGTCTATGTGTTCGTTTTATGCCAATATGGTACTGTTTTGATTACTGTAGCTTTGTAATATAGTTTGAAATCCGGAAGCATGTTGAATACAGCTTTGTTCTTTCTCAAGATTGCTTTGGCTATTTGGGGGTTTTGTGGTTCCATACAAAATTTGGGATTGTTTTTTCTCTTTCAGTGAAAAATGTCATTGAAGTTTTGATAGGGATTGAACTGAATCTATAGATTGCTTTGTGTAGTGTGGACATTTAAGCAATATTTATTATTCCAGTCAATGAGGACAGAATACCTTTCCATTTATTTGTATCTTCTTCAATGTCTTTCATCAATGTCACATAATTTTCAGAGTATATGTTTCTTCCCTTCTTGGTTAAATATATTCCAGATATTTTCTTTTAGATATAATTATAAATGGTATTGTTTTGTTAATTTCTCTTTCTGATAGCTCATTGTTAGTGTATAGAAAGGCAACCAATTTTTGTATATCAATTTTGTATGCTGCACCTTTACTGTATTTGTTTATTAGTTCTATCAGTTTATTTGTGGAGTCTTTAAGGTTTTCTATATAATATCATGTAATTTAAAAATAGAAACAGCTTACTTCTTCCTTTCTGATTTGGATGCCTTTTATTTCTTTTTCTTTCCTAGTTGCTCTGTTTTGGACTTCAGTTCTATGTTGAATAAAAGTGGCAAGAGTGGGTATCCTTGTCCTGTTCTTTAACTTAGAGGAAAAGCTTTCAGTTTTTCATCATCAAATATGATGTTAGCTATAGGCTTATCACATATGGCCTTTTATGGGTGGGAGACATGTGTACAAGCTCCTTTCTAGGCGATATCAGCAAAGTAGGATGGGGGAGAGGGAGAGCATGAAGATGGTACCCACTGGTCTCTGAGGACTCTGGATTGCACTGCAGTTTTCTCTAGATGTGTGTTAAATTGAAACCTTCCCTGAAAATCAAGGCTTTTAAGATAAGCAACTACACTTCTTTCATGGTAATACTGGGTTTCTTTCACAAAAAGACTGGGCTTCTTTTAGTCTGCTACATCTGTGCTGGGCCCTGGGGGGTTAGACGTAGTGAGTCAACATTTAAGAATTATCTCTGAGTTTGTTATAGCCTTGTGGGTCTTATGTATGTAAACCCCATAACTTTCAAAGCTAGATATTTGAGGTGCCCACCACTCTCTGGAAATATTAAGAGTTGAGGTGTCAGTTATGGGGTCAAATCCTTCACTCCTCAAGGAGAAGCTGGGCATTTTGAGTTCCCTCCTGGTTGTGTGTTGTGCTGGGGGTATGGTTTATGGCGAGATTGTGTCTCAGCTTCTATCCATTTCAATGTGCATTTTTTTTCTCATTTATACAATGTGTAGAGTCACTCAGCTAATTTCTAGATTTCTTTCAGAGGGAATTGTTCTGTAGGTAGCTGTGGATTCATTGTGTCCGTGGGAGGAGGTGAGTTCAGGAGCCTGCTCTGATACTACCTTGAACTGGTAGTTAAATTAAATTAAATTATAAGTAATTTAAATGTCATAGGTGATAACTGTATATACTTTAAATTTATTTTTATTGAAATATAGTTGAATTATAATGTTGTGTTAATTACTGCTGTACAGCAAAGTGACTCAGTTATACATATACATTCATTCTTTTTCATATTCTTTTCCATTATGGTTTATCACAGGATATTGAATATAGTTTCCTGTCTGTAAAGTAGGACCTTGTTTTTTATCTATTCTATATATATATCAGTTTGCATCTGCTAATCCCAAACTCCCAATCCAACCCTCTCCCACCCCCCTCCCCCTTGGCAAACACCAGTGTATTCTCTATGTCCCTGATTCTTTTTCTGTTTCATAGATAAGTGCAGATAATTGTATATTTCAACCAAATCCATTACTCTGCTAGTACAACTCAGGTTCTAAATCTACTACTGGAAAGGAACTGTCCAGAGATTTAAAGATGGATTTACAGATATATTCTATAACTAGCAGTTTTCACTAAACTCCTTATATCTGGAAGGAAGACACTCTGGTTCATGAATCTACCCAGATTCTCTTTCCCCTGGCAGCAGTCCGGATCTAGTGGCTTCCTAAGTTTATTCTTGCACATGGAGAGCACTGAAAACATCTGGTAGAGTCAAAGGAGTCATTTAGCACAAGCAGAGGTGCTCTTCTAGGAAGCCAGGCTACTGGGACTGCTGGTCAGCACTCTCCAACATTGCAGTGTCCCTTCATCCGAGCTGGTAATTCACAGTCTGTGGAACAGAGCCCATGGAACACAGGTTTTATAGGGTCCACCTGAGCTCCCAAGAGAAACTGTGAGCAGGCATATGATTTTCCAAAACATCCCCATCCAAAGTCAAAAAGTTCACTCTCTTTGGAAATGTATTAAGGTAACTGTTAGTACATGGTAATAAGTTAACATGAACCATTGCCGGTGGCTCTGTGCCAATGTCAAGGTTGTCAGAAACTGGGGAGAAAACAGCTGAAGTCATAGAAGTCAGGTAGAGACAGATTCCCTGAAGAGATGTCTAGAGAGAAGAGGGAACAAAAGTAAATTTTGATTGTTTTCCTTCTAAGTTAGAGTCCTTATCATGAGGACAGATACCCAGAGAAATAGTATTTTACCACTTGACTCCTAATTTCAAGAAATGCACTGCTCAGTATAAACTAACACAGTATTGTAAAGCAACTATACTCCAATAAAAATTTTAAAAAAAGAAGAAATGAGCCGCTGATAATCCTCATCAATTCATTATGACAGAGACTATTGTAAATAACCAGGATTAATGGTCCAACATCACTGAAAGTGTTATATTTGCGGTTGGTGATATGCTTTATCTGCATATCACTGACCCCCTTTATCTGCATATCAACCATTCCCTCTTTCTAGAAATATAATCAATACAATGAATACATACCTTCTGTAAGTTCAATTTGCTGATGAATCTGAATCTGATCTACCTATATAGTAAATAAATAAATTAAGCTATAAGCATGTATGTTTTTATATTTTTAAGAATTCATATAATCAATATATATCAATATTGTCAATATTTAATAATAGTTTATATTACATTTCAGTGTAAAAATAAAGGTAATTTTTTGAAAAATATCTACTGAATGTGTTCACTATTAATGTGGGCAAATTCGAGTGAAATAAAATTGACTTACATTGAAAGTCCTATAAAGATAAGAACACATTGCTCTCTCTAGAAGGCATTTAGGAAATATTAAGACCATTTTATCTATTTAAAGAGATTTTTTACTACAAATCTCAAAATTTTTCTATTTAAGTGTACATGATATCATCATTTCTTGGAGGTGATAACTTCCCCTACATATTTTGTGAGTCCCTGATTTTTAAAAAATCTATTTAGGGTATTTCTAGGAGAATATATGAACTAATAAAGTTCTTATAATATATGATGCCCAAGTGCATTTTGGGATATTATATTAAATTAGTGCAGAGAGTATAAGAGACACAACTCATTTTTTGAAATGTGGTTGGATGTCACAGGAATATTTAGTTTTATATAGTTTGGGCACACAGAATTTCCTATTCTACTTTACCTATGAGATTTCTAACATCAAACAAATGTAAAACCTCACGTTGCTGAGTTAAGCTATCATGTACTACATTAAAATCCAGAACTTTTTCCCTTTATGGTTGCATTTATAAAATTGGGTCTGCATGCTCAACATCACTAATTATTAGAGAAACGCAAATCAAAACTACAATGAGGTACCACCCTCACCAGTCAGAATGGCCATCATCAAAAAAATCTATAAATAATAAATTCTGGGAGGGTGTGTAGAAAAGGGAACCTTCTTGCACTGCTGGTGGGAATGTAAATTGATACAGCCACTATGGAGAACAATATGGATGTTCATTTAAAAACTAAAAATAGAACTACTATATGACCCAGCAATCCCACTACTGGGCATATACCCTAAGAAAACTGTAATTCAAAAAGACACATGTACCCCAATGTTCACTGCAACACTATTTACAATAATCAGGACATGGAAACAAACTAAATGTCCATTGACAGAGGAATGGATAAAGATGTGGTACATATATACAATGAAATATTACTCAGCCATAAAAAGGAACAAAATTGGGTCATTTGTAGAGATGTGGATGGACCTAGACTCTGTCATACAGAGTGAAATAAGTCAGAAAGATAAAAACAAATATCGTATATTAACGCATATATGCGGAATCTAGAAAAATGGTACAGATGAACCTAGGGCAGGAATAGAGACACAGATGTAGAGAATGGACATGTGGACACAGAGGGAAGGGGAGGGCGGGACAAACTGGGAGATAAGGATTTACATATATACACTACCATGTGTAAAACAGATAGCTAGTGTGAACATGCTGTATAGCACAGGGAGCTCAGCTCGGTGCTCCGTGATGACCTAGATGGGTGGGAGGGAGGTCCAAGAGGGAGGGGATATATGTATACATATAGCTGATTCACTTCACTGTATAGGAGAAACTAACACAACATTGTAAAGCAACTATACTCCAATTAAAAAAAAATTGGGTCTTCAAAAGAATAAAAGCAACATAAAATGTAATTTTATTAATTATAATAAAAAGTTAAGTCATACACAAATTGTTGAATTGAACACTGTTTTATTTGATGTTTGTTTCTAACTCCTAGGAAATTACTGTGTTGGGATTAAAGGGCACAGTATCCAGAACCAAGGTTCCAGAAGTAAAAAGCCATTCCTACTTCATGTGCATTTTGATGCTGAGCACATTATGCAACTTCTCTAGGTCTCAGTTTCCCCTTTGGTAAAATGGTGATAATTATAGCACCTGTATATCACAGAGTTTCTAAAGGATTAAATGCGTTAATATATGTATTCTACTTAGGAACAAAGCCTGGAGAATACTGCTTAGTAAAGCTTTGCTGTTGGCTATTATTGCAGATTATATTCAAGATCATGGAGCACACAATTTCCTAAGACATTTGTAGTTTGCTTTACCAGTAAACCTAGCCTAGAAGAATTAGAGTAATTTGTCAGCAAGAAATGTTGTTTTACCATTTCAGACTTTTGCGAATTAGTCATTTGTTAATGTCATTAAGTAAACTGGAAGCACAGTTTTACTTGTTAAGAGTCTTTTATGTATTTGAAATTACCTGATTTAAATATTCCAACCCTGGTGGACAGTCTGATGAAGATGGTAGTTTTGGAATCCATAGTAGCCTTGCAGGCACACTTGGCTGAAGAGACACTGGTTGGAATTGGACAGGAATGCCAACTGCTCCAACCACTGAATAGCCAGGTGGTAGGATTAGATATTCAGACTGCATTCCAGAGAAGCCAGGCTGGGAGGAAGAACAGCCAGCCTTGGGGACAGTATTCTCAGTCTGGGTTTCAGAACAGCCTGCCTGGTGGGCAGGATAGTCATCCTTGGGGGCAGGGTAGCCAGCATTTTCTGAAGATGCTGAAAATATGAACAAGTGAAATTATTTGTAACTGAACAGAAAAGTGAAAACTTCAGTTCTTTTAGGATTACCCCAGTTATCTACAAACTACAATTTTCCCTCAGCAATCCTGTTTCTATTAAGCTTAAAGTTTGTGTTTTTATCGTTCAGCAATTTTCAATAAAATATCTGGGGTTTCATGTCTACTTTTATTTTGAGGATTTTGGGCTGTGTATAGAGTTGGCCCACAGCCTTATTCTTACTGTTCAAAATTCAGATGAAAATATGCATGAAACCTAAGAAACTGGAAAAAAATCAACAATGATCTAGAGTCATGTACATAAAGATTCTAGAATGTTTTCATGGAAATAAGAGATAGCATTGGGTAAAAGGCCCAATATAATGGCTTTGAGCCAGCATTTCTAGCACAAAACCACCCTGTAAAAAAATGATAATTCTGGAATTCTAACAAATGCCACTTCCTATATGTATAGAATTGGCAGTGGTTTTGCTCCCTCAAGGGATATTTGTCAAGGTCTGGAGATGTTTTTGTTGTCCCAACTGCAGAAGAGAGTGATACTGGCACCTGGTGGATAGAGGCCAGGAATGCTGTTAAATACCATAAAATGCTCAGAACAGCACCCTGCAGAAACAGAATTATCCATCCCCAAATACTATAGTGCTGCTATTGAGAACCCTGGTATAGAGGTAAAGGCATGTCATTCCATCTAGTACTGTCAGATACTTGTCTGGCTTAACAATTTGCCTGGGGGTTTAATCCATGGTGTATTCTATTCCCAAGACCCTGTACATTACAAAATTTTAAATTATGATTCTTAAGTTACAAATTTAAACTTCACAATTTTGCACACTCAGCTCTCCAGAAAATAGAATTTGAGACCCAAGGAAGGTAAAAAGCACAACAGGATAAATTGTCGTAAGTATTTAATAAGCACAGTATGGGAAGAAATTTAATAAGTGTATACTCTGTATTCCATGTGAATTTGTGATTACAATAAAACTTCTTAAGCTTATATGTACAGTACACAAAATAGCAATTTCATAAGAATAGAAGGTAATTTCAAAGGACTGTATTTTAATGTAAAGGCTATGAAAAACTTAATACTTAGAATAGGCAATTTGTAAATATATTAAAGTGGAACACAGATGACAAAATACATATACCATTAAAAAGTAAGACTTAGAAGAGAGACTAAACCTCACACAAATGCCTTTTTAAATATATCTTTATAATTCATTCCTTCTACAATGAGTAGATATTTCCAGATGATTTATAATGTGACTGACTCTGTTCTTGAATCAGAGGATACAGCTATCAACAAGGCAACCTGCTCTCAGGGAGCTTACAGGTGACTTCTGGGAAACAAAATGTAAATTTTTAAAAAAAGATTTCAGATCGAACTGATGGGCAAAATACATGGAGGAGAGGGAAAGGTATGAATCAGTTTCTTTGGATGGATACAATTTATGTTGAGACCTAATATATAAGAAGGGAAAAACTTTGTGTGAAGATCTGATGAGAAATATTCCAGGAGGAAGGAAAACCAAATGCAAAAGTCTCCGACTTTAGGAATGAATTTGGCATGTTTAAGGACATTATAAGGAAGAAGAAGAAGAGAAACAGCTGTCTATAAAGACATAAAGACATAGGATCAGTTCATCTTGGGAGCTGCTAAATCAGGAGTCTGTATTTTATTTTAAATGCGATTGACAGGCCTTAGATGATTTTAAGCAGAAGAGTGAGTTCCATGGTCTGATTTATATATTACAAAGTTTTTAGGAGTACTGTGCACTGGGATTTAAAAAAAAATTTTATTTTATATTGGAATATGGTTGATTTACAATGTTGTTTTAGTTTCAGGTATACAGCAAAGTGATTCAGTTATACATATACATATATCTATACTTTTTCAGATTCTTTTCTCATATACGTTGTTACAGAGTATTGAGTAGAGTTCTCTGTGCTATACAGTAAGTAGGTCCATGTTGATTATCTATTTTATCTATAGAAGTGTATATATGTTAATCCTAATCTCCTAATTTATCCCCCCCCCCACCTTTCCTGTTTGGTAACCATAAGTTTGTTTTCTAAGTCTGTGAGTCTGTTTCTGTTTTGTAAATAAGTCCATTTGTATCATTTTTTTGGATTTCACATATAAGTGAAATCATGATATTTGTCCTTCTCTGTCTGACTTACTTCATTTAGTATGATAATCTCTAGGTCCATCCATGTTGCTGCAAATGGCATTATTTCATTTTTTTTTATGGCTGAGCAATATTCCATTATATATATGTAGCACATCATCTTTATCCATTCCTCTGTCAATGGACATTTAGGTTGCTTCCATGTCTTAGCTATTGTAAATAGTGCTGCAATGAACATTGGGGTGTATGCATCTTTTCAAATTATTGTTTTCTCTGGATATATGCTCAGGAGTGGGATTGCTGGATCATATGGTAGCTCTATTTTTAGTTTTTTAAGGAACCTCCATACTGTTCTCCATAGTGGCTGAACCAATTTACGTTCCCACCAACAGTGTTGGAAGGTTCCCTTTTCTCCACACCCTCTTCAGCATTTATTGTTTGAAGACTTTTTGATGATGGCCATTTTGACTGGTGTGAGGTGATAACCACATTGTAGTTTTGATTTGCATTGCTCTAATAATTAGCCATGTTGAGCATCTTTTCATGTGCTTTTTGGCCATCTGGATGTCTTCTTTGGAGTAATGTCTATTTCTATCTTCTGCCATTTTCTGATTTTTTTTTTTTTTATATTGAGCTGCATGAGCTGTTTGTATATTTTGGAGATTAATTCCTTGTCGGTCACATCATTTGCAAATATTTTCTCCCAGTCTGTGAGTTATCTTTTCATTTTGTTTATGGTTTCCTTGCTGTGCAAAAGCTTTTAAGTTTGATTAGGTCCCATTTATTTGTTTTTGTTTTATTTCCATTACTCTAGGAGGTGGATTCAAAAAGATATTGCTGCAATTTATGTCAAAGAGTGTTCTGCCTATGTTTTCTTCTAAGAGTTTTATAATATCTGGTCTTACATTTAGGTTTTTAATCCATTTTATTTTTCTGTATGGTATTAGAGAGTGTTCTAATTTCATTTTTTTACATGTGGCTGTACAGTACCACTTATTGAAGAGACTTTTTCTCTGTTGTGTATTCATTCTTATCTCCTTTGTTGTAGATTAAATGACTGTAGGTGCATGGGTTTTAAGCCTCGGTAAATTTAAGAAAATTGAAATCATATCAAGCATCTCTCTGACCACAACACTATGAGGCTAGAAGTCAAATACAAGAAAAAAAACAGCAAAAACCACAAACATGTGGAGGCTAAACAATATGCTACTAAACAACCAATGGATTACTGATGAAATCAAAGAGGAAATAAAAAAAATAACTAGAGACTAGTAGGCATAGAGGTAACTTTCCTCAACATAATAAAGGCCATATATGACAAACCCACAGCCAACATTGTCCTCAATGGTGAAAAACTGAAACCATTTCCACTAAGATCTGGAACAAGACAAGGTTGCCCACTCTCACCACTGTTATTCAACATAGTTTTGGAAGTTTTAGCCACAGCAATCAGAGAAGAAAATGAAATAAAAGGAATCCAAAGTGTAAAAGAAGAAGTAAAACTGTCACTGTTTGCAGATGACATGATACTATACATAGAGAATCCTGAAGATGCTACCAGAAAATTACTAGAGCTAATCAATGAATTTGGTAAAGTAGCAGGATACAAAATTAATGCAAAGAAATCTCTTGCATTCCTATACAGTAATGATGAAAAACCTGAAAGAGAATTTAAGGAAACACTCCCATTTACCACTGCAACAAAAAGAACAAAATACCTAGGAATAAACCTACCTAAGGAGACAAAAGACCTGTATGCAGAAAACTATAAGACACTGATGAAAGAAATTAAAGGCGATACAAACAGATGGAGAGATACACCATGTTCTTGGATTGGAAGAATCAACATTGTGAAAATGTCTATACTACCCAAAGCCATCTACAGATTCAATGCAATCTCTATCAAATTACCAATGGCAGTTTTCACAGAACTAGAACAAGAAATTTCACAGTTTGTATGGAAACACAAAAGACCCTGAATAGCCAAAGCAATCTTGAGAAAGAAAAATGGAGCTGGAGGAATCAGGCTCCCAGACTTCAGACTATACTACAAAGCTACAGTAATGAAGACAGTACAGGCACAAAAACAGAAATATAGATCAATGGAACAGGACAGAAAGCCCAGAGATAAACCCACGCACATATGGTCACCTTATCTTTGATAAAGGAGACAAGAATATACAATGGAGAAAAGACAGCCTCTTCAATAAGTGGTGCTGGGAAAACTCGAGAGCTACATGTAAAAGAATGAAATTAGAATCCTCCCTAACACCATACATAAAAATAAATGCAAAATGAATTAAAGACTTAAATGTAGGGCCAGACACTATAAAACTCTTAGAGGAAAACATAGCAGAACACTCTATGACATAAATCACTGCAAGATCCTTTTTGACCCACCTCCTTGAGAAATGGAAATAAAAACAAAAATAAACAAATGGGACCTAATGAAACTTAAAAGCTTTTGCACAGCAAAGGAAACCATAAACAAGACGAAAAGACAACCGTCAGAATGGGAGAAAATATTTGCAAATGAAGCAATGACAAAGCATTAATCTCCAAAATATACAAGCAGCTCATACGGCTCAATATGAAAAAAAACAAACGACCCAATCCAAAAATGGACAAAAGACCTAAATAGACATTTCTCCAAAGAAGATATAGAGATTGACAACAAACACATGAAATGATGCTCAACATCAGTAATCATGAGAGAAATGCAAATCAGAACTACAATGAGGTATCACCTCACACAGGTCAGAATGGCCATCATTAAAAAATCTAGAAACAATAAATGCTGGAGAGGGTGTGGAGAAAAGGGAACCCTCATGCACTGTTGGTGGGAATGTAAATTGATACAGCCACTATGGAGAAGAGTATGGAGGTTCTTTAGAAAACGAAAAATAGAACTACTTTATGACACAGCAATCCCACTACTGGGCATATACCCTGGGAAAACCATATTTCAAAAAGAGTCATGTACCACAGTGTTCATTGCAGCACTATTTACAATAGCCAGGACTTCGAAGCAACCTAAGTGTCCATCAATAGATTAATTGATAAAGAAGGTATGGCACATATATACAATGGAATATTACTCAGCCATAAAGAGAAACGAAATTGAGTTATTTGTAGTGAGGTGGATGGGCCGAGAGTCTGTCATACAGAGTGAAGTAAGTCAGAAAGAGAAAAACAAATACCATATGATAGTATGTATATATGGAATCTAAAAAAAAAAGTGTATCTGAAGAACCTAGGGGCAGGACAGGAATAAAGATGCAGACGTAGAGAATGGATTTGAGGACACGGGGAGGGGGAAGGGTAAGCTGGGATGAAGTGAGAGAGTGGCATTGACATATGTACACTACCATATGTAAAAGAGATAGCTAGTGGGAAGCAGCCACCTAGCACAGGGAGATCAGCTCCGTGCTTTGTGACCACCTAGAGGGGTGGGATAGAGAGTGTGGGAGGGAGACGCAAGAGGGAGGGGTTATGGGGATATATGTATACCTATAGCTGATTCACTTTGTAATACAGCAGAAACTAACACAAGATTGTAAAGCAATTATAATCCAATAACAACGTTAAGAAAAAAAAAGACTACCACACAACTATTAGGTACAGAAGTCAGAAACTGAAGCATGATCCAATCACTCCATGCCTTTTTTTCTACCTGAATAATGGGGATAGTTAATAATATTTACCCCATAAGATTGTCTGAGAATTGGGTTAATCTAAATTAGGCACTTAGAACAATGCCTCAGACACAGTAAGTTGTCAATTTTAACCTATAATATTGTTAGCATCACCTTCCCTCTAAGAGATGAGCTATATGTGGCCTTGGACTTAAGAAATATAAAACTGAGCCATTTTTCTCACAAACTTTCAAGTTTGATTATAACCATTTTTAATTATGTATCACCTGCTGTAATTCTATATGGGTAGATTAAATCATTCTCGAAGTGCTTTGGATAGATATTATAGACTTGCTAATCACTCTTCAAACAGCAACTGTGTAAAAATTTAGAGCAGCAGTTCTCAGCCCTGGCTGCACATTATAATCACCTGAGGAATTAAAACTTACCAATCCCTGGGTCCCACAACTAGAGTTTCTGATTTAATTTTTCTGTCATAATGCCCTGGTACTGGTGTTTTTAAGAGCTTCTGCTTAATACTTAAGTGAAGGCATGGTTGAAATTTACCACCTTAAAGCCTTAAAATTTTTGTACTGCACATTCTTTTAAGTGCAAACATCTGGATGAGATCCAGGCCCCACAGGGAGTTTTCTGGCTAGACAAACCATTCAGAACCCAAGCAGATTTGTTTGCTCAGAGTAGTATACAAAATGCATATACCCTTTCTGCCCATAAGATTTTTTTTAAATTGAAATATCATTGTTTTACAATATTATATTTGTTTCAGGTGTCCAGCAGTGATTCAGTATTTTTATAGATAATACCCCATTAAAAGTTATTACAAAATATTGGCTATTGAGATGATCATGTGATTTTTATCCTTCCTTCTGCTAATGTACTGTATCATACTGATTGACTTGTGAATATTGAACCATCTTGCATCCCTGGAATAAATCTCAATAGACGCTGGAAAAGCATTTGACAAAATTCACTACCCATTTATGATAAAAACTCTCATCAAAGTTGGTATAGAGTGAACATATCTCCACATAATAAAGGCAATTTATGACAAACTCACAGCTAACTTCATACTGAATGGTAAAAAGCTGAAAGCGTTTATCCTAAATTGAGGAATGAGGCAAGGATGCTCACTCTTGCTGCCTCTATTTAATATAGCATCAGAAGTCCTAGCCACAATAATCAGACAAGAAAAGAAATAAAAGACATCTAAATTAGGAGGGAGGAAGTAAAACTGTCACTATTTGCAGATGACATGATATATATATATATATATATATATATATATATATATATATATATATATATATAAAACCCTTAAGTCTCTACCAAAAAACTACTAGAACTAATGAATGATTCATTAAAGTTGCAGGATACAACAGATTAATATATAGAAATCTGTTACTTTTCAATACACTAATAATGAACTATCAGAGAGTGAAAGTAAAAAAAAAAAATCCCATTTAAAAATCACATAAAATAAAATAAAATACCTAGGAACAAACTTAACCAAGGAGGTGAAAGACTTATACTCTGAAAACTAAAAACACTGAAGAAGGAAATTGAAGATGACTCAAAGAAGTGGAAAGATATCCTATGCTCTTCAATTGAAAGAATTAATATTCTTAAAATGGCCATACTACCCAAAGCAATCTACAGATTTAATGCAATCCCTATCAAAACACCCATGACAGTTTTCTCAGAACTAGAACAAATAATCCTAAAATTTATATGGACTCACAAAATTGCCAAAGCGATCTTGAGAAAAGAGTAAATAACTGGTGATATCAACCTCCCTGACTTCAGACTGTACTACAGAGCTACAGTAATAGTATTGGCACAAGATTCCTTTTGATTCTAGGTCCCTAGGTCCCTGCCTACTTGAAAATCTGGTACACCATGAACTTTGCCAGTTGGTAAAGTTCTGGTAATTTTGAAAACTGCATTTTTCTTAGTGAAGTTTTGTGACATTTTATATGCAGTGGTTCAAAAGAAATAATGTATTCCCTAGTTTGTAGCGATATGACTCAATTACTTTTCTTACAAAGGAAAGGCATGATTCAGCATGCATACAAAAGTAAAGCTCTCACATATGTTACAAAATAAAAATGAAAATTATCCCAGGTAGCTACATTTCTCTTGGTTGCAACTTCTGGGTTTAAGCAGTCACCTCTTCTGTGGCTCTCAATGAATACAATTAACCCCAGATAATAAATGAATCAAACACTTCCAGGGATAAATCTCCTAAATATGACCACAATTTTCAGAACAGATGGAGAATCAATAAAATCTTTTATTAAATATGTGTATTTTGGGGTTTAATTTATGTGTAGCTTTATATTTCATTAGCTAAATGTAAACTCACTACTTTTTTTTATTACCTCTACATCTTCACTATCCTGTATAAATAAAAATTACTTTTATGATATTTATGATAGTACATCAAACAAAAAAATCAAGAACTAGGCTACCAATTTCATTATTGGGCTTTCAATAAAATGCACTTGTATGATAAATACACATATAGGGACAGAAGACAGACACACGCACACCAGGATTTTGTGTGGATTTGTTTTCAACACCTTTGGGTAAATACCAAGGAGTGTGATATCTGGATTGTATGGTAAGAACATATTTAGTTTTGTAAGAAACTGCCAAACTATCTTCCAAAGTGGCTGCACCATTTTGCATTCCAACCAGAAATGTATGAGACTTCTTATTGCTCCACATCTTCACCAGCATTTGGTGTTATCAGTGTTCTGGATTTTGGCCACTAATAAGTGACATACTTATTTGTCATCTGTATATTTTCCTTCATGAGGTGTCCTTTCAATTCTTTGGCCCATTTTTCATAGGATTTTGTTGTTGTCATTGAGCTTGAATACTTTGTATATTTTGTATATAGTCCTTTATCAGATGTGTCTTTGCAAATATTTTCTCCTAGTATGTGTCCTGTCTTCTAATACTCTTGATACTGTCTTTCGCAGAGCAGAGTTTTTGATTTTAATGAAGTCCAGGTTATCAATTATTTCTTTCATTGGTTGTGATTTTGGTGTTGTAAAAAAAAGGCATCACTATACCCACAATTATCTAGATTTTCTCCTATGTCATCTTCTAGGGATTTTATAGTTTCAGTTTTTACATTTAGGTCTATAATGCATTTTGAGTTAATTTTTGTGAAGGGTGTAAGGTCAGTGTCTCGATTCACTTTTTTGCACATGGATGTCCAGTTGCTCCAGCACTATTTGTTGAAGAGACTTTGTTCCCTTGTATGCCTTGTTCCTTTGCCAAAGGTCAGTTGACTATATTTATGGGTATCTAACTATGGGCTCTCTATTCTGTTCCAATGACAAAAATATTTGTCTATTCTTTTGCAACTACCGTACTGTCTTGATACTGTAGCTATAGTAAGTCTTGATTTTGGGCAGCATCAGTCCTCTAACTTTGTTTTTCTCAGGATTTTGTTCCTAACATATTCCCCTAATATATATTGGTTTTCTCTTTAGAACCTTAGAATTTTAAAAAGAGAAGGTCTTATATTACATGCTTGATCAATATCCACCTTAGTTAGAATTTTCCTGAGAGACAAAGAGCCTGAACATAATTGTTATTTATTTAAACCTATATATTTGTGTATGTTATGAAATATATATTGGGGATGTATCTGAGGATTTTAAACAATGAACTGACATATTAAATTCATTATCTGTTAATTAGTATGATTTGAATAAACTTTATGTATATAAAATATACACGGAATAGGGAAAACTTATCTGGATGGAATATTGATAATTATATAATTTATTTCCCAATAAAATTAGAATTTCTTAGGTTACTCTTAAGATTTTTTTAAAGGGAAAAAAAGGGACTTTTGTCTACATCTTCTCTATGGTCCAATTACTGAACTAGCCATTAGATTTTGGAGCGTAAACAACACAAAGCAAATTGTGTCCTTTCAGAAGCCGAATAAAACATAATGACAAAAACCTGTTAACAACAGGATTAACATTATAGGGAGGAAGGTAAACAAAGTACTTACTTTCATTGTCCATGATTTAAAGAGTTCTGAAAAAGAAGACCTCATATTAATACATTGTCTACAGATTTATAAGTCAAATATGACGATTGAAACAAGGTGCTCTGAAGCTATACACTCACACACGGCATATTCCTTTATTCATCTAGTCTAGCCATATCTGGCCAGTTAAATATAGTATTACAAATACTCTTGGTGCTATAAATAAAAGTAATGGTTCTATAAAAAGAGTTATGGAGGCACTAGTTGAGATAGTGTAGTGGGGTTGTCAGAAAGTCAGATCTGAGAGCCAAAGGCAGTTTAAAATCAACCAGGCTACGAGGTGTGTATTTGGATGGGGGGAGGCATTAGAGGCAGGGGGAATTGTATAGGTAGCAGTTCTGAGGCTGGAGGGAGGGAGCTTGGCTCATTCAAGGGAATAAAGATCTGTGGGTCACAGAGCACAGAAGGAGAGATCATTAGACATGAGGATGGAGAGGTGGGCAGGGAACAGTTCTTACAGGTTTCCTGTCTCTCTAAACTCTCAAAGGCCAGAGCATGGCCTGTCTTGTCAGGACAAGACACTTACTCTTGTGTGAGATTAAGTGCTCGTTGATTCAACAATGTGCATAGTATTATTTCACTCCCTTCAGTCAGAAAGAACAGCTCCCTTATGGCTGTGAAGGCTGGCTAATCTGTGACTCAGCCGTTTTTTGTGACACTTCTATCCAATTGCAGAAACCCACTCATTTCCCATTTCATTTTTTTTTTCATTTCCATGTGTTTGTTCAGTATTCAAAGCCCTACAATTGTCATACTCGCCAGGGCGGTATTAAGAGAAAGTTCTGTTATTAAGAAAGTTCCAGGAAGAAAAAGAGAACCCTGAATCACCTGACACTTCACACTAAGCAAGTGACACCTGTACTAAGTATTTCAAATTGCTAAACGAGGAGAATCAGTTATCGCCTTTGGGGAAGTGGCCATGCCAGAATTTCCAGGAATAACTGTCTAAATAAAACCACACGGAACCAGACAGTGAGCTTGGAGGAGCAGGGTCTTGGTCAAATATTAAAAGTAATAAATCTAATGTTTACTGAATACATTCTGCAGTGCCAGATGAAGTTATACTGCATACTCTAACTCTTGTAAAGTTACCCAGTTTCAGAGATGAGCCAAGGAAGGAACACGTAGGAAGAAACTGCCTGGGAGTCCACAGATATTAAGTAGCAGAGGCAGGATTCAAGTCAGGCAGGTGGACTCCTGAGCTAATGACTTTAGCTTCTATGCCATAAACCACCTGTCTTCCCATTTCTTCTGGTGTTCCAGCGTGCCTAGTATAGTTTTGGCTCCAGCCACACTCTTCATTAATACTTACTGTTCAACGACAGCTAGCAGGCTCTATTAATCGTCCCTTCTAAGACCCCCAAATGCTGGCAGATACCCCTGAGCCCAGGTCCTGGCTATGATCCAGCGCGGCTGCGCGCTGGGAAGAGACGGACTAAGCCAAGTCCAGCCTACAAGGCTGTTTTAGGCAGAAAAGCCTTGGAAAGGTTCTGGGACTGGCCGGGATACTGCTGGGCCAGTTGGGCCCCTCGCTGAGTCCCTGCTCTGCTTCTGAAGTCGCCTCCGGAGACCCTGGGACCCCAGGCCCCGCCCTGTGAAGCCAACGCTAAGCCCCGCCTCGCACCCCGCCGCCACCGGCCAGCCCTCCAGCTCCTGCGCGTGCGCCCTGCCTCTGCTGCGGTTCCGGTTCCGAGCAGTCGGAACCCAGAGAGCCGAGGTCGGGGGTCCAGTGGTTCTCCTTCCCTGAAGACCAAGTCGCTGCTGGAGGGTGTGAGACCTCGAGGTGACACTGCCGCCCTGGTGAGGTTAGAGGCCAGAGAGCCTCTCAGCTCCCTTTCTTGATCCCAGAGAGTCTCCAAAAATGTTGGTTCTGAGGTTCAGGGCCTCAAGGAACTGGGACGTGGCCACCAGCTGGAACTTGGGAAGTCATTAACAGGGGAGTGGCCGCCTCCTGGGTGGGCTCTCGGTGCTGGCTCTGGGGAACTTCCTTGATTCTGGCCTTGACCTCCATCACTTAGAATCCTGTTGCTTCAAAATGGGGGAGCAGGGGGCTGTTCAGAGTACAAATGAGGACCGATTAAGCTTGTTTTCCTTTGTGGTCCCTTTCTTGCTCATGCTCTCTCCCCCTTTTTTTTCTTTTTTCTTTTTTGGTGAGGTGAAACTTTTATTTTTAAATTTATGATTTCTTTTTTTTATTCACATATAATTGATTTATAATATTGTGTTAGTTTCAAGTGTACCTCATAGTGATTCAGTTATTTTGCAGATTATATTCTATTATAGGTTATTACAAGATATTGGGTTAATTTCCGGTGCTATATGGTATATCCTTGTTGCTGATGTATTTTATGTATAGTAGTTTGTATCTATTAATCTCATATTCCTAATTTGTCACTCTCCCCCTCCCTCTTCCGTTTGGTTTGGTAACCATAAGTTTGTTTTCTATGTCTGTGAGTCTGTTTCTGTTTTGTAAATAAGTTCATTTGTGTTATTTTTTAGATTCCATGTATAAGTGGTATCATATAAGATTTGTTTTTCTTGGTATGACTTATTTCACTAAGCATAATATTCTCTAGGTAAATCCACATTGTTGCAAATGGCAATATTTCATTCTTTTTTATAGCTGAATAATATTCCATTATATGTATGTACCACATCTTCTTAATCCAGTCATATGTTGATGGGCACTTGTGTTGCTTTCATATCTTGGCTATTGTAAATAGTGCTGTTATGAACATTGGGGTGCTTGTATCTTTTCAAATTACTGTTTCCTTTCTTTTCCAGATATATACCCAGGAGTGGAATTGCTGGATCATATGGTAGTTTTATTTTTAGTTTTTTAAGGAACCTCCATACTGCTTTTCATAGTGGCTGCACCACTTTACATTCCCACCAGCAGTGTAGGAGGGTTCCCTTTTCTCAATGCCCTGTCCAGCATTTGTTATAGCCGTTCTGACAGGTGTGAGGTGAAACCTCTTTGTGGTTTTGATTTGCATTTCTCTAATAATTGGTGATGTTGAGCATATTATCATGTACCTGTTGGCCATCTGTATGTCTTCTTTGGAAAAATGTCTCTTCAAGTCTTCTGCCCATTTTTTGATTTGTTTGTTTTTTGGATATAGAGTTATATGAGCTGTTTGTATATTTTTAGATATTAACCCCCTTGTCGGTCATATCATTTGCAAATATTTTCTCCCATTCCATAAGTTGTCTTTCTGTGTTGTTGATGGTTTCCTTTTCTGGGCAAAGCTTTTAAGTTTAATTAGGTTCCATTTGTTTGTTTTTGCTTTTTGTTGTTTGCCTTGGGAGACTGATCTAACAAAATATTGCTAGGGTTTTTGTCAAAGAGTGTTTTGCCTGTGTTCTCTTTTAGGGATTTTATGGTGTCATGTCTTTTTTTTTTTCTTTAATTTTCTTTATTTTTTATTTATCTATTTGGCTGCACCAGGTCTTAGTTGCAGCATGTGGGATCTTTAGTTGCGGCATGCGAGCTATTAGTTACGGCATGTGGGATCTAGTTCCCTGACCAGGGGTTGTTCCTGGGCCCCCTGCATTGGGAGTGTGGAGCCTTAGCCACTGGATCACCATGGAAGTCCCATATAGTGTCATGTCTTAAATTTAGTCTTTAAAACAGTTTGAGTTTATTTTTGTATATGGTGTGAGGGACTGTTTGAATTTCACTGTTTTACATGTAGCTGTCATGTTTTCCCAGCACTACTTGTTGAAGAGACTGTCTTTTCTCCACTGTATACTTTTGCCTCCTTTGTCATAGATTAATTGACCGTAGATGTATGGGTTTATTTCTGGGATCTCTCTTCTGTTCCATTGATCTATGGGTCTGTTTTTGTGCCAAAACCGTGCTGTTTTGATTATTGTAGCTTTTTAGTATAGTCTGAGGTCTGGGAGGGTGGCACCTCCAGCTTTATTCCTTTTTCTAAGGATTGATTTGGCAATTCAGGGTCTTTTGTGGTTCTTATGAATTTTAGGATTATTTGTTCTAGTTCTGTGTCCAGTTCAGTGTCTGGTAGACTAATGATCTCTGTTTATTTTTTTCAGGGTTTTTCTCTTGCCCTTTCAATTGGGAGTAGTTCCTCTTTCTTTTCATTTTAGGGGAAACTTACCGGTTGTTGTCTTGAAAAGGTGTTTTCATGTGGGAGCATCCCTATGTAAACTGCGTGTGTCTGATATCTTTGGTACAAGGGCTGGGTTTGATGTGAACACCAGCCATATCTTCCCTCAAGGTGTGTTGGCCAATATCACCTTGCTAGGGGGTATGGTTGATGTTGGAGGATCTAAAGCCTGTGCAGGTTGTGAGGCAGGACTTCCTGTCTCCTTCATGGCTGTTGCCCAGCAGTCAGGGGTGAGGTCTGCTCCTCAGTTGCTGGAGCAGAAGCCCTGAGGGTTGGGCTCGAGCTGGCTTTGTTCACTTTGAGCAGTGTTTTGACCCAAACGAAGGGGGTGCTAAAGTAAGTGAGGCTTATGCGCTTACAGAGGTCCAACAGGCTGCCTGTGTAGGTGTCCACAGCTCTGCTCAGACAAAGCCCAGTGTCTCATCCCTTCCCATGTTGTTGCTCCAGATCTAGTGCAAGGCTGGAGTGGGCGTGGCTGGAACATTCTCTGGGTTTGGGCTGAGGGTCAGGGCACTGTAGCTGCAGGAATTGAAGCAGCTGTGTTGACGTCAGAGATCTGGGCCGCTTCTGGGGTGCTGATTAAGCTAGCGCCAACACTGGTACCCCCCACACCCAGAACACACTCCAGTCCCCATGCCATCTCTGTGTCTCTAGATCACGTTTGCTCCCAAGACCTGTCTGCGGGCCGCCAAGCTGTGGTGTGGGATGAGCAGGACCCGGATGTTTGCCCCGTTCAGATTGGAAAGTGGGTCAAGGTGGCAGCTGCCAGTGCAGAGCTCTCTCTGTCCTGTTTGTTGGCAAGCCAACACCTACACACTCTTTACGAGTGGAGTCTAGGATTCACCAGGTCTTCTGTCTGTCCCAGTGGGTTCTCCCATCAGTCAAGGGGGCTGGTCTCCTCTGTGTAGGGCCCCAGGATGGGATGCCCAGTCTGTGGCTCAAGCCACTCACTCCCTTAGGGCAAGGGTCTGCCCATGCAGACCTTCTCTTCCTTTCATACCCTTCCAGGGGCAGAGGTCCTGACCCTATGCCTTTTTTCTATCCTACCAGGGTACGTGGAAATCTTTCTTTCAGCTTTGGTTGTGTAGGAGTTCTTCTTCCAGTCTCCAGTTACTTTTCCATGAGAATTTTGCCACATGTAAATGTATTTTTGATGTGTTTGTGGGGGGAAGTAAGCTCCATGTCCTTCTACCCTGCCATCTTTATCTGACCCCACTGCCTCTTTCTTTATGTCAAATGATATTTTTAACTAGTTGAAGAGTCAGAGAGACCAGGTATGTAGAATGTTAAGTTTTCTGCCCCAAGCCTGGCACATAAGCATGCAATAAATACATCCTTCTTAAATTGAACTGAGATGTTGTCATTGATTTTTTTTAAAAATATTTATTTACAAAAGTAACACATGATCTTCCAAACAATAAAGCCAAATATGGAGAAAAAAGTGAAACCTTGCCCTCTTTACTTCCTGTTTTTCTTCCCATTACAGTCAACCATGGTTAACAGACATTTGAAGATTTAACTAAGAGGGGTAGGTGGGAGGAGAAAAGAAGGGCCTTGGAAGGGAGGGGAACAGAAAGAAAAATTTAGAAAATAAGATGGAAAAAGAAGGGAGAAAAACCAAGGCACTTTGGTTTGAATCCCTTCTCATCCACTTACCTCTTGTGATATTGTGAAAGTTACCTGACAATCTCTGTGCCTCATTTTTAATGTGTAAAATGAGGATAGTAATAGTATCTACCCCATAACATTTTTATGAGGATTAAGGAAGATAAATACGTAAAGCGTTTAAATTGGTGCCTGCCACAGAGTAAGCACTCAGTAAATGTTATTTATATAAAATATATATTACAAAAGTGTATATATACATATACATAGTTGTTTCTTTTTTTTTTACATAAATAGGATTATTTTATACAAACTGTTCTCTGATGATACATCTTAGAAATCTCCAGGCCTTTAATGCAGAACTGTATCATTGATCTAATAATATAGGTGTACTTTATTATCAATTTTTCACAATTATAAATTATTTTTATAATTTTATAAGTGATAACTATGCTGTAGTCATTATTCTTGCACCTATCTTTCAGCACAAACTACAGATGAAGTTATTATTCTGCATACATACCTTGTTTTATTGGGCTTTGCAGGTACTGTGATTTTTTTTTATTTTAGTTTTTATTTTTTTATTGGGGTACAGTTGTTTTACAATGTTGTGTTAGTTTCTACTGTACAGCGAAGTGGAGTTCCCTGTGCTATACAGCAGGTTCTTGTTAGTTATCTATTTCATACATATTTGTGTAAGTTTGTGGCAACCCTGTGTTGTCAGATGATGGTTAGCGTTTTTTGGAATAAATTATTTTTAAGTTAAGGTACATATATACTTTTTTTACGTACGTGTTTTTAAGACATAATGCTATTGCACACTTAATAGACTACAGCATAGTGTAAACATAACTTATACGAAGTGGGAAACCAAAACAATTTGTGTGACTCGCCTTTTTGTGATATTTGCTTTATTTCAGTGAACTGTAACTAAACCCACGGTATCTCTGAGGTATCCCTCTAAAGAAGGGTGTAAGAATAAGACGATCCAGTTTATTTCCACAGAACCCCAGAGAGATGAGGACTTAACGATAGCAAATAAAGAGGAGGATAAAGTTGAAAATTAGAAATTAAAATGAAGAATGCACAAAAGTCTATATTCAGAAGGCTGTTCACCCACCCTCATTCACTGCCTCCATGGAGAAAATGTGGCAATGGTGTGTATTACACTAAGCAAGAGATGGAAGATTTCTTCTGTGTAAAACGAAACAGAGAAGTCTTGGGATTCATCGGGGAAGGAGAGGTTAAAAAATAACATTTAAATTGGAAATTACTGGATCTCCACAGTTTTCCTACCCCTTCTGCAGCAGAAGGTCAGCAGTCAGGAAGCTAAACCCCAGCAGAAGTTTCTGCAAACACTGGAGACCTTGGCATCTACCTTGACTGCTGCATAAAAATGTTAAGAACTGAATGTTTGTGTCCCCCGAATTTCATATGTTGAAGCCCTCACACACACACCCCGCCCCCTGCAATGTGATAATATTTGGAGGTGGGGCCTTTGGGGGATATTTAAGTTTAGGTGAGGTTGTGAGAGTGGGCCACATGGGCCTAGAATCCTTATAAGAAGAGAAAGAAAGACAAGAGCTAGTTCTCTCTGTCCTGTGAGGACACAGTGAGAAGGCTGCTGTCTGCAAGCCAGAAAGAGGGCACTTACCAGGAACCAAATCTGCTGACACCCTGATCTTGGACTTCCAAGCTTCCAGAACTGTAGGAAAAAATGTCTATTGTTAAAACCACCCAGTCTATGGAATTCTGTTATAGCCTACAAGCTGAGTAAAACTGATGTTAAGACCATAGATAAATTTCAGGATCCATCAAGAAGGAAAAGCTAATAGAAGACCCCCACTAAAATCTGGGCTCACAAAAAGTTATTACCTTGTAAAGTGAAAGAGAGTAACCCCACCATGCAGAAGGGAAGAGTACAGAGGAATCTTGACCCTCTTGACCTGTGGCTGGATAAGGGAATATCTTACCTTTATCTGTATCTGTCTATGTGTGTGTGTATATATATATAAACGTATATATGAATTAAGCATTAATTTCAAACAAAACAGATGTTAATGGAGAAAGTTACTAGAAGGAAAGAGAAATACTTCATAATGATAAAGTTTCAATTCACCAGCAAGATACAGCAACTTTTAGTTTTGCCTAATTACATAAACTCAAAATAAATAAAAAATCAAAGCAAGAAGAAATAAATCCATAATTATAGTTGAGATTTTAATATCCCTCTGAATAAATGATAGAACAAGCAAACAAAATAACTGTACAATTAACAGGCTGAGCCTATAAGAAAAACAGAACACTGTGCCCACAATTGAAGAGGACACCATTTTTCAAGTAATTATAAAATAAGTACAAAAATTGGGTGTATACCAAAGAGTCATAATGCAAGTCTCAAAAATTTTCAAATATTTGAAACCATTCATAGCATGTTCTTGGACTCCAATACAATTACAAATAATAAAAATGTAACTAGAAACTCCCAACCCCTTGGCAATCAGGAAATAAACAGGTGTCAAGGAAAAATCATAATGAATGTCCTGGAGTACAGTAGGCTTTTTAACATAAGGTGTAAAGCCCAGAAGTCAGAGTGAAAAAAAACAGTAAAAGATGATTAAAAATGAAAACTTATGTGTCATGAAAGTAACTTTAAATGAGTTGCTCTTACAGATGAGGGATTCAACTCTGCAGTATAATAAAAAGCACCAACAAATCAGCAAGATGAAAAAAATTCTAATCTCACAAAAAATGAATAATATCAGATGAATCACAAAATAAATGGTATTTGAAAGTACTCGACATTATTAACACTTAGAAATTACAAGCAGAAACAAAACATAATATTTGCCAATCAGAATAAGAAACATTTACAATTGATATTATAAATTGGAAAGATGTGGGAAAACAAGCATGACCATACTTTGTTGACAGAAGAATACTCTGTACTTTGGGTTGTGATTTCCTCTGTTTTCCAAAATCATTTACCATATCTGCTGCTTCTTTGCATTTTTTTCCAATTCATTGAACTCTTATTTCCTACTATACATTCTTGTGTGTGTGTGTGTGTCTGTGTGTTTCTCCTTGGAGTTATTACAGCTTTTGGGTTTTTTGTCTGTTTTGTCTTTAGTTTCATTTTATTGTTTCTGAAGAAAAGTACCATTTTTGAAGAGAAAACATCTAGGTATGCTTTAAACTATTGGTTGCCTACCCCAGACTCAGTATCTGCTTGGTAAACTATTGATCCTCCAATTTCAGTGTGCATGAGTCACCTGGAAATCTTGTTAAACTCAATTTGCAGGGCCCCACCTCCAGGGTTTCTGGTTCAGTGGGTCTGAAATGAGGCTGAGAATTTGCTTTTCTTACAAGTTCCCATGTGATCTTGATGATGCTGTACCATGGACCTCACTTTGAGAACCACTTGGTAAAGGAACCTTGTTTTAGTCAGGTATTGGGGAGCAGTGTGTTCATGGAAAGTGGTTAGGGTCCTAACCTAAAGGGTAATTTTCATTAGTAGATCATCATAGTGACACCAGCCTCCTTTGCCTGTCATTGGTGGGATATTACACAGTTTTGGCTAAGGAAGAATCTTATTGAGGACTTCTAGGAAAGAGTTTCCTGTTTACCTTTGTGTATGTATGTATACATATGTATACACAGATGCATATACATACAGGTATGCATATATCTCCCTCTTCTTTGTACATGCAGTGATATATATATGTGTGTGTGTGTGTGTGTGTGTGTATACATATATAAATGGAATTGTGATGGCTACCTTGATACCATGTGACAACAAGTCTTGAGGATGGTAGAACTGAACTGTAGAAAGAGCGCAAGAACTTGATGACCCTGATGAGCTGTAGCACTGACCTTGACTTATATAGTTCCAGATGACTTGTTATGTGAAGGCTGGCATGTGGTTATGAATACTCGGAGGATATTTATTTTTGTTCTTCACCTGATTTTATACTCAAAACAAGCAGGTTTCTTTGTTGTCCTCTTCTGCTTGGTGGGGTTTAAGTCTTTTAATTTTGCACTATGGTTATAGCACTTGTGATTTTGGCTCTTGAAGTTATTTAAGGTTACTTTTAGTCAAAAGCATTGTACCACTGAAGATCTTAAATATAGTCCCTCTAAAATGCTCTTTATGAGAATGGTGGGGGTGGAAACCATATTTTAGTGGTTTGCAGAATAAAAGGGAAAGCAGTGAAATTCAGACAATGCGTTTTGGATTTTAAAAAAAGTACCTATAATTCAAGCTTACTGAAAAGTAATTATAAGCATTTATCAAGATCACTAACCATGGAGATGTAATTTAAAAAAAGGGAATCACTTCATCAAAATCTATTAAACTAAACATTTATTAATAGAAAACATAAGCTCTCCTGGAGTTATAAGGGCTAACAAGAAAAGAGACACTTATTTAATAACACTATAAGAAAAATTTGAAGCTGTGTTAACCGAAGAACCTAATATTCAAATCTATTTGGCAAGGTAATATGTAGACTTAGTGGCATATATAAAAATAGCAAACTCATTTTACAGATTATAGTTGAGTGTTTTTATAAATTATCTGTTGTCTAATTACAAAGTAATAATACATAATTTGGTGAAATATGTAAGTAAAAAATATGCAAAAATACTAATAACCCTGCTGCAAATTAATGATCACTATATCACAATGTATTTGTTCCCAGTCTTTTCTGTATGTGCACGTGTATTTGTATTTTTTAATAAAATGAGATTCAGACTATTGATACAATTTAATATTGCTTTTAATTAATATATAGCAATTATTATGAAAAATCTATTAAAAGTGTATAATATTTCATCTAATAATCATACTATAATTTATTTAAACATTATTATGTATGTAATACTGTGAACAGCTTTGTACATCAAACCTGTAAACCTCTAGAATGTTTTGGGGGTGCTAGAGTCCTAGGTTTGAAATTATTAGGTTATCAGTGATATTTATTGTTGACAACAAGTACTTGCAAAAAACAGGACTAGTCTACATAGAGAATAAATATTCAGGCATTTGGTTTTGCATTATTTGATTGTAGATAAAATGTGGGAGGAAATATGCAGCAAGAAAAGCCTTTCTGTATTTCAGCAGTTAGTTAGGCAGTAACGCTAACTTCAGGTAAAGTATTGCATGGCATAGAGGGCTGGTAGTTAGCAGTTACATGCCTTCATGAAAGCTGTACTGATAGGTTGGACATTTATATTAGATTTTTACTGCTGCTATAACAAATTACTACAAATTTAGCGGCTTAAAATTATACAAGTTTGTCATCTCACAATTCTGTAAGTCAGAAGTCTGTGTTAGCTTGGCTGCATTCTCTGTTCTGGGTCTCACAAGGCTGAATCAAGGTCTTGGCCCACTGGGGCACTTATCTGGAATCTCTGGAAAGAACCCACCTCCAAACTCATTCAGGTTGTTGGAAGAATCTGTTTCATTGTGGTTGTAGAGTGAGGTCCTAGAGACCAGAGCCAGGACTTGTGTGTTAAATCCTCCTCTCTCTGACCTTCATCTCTGCTGCATCTTTCTTACTGCCTCTTCTATCTTCCTCTTCTGCTTTTTAGGCCTCATGTGATTGCATTGGGCCCACCTGGATAATCCAGAAGACTATCGCTATCTTAAGGTCAGCTGATTAGTAACCTTAATAACTTTCACAGCAATACCTAGACAAGTGTTTGATTAACTAACAAGGGGATGGAAAACTGAGGGAGAAATCTTTATAATTCTATCCATCCCAGCATCTATTGTGATTGCGTCGGTCCTATGCCATACCAGTTATACTTTTGATTGTCATTCCTGAATATAATCTAATGCTGATAGCAGTGAGATGTTTCAGATCTTTGGTTGTCAGCCCTATTATTCTATTCACTATTCCTCATTGAGCTAGCACCACTTATTCCCCTGGCATGACAGAGTGGGGTGCATCCTTGCATTTACAGCTGTTTTATCATGTGGACCAGTCCTGATTCACTCTCAGTCCTCTACCAGAAGTTCTGCAAGGCTCACTCCCTCTCTGGGGGGCCAGCCTTTCAGGGATCATTCAAGTTAAACTTTACCATTTGTTGTGCCTATAAAAAATGTTTGCTATAAGTTTTGAGATTTGGAAAAATCCTGCTGCTTTTTTCAGGGCTTAACTTTGGCATCATAGATAATACATAGATACAAATCTGCGGTAACTCCAAGTGACACCAAAGGCTTTCAGTATGGTGTGTTATGGAGAGTCCTATTTTGAATTAGAGTTTATGAAAATTTAGAATCCATTCTTTGGAGAAGAACTGAGGCCTTGAATAACCATAGTACTGATATTTGGCTCAGTGAATTGGGATATGGAGCGATCTCTCAAAATAAGAGCACTGTCTCCTAATATGATGAGTTGAGCCATTCTTTGCAATATGATATTTTGAGGACTCTCCCACAAATTGTCTACAAGTCTTCAAAGAAGAGATGGACGATTTTATTTAAAAAAGAGTATTCATGAGCTGTGATACAGACAGCATAGATTCAGGAGACATGCTTCAGTTATTCCCTTCCCTCCACCCTCCCTTGCTCCTTGGAAAACACACACACATACCCCATCCAGGTTAGTTTCCTCTGGACCAGAGCACCCTGGTGTTTCAGTGAGTCAAATGCTGGTAGCAAACGTTCCTTCTCTCTTGCATCCCAAGGTAAACCTGAGTTCCTCTCCTAAGAGGGTGTTCAGATTCACATTTCTCTTTTATTCCCTTTCTCTCCATGTACCCCTCCCCCTCTCATTCTCTTTTCTTCTCTAGTTTCTGCCTCTGAATTTTTTGTTTAAAATTCTGAGAGAATATCTCATTTGATATTTCATATCTTAGTTTAAAATTTTACTATCCTATTTTTAGCTGCTGTCCTCCCCAGATGTCCTTTCTTATACATACTTTCCTATTGTTGTATTTGTTGTTTTTAGTCTGAAGTATTTTATGGGGTGGGGCGGTTCTTCAGTTTTCTCTGCTACCAGTAATTTCTCTGTTTTTCACATGTTTAGCTTTTCTTTTGTTGATTATTGTCTCTGCCTGAGACCTTGCTTAAGTGTCTGGTGATTCCTAGATAGCCTATTTGTATATATGCCAGAGGCAGTAGAATAGCAGATTTCAGCAGCAGGCCTTGTTGATTGGTGTGCCTCACTGTATGGTTAATGGGTAGAAAGCTGCATTTTTTTCCTCCAGGTACCCCAAAATCTGGAGGTTTTTTTTAAAATTTGACTATCCAGTTTCTCCAGGGAACAATTTTCTGACCACCTGTATGGAAGTCGTTGTGAAAGTATTGTCACTTTGTGCATATCAGATGAGAGAAAGTAATTAGAAAGCTCAATGTATTTATCATATGAGACAGAGAGAGGAAGGGAGAGAGAGAGGCTGAGAGAGGGAAGAAAGAATGAGAATGAAAAAGAAAAGTGAACTTGAACAACCTATTAGGAGAGGTACACAGGTTTACCTTGTTCATTAAAAAAGGAGGTAACCATTGCAACCAATGTTAGACTCATGGACAGACTGGTCTGTCTAGTCCAGAGGGAATGGAATTACGCATCTCAGGTTACTAACCTCTTTCTTCAGGAAGCAGTTAAAAGTGGCTAATAACTAACTTCCATGCAGTGTCTAATCATTGAAATCACAGCGAATAGAGCTGCGCAGAAACACACCCTCAGTCACACAGTGCTTTTTCCTGTGTTGGCACTACTGATTGGAATCCTCTCCTTTCCTAGGATAGGTATCTCCAATACAAGCTTTTGTCAGACATTTACCAGGTCCAGAGTTATTTAAAATGAAGACAGCCATAGAATCTCTCTCCAACATCTGGCTAGCATAACAGGATTTTTAGAGAGCTGTCACTCCACAAACACTCTCAGTTTGTATTGCATACTCCTACAAATACTCTCCTCTGAGTATAAGGAAAACACATCCTTCTCTTCCAGTTTAAAAGGATTCCACAGATTCTGTTTCAGGGTGTAAACTTTACATCAGGACTAACCTGAAAGCTAATAACAGACACAAACAGAAATAATAGGACACTATATTTTTATTCTAATGTCATACTTTTATAAGTCTCTAGATAGCAAGTTCTTGGATCTAGCTGAGTGAACAGACACAGTCTTTACAAAGGTTAAGAGATTAGACATGCCATTAAGAAACAAGTCTGCATATTTTTATAGATAAAACAGCAGTTGAACACTTCTTGTATGCCAGACCTTGAGTGCTTCCTGTATTGAATATAAAAGTACTCATTTAATTCTCTGTGCTTTAGGTTAAAATTTATCCCAACTCTGTGAAGAATGTTTTCACAGAGTTAGGGAATGTGACCACAGCTGATAGAATTGAAGCCAGGCAGTATACCTCCAGGGTTAGTATTCTTTTTTTTTTTAAAGATTTATTTATTATTTATTTATTTTATTTATTTTTGGCTGCGTCGGGTTTTAGTTGCAGCATGGAGGATCTTCGTTGAGACATGCGGGCTCTTTGTTGTGGTGCACGGGCTTCTCTCTAGTTGTGGCGTGCGGGTTTTCTCTTCTGTAGTTGTGGCGTGCTGGATCCAGGGCATGTGGGCTCTGTAGCTGTGGCACGTGGGTTCCAGAACGCATGGGCTCTGTAGTTTGAGGCATGCAGGCTCTCTAGTTGAGGCATGAGAGCTCAGTAGTTCTGGCGCATGGGCTTAGTTGCCCCATGGCATGTGGGATCATAGTTCCCTGACCAGGGATTGAACTGGCATCCCCTTCATTGTAAGGTGGATTCTTTACCACTGGACCACCAGGGAAGTCCCCAGGATTAGTAGTCTTAGGCATTATGATATTTTGCTTCTTAGCTTGGGTGATATCAAATTTATCCATTTAGAGACTTAGCAGCTCAACTTTCCCCTTGTTTTACTAAGGAAAGTAGCTATGATTCCAACACATAAAATTTTTGATTTAATTGAGTTTTTGTATATGTTCACTTGAAAGGCTTATTCTCCAACAAAATATTAGAACTCTTCTTTATGATACCACACTACGAGAGATAAATTTCTGTATGAGGACCACCAGAGCCTCCCATCAAGCCTCTTAGATAGCCTCAAACACCAGAGGGTAGACAGCAGAAGCAAGAAAAACTACAATCCTGCAGCCTGTGGAACAAAAACCACATTCACAGAAAGATAGACAAGATTAAAAGGCAGAGGGCTATATACCAGATGAAGGAACAAGATAAAACCCCAGAAAAACAACTAAATGAAGTGGAGATAGGCAACCTTCCAGAAAAAGAATTCAGAATAATGATAGTGAAGATGATCCAGGACCTCGGAATAAGAATGGAGGCAAAGATCGAGAAGATGCAAGAAATGTTTAACAAAGACCTAGAAGAATTAAAGAACAAACAAACAGAGATGAACAATACAATAACTGAAATGCAAATACACTAGAAGGAATCAATAGCAGAATAACTGAGGCAGAAGAACGGATAAGTGACCTGGAAGACAGAATGGTGGAATTCACTGCTGCAGAACAGAATAAAGAAAAAAGAATGAAAAGAAATGAAGACAGCCTAAGAGACCTCTGGGACAACATTAAACGCAACAACATTCACATTATAGGGGTCCCAGAAGGAGAAGAGAGAGAGAAAGGACCAGAGAAAATATTTGAAGAGATTATAGTCGAAAACTTCCCTAACATGGGAAAGGAAATAGCCACCCAAGTCCAGGAAGTGCAGAGAGACCCATACAGGATAAACCCAAGGAGAAACACGCCGAGACACATAGTAATCAAATTGGCAAAAATTAAAGACAAAGAAAAATTATTGAAAGCAGCAAGGGAAAAACGACAAATAACATACAAGGGAGCTCCCATAAGGTTAACAGCTGATTTCTCAGCAGAAACTCTACAAGCCAGAAGGGAGTGGCATGATATACTTTAAGTGATGAAAGGGAAGAACCTACAACCAAGATTACTCTACCCGGGAAGGATCTCATTTAGATTTGATGGAGAAATCAAAAGCTTTACAGACAAGCAAAAGCTAAGAGAATTCAGCACCACCAAACCAGCTCTACAACAAATGCTAAAGGAACTTCTCTAAGTGGGAAACACAAGAGAAGAAAAGGACCTACAAAAACAAACCCAAAACAATTAAGAAAATGGTCATAGGAACATACATATTGATAATTACCTTAAACGTGAATGGATTAAATGCTCCAACCAAAAGACACAGGCTTGCTGAATGGATACAAAAACAAGACCCATCTATATGCTGTCTACAAGAGATCCACTTCAGACCTAGGGACACATACAGACTGAAAGTGAGGGGATGGAAAAAGATATTCCATGCCAATGGAAATCAAAAGAAAGCTGGAGTAGCAATACTCATATCCAATAAAATAGACTTTAAAATAAAGAATGTTACAAGAGACAAAGAAGGACACTACATAATGATCAAGGGATCAATATAAGAAGATATAACAATTATAAATATATATGCAACCAACATAGGAGCACCTCAATACATAAGGCAACTGCTAACAGCTATAAAAGAGGAAATCGACAGTAACACAGTAATAGTGGGGGACTTTAACACCTCACTTACACCAATGGACAGATCATCCAAAATGAAAATAAATGAGGAAACAGAAGCTTTAAATGACACAATAGACCAGATAGATTTAATTGATATTTATAGGACATTCCATCCAAAAACAGCAGATTACACTTTCTTCTCAAGTGCGCACGGAACATTCTCCAGGATAGATCACATGTTGGGTCACAAATCAAGCCTCAGTAAATTTAAGAAAATTGAAATCATATCAAGCATCTTTTCTGACCACAACGCTATGAGATTAGAAATGAATTACAGGAGGAAAAGCGTGAAAAGCACAAACACATGGAGGCTAAACAATACATTACTAAATAACCAAGAGATCGCTGAAGAAATCAAAGAGGAAATCAAAAAATACCGAGAGACAAATGACAATGAAAACACGACAACCCAAAACTTCTAAGAGGGAAGTTTATAGCTATACAAGCCTACCTAAAGAAACAAGAAAAATCTCAAGTAAACAATCTAACCTTACACCTAAAGGAACTAGAGAAAGAAGAACAAACACAACCCAAAGTTAGCAGAAGGAAAGAAATCATAAAGATCAGAGCAGAAATAAATGAAATAGAAACAAAGAAAACAATAGCAAAGATCAATAAAACTAAAAGCTGGTTCTTTGAGAAGACAAACAAAATTGATAAGCCATTAGCCAGACTCATCAAGAAAAAGAGGGAGAGGACTCAAATCAATAAAATTAGAAAGGAAAAGGAGAAGTTACAACAGACACCGCAGAAATACAAAGCATCCTAAGAGACTACTACAAGCAACTCTATGCCAATAAAATGGACAACCTAGAAGAAATGGACAAATTCTTAGAAAGGTATAACCTTCCAAGACTGAACCAGGAAGAAGCAGAAAATATGAACAGACCAATCACAAGTAATGAAATTGAAACTGTGATTAAAAATCTTCCAACAAACAAAAGTCCAGGACCAGATGGCTTCACAGGTGAATTCTATCAAACATTTAGAGAAGAGCTAACACCCATCCTTCTCAAACTCTTCCAAAAAACTGCAGAGGAAGGAACACTCCCAAACTCATTCTATGAGGCCACCATCACCCTGATACCAAAACCAGACAAAGATACTACAAAAAAAGAAAATTACAGACCAATATCACTGATGAATATAGATGCAAAAATCCTCAACAAAATACTAGCAAACAGAATCCAACAACACATTAAAAAGATCATACACCACGATCAAGTGAGATTTATCCCAGGGATACAAGGATTCTTCAATATACGCAAATCAATCAATGTGATACACCATATTAACAAATTGAAGAATAAAAACCATATGATCATCTCAATAGATGCCGAAAAAGCTTTTGACAAAATTCAACACCCATTTATGATAAAAATTCTACAGAAGGTGGGCATAGAGGGAACCTACCTCAACATAATAAAGGCCATATACGACAAACCCACAGCAAACATTCTCAATGGTGAAAAACTGAAAGCATTTCCTCTAAGATCAGGAACGAGACAAGGATGTCCACTCTCAGCACTATTACTCAACGTAGTTTTGGAAGTCCTAGCCACGGCAATCAGAGAAGAAAAAGAAATAAAAGGAATACAAATTGGAAAAGAAGAAGTAAAACTGTCACTGTTTGCAGATGACATGATACTATACATAGAGAATCCTAAAAATGCCTCCAGAAAACTACTAGAGCTAATCAATGAATTTGGTAAAGTTGCAGGATACGAAATTAATGCACAGACATCGCTTGCATTCCTATACACTAATGATGAAAAATCTGAAAGAGAAATTATGGAAACACTCCCATTTACCATTGCAACAAAAAGAATAAAATACCTAAGAATAAAGCTACCTAGGGAAACAAAAGACCAGTATGCAGAAAAGTATAAGACACTGATGAAAGAAATTAAAGATGATACCAACAGATGGAGAGATATACCATGTTCTTGGATTGGAAGAATCAATATTGTGAAAATGACTCTACTACCCAAAGCAATCTACAGATTCAATGCAATCCCTATCAAATTACCAATGGCATTTTTTACAGAACTAGAACAAATCATCTTAAAATTTGTATGGAGACACAAAAGACCTTGAATAGCCAAAGCAGTCTTGAGGGAAAAAAACAGAGCTGGAGGAATCAGACTCCCTGACTTCAGACTATACTACAAAGCTACAGCAATCAAGACAATATGGTACTGGCACAAAAACAGAAACATAGATCAATGGAACAAAGTAGAAAGCCCAGAGATAAACCCACGCACCTATGGTCAACTAATCTATGACAAAGGAGACAAAGATATACAATGGAGAAAAGACAGTCTCTTCAATAAGTGGCGCTGGGAAAACTGGACAGCTACATGTAAAAGAATGAAATTAGAACACTCCCTAACACCATACACAAAAATAAACTCAAAATGGATTCGAGACCTAAATGTAAGACCGGACACTATAAAACTCTTAGAGGAAAACATAGGAAGAACACTCTTTGACATAAATCACAGCAAGATCTTTTTTGATCCACCTCCTAGAGTAATGGAAATAAAAACAAAAATAAACAAATGGGACCTAATGAAACTTCAAAGCTTTTGCACAGCAAAGCAAACCATAAACAAGACGAAAAGACAACCCTCAGAATGGGAGAAAATGTTTGCAAACGAATCAACGGACAAAGGATTAATCTCCAAAATATATAAACAGCTCATGCAGCTCAATATTAAAGAAACAACCCAATCCAAAAATGGGCAGAAGACCTAAATAGACATTTCTCCAAAGAAGACATACAGATGGCCAAGAAGCACATGAAAAGCTGCTCAACATCAATAATTATTAGAGAAATGCAAAACAAAACTGCAGTGAGGTATCACCTCACACCAGTTAGAATGGGCATCATCAGAAAATCTACGAACAACAAATGCTGGAGAGGGGTGGAGAAAAGGGAACCCTCTTGCACTGTTGGTGGGAATGTAAAGTGATACAGCCACTATGGAGAACAATATGGAGGTTCCTTAAAAAACTAAAAATAGAATTACCATATGATCCAGCAATCCCAGTACTGGGCATATACCCAGAGAAAACCGTAATTCAAAAAGACACATGCACCCCAATGTTCATTGCAGCACTATTTACAATAGCCAGGTCATGGAAGCAACCTAAATGCCCATTTACAGACGAATGGATAAAGATGTGGTACATATATACAATGGAATATTACTCAGCCATAAAAAGGAACGAAATTGAGTCATTTGTTGAGACATGGATGGATCTAGAGACTGTCATACAGAGTGAAGTAAGTCAGAAAGAGAAAAACAAATATCGTATATTAACGCATGTATTTGGAACCTAGAAAAATGGTACAGATGAACCGGTTTGCAGGGCAGAAGGTGAGACACAGATGTAGAGAACTAACGTATGGACACCAAGGGGGCAAAACCGCGGTGGGATGGGGATGGTGGTTTGCTGAATTGGGCGATTGGGATTGACATGTATACACTGATGTGTATAAAATTGATGACTGATAAAAAAATAAAATAAATGGGACCTAATGAAACGTAAAACCTTTTGCACAGCAAAGGAAACCATAAACAAGACCAAAAGACAACCCTCAGAATGGGAGAAAATATTTGCAAATGAAGCAACTGACAAAGGATTAATCTCCAAAATTTACAAGCAGCTCATGCAGCTCAATAACAAAAAAACAAAAAACCCAATCCAAAAATGGGCAGAACACCTAAATAGACATTTCTCCAAAGAAGATACACAGATTGCCAACAAACACATGAAAGAATGCTCAACATCATTGATCATTAGAGAAATGCAAATCAAAACTATAATGAGATATCATCTCACACAAGTCAGAATGGCCATCATCAAAAAATCTAGAAACAATAAATGCTGGAGAGGGTGTGGAGAAAAGGGAACACTCTTGTACTGTTGGTGGGAATGTAAATTGATACAGCCACTATGGAGAACAGTATGGAGGTTCCTTAAAAAACTAAAAATAGAACTACCATACGACCCAGCAATCCCACTACTGGGCATATACCCTGAGTAAACCATAATTCAAAAAGAGTCATGTACCAAAATGTTCATTGCAGCTCTATTTACAATAGCCAGGACATGGAAGCAACCTAAGCGTCCATCATCGGATGAATGGATAAAAAAGATGTGGCACATATATACAATGGATTATTACTCAGCCATTAAAAGAAATGAAATTGAGTTATTTGTAGTGAGGTGGATGGAGTTAGAGTCTGTCATACAGAGTGAAGTAAGTCAGAAAGAGAAAAACAAATACAGTATGCTAACACATATATATGGAATCTAAGGGGGGGAAAAAAAAAAGGTCATGAAGAACCTAGTGGTAAGATGGGAATAAAGACACAGACCTACTAGAGAATGGACTTGAGGATATGGGGAGGGGGAAGGGTAAGCTGTGACAAAGTGAGAGAGTGGCATGGACATATATACACTACCAAATGTAACATAGATAGCTACTGGGAAGCAGCCACATAGCACAGGGAGATCAGCTTTGTGCTTTGTGATCACCTAGAGGGGTGGGATAGGGAGGGTGGGAGGGAGGGAGATGCAAGAGGGAAGAGATATGGGAACATATATGTATGTATAACTGATTCACTTTGTTATAAAGCAGAAACTAAGACACCATTGTAAAGCAATTATACTCCAATAAAGATGTTAAAAAAACAATAAAACTGAATAAATAAATGTAATAGAATTAATAGATGAGTAAACAAAAAAAAAAATTTCTGTATGAGATACATGTAGTCCACCCTCTTGGCACAGCTGCTTTGCCTTTTCCTTACCCACATGGGGCATGTCATGGAGAAAAGGAAAGGAAAGGCTGGGGGCAGATCAGTCAGTGGATGCCTTAATCTCTATAATGCCACCAGGAATGAGATGGCATCATCAGTGCTTCTCCACCCTCATTCTTGAAGACAAAACAAAACAGACAAACAAAAACTTTATAAGTTGAAAACCCCATACATACATGAGTACACACTCATGCACATATATGTTTTCATGTATGTATATTTACAGCTACATTCACTGAACTAATTGGTCAGTAGGCCATGACAACATTTTAAACTTCTTAACATTCACTGGTTGTTCATGTACAACTAGTATAAGGTGTGGGCATTACTGACTCAGTGCTGACTCAATTGTAAACTCCACAAAGATGCTGTGTGCTAGCTCCACCACTCTGCACACTTTCCTCATCTGCTGTCTCATCTCTAAAGTGGAGATAATATACAAATATTAGAGTCAAATAAGTTAATATATAATCTTAGTACATGTCTAATATGTACTAAATGCTCAACATATGTTAGGTATTGTAATCGTTATTACCTACAAGGTGTAGATAATGTGCTTTGATTTATTGCTAATGTATTCTTTTTTTCTCACCCTTTTAAATTTTTTTATTAAGCTATACCTTAGCATAAGATTTGGCAGATTAAATGAGAAGTTTATATCAGTGGGAGGAATTATAGTTAACCAGACAGACCAGGAGATTAATTTATCACCTTGGGAAGATGAACACTATGTACTAACTAGCTACATTTCTTACATAGAATTTAAATTATACTACCTGCAATCTTTATTTATGGCTGAAAATATCATATTTACAATTGGAAGGTGCTTTTCATTTCCACCAGTTAAAAATCCAAAAGATTTGGGAAGTTTATATGTGAAGTCAGGTTGCTCTTTGATGTTAATCTATTTCTTTTTATTTACTGCCTGTACCCTCTGGGATATCTTAATTTATTTATTGATTTCATTAAAACTGGCCACTGTAAAGACAAACATGAATGCTATTTATTTATTTGTTTATTTATATTTTGCTGTTACTGTTGCTTTGAATTTAGTTGCTAAGAAATTAATCAAGCAAGGCTAACAGGATAGAAATTTTCTAAATTGCCTCTATATATTAAAATAAGTCTTGAAGAATTAACTTGAGATAATATATACGTAACTCTTATAGGTACAGCTCTGTTAAATCATAACAGCAGAATTTATTCATAGGTATTCAGAGTTAGATGAGGATTACAAAATATATATATCCACTATTATATAATCCAGATAAATATATCTGTGGGATTTATTCCATCTGTATTCACAGTGGGTAAATACAATATAATGAGAAATTTGGCACATATGTTCTGAGTTGGAGGTTAAGATTGACTTTCATTCAGTAAATATTTATCAGGCTTCTATGATATCAAGTACTGTGCTTTGCACTAGGGAAGGAAAATTGAACAGACTGTGTTTTTCTTTTTAAAGATTTATTTTTTTTGATGTGGACCATTTTTAAAAGTCTAACTTACTTCACTCTGTATGACAGACTCTAACTCCATCCACCTCACTACAAATAACTCCATTTCGTTTCTTTTTATGGCTGAGTAATATTCCATTGTATATATGTGCCACATCTTCTTTATCCATTCATCCGATGATGGACACTTAGGTTGCTTCCATGTCCTGGCTATTGTAAATAGAGCTGCAATGAACATTTTGGTACATGACTCTTTTTGAATTATGGTTTTGCTAACACATATATATGGAATCTAAGGGGGAAAAAAAAAGGTCATGAAGAACCTAGTGGCAAGACGGGAATAAAGACACAGACCTACTAGGGAATGGACTTGAGGATATGGGGAGGGGGAAGGGTAAGATGTGACAAAGCGAGAGAGTGGCATGGACATATATACCCTACCAAACATAAAATAGATAGCTAGTGGGAAGGAACCGCATAGCACAGGGAGATCAGCTCTGTGTTTTGTGACCACCTAGAGAGGTGGGATAGGGAGGGTGGGAGGGAGGGAGATGCAAGAGGGAAGAGATATGGGAACATATGTATATGTATAACTGATTCACTTTGTTGTAAAGCAGAAACTAACACACCATTGTAAAGCAATTATACTCCAATAAAGATGTTAAAAAAAAAATCTATAGAATTTGTTACAATATTGCTTCTGTTTTATGTTTTGGTTTTTTGGCCTTGAGGCATGTGGGATCTTAGCTCCCCAACCAGGGATCGAACCCGCATCCCCTGTGTTGGAAGGCAAAATCTCAACCACTGGACCACCAGGGAAGTCCTAAGACTGTGTTTTTCTGAAAGTAGTACAGTCTAGTCACCCAAGTTGTATGTCTGTAATGGCTATGAAATGTATATTATTATTTTAAAGTCTTACTAACTTTTAAAAATGTGTGTAAGTTAGTATTTTTGTTTCTTGTTTGTTTTTCAGTATGAGAAATGTAGCCTTCTAAATTAGCTACATCTTTAGAGCTTTGAAATTATAAATGTATATTTATTATTTCAAGCAGAATTTATAAAAGAAGTTGTTTTCTTTTACATGTTTTAGCAAAACCTCATCTAAGCTTCCACCTTGGGAAATTAAAAAGGAAGAGCAGATTAAAGTAACCAGAAGAAGAGAAATATTAGGAATTAGAGCAGAAATCAATGAAATTGAAAGCAGAAAATCAATAGAGAAAAATCAATGAAACCAAAAGCTGGTTCTTTGGATACATCAATAAAATCAATATGCCTGTAGATGGCTAACTAAGGAAAGAAAAAAGAGAGGACATAAATGACTAATATTAGAAATGAAAGAGGGGACACAGATCCCATGGACATTAAATGCATTATAAAGAACATTCTGAACTATTCTATGCCCATACATTTGATAACATAGATGAAATGGACCAATTCTTTGAAAGACACAATCTACCAAAATTCACACAAGAAGAAATAGCCGATCTAAATAGAACTATATCAATTAAAGAAATTGAACCATAAATTAATAAGCTTCCAAAACAGGAAGCACCAGACCCAGATGGGTTCACTAGTGATTTCTATCAAATATTTAAGGAAGAAATTATACCAATTCTCTACAACCTCTTGCAGAGGATAAAAGCAGGGAAAATACTTCCTAACTCATTCTATTAGGCCAGTATTACCCTAACACCAAAACCAGGCGAAGACATTACAAGAAGAGAAAACTACAGATCAATATCACTTACGAATATATATGAGAAATCCTCAACAAAATATTAATAAAATGAATCTAACAGCATATGAAAAGAATTACACACCATGCCCAAGTGGGATTTATCCCAGGTATGCAAATCTGGTTCAACATTTGAAATCAATTAACATAATTCAGCACATCAGTAGGTTAAAAAAGAAAACTCACAATATCATATAAATACGTGTAGAAAGAGCATATGACAAAATCCACCATCCATTTATGATTAGGGGAAAAAAATCTCTCAGTAAACTAGGAGTAGAGGCGAAGTTCCTCAAATTGATAAAAAAAAAATCTACAAAAAATGAGAAAGAATCACAACAAAAACATACTGGAACTGATAAGCAAGTATTAATGTTGCAGGACATAAGATTAATATACAAAAGTCAATCATTTTCTTATACCAGCAATGAACAAGTGGAATTTGAAATGAAAAGCATAGTACCATTTATACTAGCACCCCTCAAAATGAAGTATTTCGATATAAATCTAACAAAGTATGTGTATCAGTAAAAGTACAACAAAACTCTGATGAATGAAATCAAAGAACTAAATAAATGGATGGATAATACATGTTCATGGACAGGAATAGTCATTATTGTCATGATGCCAGTTCTTCCAAACTTGATCTATAGATTCAACTCAATCCCAATTAAAATCCCAGGAAGGTATTTTATAGATACTGACAAACTGATTTTAAAGTTTATATGGGGAGACAAAGACCCAGAATACATGACACAGTATTGGAGGAGAAGAACAAAGTTGAAATACTGGCAGTACTCGAAATCAAGACTTACTGTAAAGGTACAGTAATCAAGACAGTATAATATTGGTGAAAGAGTAGACAGATAGATGGATAAAACAGGATAGAGAGCCCAGAAATAGACCCACATACACATAATCTGTCATTTTGTTTGCTTTTTGTATACCTGTTTTTCTGTTATCTCTCCTCCTATCAGAGTAGGCCTGGGAGCTCATGTATGAAGAATGCTTATCTCCTTTGGGGTATGTAGAGGGGAAACCACTCCTTGGATGCTAAAATGGGGAGACCTTTACTCTGTTTCACTGGAAGCCATTCCAGCAACTTTAGAAATCTTAATTATGCACATGCAGTTAATTAAAATTATTTAGGAGTGCTATTTTTGGGTGCCTAGAGCTAGTGCTGGGCTGTTTATGCCTAATGTGCATGGGGAAAAGGAAGGGGTTAGAAATGCACTGAGTGTGGGGCAATCTGACTGGCACGATATTTCAGCAGACAGATTTTCAATTAACTCTGTCTTTAAACATTCTTCCTACTCCCACTTTGCATGACATTGCTATCTTTGAGCCAGTTACCACCAAGGGATAAAGGCTTTTCTCCATTTTAGACTGTTCACGTGTGTTTTGGACTGCCTTTACTCGTTCTGATTTATCCATCAATATCTTCACTTACTATGATTTTATTATAGACTTAGCAGATAGGAGAACTATGTTTTGAACTGGAAGAAACATTTGAGACACTTGTTTTAAAAAGTCAGTCTATTGAAAAAAATGTAGACATTTTTCCAAAGAAGACATACAGATGTCCAACAGGCACATGAAATGATGCTCAGCATAACTAACATCAAGGAAATGCAAGTCAAAACCACAACGAGATATCACCTCACGCCTGTCAGAATGTCTGTTATCAAAAAAGACAATAAATAGGTGTTGGTGAGTATGTGGAGAAAAGGAAACCTTCATGCACTGCTGATGGGAATGTAAATTGGTACGGTTATTATGAAAAACAGTATGGAGATTCCTCAAAAAATTAAAAATAGAGCTACCACATGATCCAGCAATTCCACTCCTGCGTATTTATCCAAAGAAAATGAAAACATTGCTTTGAAAATAAAGCACTAATCCGAAAATGAACCGCTATGTTCATTGCATCATTATTTACAATAGTCAAGATATGGAAGCAACCTAAGTGCCCATCAGTAGATAAACGGATAAAGAAGATATGTGTGTGTGTGTGTGTGTGTGTGCGCGCGCACGCGTGCGCACGCGTATGCATATATACAATGGAATATTACCCAGCAATGAAAAAAGAATGAAATCTTGCCATTTGTGGCAAGATTATTGTGCTAAGTGAAAGAAGTCAGACAGAGAAAGAAAAATATCATATGATCTCTTTTATATGTGGAATCTAAAAAAAAAATTCATTGATAAGAGAACAGATAGGTGATTACCAGAGGTAGTGGTTAGGGGTTTGTCAATGGGTGAAGGGTGAAATGGGTGAAGGTGGTGAAAAGGTACAAACTTCCAGTTATAAGACAAATGAGTTCTGGGATGTAATGTATAGCGTGGAGAGTATAGTTAATACTGTATTGTGTATTTGAAAGTTCATAAGAGTACATCTTAAAAGTTCTCATCACAAGTGAAAATTCTAATTATGTGAGGTAAAGGATATTGACTAAATTATTGTGGTAGTCATTTTGCAATATATACATATTTCAAATCATTATATTGTACACCTAAAGCTAACACAATGTTATGTGTCAATTGTATCTCAATAAAACCTGGAAAATTATTACTTCACTATGTGCTGGTCTAGACAACATTTTCAGGATCCCTGTGATGCTGCGTCTTACTGCACTCTATCAGGCAATACTCAATTGCACTTTATTCGATTACTGAGGATGATCACTTCGATCACTTGATTATGGTGGTGGCTGCTAGGCTCTGCTTGGAAAGTTACCCTTTCTCCCTCTAAAGTAAAAGGATTTCATGTGAAAGTATATTGAAAGTATCTATATCTTTTTCTTCATAAAACTTAATTTTCATTTTTATTATATCTGTAGGGATGCATAGTGTTCTATTTTATTTAATGGTAATAGTCTCTTATAAAATATGTTGATGCTCAAATTGTCCTTAATTTTGCTGGTTGGAGCCCTTTCAGTTTTATCCTTTTGACACGACACCATCATTCCTTGAGCACCTCCTTGCCTTTCCATAAGTTGTTCAAGGCTTATCTTATATATTTCCCGGCTTTAACGCTGGGAGCAACCATTTCTCAAGGAGCCCAGTTCAGGTAGGGAATGGTATTTAGAAGCCAAGAGCTAGAGATTGGTGGGCAGAATAATGACCCAAAATGTGATGCTTTTCCTTTGTTCTTTTCAGGGTGAAAAAGACAGGCAAAGGGAGCCCCTGTTCTGAATGAGTCCATGACCCCACATCTCTCTAAGTCACATCATCCTGGGGGACAGAATCTCTGAAAGGGTAAGGTCTCTACTCAAAGGCAGGCATGGGAAATAGGGGATAAGACCACAATACCTTTATAGGATTTCTTTTTGTCCCACATACTTTGATCCTTTAAATGTCTGTGATTAAATGGTGCTGAATTGATTGAACCTTTTTGATAAAGTAAGAAAAAATGAACTAGACTGTGGAAATATCATGGAATCTAGGCCACAGAAATCATTTTACTAAAACCTAACAATGTAATTTTGTTTTGTTAATAAATAATCATATTAGGTATTATTATTTAACAACATAAATAGGTATTTTCATGAATTTTTCTGTTATATGGTAAATTCATTCACCTGAAAGAATACAGTCTGTCCTGATTGCAAATAAGTTTTCTTACTTTTTTTATTATTCTCTTGACTCCATCTGAATTTTCCCTTTGGATTTTCTGTTGTGCATAAATGTAAGTTGATATATCTGTTCCTCAGGAATCACCTTTTCTCTCTATACTATGTGTTTATCTGACTTCCAGAAGAATTTGTAAAATCTTTTACCTTATTGTGTCATCTTTCTATGTTATGCAGTCTACTGTTCCATTGTCTCCGTCATACTTTAAAATGTAGTCAGCATAGTTTACAACTTTAGTAAAATTTTGCCACATCAGAATATTCCTTTTTCTCTGCCTGTCCCGAAATGAATATGCAACATTCCCTCAAATCTCACTGAGATTACAAATTAAGACATATGTTGCAATTCCTGGTATTTTTCTTATTTAAATTTCTAATTTTTAAGGTTTGATCATTTTTCTCTTTGTAAATATTTAAAGAGAAGTTATTTGTCTAATTTTTGAACTTAAATGAGTTCTGTAGATAGTGCGTGGGTTTCTGCTCATATCTTCCCTGTACAGTTGAAGAAGGAAGGAACTGTTCAGATCGGTTGCTGTTTTACTTTGCTCAACCAGAGATCCTGAGTCTTATGCAAATAAGTGGGAGAATAGAGTCAGGGAAGCTGAGGAGGGAAATGAAAGCAAGATGTAGCTGTCACAGAGATAATGTCAGTCTTTTAGCCTCATTTTGGGTTGGTTGTTGTACTTGACAGCTGGCTTGGAAAGCCCTCCCCTTCTCTAACTGGCATAACTAATGCCACTAGGATCCAGCTGTGCAAGTACCTCAGTTTACCTGGCATGCAGTCTGTACCAACTCTAAACTGAACGTGAATACTTTTGTTACATCTTATCATTGTAGTCTGGCATCTGGTGAATTACTTAGGCTAATGAAAGGTGGTCTAGACATTACTTTTCCTGAAGCTCCTCTGCCCTCCCAGTGTTCTCAACTAGTGATGTTGGAGTTCTGCTGAGGATGAAAAATCTCTCCCCTAAGTTCTTATTTCCTAAGCACACTTTTCCTTTCCATGAGGTAAACTGTGGGTTGGACATCTCCTCTCACTCGATTCAATTTTCTCTACGAAACAGGGTATAAAAATTCCTCTAACTTTCCGGCAGATAGAAATCCTAGTTTGTAGTACTGGTATCAATTTTACTAATGGTATCATATGCTTTTGCTCCTTTTAAAGGTGATTTAAAAGGGAATGAGAGGTAAATGTACAGAGTTCAGAGTACCACCTGAATTAATTATTCATAGTTTGTTTAAAAATATCAAATATGCAAAGAAATATATCAAGAATTTTTTATCAGTTATTTGATTATTGGTATTAATATAAATAATAATAGACCATTATTGAAGCTTATGCTCTGTGAAGGGATATGTATGTCTGTGAACACCTAGAGTGATCTCATAACTACTATGTTCTATGAATGATAGACTATATGAGGTAATAATTCCATATTAAAAATTACTACAAAAATTGTAACAATACCCTAGTTTTAGAGTGAGTGAGACTTTAAAATGTATCCTTCTTTTGGGATAGAGTCATATCTCTCTTTGTTTACTGAAGAGCATCAAATATTGGTAATTTATATTCCTGTTAATAAGTTTTATCAGGTTAGATTATAGGTGAAGTTTATATAGAGTGAATTCCTGCATATAAAACAAATACAGATATTACTTTTCCTCGATAATATGCATATTAAGTATTATTTAAACATAATTATAAAAGAAATTTAATATATATTAGTGTTAACCTTTGAATATACAGTATTTGCAGAATAACATTAGTTGTTACAAATGAAAAAACTAGATTTAATTAAGTATATTTTATATTGTAATTTCTTTAATGGTCTTTAATTAATTTTTGCTATAAAATGGAAAAAACAGACTATAATTCAAAGCAGTTTTTCGTAAGAAGATTCATGTCTAAAGGTAAAAAGTCCAAAATAATTTCTTTCAAATACACAATGAACATTCAAAGAAAATGCGTAAAAACATTTATAAGCCAGTGAACAGAAAACAAACTGTATAGTTTTGAAGGGAAATCACATACCTGCACTACAGGCATCACAGAGTATTTCACATAGGGTATAATGACTTTCAAGGAAAACACACTGAGGTTTCCTTTTTATAGTCCCAATCAATATAGACACCAAATTTTCTGAGACTTTTGGGAGATTGTTACCACAATCCTACTGTCAGAAACTTAGTGCATCCAGTGTTTTCATAATACATGAAATCCTAAATTAAAAAGAAATACAGATATGAATTTTCAGCAGCAAAACAGAGATAATTCTCTGATGCAGAAATGCTAAGGGATCCGATAAAACATAGTAATATATCTGTTAAACCAGAAAAATTAACTGTAAAAAATAAATCTGGGTCAAGTCTATAGCTACATAAGTTCTACCTTCAGCTTTTCATTTTAATAGCAATTAAATCCTATTATTCATTCATTTGTTGATACATGCATGAATTTAATTACTCTTTGGTAATTTCTCTATATTTCACTTTTTCTAGTCTCCCTTGGAATCTTCTTTGAGTTTTTCTTCCTCAACTTTTTGTAGTCCTTCTCTAGCAATATAGCTTGTGACTAGAGTTGCATGTACAATTTTTAGACTTTTTTTCCCATAAGAATGACAGACATCTCAAGAGTCAGAATGCACCTTAGAAATTTTTGTCAGTTTCATGATTTGTCTTTCAAATTTGCTTCCTGTGTTTTCCAGTTTATTCCAGTCCATCAGTGTCTATTGAGACCCCCTCCCCTATGGCCTTAGCCAAGTCCTATGGAATTTATTTCTCTCACGTCTATATATTTTCCTTTATCCCTTCAATAGAAATAATTTAATCCTTATCGCAAGTCACTTGTAATTACACTATTGCAGTTTTACTTCTCAAATTCATTTTTCACATAGACACCAGGATTTATCCTTCTAAAATTTGGATTTATAACTATTTTATTTATACCTAGTTTAAAACCAACCAATTAACAAAACAATTTTCAATGAATTGCCAATCTCTACAAAATGTTGCTTAGTCCTTTAGAGGAAGGCTAAAATCATTTCCTAATAATACCATCACCACCCTCAGTCCCATTAGCTATCTAGCCAAACACTGCAGATTGCCTCTCTTCTCTAAACACACAGTATCTTTCAATTATCCTGCCTTTGGTTGAACCATTCCCTCAAGGTGAAGGTTAGATTTTGCTTTCCATGTAAAATGAACACTTATTGAAAACACAATTTTTACATAGAACTACTCTGGTTATATTAAAAGTTTTCTAGAAAATAAAATAAACATATCCCAAATTAGACAGAATTGCATAACAAAGTCTAAAGACCCCTCACCCAGCTTCAGTAATTATTAACGTGACCAATCTTGGTTCAGCAATTATTCCATCTCTTAGATCCCCCTACCCTCACCTTTATTTTTTCTAAGCAAACCCTGATATCATACCATTTTATACTGAAGTACTTCAGGATTTGCCTATAAAAGATATGGATGGTGTTTTCTTTGATATAACCGCTATATCATCATCAGAGATTTTAAAAAGCCTTAATAATTCATTAATATCGTCATTTCCCTGAATGCCTTGTAAATGTGTTTTTACATTGATTTGTTCAAATCGATATCCAAACATGGTCTACAAACTGGGTAAGGTTGATGTGTCTCTCCTTTTTTCATATTATTATTTTTTTTTTTTAAGATTTTTTTTTAATTAATTAATTTATTTATTTTTGGCTGTGTTGGGTCTTCGCCTCCGTGCGAGGGCTTCCTCCAGTTGCGGCAAGCGGGGGCCACTCTTCACCGCGGTGCGCGGGCCTCTCACTATCGCGGCCTCTCTTGTTGCGGAGCACAGGCTCCAGACGCGTAGGCTCAGCAGTTGTGGCTCACGGGCCCAGCCGCTCCGCGGCATGTGGGATCTTCCCAGACCAGGGCTCGAACCCGCGTCCCCTGCATTGGCAGGCAGACCCTCAACCACTGCGCCACCAGGGAAGCCCCCATATTATTTTTTATCTTTTTGTCTTCCCTGACATTTATTTGTTGAAGGAACTAGGTCCTCTTTGCTATATATCCTCTCACCTTTTAGTTTTTTCTGATTGCATCCCCAGATTAATGTTTAAGATAATTATCTGATGATTCCAAATCTTGTTTGCAAATTGGAATCACCTGGGAGCCCTAATCAGCTTAAAGACTTGGTCCCACTTTCAGAGATTTTAGTTTACTAGATCTGGGTGCAGTCTTGACATAGGGAGTGTGAAAGCTACCCAGGTGTTTCTACTGTGCAGGTAGGGTTGAAAATCATTGCTCTGTCCCAGATGTCTTTGACTTTGGCTGCATATGGAATTATCTGGAGAGTTTTACAAAGCTCTGATGCTGAGCTTCTGACTTAATTGAACTGGGATATGATTTGGCACTTGGGGTTTTTGGAATCTCCCTAGGTGATTTAATGTGAAGGCAAGTTTAGGATCATTGCTCTTTCCCATGTATTTCCTCTAAATTGGCAGTTCATCTAATGGCTTGATTGGATATATACCCTTATTGCAGATTACTCTTGTAATTAATCATCTTGTAAATTAATTACTCTTGTAATTAATCACCTAATACACTCTTGTATTAGATGATTTAATTTAATAGTGAATCAAGAGGAAATCTCTATGTTTCACTGAGTTTTATGACATGTTAAGCCCATATTTAAAGTATTCCCCAAAGCGCCAATTTTGATTTTTTAATACAAGCCCCAAAGACCAGGGCCTCTCCTTAACACATAAGGTCCTTATACTGACATGTGAAATTGAGTTGACTTTCCAGAAAAAAACTCGTCACAGTATCAGGAGAAAATGGAATTTTCTCCACAGTATCAGGAGAAAATTCACAATATCAGGTGAAAATGGAATTTCAGAGCGAGGATTAAATGGGACGCCTTTGAATAAAACCTATGAATTTAAGAAGGTCACTTTTAAAATGTGAAATTTAATAAATCATTTCAGAATGATACCAGAAAAACCATCTATGCCCAAGATTAGCAAGAAGAAACTTACAATGAGGAAACATGCGCCAAGCATCACAGCTTTCGTTTTCACATCAACATCTGCAGGGAACTGGATGCCAAAGTTACTGTAATTTGTACATATCTCTCTCACAATCCCAGTAAACTGCTTGGAAATCTTGCCAACCACTTTTTTTCCATCAAGAGATTTAATCTAAATTGAAAAAAAGGAGGCAATCTTAAAGAATTCTAGAAAACTAATAATAAAACTACCTCCAAAATTGGAATAAAATGAACACTCTATTAAATTATGTGCCATAACGAACTTTGAAAATTATATCACTCATTAGATGCATATAGAGTCCCATATGTGTTTATAGTGAAAAAACTGTTTCTTTGCTATAGAGAACTTATAAGAAATTAGCTTTGCTAAAATATTTAATATTTTTCATTTTACTTTAAGACAGACAATAATAAATGAGTTGAATTGATCCCAAATAAAAGTTAATCAGGAAAAGATACAGCCATGAAATGTTTCTTTGTTGAAATTTCTAGAAGCCGTCAGGAAGGTAGTTTAAACTCCCATCTGAATTGTGCTTTAATACCAGTGCAAAGAGTTGGCATAGGCCGAGTGTTTAAAGGTGATGGGAGGCCTCATTATCACCCACTGTCAGTAGGAAAATGTGAAATGCCAAGAGCCTGGAAGAGAGGACTGGCAGTTTTGAGTGAAGGTAAGTAACCAATAAATAACTTGATGGGATGCTGCAGCTCAAAGCTTGGGGTAAGACTGGACAACAGGAGGGGATGGGGGACAGCAAAAGAGGAAGTATATGAAACAAAAACGCTCCAATAAAATTTTTCTAGTTTTACAGTTCTGCCTGAGGAAGGCCAAGGGCCATGATAAAGAGATGAACAGCTTATAGTCAGAGAAATGCACCTCACCTAGTGGGCATGTGGAGGCTGAACGTAGTCCACACTTGCCAGGGTATGTATAGGCAGAGTTGTGTCAAACCAGGAAGAGAAGTGTCCTTTTCAGATGTGCGCAAGGTACCACACATGCTGGCAACAACCTTTGAAGCCCTAGCTCAGGTCAGGACTAGCTACATAAATGTGGGCAAACTAGAAACAGTTGACTAATCTTATTTGGATTTGGGTGGTTAAGTTCTTTAAAAACCTGAAATAAACTTCTAATATGAACACTGTGATATCATGGATTACTGTTCATCAAATAGTAATTTCAATCCCCTCCCTTTGTACGCCTAGTATACTTCCCTGTACATTGAAATTAGGCTTGGCCATGTTCCTTGTTTGCCAATGGAGTGTTAGTGGATGTGACACCAGCAGAGACCTTAAACATGGCTGAGTGGTTTTGCCTTGGTCTTGCTCTCCAGTGATCAGCCACTGGAAAGCATGATCTGGGCAGCTGCTGTTGCTACAGCTCCAGGATGAACATACCTGGAGCAGACCTGAGACCAACTGGCAGCCTAAATCAGAGCCATGTGGTTGAGCCTAGGTGTATCCCCCCGATGCTGCTGACCTGCAGATCCATAAGCATGAGAATAAATGCCTATTTTTTTAAGCCACTGAGCTTTAGGGGTTACATGTTACGTAACACTATTGTGGCAAAACAGATTAATACAAATCTCTTGCACACCTTCATTTTTTATCTGCTAATAGCTGTCATTTAAGCTTATGTAGCTAGTAAAGAAATCTTTTTTTAAATTTATTTTTAATTTTTGAGATATTTAAAAACTTAAAAAATGCAGTAGATAACTTACCTGCCACCATAATCTTACTATTAGATATTAACATTTCCCCTTCTTGATTCCTATAGCAGGAAATTTTAAACTGTACCAAAATTCATGTAAGAAATAAAAATTATAATATTTTTTAATGAAAAGCATCAGAAATAGGAATAATGACTTCCAACTGAAAAGTTATTAGGACCAGGTAATTTTTAGCTAAATTCTAGGTAAATTTTTAAAAGGAGAAAATTTTTATAATAAAGTTATTTCAACCCTGAAATAATTAATTAGTATTTGTGACACAAGAAGAAATACATATTCAGTTTTTTTATCCTTCATTCCTGACATAGAGCTCTAAAACTCTTGTAACTTTCTGATTGATAGGGATTATAGGAGAGTCTTTTGTCATAATATGTGGTCTTTGTCCCAGGCTTCTCAAACATCAGACATCAGAACCATCTCCAAATTTTCTTTCATCTTTAACACTCATCAAATCCATGAATCAGTTCCACTCAGTGCACTTATAACAAATCTGAATTATTTTCTCCTTTAGAATGACATCTGCCCCTTCAGGTTCAGGGTGTATTTCTTTTCTACTCCAAGTTCCCATGACCATTGAAACCGTGATGGAGTCCATGTTCCATAGTGGTCCCTCATACTGTTAAATCCTGCTTTAAGGTGTCAGACTCTCCATCTGAAATTGATCCAAGTGAGTATTTCTCATTCTCTGAAAGATGGTACCTAGTTAGCATCATTCCAGAAGTACAGGAGAGAAGTTTACTCATTACATATAATGGATGCTTTAAAGTGTTTTAACCAGCTTCCCTCAAACAGAATATATGCTGCCTAAACTTTTGTTAATATTATTCCATAAATGAATAATTGTCTTTCCATTCCTCTGAATCTTTGATATGCCGTCCTCTGTATGGAGAAGTATTATTATTTATATACCTTTATATAAATTTATTATACATACATATTACACACACATATTTTATATATATATATCCCTATAAAAGAGCTTTATAAAATCTCTTTACCTGTGTTTTCTTAGAATTACTCATCTCTTTTATTAGACTCTGAAGTCTATGAGGGGAGTGATTCATCTTCATATAATCAGAGTCTAAGAGAGGAATTAAAAACTATATGATTAGGGAAGCCAGGCAGATAATGTAAAAGAAAGATGCTGGCTAGTGGGAAACCTTAGGAAGTCAGGGGACAGTGGCAGAGTTCCCACATCTTATCATAAGGGGGCAACCCTGCTCAGTGTTAGGAGAATTTTGCCCCTTTTATGGAAATGAGAGGGTCCAGTTTAGCAGATTTTATGATTTTCCAAGAGAATCATGATATCAAGATAAGTTGTAAAATGTCTCAACCTGTAAGCATTTGAAACTAAATACTTTGGACTGTGGGGCTAGGCCTCATCTGTTTGGAAAATTGCTGTGATGAAATTCTTCTGTGTAGTAAATACACTGATATATTATGGTTTATAGAGATCAATTTAATACAAGGACAAAGGAGAGACTATAAAGAAGCATAATGGGGTAGTACATCTTACATTATCTTTCTTAAAATTCTCTTTGCATAATCGGGCTTTTTATAGGAACCCAAAGATGTCAGAGCTTCTGAAGAGGGCTTAGAGCATTGGCAGCCTGTGTTTCAGACTAAGGAAGGAACCTATGCTTTGGCAGTAGCACTTTGATGGCAATATTAGCATTCTAATTTCAATGGATAATACACAGTACCTCCATACAGAAAACACCATGTTTAAATGTTAGATGTTTTGCTTATATTTATTTGACTATAAGTTTTTTCTCTTTTTTCACATTTACAATAATTAACACTGATGTTTAATAAGAGCAAAAACCGCCTCTCTAACCCAAGTTAAATATATAAGCACATTACCTTCCTCTTGAGACCAGTATACAAATATTTATTAATATATTTGTAACATCTTACAAAATTATAATATCCTTATATTAGAAGAGCCAATCTTATAAAAATTATCACATCTCTTACCTCAAAATCAACATCTCCACAATAGCTGTACATACAACATGGACCAATAATTCTTAGTATATCCTTTCTATTCTCATTTTGAATTCTAAACTTTGGCAGAAATGGGTGCCTGATCTGAGTTACGTAACCTATTGGTATTCCAGGAGGAGCATGGATTTCTATCTAAAAAAGCAAAAGAATAAATATAATATATCATCATCATCATTGTCACCATATATCTAATAAGAGCTCTCATCAGTATATTATTTTTTACCAAGCCTACTGAGGTATAATTAACAAATAAATTGTAATATATTTAAGGTGTACCATGTGATGATTTGATGTACATGTACATTGTGAAATGATTACCACAATCAAGTTAACACATCCATCACCTCATATAGTCACTTTTTTTCTGGTGTGAATAATTGGAGTCTACTCTTAGCAAATTTCAAGTATACAGTACACAGTGACCCTTGAACAATGCAGGGGTTAGGGGCACTGACTCCCCTGACCCTCCCCCACCCTCCCCCAGCACAGTCAAAAATCTGCCTTTACAGCTGGCCCTCCATATCCAAAGTTCTACATCTGCGGATTCAACCAACCACAGATTTGGGTAGTACTGTAGTACTGTAGCATGTATTTATTGAAAGAGATCCATGTGTAAGTGGACCTGTGAAGTTCAAACCCATGTTGTTCAAGGGTCAACTGTAATATTATTAACTACAGTCATCATGATATACATCAGATCCCTAGAACTTACTTTATAACTGAAAATTTGTACTGATGACCAGAATCTCCCCATTTCCCCCACCCCTAGTCTCTTGCAACCACCATTCTAATCTCTGTTTCTAGGAGTTAGATTTTTTTTTTAATTTTCACATTTAAGTGATACCATACTGTATTTGTATTTCTCTGCCTGACCTATTTCACATAGCCAAACACCCTCTAGGTACATGCATATTATCACAATGGCAGGATTTTTTCCCCTTTTTTTGGCTGAATAATATTGGATTGTGTGTGTATTTATAGATATGTATATAAATGCTGTCTGTCTAGATCAATCTTATATATATATTCTTTATCCATTCATCTGTCAACACACACTTAGGTTGTCTCCATATCTTGACTTTTGTGAATAACACTGTAATTAACATGAAATGTAAATATCTTTGAAAGCCTGATTTGATATCTGTTGGATATATACACAAAAGTAGTATTATTAGATCATATAGTTGTCCTCTTTTCAATTATCTGAGGAAACTCCATACTGTTTTCTATAATGGCTGTACCAATTTACATTCCTAACAAGAGTGTACAAAGGTTCCCTTTTCTTCACATCCTTGCCAACATATATTTCTTGTCTTTTAAAAAGAGCCATTCTAACAGGTGTGATGTGATGTGTCATTGTGGTTTTGATTTGCATGTCTGATGATTAGTGATATTGAGCACCTTTTCATATATGTGTTGGCCATCTGTATGTCTTCCGTGGGAAGACATCTATTCAGGTCCTTTGCTCACTTTGTAAGGGCAAGATATTGTTCTATGCACCACTTAATTCACACTACATTCTTAGAAGGTTGGTTCTATTCCAATTTATAGAGGAAGTAACTAAGGAACAGAGAGGTTAATTAACTTGTATCAGATTCCCCAGCTGCAAAGTGGAAGAGATGAGACACAAACTTGGGGAGGCTGCATGCACAGTCTCCACTCTGAAACACTGCTCTGCTGGTCTCGTATATTTTTAAATTTCCATACTTAAGAAAAATGTCTAAATTATTAAGAGCTCTTTACTTAAACTCCTTAAAAACCAGTTGTTTAGATGTATGGACAGAGCCTTGATCACTGGGGCAATTTTCAAATATGAGTGGCAGTAGTGCTAGGATAGAAAGAAAATGGGGCCTAGAAGCTTCGTTCTGCTATACAGTTGGGCGACTTTGAGAGCATCCCAGTATGCTCATCACAACTGAGGACTTCCTAGGGCTGTTTAAGATCAATAATATAACATATGTTAATGTGCTCTGTAAATTGTAGAGCATATACCATCAAATTCTGGTTTTCCTCAGATACTCTTATGATAGATATACATGGAAAACAAAATAACTCGGTATGAACAACTTCAGTTATCCTTTCAAAATAAGTGCAGCATTAGACATCAAATCTCTATGTGCTTGTATCTCTGTGTGCCCTGCTCTCACAGCTACCCATATGGATGACTGAGTGACCCAGGCAGCACTGGTCTCAGGCCAATGGAGATATAGGCAAAGGCCGACTTCCTATAAACACTCTGTGCCCTGGCATCTCCCCTGAGATCCAAGTTCTCTATCAGAGGGCTGTCAAGTACTATGAAAGAGACACCTGGTCTTTATGGAGCTGACGGTGCTCACAATTCGCATATCCCTATTACAGGGACTCAAATATATTACTTTTTTTTTTCAAATGGAGAAATGAAAAACACAGGAGTTGAGATTTCGCAGAGGGGGCCCCTCCTAGGTTTGCTCCTTGTAGGTTGGCTAAAATAATGAGATGAACATATATGTTCTTTTCCTCACTCTTCTGTCCACTTGCCTCTGGGGTGGCATTCGAGGATATTCTCTATGGGGCCCTCCTCTGGCTTTGACCAGGCCCTCATGGTCATTTCAGGTGAGGGACTTGACCGAGGTGACCTACATTCTCAGCTCTCCCTGAAGATCAAGAAGTCTGGTCTCTGAGATCTCTGATCTCACCCCTGGGGGGCACACTGTTCAGGGACGTGGGGCTAACTGCTCACTCTTTTCTACCTGCCTTGCTTCCTACAATTTACACTCAAGCATAAACCAATAGCTGGCGGACCACTTTTCCTTTAAATCTCATTTGATTCTATAGGTTCACTGAAAGGGTAAAAATTCTTGCTGAACTATTTCACAGAGTACCCAGGTAATTGCTCACTGACCTCCTGAAGGCAGCAGGGGATACAACACCAGTTAAACCTTAGTGGTCTCTCCAGGGTTATGACTTCTCGGCCTATAAGATCAAGAATCCTCATGGTAAAAGGCCTAAAACCCCCAAAGCAATATCGGGTACAGCAGTCAGTATCCTCTGCTGCAAAGTAAATCTTCTGTCCAAGTCTGTTCTTAATTTCATATTTGTTATTTGTTTCAATGTGTATTATGACTGAAAACATAGAAGATAAAATCATAATCATCATGTTAAAAATATAGAGTAGATTGAAATATTTTTAGATATTACTTTAGATGATACTTCATATTACATAGGGCAAGGTGTTTAGAGATGAACTAGAGTTAGAAAAAAGGGAAAGAGAGAGAAGGAGGAGAGGGTATTAAGGTACTGAGAAACTAAGAAGATCTATGTGAGACATGGAAGAGAAAACAGTATCCTTTGCTGCAAAGTATATCCTCTGTCCAAGGCTGTTCTTAATTTCATATTTGTTATTGGTTTCATAACTTATTATGGCTAAAAACATAGAAGAGGAAACCATAATCACCATGTTAAAACTATCTAGAATCTAAATATTTAGACATATTTTTAGACATTACTTTAGATTATATTTATCGAATAGGTAGAAAAGGAAAGGTGTTTAAAGATGATCTAGACAGAGAAAAAAAGGCAAAGAAAAAAAGGAGGAAATGGTATTAAGGTACTGAGAAATTAAGAGCATCTATGTAAGATATGGAAGAGAAAACAACTCATATCTTCCTAATTCAATAGACCCATGTCAGAAAGGGAGACTTTGCTGTGAGGGATGGTGCCGTGCTGTCGATGGTCACAGTCGTGCTAAGTGAATGCAGAAAATGTCTACTTGTCATGTATTCAGCTATGGAGGGGAATATAGGATGATTGCTATGTTTATGCACCATATAGTATTATATTAAGTAAATTGGCTTGAAATACAGTTTTATAAACCACAGTCATGGCTTCTCTTTCTGCGCTGTTTGAGGAAGGTGTGAGAGGGCTTTCTCTCAATGCACACATGTGAAGAGGGAGAGAGTGAAAATGGAAGGTGAGGTAGGACGTCACCGTGGGCCCAGGGCACCCTTGTTTAGCTCAGCAGTAGTTGTTCAGAAGTGGGAAATGGGTATTAGACAAGGGGAAAGGCGCTTGGCAACCAAGGCTGTAAGTAGGAGGATATCTAGACCACTGGCATCCTAAGTGAACTCTGTACCTTAGCGGGGGCTAATCTCTTCACGGGGGAAACAGAGATGTGCTAAATACTGACACCCACGTGGTATCTTACCAAAGGGCTTCCCATATTGAACCACACTTTGGAAACCCCTCCTTGCTTAAAGCCAGGAGGGAGCAATTCATGGTCCCACTTGTCCATAGCCCTCATTAACATGGGTCATAGGATGTCAGAAACCACCAAAAGTGGCCAAAAGTGATTAAAAGATACGTATGGAGACGAAAACCACTTTCTAATATCGGTGTGGATAGACTTTTAGTCAGATAGAGATGTTCACAAATTTTATCACAATGACCTCTCTTAAGTGTCTTTACTCTGATTTAGACAGGGCTTGACTCTGCCTTTAAAAGAACCATTCTTGACATTGCCATCTCCCAGTCAAAGTCTAATGAGAAAAAAATTAAACTGATTCATGAGATGGGATCTATTACCTAAGTGTTTCATTAAGTAGCTTAATCTCAAAAATCTTCAGTTTTTTTGTAAAATGAGATCAATGGGCTTACATAATCTCTAAGTTTCCTTCTAGTTACTTAAAAAATGAAAAGAAAACAAAGAATCTATGGTTATGTCTTTATGATGTATTAAATTTTTAACTTGGGAAAGGAATAAGTGCTGGTCATAGCCTCAGATGCTAAAAATAAACTGAGTAATCATCATCACTTTATACTACTTTTAAGGTTATAATGTAGACTTCCATTTAGAAACAAAAAGAAAAGAAGAAAATTAAAGACATCCTTTTAAAAAACTGAAGAGTTATCAAGCAGTAAATTTGTTAATTTATATTTAATGATAAAGACATATGTATATTTCACAAATACATATAAAGTTTTAAAACCTAAACTATAAATGGAGTGCTGTGTAATGTAAGTATCTGTATTTTGGGGTTTTATAATCTCAATAATGTGTGCTTTAGAATAATACATTAAAAAAAATCAGAATACAAATTATCAAACAGCTCCTTTTGAGAGAAAACTTTGTTTCAAGAAACTAAACAAAACCAAGAACATTATAAATATCTAATACTATGCATTATAAATAATGTTTATTGAAAATGATACTTTTAATTTTTTGTTGAGATGCTATTGACATATAACACTGTATTTATTAGTTTCAGGTGTACCTCATAATGATTGATGTATCTACTTATAGTGTAATGATTAGCACAATAAGTTAACATCCATCACCACACCTAGATAAAAATTTCTTTTCCTTGTGAACTGATTATTTAAGATTAGCAACTTTCAAATATATAATACATTGTTGTTAATTATATTCACCATACTGTAAATCACATCCCCAGGACTTAGTTTACTTAAAACTGGAATTTGTACCTGTTCACCCCCTTCCCTCATTTCACCAACCCACTACACCCAAACCTCTGGCAACCACGAATCTGTTTTCTGTATCTATGAGTTCAGTTTTTTTTTAAATTCCACATATATTGAGATAAGACATTATTTGCCTTCTTTTTCTAACTTATGTCATTTAGCATAATGCCCTGAAGGTCCATCATGTTGTTGCAAATGGTAGAATTTCCTTATTTTTCTGACTGAATAACATTCCACTGTGTGTGTGTATGTGTGTGTATAACTATATCATATTTTCTTTATCCATCTATCTGTCAATGGAAACATAGGTTGTTACCAAGTCTTGGCTATTGTAAATATGCTTCAGTGAACATGGGGGTGCAGTTATCTCTTGGAGATAGTGATTTTGTTTCCTTTGGTTAAATACCAAGAATGGAAAAAAGAGAACTGATCATATGGTAGTGCTGTTTAATTTTTTGAGAAATCTCCATACTGTTCCCCACAGCAGCCCCTCCACTTTACATTCCCATCACAACAGTATGCAAGGGTTCCCTTTTCTCCACCTCCTCATGAACACTTGTTGTCTCCTCTCTTTTTGATAATAATCATTCTAACAGGTGTGAGGTGATATCTCACTGAAGTTTTGATTTGCATTTCCCTGATGATTAGTGCTGTTGAGTGCTTTTTCATGTAATTATTGGCCATTTGTATGTCTTCTTTGGAAGATATCTTATCAGATCCTCATTTTTAAATCATTTTTAATCAATTTTCCTTTCTACTAAGTTGTATGAGATCTTTATATATTTCAGTTATTAGTCCCTTATCAGAGATGATTTGCAATATTTTTTCCCATTCCATGTGTTGCCTTTTCATTTTGTTCATGGTTTCCTGTGCTGTAAATAATCTCTTTAATGTAGTCCTTGTTTATCTTAGTTTTTGTTATGTGCTTTTGTAATTTATCCAAGAAAACATTGCCTAGACCAATGTCAAGGAGCTTATTTCCTATGTTTTCTTCTAGGAGTTTTATGTCTTACTTGCAAGACTTTCATTTATTTTGAGTTGATTTTTGTGTATGGTATAAGATAGTAGTCCAGTTTCATTCTTTTGCATGTGGCAATCCCGTTTTCCCAACACCATGTATTGAAGAGACTGTTGTTTCCCGTTGTATATTGTTGTTCCTTTATCATAAATTAAATAACCACGTGTGTGCAGGTTTATTTCTGGGCTCTCTATTCTGTTCCCTTGATCTGTGTGTCTCCTTTTATGCCAATACCACACTGTGTTGATTATTATAGCTTTGTAATATGGTTTGAAATCAGAAACCATATTACAAATGATATAATGCCTCCAGCTTGTTTTTCTTTCTTGACATTGCTTTGGTTATTCATGTCTTTTGTGGTTTTGTACAAATTCTAGGCTTGTTTTTTCACTTTTGGTGAAAATTGCCATTGGAATTTTGATAGGGTTTTCATTGAATCTGTAGATTGTTTTGGTTAGTAAGGACCTTTGAACAATATTAATTTCTTCCAATCCATGAGAATATCTTTCCATTTATTTGTGTCTTCTTCAGTTTCTTTCACCAATATCTTTCAGTTTTCATTGTACAGATCTTTCACCTCCTTGGTTAAATTTATTCCTAGATATTTGATTATTTTTGATGCAGTTGTAAATGGGATTGTTTACTTAATTTATTTTTTAAGATACTTCATTGTTAGTGTATAGAAATGCAACTGATTTTGTATATTGATTATGTATCCTGCAACTATACTGAATTTGTTTATTAGTTCTAACAGTTACTGGAGCAGTCTTTAAGGTTTTCCATGTAATATCATGTCACCTGCAAATAGAGTTTTACTTCTTCATGATTTGGATGGCTTTTATTTCCTTTTATTGTCTAATTGCTCTCTCATGGACTTCAACTGAATAAAAGTGGATAGAGTGGGCATTCTTTTATTCTTCTTGATCTTAGATGAAAAGCTTTTCAGTGTTGAATATGATGTTAACTCTGGGCTTGTTATATGTGGTCTTTACTATGTTGAGGTACATTCCTTCTATAGCCAGTCTTTTGAGAGTTTTTTTATCATGAATGTATGTTAAATTTTGTCAAATGCTTCTTTTTTGGCACCTATTCAGAAGATCATATGATTTTAATCCCTCATTTTATTAAGTGTTGTATCACATGGCTTGATTTGCAGATGCTGAACATCCTTGCATCATTGGAATAAATCCTACTAGACCATGTGTATGATTCTTTGAATGTATTGTTGAATTCCATTTGCTTATGTTGAGAATTTTTGCATTGATGTTTTTCAGGGATATTGGACTATAATTTTCTCTTCTTGTACTGTCCTTATCTGGTTTTGGTATTATGGTAATGCTGTCTTTGTAAAAAGAGATTGGAAGTGTTATCTCCTCTTCTGTTGTTTGGAAGAGTTTGAGAAGGATGACTATTTTTAAATTAATTTTTATTGGAGTATAGTTGATTTACAGTGTTGTGTTAGTTTCTGCTGTACAGCAAAGTGAATCAGTTACACATATACATATATCCACTCTTTTTTTAGGTTCTTTTCCTATAGAGGTCATTAGAGAGTATTGAGTAGAGTTTGCTGTGCTATACAGTAGGTTCTTATTAGTTATCTATTTTATATACAGTAGTGTATACTTGTCAATCCCAATCTCACAATTTATCCCTCCCCCCCTTCCCTGTTGGTAACCATAAGTTTGTTTTCTACATCTGGGATTCTACTTCTGTTTTGTAAATAAATTCATTTGTACCATCTTTTTAGATTCCACATATAAGTGATATCATATGCTATTTCTCTTTCTCTGTCTGACTTACTTCACTCAGTATGACAATCTCTAGGGTCAGCCATGTTGCTATAAATGGCATTATTTTGTTCTATTTATGGCTGAGTAATATTCCATTGTATGTACATACCACATCTTCTTTATCCATTTCTCTGTTGATGGACATGTAGGTTGCTTCCATGTCCTGCCTAGTGTAAATAGTGCTGCAATGAACATTGGAGTGCATGTATCTTTTTGAATTACGGTTTTCTCTGGGTATATGCCCAGGAGTGGGATTGCTGGGTCATATGGTAGCTCCATTTTTAGTTTTTAAGGAACTTCATACGGTTCCCCATAGTGGCTGTACTAATTTACATTCCCACCAACAGTGTAGGAGGGTTCTCTTTTCTCCACACCCTCTCCACCATTTATTGTTTGTAGAATTTTTGATGATGGCCATTCTGACTGGTGTGAGATGATACCTCACTGTAGTTCTGATTTGCGTTTCTCTAATAATTAGTGATGTTGAGCATGTTTTCCTGTGCTTTTTGGCCATCTGTATGTCTTCTTTGGAGAAATGTCTATTTAGATCTGCCCATTTTTTAATTGGGTTATTTGCTTTTTGATATTGAGCTTCAGGAGCTGTTTATATATTTTGGAGATTAATCCCTTGTTGGTTGCTTCGTTTGCAAATATTTTCTCCCATCCTGAGTGTTGTCTTTTTGGTTTTTTTTATGATTTCCTTTGCTATGCAAAAGCTTTTGAGTTTAATTTGGTCCCATTTGTTTATTTTTTTTTTTTATTTTTATTAGTCTAGGAGGGATCAAACAAGATCTTGCTGTGATTTATGTCAAAGAATGATCTGCCTATGTTTTTCTCTGAGAGTTTTATAGTGTCTGGCATTACATTTAGGTACTTAATCCATTTTGAGTTAGTTTTTGTGTATGGTATTAGGGAGTGTTCTAATTTCATTCTTTTACATGTAGCTGTGCAGTTTCTCCAGCACCACTTATTGAAGAGACTGTCTTTTCTCCATTGTATATTCTTGCCTCCTTTGTCATAGATTAGGTGACCATAGGTGTGTGGGTTTACCTCTGGGCCTTCTATCCTGTTCCATTGATGTATATTTCTGTTTTTGTGCCAGTACCACACTGTTTGATTACTGTAGCTTTGTAGTATAGTCTGAAGTCAGGGAGCCTGATTCCTCCAATTCCGTTTTTCTTTCTCAAGATTGATTTGGCTATTCCAGGTTTCTGTGTTTCCACACAAATTGTAAGATTTTTCATTGTAATTCTGTGAAAAATGCCATTGGTAATTTCACAGGGATTACATTGAATCTGTAGATTGCTTTGGGTAGTATAGTCATTTTCACAGTATTGAGTCTTCTAATCTAAGAATATGGTATATCTCTCCATCTGTTTGTTTCATCCTTGATATCTTTCATCAGTATCTTATAGTTTTCTGAGTACAGGTCTTTTGCTTCCTTAGGTAGGTTTATTCCCAGGTATTTTATTCTTTGTGATGTGATGGTAAATGGGATTGCTTCTTAATTTCTCTTTCTGATCTTTCATTTTTACCATATAGGAATGCAAGAGACTTTTGTGTATTAATTTTGTACCCTGCAACTTGACCAGATTCATTGATGAGCTCTAGTAGTTTTCTGGTAGAATCTTTAGGATTTTCTATGTATAGTATCATGTCATCTGCAATCAGTGACAGTTTTAGTTCTTCTTTTCCAATTTGGATTCCTTTTATTCCTCTGATTGCTGTGGCTAGGACTTCCAAAACTGTGTTGAATAAAAGTTGCGAGAGTGGACATCCTTGTCTTGTTCCTGATCTTAGAGGAAATGCTTTCATTTTTTCACCATTGAGAATGATGTTTGCTGTGGGTTTGTTGTGTATTGCCTTTGTTATGTTGAGCTAGGTTCCTTCTGTGCCCACTTTCTGGAGAGTTTTTTTTTTATCATAAATGGGTGTTGAATTTTGTCAAAAGCTTTTTCTACATCTGTTGAGATGATCGTATGGTTTTTATTTTTCAGTTTGTTAATATGGTGTATAACATTGATTGATTTGTGTATATTGAAGTATCCTTTCATCCCTGGGATAAATCCTACTTGATCATGGTGTATGATCCTTTTAATGTGTTGTTGGATTCTGTTTGCTAGTAATTTGTTGAGGATTTCTGCATTTATATTCATCAGTGATACTGTCCTGTAATTTTCTTTTTTTGTGATATCTTTTTCTGGTTTCAGTGTCAGGGTGATGTTGGCCTTGTTGAGTGAGCTTTGGAGTATTCCTTCATCTGCAGTTTTCTGGAGGAGTTTGAGAAGGATAGGTGTTAGCTCTTCTGTAAATGTTTGATAGAATTCGCCTGTGAAGCCATCTGGTCCCGGACTTCTGTTTGTTGGAAGATTTTTAATCACAGTTTCAATTTTATTACTCGTGATTGGTCTGTTCATATTTTCTATTCTTCCTTGTTCAGACTTGGAAGGTTGTACCTTTCTATGAATTTGTCCATTTCTTCTAGGTTGTCCATTTTATTGGCATATAGTTGCTGGTAGTAGTCTCATGATTCTTTGTATTTCTGTGTTGTCTGTTGTAACTTCTCCTTTTTCATTTCTAATTTTATTGATTTGAGTCTTCTCCCTTTTTTTCTTGATGAGTCTGGCTAAAGGTTTATCAATTTTGTTTATCTTCTCAAAGAACCAGTTTTAGTTTTATTGATCTTTGCTATTGTTTTTTTGCATTTCTATTTCATTTATTTCTCCTCTGATCTTTATGATTTCTTTCCTTCTACTAATTTTTGGTTTTGTTTGTTCTTCTTTCTCTAGTTGCTTTAGGTGTAAGGATAGGTTGTTTATTTGAGATTTTTCATGTTTCCTGAGGCAAGGTTGTATCAGTATAAACTTTGCTCTTAGAACTGCTTTTGTTGCCTCCCATAGGTTTTCAGTCATCACGTTTTTGTTTTCATTTGTCTCTAGGTATTTTTTGATTTCCTCTTTGATTTCTTCAGTGATCCATTTGTTATTTAGTAACATTTTGTTTAGCCTCCACGTGTTTGTTTGTTTTTCAGTTTTTTCCTGTAATTGATTTCTAATCTCATAGCATTGTGGTCGGAAAAGATACTTGTTATGATTTCAATTTTATTAAATTTACCAAGGCTTGCATTGTGGACCAGCATGTAATCTATCCTGGAGAATTTTCCATGTGCAGTTGAAAAGAATGTGTATTCTGTTGCTTTCACGTGTTCTATAAATTTCAAATAAGTCCATCTGGTCCAGTGTGTCATTTAAGGCCTGTGTTTCCTTATTGCTTTTCTGTCTGGATGATCTGTCCATTGATGTAAGTGGGATGTTAAAGTCCCCCCCATTATCGTGTTATTGTCAGTTTGTCCTTTTATGGCTGTTAGCATTTGCCTTATATATTGTGGTGCTCCTGTGTTGGGTGCATCTGTATTTACAATTGTTATGTCTTCTTCTTGGGTTGATCCCTTGATCATTATGTAGTGTCTTTCTTTGTGTCTTGTAACTATCTTCATTTCAAAGTCTATTTTGTCGGATATGAGCTTTGCTACTCTGGCTTTCTTTTGACTTCCATTTGCATGGAATATCTTTTTCCATCCTCTCACTTTCAGTTTGTACATCTCTCTAGATCTGAAGTGGGTTTCTTGTAGGCAGCAGATATATGGGTCTTGTTTTTGTATCCATTCAACCAATGTATGTCTTTTGGTTGGAGCATTTAATCCATTTACATTTAAGGTAAGTATAAATATGGATATTCTTTTTGCCATTTTGTTAATTGTTTTGGATTTGTTTTTGTAGGGTGTTTTTCTTCCTTTTGTCTTTTGTTCTTTTCTCTTGTGTTTCTGCCTAGAGAAATTTCTTTAGCATTTTTTGTAAACCTGATTTGGTCGTGCTGAATTCTCTTAGCTTTTGCTTGTCTGTAAAGCTTTTGCTTTCTCCATCAAATGTGAATGAGAGCCTTGCTGGGTAGAATATTCTTGGTTGTAGGTTTTCCCCTTTCATCACTTTAAATATATCCTGCCACCCTCTTCTGGCCTGCAGAGTTTCTGGTGAAACATCTGCTGATAACCTTATGGGGAGTCCCTTGTATGTTATTAGTTGCTTTTCCCTTGTTGCTTTTAATATTTTTTCTTTGTATTTAATTTTTGTTAGTTTGATTAATATTTGTCTCGGCCTGTTCCTCCTTGGGTTTACCCTGTATGGGACTCCTGCCACTTCCTAGACCTGGGTGACTATTTACTTTCCCATGTTAGGGAAGTTTTCTACTCTAATCTCTTCAGATGTTTTCTCAGGCCCTTTCTCTTTTTCTTCTTCTTCTGGGACCCTTGTAATTCTAATGTTGTGTTTAATGTTGTCCCAGAGCTCTCTGAGACTCTACTCATTTCTTTTCATTCTTTTTTCTTTATTTTATTCCACAGCACAGATTTCCACCATTCTGTCCTCCAGGTCACTTATCCATTCTTCTGCCTCAGTTATTCTGCTGTTGTTTCCTTCTAGTATATTTTTCATTTCAGTTATCGTTTTATTCATCTCTATTTCTTTGTTCTTTAGTTCTTCAAAGTCTCTGTTAAACTTTTATTGTATCTTCTTGATCTGTGCCTTTATTCTTTTTCCGAGATCATGGATCATCTTTACTATCATTACTCTGAATTCTTTTTCAGATAGATTGTTTATCTCCTCCTCATTTAGTTCTTGTAGGTTTTTATCTTGCTCCTTCATCTGCAACGTATTTCTTTGTTGTCTCATTTTGTCTAACTTACTGTGTTTGTGGTCTCTTTTCCGCAGGCTGCAGGATCGTAGTTCCTCTTGCTTCTGGTGTCTGTCCCCCAGTGGGTGAGGTTGGTCCAAAGGCTTGTGCCATTATCCCCTTGATAGGGGGTTTGATTGGTGTTGTGGTGATCAGAGCCTGCCCTAGATATTGAGTGGGGCCTCCCCTTTGCTCTGTGGTTTTCACTGCTCTGTCAGGGGTGGGGTCTGCTCCCTACTTGTTGGAGTAGAGGCCCCCACATCTGTTTCTTAGCTGTGATTCTGATCTGTGGTGTGAGGTAGGTGGGTTTGGAGCATTCCCACTGGGAGAGAATCCACTGAGTATTCCTTTTCCGGAGCTGTTCATCTGTAAATATGCTCTGTTGCATCCCCTTTCGCCCATTGTGCAGGCTCACAAAGTATACTGTTGTTGGCACTGCTCTCGGTCTAACCTTAACTGTGTGTATGCCTGCAGTTGGCCCTGGTGACTCTCATGCATTGTTTTCATGCAGCCACTGGTGCAGGTCCACTGAGGTCAGGTCCCAGGACTGCAGTAGTTGTGGTCCTGTGGGAGCTAAGGAGGCAGCTCAAACTCTGGTCTGGTCCAACCCCCGCATGTATGTGCCCACAGAGCCCACAGCTGCTAAAGCCAGACCCGTCTCAGCTGCCATCTCAGCTGCAAGAACACTTGTTGTACTTTCGGATGTTTCACAGGCACAGAATTTAGGAGGCCGTCAACAGAGCTGTAACTCCTTAGTTGGTGCAGCTGTGAGGAGAGATTTCAGCTCCTCTTCCTTAGTCACACAGCCCCTGGGTCTCAGCTGGGGTTTCAGCCACTTCTCTGGGCATATTTCCTAGTGGTAGGAGTTATCTGCACCCTCCCGGGACATTGAGGCAGGTCCCAGGACCCACTGATGGATTTCCTAGTAGTGAGAGCTATCTGTGCCCTCGTGGGACAGCGTGGGCAGGTCCTGGGGCCCACTGGTGGAATTCCTAGTGGATGGATCTATCCACACCCTTCCAGGTCAGCAGGGGTGGGTTCTGGGGCCTGCTGCCATAATTCCTAGTGGATGGAGCTGTCCGTGCCCTTCTGGGTCAGCAGGGGTGGGTCATGTGGCCCGCTGGTGGATTTTCTAGTGGAGGAAGCTGTCTGTGCCCTTCTGAGTCAGCGGGGGCATGTCCTGAGGCAGGCTGGCAGAATTGTTAGTGGCTGGAGCTGTCCGCACCCTTCTGGGTCAGCAGGGGTGCGGTCTGGCATCTACCTGTGGGTCTGGAAGTGGCAGCCAGTGCTGGCCTCTGAAGCCCAAGATGGTGGCAGTGACTTGTGCCCACCCCCTGAGTTCCTGTAGGCAGTTTCCTGTTGCCTGGGAGCGTTCACAGGGACAGAAGTTCTTATGGTGGTCCTCCCCTGTCCTCATGCACCCAATAATGGTGCCTTGCCTCTCTGGCAGGCCCAGGCTTCTTCCTAGTACACCCTCAGTTGCCACGGCCTGACCTCTTCAGGGTGTTTCTGCACCTAACCCTGGTCCTCTCCCTGGGACTGAGCTTTGGAGTCTGAGTGACTGACCCCCCCCCGCCCCGCCCCACCACCAACAAAGGAGTATCTCAGGTTGGGGAGTGCAGGGTGGCGGTGGCAACCCTCTGTGCAAGTTTGTCTCCATTTTGCCTTCCACAGATTGGTTGCTGCTCTCCCCTCTTAGGCTCTGAATCTCCCCCTCCATCCAGTCTAATTTCTCTGCTGGTGAGAAGCCCTCCCAAGGTGCGGGAACCTTTCCTCCTTCACAACTCCCTCCCTGGGGTGCAGGCCCTGTCCTCATTCCTTCTTTTTCTTTTTCCTTTTGTCGTACTGGTTTACTTGGAGGTTTCTCTTGTCTTTTCGGGCATTTGAGGTCTTCCGTTGGCACTCAGTAGCTGTCCTGTGTGAATTGCTCCACTTGTAGATGTATTTTCAATGTTTCTGTGGAGAGAGGTGAAGTCTGCTTCCTACTCCTCCACCATCTTGATCTCGACTCCCCAGATTCCAGTATTTTTTATCAATGGTTTTTCGGCTGTTTGTTGTGATTGGTGTACTCATGAAAGGAGATCCTGCTACTCTGCCATCTTGTCTTCTCCTAGAGACTGTCTTCTAAAAAACAAATCTGTAGCCCCAACTCTTCTCAACAGACAAAATTAAGATACGTAAGACAAGTCTAAAAATGAGAAACGAAATAAGTGTAGTTTTTAATTAACACTGAATATGTAAGAAAAAAATACATATAAATTTTTGGTATAAACTCAAATATGTTTTAAAAAGTTAACTTTTAAAAAAATAATGTGTTTTTGGGAATGTCAGCTAATTTTCTAAAGTAACTAGTGCCAACACTGTGCTGGATAAAAGTCAGTCAGTGTAGCTAGTTTGTAAGAACAGGAGCAGAGTAATTTGCCCTTTACTTAGTTCTGTGGTGGCAGGTAACAACCTTTGACTATGCCCAAACATGCTGAAATCTAATGTTATCACGTTGTATTACAGTGGTAATATAAGTTTGCTTCCTCCCTGCCAGCATAGTCTGTGAACTTCTGAGAGATAGGACCATATTTTAATTACCAACAGAACCACCGGCCAGTATCTGCCGAGAAGGCTCGTTCATGAAGCCGAAAGCGGGCTTGGCTGACATCTTAGCAAGCCCAAGGACCACGGTATGGGCTGAGATGTGTGGGTGAGCTTGTGGACCTGAATGCCAGCCTGCAGAGCCTCTCCTGAGAGAGGGAGCTGGGGCTGGTTGGTCCTTGGGCCGAGTGGCTCCCTCACTCTGTGCTACAGTGCCAACAGCCAAGCTTATCATTCCCAGGCAGCATATTAGAGGCTCATTCTCTTGATAAACTAAATTGCTACAGAGAAAATAAGTACAAACACTGACATGTGGGGGACCAAACCCACACCTTAAACCCACAAGCTGGTTGATGATGTCTTTCTGAGAAGGATGAATGTTAATTCATCTTTAAATGTTTGGTATTAATCACTATACCATCTGGTATATAATCACCATGTGGTCCTGGCTTTTGTTTGTCGAGAGGTTTTCAATTACAGATTCAATATCCTTACTAATAACTGGTCTGCTCAAATTTGCTACTTCTTCATGATTCATTCTTGGTTTGTTGGATGTTTCTAGGAATTTATCTATTTAGATCGTCCAATTTGTTGGCAGGTAACTGTTCATAGTTGTCTTTTATGATCCTTTGTCTTTCTATGGTGTCAGCTGTAACATATTTTCTATCAGTTTTTATTTGTTTGAGTCACCTTTGTTTTTGTAAGTGTAGCTAAATATTTGCCTATTTTATGTTTTCAAAAACCAGCTCTTAGTTCTATTGATCTTTTCTATTGCCTTTTTAGTCTCTATTTCATTTATTTTTGCTCTAAGGTTTCTTATTTTTTTCCTTCTACTAGTTTTTGTCTTAGTTTGTTCATTTTCTAATTCTTTGATATGTAAAGTCAGATTGTTTATTTGAGATCTTTCTTATCTTTTAGTGTTGCATTTATTGCTATGAACTGCCCTCTTATAACTGCTTTTCCTGCATCCCATAATTTTGGTATGTTGTATTTCCATTTTCATTTGTCTCAAGATATTTTCTGAGTTCTCTTCTGATTTCTTCTTTGACCCTTTGGTTGTTCAATTTTCCACAAGTTTGTGAAGTTTCTAGTTTTCTTCTTGTACTTGATTTCTAGTTTCAGACTATTATGTTTGAAAAAAATGCTTCATGTGATTTCAATTTTCTTAGATTTATTAAGGCTTGTTTTGTGACATAATATATGATGTATCCTGAAAATATTCCTTTTGCACTTAAGAAAAATGTGTATATTGCTTCTTTTGGATGGAATTTTCTATAAATGTCTTTTAAGTCCACCTGGTCTAAGGTGTTGTATAAGTCCACTGTTTCCTTATTGATTTTCTGTCTGGATGATCTATCTGTTGATGAAAGTGAGGTATTGAAGTCCCCTACTATTATTTTATTGTTGTCTATTTCTCTCTTTAGTTCTGTTAATATTTGCTTTATATATACAGGTGCTCCAATGTTGGGTGCACAAATATTTACAATTTTATATCCTCTTGGTGGATTGTCACTATTTAATCATCTTTTTTGCCTCTTATTACAGTCCTTGTCTTAAAGTCTATTTTGTCTTAAATGAGTATAGCTATTCCAACTTTCTTTGGTTAAAATTTTCTTGGAATATTTTCTCCATCCCTTGACTTTCACTTGTGTGTGTTCTTAAAGCTGAAGTGAGTTTCTTGTGCCAACATATAGTTGGATCATGTTTTTTGTTTTTTAAATCCATTCAGCCACTCTTTTTTTTTTGGAGAATTTAGATCATTTACACTTAATTACTGATAGTTATGGATTTAATATTGTCATTTTGTTAATTGTTTTCTGGCTGTTTTGTAATTTCATTGTTCCTCTCTTCTATTTTTATCTTCATTTATGCTTTTATAATTTTTGTAGTAATATTCTTATATTCCTTCTCTTTATCTTTTGTGTATCTATTATATGTGTTTGTTTTGTGGTCACCATTAGGCTTACATAAAACACCTTACAGCAGTTCACCTGAGTTGAAAAGAACTTGAGTTTAAACATATTCTAGAGATCCACGTTTTTACTCTCCCTGTTGACCATGTTTTATGTATCTGATACCACAATTTACATCTTTTCGCTTTCTTTCCTCTTTCTTGGATCCCTATAATGTGAATATTAGTCCACTCGATGTTGTCCCTTAAATGCCTTAAGCTATCTTCAGTCTTCTTCATTCTTCTTTTTTGATCCTCTATTTGAATGAATTCCACTGCCTGTCTTCAGATTTGCTGATCCACTTTCCTGCTTCATCTATTCTGCTGTTGAACCCCTTTTGAAATTTCCTTTGTTCTTTATCTCTTTACCTATGTTTGGTACTTTCTTATATTTATCTCCCTTGTTGAAATTCTCACTTTGTTTAAGCATTCTTCTCCTAACCATGGTGAGCATCTTTATAACCATTATATTGAATTCATTATCAGGTAAATCACTTACCTTCATTTAGTTAATGTCTTTTCTGAATTTTTATCTTGTTCTTTTGTTTGTAATATATTCCTCTTTTTCTTTATTTTCTTGACTCCCTGTGTTGGTTTTTGTGCATTAGATAAAACACTCACCTCTTTCAGTCTTGAGTGGCCTTTTGTAGGAGGTGAAACTTCTCATTCAACCCTGCCCTAGTCTTGGTTGTCTCTCAAACTTTTGTGATTGTATAAGCAGCATTCTTTATTCTTAGTGGTTAACAGTGGTTGAGGGTGTGCTAAGATCTGTCAGTGTCCTAAAGAAGATGATTTCAGTCAACACCTAGATGAATGCTGATTGGAAGCTGGACTTTCAGGCTATAGCTTTTGTAAAGTATATAAATATATTTCCTTCAGGAGAAGACTGGGAGATGGATATTTCTCTCTTTTCCTATGCACTGAGCCATGGGATGGGGGGCAGGTAGCCAGTTAAGACTGTTTCTTTGTTTGTTACCAACCTGCTGAACCTATGGACGCAAGCCCTGCTGGCCCCCCGAGGCCAATCTATCAAGGGATTTGTCCTGTGGGTGGCAGCCACAAAAGCTGGGGATGCCACACATGTGTATAAGCTGCTTTTTGAAGACATCAGTGACCTCAGAGTGTAAAGTAGGTAAGTAGGTTTCCACTGGCCTCCATGGTCTCTGGAGAGTATTGTAGTAGGTCCCTACATGTGTGTTAAATTTTAACCTGCACCCAAAAATAAAATTTTTAAAAGGTGTTTTTTTTAATTTAAGGAAATAGGGTACTTTCACAGAAAGATGGGGCTTGTTTCAGTCTGTTGCCTGTGTACTGGGCCTAGAGGGATTAGCTATAGTGAGTCAAGTGAGCCCCTAAAAACTGTCTCTGAGCTCTCCGTAGCCTTGTGGGTCTCATGGATGTAGGTCCCATTGGCTTTCAAAGTTAGAGGTTTTGGTGGCCACATCTCTCTGGTAGAAATCTTAAAAGATGGGGCACCAGGTGTGAGGTCAAACCCTCCATTCCTCAGGGAGAAGCTGGGAGACGTGAGTTTCCTCCTGGTCTGTGTTCTTATGCCAGGAGTGGGGTTTATGGCAAGACTGTGTCATACTGTCTCCTACCCATTTCAGTGTTTTATTTTACTTTTTTTCCATTTGTTCAATATGTAGAGTCATTCAGCTAGTTTCTGGATTTCTTTCAGAGGGAATTGTTCTGTAGGTAGCTGTAGATTCATTGCATTCATGGGAGGAGGTGAGTTCAGGAGCCTGCTCTGACACTATCTTTAACTGGTCCATTATAAGTAATTTAAATGTAATAGGTGATAATTGTGTATTTTAACCAAATCCATTACTCTGCTAGTACAATTCAGGTTCTAAATCTACTACTGGAAAGGAACTGTCCAGAGATATAAAGGTGGATTTACGGATACATTCTACAACTAGCAGTTTTCACTAAACTCCTTATATCTGGAAGGAAGACACTCTGGTTCATGAATCTACCCAGGTTCTCTTTCCCTGGCAGCAGTCCGGATCTAGTGGCTTCCTAAGTTTATTCTTGCACATGGAGAGCACTGAAAACATCTGGTAGAGTCAAAGGAGTCATTTAGCACAAGCGGAGGTGCTCTTCTAGGAAGCCAGGCTACTGGGACTGCTGGTCAGCACTCTCCAACATTGCAGTGTCCCTTCATCCGAGCTGGTAATTCACAGTCTGTGGAACAGAGCCCATGGAACACAGGTTTTATAGGGTTCACCTGAGCTCCCAAGAGAAACTGTGAGCAGGCATATGATTTTCCAAAACATCCCCATCCAAAGTCAAAAAGTTCACTCTCTTTGGAAATGTACTAAGGTAACTGTTAGTACATGGTAATAAGTTAACATGAACCATTGCCGGTGGCTCTGTGCCAATGTCAAGGTTTTCAGAAACTGGGGAGAAAACAGCTGAAGTCATAGAAGTCAGGTAAAGAGACAGATTCCCTGAAGAGATGTCTAGAGAGGAGAGGGAACAAAAGTAAATTTTGATTGTTTTCCTTCTAAGTTAGAGTCCTTATCATGAGGACAGATACCCAGAGGAATAGTATTTTACCACTTGACTCCTAATTTCAAGAAACGAGCTGCTGATAATCCTCATCAATTCATTATCACAAAGAGAGACATCTGTAAATAACCAGGCTTAATTGTCCAACATCACTGAAAGTGTTATATTTGTGGTTGGTGACATGCCTCTATCTGCATAAACATACCCTCTTTATAAAAGAAATGTAATCAATACAATGAATACATACCTTCCGTAAGTTCAACTTGCTGATGAATCAGGATTTGATCTAGCTATTATAGTAAACAAAAAAATTAAGCTGTAAGCATATGTCAGATGATTTTTAAGCCAACCAAATTAAGGTATGTTTTTATATTTTTTAAAATGCATATAAATAATTATCAATATTTATCAATATTGTCAATATTTAATAATGGTTTCTATTACTTGTCAGTGTATAACTAAAAAGTAATATAAACTATTTATATATATTTATAAATGATAAAATATCTATTGAAAGTGTTCACTATTAATGTGGGCAGATTCAACTGGAAATAAAATGACTTACACTAAAACCCCTTTAAAAATAAGAACACACTGATCTTTTAGAAAGGGTTTAGGAAATATTAAGACCATTTTATCCACTTAAAGAGATTTTTTTACTACAAATCTCAAAATTTTTCTTTTTAAGTGTATACGATATCATCATTTCTAGTAGGTGATAACTTCCTCTACATATTTTGTGAGTCCTTGATCTTAAAAAAATCTTTATTTCTTGGAGAATATATGAACTAATAAAATTCTTATAATATATGATGCTCAAGTACATTTTGGGGTATAAAATTAGTGTAGAGAGTGCAAGAGACACAACTAATTTTTTGAAAAATGGTTGTGATGTCACAGGAATATTTATTTTTGTATAGTTTGGACATATAAAACTTCCTATTCTACTTTACCTATGAGATTTCTAACATCAAACAAATGTAAAACCTCATGTTGCTGAGATAAGCTATCATGTAGTACCTTAAAATGTAGGACTTTTTTTCCCTTTACAGTTGCATTTATAAAATTGGGTCTTCAAAAGAATAAAAGCAACATGAAATGTAATTTTATTAATTATGATAAAAAGTTGCATAATATTATACACAAAACATTATTCCATTTTGGTACCACTTGTTGAAACTGAACACTAAGTTTTATTTGATGTTTGTTTCTAACTCCTAGGAAATTATTCAGTCTTGGGATTAAAGGGCACAGGATCCAGAACCAAGGTTCCAGAAGTAAAAAGCCATTCCTACTTGCTGTGCATTTTGATGCTGAGCAAATTATGTAACTTTCTCTAGGCCTCAGTTTCCTTTTTGATAAAATGGTGATAAGTATAGCATGTATATATCATAGAGTTTCTAAAGGATTAACTCCGTTAATACATGTATTATACTTAGGAACAAAGCCTGGAAAATAGTGCTTAGTAAAGGTTTCCTATTGATTATTATTGCAGATTATATTCAAGATCATAGAACACACAATTTCCTAAGACATTTATATTTTGCTTTACTAGTAAACCTTGCCTAGAAGAATTAGAGTAATTTGTTAGCAAAAAGTGTTGTTTTACCATTTCAGACTTTTGTGAATTAGTCATTTGTTAATGTCATTAAGTAAACGAAGCACATTTTTACTTGAGTCTTTTATGTATTTGAAATTACCTGATTTAAATATTCCAACCCTGGTGGACTGTCTGATGAAGGTGTTAGCTCTGGAATCCATAGTAGCCTTGCAGGCACACTTGTCTGAAGAGACACTGGCTGGTATTGGATAGGAATGCCAACTAGGCCAGCCCCTATATCACCAACTGGTAGGACTAGATAGTCAGTCTGGGTTCCAGTGTAGCCAGGCTGGGGACCACGATATTCAGCCTGGATTTCAGGATTGCTAGCCTGGGGGGCAGGACAGCCAGTATGTCCTGGAGATGCTAAAATATGAACAAGTGAAATTATTTGTAACTGCACAGAAAAGTGAAAATATCAGTTCTTTTAGTTATCTACAAACTAAAAATTTCTGCTCAGAAATCCTGATCCTGTGAAGCTTAAGGTTTGTGTTTTTACCATTTAACAATTTTTCAATCAAATATCTGTTGTTTCATATCCACTTCTATTTTGAGGGTTTTGGGCTGTATATAGAGTTGGGGCACATCCTTACACTTACTCTTCAAAATTCAGACGAAAATATGCTTGAAACCTAAGAAAGTAAAAAAAAAATTAACAGCATCACATACATATTCTGGAATGCCTTCATGGAAATGAGATATGGCATTGGATAGAGGGCCCACAATAGAGGTGTTAAGCCAGCATTTCCAGATTCAAATCACCCTGCAAAAAAATGATAATTATGGAAATCTGACAAATGGAACTTCCTGTATGTATAGAATTGGCAGTGGTTTTGCCCGCTTAAGGAATATTTGTCAAGGTCTAGAGATGTTTTTGTTGTTCCTACTGCAGATGAGAGTGATACTGGCATATAGCTGATGGAGGCCAGGAATGCTGTTAAATACCCTAAAGTGCTCAGAACAGCACCCTGAAATAAAGAATTATCCATTCCCAAATATTATAGTGTTGCTATTGAGAACCCTGGTATAGAGGTAAAGGCTTGTCATTCCATCTAGTACTGTCCAGACACTCCTCTGGGTTAACAGTTTGCCTGGGGTTTTAATCCATCGTTTATCCCTTTCCTAAGACCCTGTCATCAGAAAAAAAAGTTGACTATGATACTTAAGTTACAAATTAAATTTCACAATTTTGTACCCTCAGCTCTCTGGAAAATACAATTTGAGAACAAAAGAAGGTAAAAAGTATAAGAGGCAAAATTGTCTTAAGTATTAAGCATAGTATGAGAAAAATTTAGTAAGTGTATACTCTGTAGTCCATGAAAATTTGTAAACAGTGAAGCTTCATAAGCTTATGTGTACAGTACACAGAATAGCAATTCCATAAAAATGTAATATAATTTGAAAGGACTGTGTCCCAAAATATTTTAACTGCAAAGGCTATGCAAAATTTAATACTAAGAATAGGCCATTTATAAACACATTTAAATGGAACACAGATGACAAAACACATACCTCTTTAAAGAGTAAGACTTAAAAGACTTTTTCAGAGGGAGATCAATGGTGGAGTAAAAGGACATGGAGCTCACCTCCCACCACAAACACATCAAAAATACATCTACATGTGGAACAATTCTCATGGAAAACTAACTGGAAACTGGCAGAAAGACTCCTGTACAACCAAGGCTGTAACAAAGATACACGTGTAATCGGGTAGAATGTGAAGAAGAGCGATTGGGTCAGGACCTGTGCCCCTGGGAGGGTAGTCAGAGGAAAAGGGAGATCACATGGGTGGACACTTGCCCTGGGGAGTGAGCAGGTTGAGCCATAGACTGGGTGTCTTAGTTCTGAGGGTCTTATGTACGTGAGGCAAGCCTCCTTGGCTACTTGGAGAAATGCTGGGGCAGATAGAAAGGGTGGAGAAGCTTAGATTCCACTCAAGAGGAGTGTGTAGTGCTGGCTTAACCCCAGGAAGGGTGAACAGTGGTCTGCCCTAGTGGCCGCCACCTCACCACACTCTCCAGTCTGAGGCAAGTGAACACCCCAGCCCCACTCACTCCACACCACAGCTTGGAACTAGATCTAGGGTGGCCAGGACCAGGGAAAATACTTGACCTAGGGACAGAGACTACCTGGGTGCCCAGAGGATAGCTCAGGTGGGATGGTGGCAGCCATTGTGTTTACTCAAGTGGCACCCCAGAAGCAGCCCAGACTTCTGACAGCAGCTGCAATTCCTGTGACCTTCATGTTGTGTGCCTTAGCCTCAGCTGAGCAAACACTGCAGCCCAGCCCACTCTATGCAACAGTGCAACTCTAGATCAGGGTGGGGGCGGGCACAACCAGGGAAGAAGCCACTATGGGCTGTATCTGAGCAGAGCCACAGGTGCCTAAACAGGCAGATCATTGGACCTCGGTAAGCACATGAGTCCCACTTGCTTCACCAGTCCCCACCTTTGGAGCAAAGAACCTGGTGTGGGGAGAAGGAAAAACACACACCTAAAGAGAACAGAGCCAGCTCGAGCCTGACCTTCAGGGCTATTGCTCCAGCAAGGTGGGAGCAGACCCCACCATTGACAGGGTGATGATGGCCACTGAGCACAGAGGAAATTCTTCCTCATAGCTTGCTCAGGCTCTAGCTCCTCCATCAACAACCACACCTCCTGCCAAGGTGATAGCTGCCAGCACACACATATGACTGGTGTCCATCATATCCAGCCCTCCCACCTGCAGAGGGACGCTCTCATACAAGAACACCCCTTTAAGACCACAATAGGTAACTGTTTCACCTAAATTAATAGAGGCAGAGAAAGTTAAGAAAAATGAAAAGGCAGAGGAACTACTCTCAATTGAAAGAGCAAGAGAAAACACCTGAAAAATAAATAATAAAACAAATAAATAATTTACCAAATAAAAATTCAGAACATTGGTAAAAAATATGCTAACTGATTTAGGGGAGATAATTGATCTAAACACAGATCATCTTAACTAGGAATTAGAAAATATAAAAAGCCCCAATCAAAACTAAATAATACAATATATGAAATGAAAAAAACCCTCTAGAAGCAATGAGTAGCAAACTAAATGAAACTGAAGAATGCATAAGTGATCTGGAAGATAGAATAATGGAAATCATTCAGTCAGCACAGCAGACAGAAAGACGAATGAAAAACAATGAAAGCAACATATGAGATGTCTGGGATAACATTAAATGTGCCAACATTTGCATTATAGGGGTTGCAGAAGGAGAAGAGAGAAAGAAGGGTATCACAAATGTATTTGAAGAATTTATAGCTGAAACTTCCCAAACCTAAAGAAGGAAGCAGGTATCCAGGTATAGGAAGCAAAGAGGGTCCCCAACAAGATGACCCACACACAAAGACATATCAAATTAAAATGTCAAAAGTTAAATATAAAGAGGGAATTCTAAAGGCAGCAAGAAAAAAACAGAAGAGTCATATACAAGGAAATGCCCATAAGGCTATCAGCTGATTTCTCTGCAGAAACTTTGCAGGCCAGAAGAGAGTGGCATGATATTCAGAGTGCTGAAAGGGAAAATCCTGCAACCTGGGATACTCTACCCAGCAAGATTATCATTTAGAATAGAGAAAGAGATAACTTCTCAGACAAGCAAAAACTGGAAGAATTCAGCAATAATAAATCTACCCTAAAAGAAATTTCAAAGGGTCTACTCTGAATGGAAAATAAGTAGGAATCTATAGAAAAGGGTAAATTCCACTAAGAAAAGCAGTGTTACAGTAAGGATTGAGGATAACTCAAATAAATACATCTAAATACATCTAAAAAAATGTAGATTTTGCGAATGTGTTTGAATTATAATGACTACCAGTTTAAATCAAGTAGATATAATCATATGTCAATATATATGAACCCAATGGTAACCAGAAATCAAAAACCAACTATAGATTTGCAAAAACCAAAATGAAAGTAGCCCAAGCATACTAGTGAAGAAAATCATCAAACCACAACTTGAGAAACAGAAGAAAAAGAAGAAATGGACAGAGAACTACAAAAACAATTGGAAAACAAGTGATAAAATGACAATAAGTACATACCTATCAATAATTACTTTAAATGTCAATGGACTAAATACTCCTATCAAAAGACACAGGGTGTCTGATTGGATTAAAAACAAGACCCTTCAATATGCTGCCTACAAGAGCCTCACTTTAGGGTTAAATAAACACAGAGACTGAAAGTAAGGGGATGGAAAAAGTTATTTCTTGCCATCAGAAATGATAAGAAAGTGGGGGTAGCAATACTCATATCAGATAAAATAGACTTTAAAACAAAGCCTATAACAAAAGGCAAAGAAGGGCATTATATAATGATAAAGGGGTCAGGACAAAAAGAGGATATTACACTCGTTAACACATACATATCCAGTACAGGAACACCTAAATATATAAAGCAAATACTAACAGACATAAAGAGAGAAATGGACAATAATACAACAATAGTAGGGGAGTTTAACACCCCACTGACATCAGTGGACAGATCATCCAGACAGAAAATAAGGCAACAGCGGTCTTAAATGACAAAATAGCCAGTTGGATTTAATAGATACCTACAGGACATTGCATTAAAAACCAGCAGAAAACATTCTTTTCAAGTGCACATGGAATGTTCTCCAATATAGATCACATAGTAGGCCACAAGACATGCCTCAACAAATTTAAGAGGATAGAAATTGTATCAAGCATTTTTTCTGACCATAACAGTATGATACCTTAAATCAACTACAGAAGGAAAAACGTGAAAAGAACAAACACATGGAGACTAAACAACATGCTACTAAAAAGCCAATGGATCAATGATGAAATGAAAGAGGAAATCAGAAAATACTTTGAGACAAATGCAAATGAAAACACAACTTTACAAAATCTCTGAGGTGCAGCAAAAGCAGTTAAGAGTGAAGTTTATAGCGATACAAGCCTTCCTCAAGAAACAAACAAAATCTCAAATAAACAACCTAACCCACCACCTAAAAGAATTAGAAAAAGAATAACAGACAAAGCTCAAAGTCAGCAGAAGGAAGGAAGTAGTAAAGACCAGAGAGGAAATAAATAAAATAGAGATTAAAAAATAGAAAAGATCAATGACACCAAGAGCTGTTTTATGAAAAGGTAAATAAAATTGATAAACCTTTACCCAGGCTCACCAAGAAGAAAAGAGGACCCAAATAAACTAAGTAAGAAATGAAAGAGGAGAAGTAACAACCAATACCACATAGGAACAAAAAATCAAAAGAGAGTACTATGAACAACAAATTGGAACCTAGAAAAAAATTGACAACTTCCTTGAAACATACAGCCTGCCAACACTAAATAAAGAATAAAAAGACAATTTGAAGAGCCCAATGACAAGAAGTCATTGAATTTGTAGTTAAAAAAAAAAAAACTACTACATTGAATTTGTAGTTAAAAAAAACTCCCAGAAAACGAATGTCCAGGACTGGACAGCTTCACGGGGAGAATTCTACCAAACATATAAAGAAGAACTAATACCTGTCCTTCTCAAACTATCCCAAAAAGTTGAAGAGGAGGGAACACTCCCAAATTCATTCTGTGAGTCCACCATTACCCTGATATGAAAGACACTAGAGACACTATAAAAAAAGAAAATTACAGGCCAATATCTTTGATGAATACAGATGCAAAAATCCTCAACAAAATATTAGCAAACCAAATCCAACAGTATATGAAAAGGATCATACACCATGATCAAGTTGGATTTATTCCAGGGTCACAAGGATAGTTCAACATTTGCAAATCAATCAGTGTGATATACCACATGAACAAAAGGAAGAATAAAAATCACATGATCATCTCAATGGACACAGAAAAGGCATTTGAGAAAATTCAACATCCATTCATGATAAAAACTCTCATCAAAGTGGGTATAGCAGGAACATATCTCAGTATAATAACAGCCATTTATAACAAAACTACAGACAACATTATACAAAAGGGTGAAAAGCTGAAAGCCTTCTTTCTAAATTCATGAACAAGACAAGGATGTGCACACTCCCTGCTTCTATTTAACATAGTATTGGAAGTCCTAGCCATAGCAGTCAGACAAGAAAAAGAAATAAAACGTATCCAAATTGGAAGGGAAGAGGTAAAACTGTCACTATTTGCAGATGACGCAGTACTTTATATAGAAAATTCTGAAGTCTTCACCTAAAAACTGTTGAAACTAATAAATAAATTCAGCAAGGTTGCAGGATACAGGATTCATATATACAAATCTGTTGCATTTCTACACACTAATAATGAAATTTCAGAAAGAGAAAGTTAAAAAAATCCTGTTTAAAATCAAATCAAAAGGAATAAAATACCTAGGAACAAACTTAACAAGGGGGCTAAAAGACCTATACTCTGAAAACTATAAAACGGTGATGAAAGAAACTGAAGATGACACAAAGAAATGGAAAGCTATCCTGTGCTCTTGGATTGAAGAATTAATATTGTTAAAGAGGCCATACTACCCAAGGCAATCAACAGATTTAATGCAATCCCTATCAAAATACTCATGACATTTTTCACAGTAGAACAAATAATTGTAAAATTTATATAGAATCACAAAAGACCCTAAATTCCCAAGGCAATCTTGAGAAAGAAGAACAAAGCTTGTGATATAACCATTTCAGACTTCATACTGTACTACAAAGCTAGAGTCATCAAAACAGCATGGTATAGCATAAAAACAGTCACATAGATCGATGGAACAGAATTGAGAGCCCAAAATATACCCACATATCTATGGTCAATCTACAACAAAGGAGTGAAGAATATACAATGGAGAAAAGACAGTGTCTTCAATAAGAGGTGCTGGGAAAACTAGACAGTCACATGTAAAAACACGAGATTAGAACATTCTCTCACACAAAATATAAAAATAAATTCAAAATGGCTTAAAGACCTAAATGTAAGAACGGAATCCATAAAACTCTTAGACGAGAACATTGGCAGAACACTCTTTGACATAAATTGTAAAAATACATTTTTTGGATCAGTCTCCTAAGACAAAAGAAATAAAAGCAAAAACAAACAAATGGGACCTAATTAAACTTAAATGCTCTTGCACAGCAAAGGAAACCATCAAGGAAATGAAAAGACAGCCTACAGAAAGGGTGAAAATATTTGCAAATCATGTGACTGACAAGGGGTTAATATGCAAAATATCAAATAGCTCATACAACTCAATATCAAAAACCGAATAACCCAATCAAAAAGTGGTCAGAAGATCTGAATTGCTGTTTTTCTAAAGAAGACATACAGATGGCTAGTAAGCACATGAAAAAGTGCTCAACATTGCTAATTATTAGAAAAGTGTAAATCAAAAGAAAACTGAGATATCACCTCACACCTGTCAGAATGGCTATCATCAAAAAGTCTACAAAAAGCAAATGTTGGAGAGGATGTGGAGAGAAGGGAACCCTTGTACAGTGTTCGTGGGAATGTAAATTCAGGCATCCACTATGGAAAACAGTATGAAGGTTCTCAAAATACTAAAAATAGAACTACCATATGATCCAGCAATTCCACTCCCAGGTATTTATCTGGAGAAAAAGGAAAACTAATTCACAAAGGTACATACATCCCAATGTTCACAGCTGCACTGTTTACAACAGCCAAGACATGGAAGCAACCCAAGTGCCCATCAACAGATAAATGGTTTAAGAGAATTGGTATGTATATGATATATATGCAATTGAATATTGAATATTTCAGCCATAAAAAAGAATGAAATAATGCCAATTGCAGCAATGTGGATGGACCTAGAGAATATTATGCTTAGTGAAATAAGTCAGAGAGAGAAAGACAAATACGCTATGATATCATTCATATGTGGAATCTAAAAAATAATACAAATTAATGTATGTGCAAAACATAAACTCACAGATACAGAAAACAAACTTGTGGTTAACAAAGGGGAGAGGGAAGGGCGAAGGGACAAATTAGGGTCATGGGATTAACAAATATAAACTACAATATATAACATAGCTTAAAGGATATACTGTATAGCACAAGGAATTATACTCCTATAATGGAGTATAATCTGCAAAAATACTGAATCACTATGCTGTACATCTGAAACTAATATAATATTGTAAGTCAACTATACTTCAATTAAAACAAAAGTAAGACTTAGAAGACTAAACCTCACACTAATGCCTCTTTAAATATAGCATTATAATTCATCTGTTGAAGAGACTACCTTTGTTCCATTGTATTGCCTTGTTCCTTTGTCAAAGATCAGTTGATTATATTTATGGGTATCTAACTATGGGTTCTCTGTCCTGTTCCAGTGACCTATATTTGTCTATTCTTTTGCAGCTGCCACACTGTCTTGATACTGTAGCTATAGTAAGTCATTTCGATTTTGGGTAGCATCAGTCCTCTAACTCTGTTCTTCTCAGGATTTTGTTCTTGATATTTTCCCCTAATATATATTGTTTTTCTCTTTAGAACCTTAAAATTTTAAAAAGAGAAGGTCTTTTATTACATGCTTGATAAATATCCATCTTTTTTAGATTTTTCTTGAGAGAAAAAGAGCCCAAACATAATATTGGTATTTATTTAAACCTATGTGCTTGTGTATGTTATGAAATATATATGTCAAGGGATATAGCTGAGGATTTTACACTATGAACTGACATATTAAATTTATTATTTATTAATTAGTATGATTTGAATAGCATACACAGAAAAGGGCAAACTGATCTGGATGGAATATAGTATAAATTATATATTTCTCAATAAGCCTAGAATTTCTTAGGTTTCTCTAAAATATCTTTTTTTTTTTTAAGGGGAAAACAGGCAGTATTGGATATCTGTCTACATCTTCTCTGTAGTACAAATACTGAACTACACACTGAATTCTGAAACATAAATAACACAAAACAAATGTGTCCTTTCTGAAACTGAATAAAACATTATGACAAATAACCTGTTAACAACAGAATTAACATTATAGGGTGGAAAGTAAACAAAACAAATTACTTACTTTGGTTGTCCATGATTTAAAGAGTTCTGAAAAAGAAGACCTCATATTAATACATTGTCTACAAATTTATAAGTCAAATATGACTGCTGAAGCAAGATACTCTGAAGCTATATAGTCATACTCATGGAATATTCCTCTTTATTCATCAAGTCTAGCCATACCTGGCCATTTAAACCCTTTGGGCTTGACCCCTTCCCCACTGCTATGTTTTTGAGTAGGACTTTAGAAATGGTTGGTCAGCCCAGGACGGTGGACAATTTCTAAAACCCTGAGAATCCAATGAGGCAGAAAGCCATGAAGAAAAGCTGTGAGCCTAAGACCCCCACATGGTAACCAAGTTAAAAATCAGAGCCTTCACAGTGTACACAGCCTGCGGGGAGCATGCGATCCAGTATCCAGCCTCAGGGCTGGGCTCCAGGCATGAGAAGGAGAAAGGTTAACTGTCAGGTCACACTATTGCAAATATCTCTGGAAATTCCAGGTCCTGAAGACATGTTCTGCCCAGCTTCAACAGCAAATTGGAGAAGACCTTGACCCCATTTTATATATCAATATATGCTTTTACCAAAAATGTACGCCCAGGGCTTATAGGAACTGTAACACCATGATAATCCAACTGAAACTTTGTGTTGGTCATTTCTACAGAAAACAAACAAACCCTTTGTACTCAGAACCTCCCTTTTCTAGTGCCTTGATCCCATTCTAGTTTTCTCCAGTACTATCCAGTCACAATTTTTGCTCTCTCTCCACTTTAAATCCCAACTCCCTATATGCTTGTTAATTACAGTTAACATATGAGACAAAAACTCTGTTATCTGATTGGTTTATCTTGAACTATACATGAATGTGAATCAGTCCTCCCCCTTCCCAAACTCTCTCCAGTCTTTCCTGCCCTTTACTAGAGCTTCTTACTGTGTCATCGTAAATGGTAAATAAAAAACAAATAATTCCTCCAGTAAGTGTCTGATATCCAAATTATATAAAGAAATCATACAACTCAATATCAAAGAAAAACAAATAATCTGATTAAATAATGAGCAGAGGACCTGGAAAACATTTCTCCAAAGAAGACATACAAATGGCCAGTAGACACATGAAAAGGTGCTCAATATCATTAATCATCAAGGAAATGCCAATCAAACCCACACGATATCTCCTCACCTTTGTTAGAATGGCTATTATCAAGAAGACAAGAGATAACAAGTGGTAGTGAGGATGTGAAGAAAAGGGAACCCTTATACCCTGTTGGTGGGAATATAAATTAGTGCAGTCACTATGGAAAACAGTATGGAGGTTCCTCAAAAATTTAAAAAATAGAACTGCCATAGGATCCAGCAATTCTACTTCAGCATACTTACCTAAAGTTAACAAAAACACTAATTCAAAAAGATATATGCACTACTAGGTTCACTGCATTATTTACAATAACCAAGATATGGAAGCAACCTAAATGTTTATCAGTAGATGAATGGATAAAGAAGATGTATTTACACACTTATACACCCACACACACACACACAGGAATATTACTTGGCCATAAAAAGAATGAAATCTTGCCATTTGTGACAAGAAAACATGGATGGACCTAAAGGTTTTTATGCTAAGTGAAATAAGTCAGAAAAAGACAAATACCCTGTCATCTAACTTATATGTGGAATCTTTAAAAAACAAATGAACAAATAAAACAAAATAGAAAAAGACTTATAGATACAGAGAACAAACTGCTGGTTGCCAGAGGGGACAGGAATATGGGGTTTGGCAAAATGGGTGAAGGGGATTAAGAAGTATAAACTTCTGGACATAAAATAAAGAAGTGGATGAAATATACAACGTAAGGAATTTAGTCAATAACACTGTTATAATTTTGTATGGTTATATTGGTTACTAGACTTATTATGGTGACCATTTTGTAATGTTTTTGACTGTCAAATCACTGTGCTGTACACTAGAAAGTAACATAATATTATTTGTCAAGTATATTTCAATTATAAAAAGTCAGCGAATCCCTAATACCCTTAACTAAAATTTAAGGGTTCCCAAGAAGACCCTCCTCTTCATTTAAAAATCATAAGCATGCAATGTCGTATACTAGGCAGTAGAACAAAAATGGAGAAATGGGCAATTAAATAAAATTAAGTACCATATTATAAGTACTCTAAATGCTGTAATTAAAAGTGATGGTCCTATAAGAAAGAAAGATGGAGGCACCATTTTAGATGGTGGTGGTGCTAGGGTTGTCAAGAAAGTCAGATCTGAGAGCCAAAGGAAGTCTAAAATCAACCAGGCCATGGAGGTGTTCGGGGGGGGGGAATGGGGTGGGACAGGGTGAGGCATTAGAGGCAGGGGAAACTGTATAGGTAGCAGTCCTCAGGCTGAGCAGGGAGGGAGCTTGGCTCATTCAAGGGAATAAAGATCTGTGGGTTACAGAGCAAAATGGAGAGGTGGAAAGGGAAAGTTCTTACAGGCTTACTGTCTCTCTACCTGCTCCCCAAGCTCTCAAAGGCCAGAGCATGTCTGTCTTGTCCAAGACAAGACACTTAATTGGTGCTTGTTGATTCAGTAGTGTGTACAGTATTATTTCACTCTCTTCAGTCAGAAAAAACAGCTCCCTTATAGATGTGAAGGCTGGCTAATCTGTGACTCAGCCGTTTTTTGTGCCACTTCTATCTAACTGCAGAAACCCACTCATTTCCCTTTTTATTTCCTTGTGTTTGTTCAGTGTTCAAGGGCCTACAATTGTCATACTTGCCCGGGTGGTATTAAGAGAAAGTTCTCTTGTTAAGAAAGTTCCAGGAAGAACAAGGGGACCCTGAATTGCCTGACACTTGACAGTAAGCAAATCACACGTGGACTAACCATGTATCTCAAATTGCTAAACTAAGAGAAACCTTGACTGCCTGTTCCTGGAACTGGAAGGTGGCCATGCCAGACTTGCATCACCACATGGGACCCAGACAGTGAGCTTGGAGGAGCAGGGACTTGGTCAAATATTAAAAATAATACATCTAACATTTACTGAGTACATTCTGCAGTGCCAGACACTGTTGAACAAAGTTACACTAATACATGTCATACTATAACTCTTGTTAACTTTTGATCATTACCCAACTTCAGAGATGCTTAAGAAAGGAACATGTAGGAAGAAAGCAGCTCGGAATCCACAGATATTAAGTAGTAGAGGCAGGTTCAAGTCAGGCAGGTGGACTCCTGAGCTAATGGCTTTAGCCTCTATGTGATAAAACCGCCTGTCTTCCCAATTCTTCTGGTGTTCAGTGTGTCTAGCATAGTTTTGGCTGCAGCCACAATCCTCATTAATACTTACTGTTCAACAACAGCTAGCAGGCTCTATTAATCGTCCCTTCTAAGACCCCCAAATGCTGTCAGATACCCCTGAGCCCAGGTTCTGGCCATGATCCAGCGCTGCTCCGCGCTGTGAAGAGATGGACTAAGCTAAGCCCAGCCTACCAGGCGGCTTCAGGCAGGAAACCACTTGGCATTGGAAAGGTCTGGGGCTGGCCGGGATAGGACTGGGCCAGCTGCACGGCTCTCTAAGTCCCCCGCTGTGCTTCTGGGGTCGATTCCCAAGGCTGCTGGGATGCCAGCCCCCACTCTGTGAAGCCAATCACTACGCTCTGGCCCCTGCCCTCCCCGCCCTTCCTCCCAGCACCCCCAATCCTGCGCGTGCGTCTTGCTTCTGCGTTGGTCCTGGGCAGTCGGGATACAGCGAACTGAGGTCAGGGGTCCTGGGCGCTTGCTGTGGTTCTCCTCCCCTGCGGCCCCGTGTCGCTACTGGAGGGCCCGAGACTTGGAGGTGAGACCATCACCTGGGTGAGGCTCAAGGAGCGAAGAGGCTGCCTCCCTTTCTTGCCCCTGGAGAGGCTCCAGAAACGTTGGTTCTGAGGATCAGGTCGCGAGGAACTAGGACGTGGCCACCAGCTGGAACTTGGAAGTAGTTAAAGGGGAGTAACCACCTCCGGGGTGGGCTCTCAGCGCTGGCTCAAGGGAACTTCCTTGATTCTGGCCTTGACCTCCATCTCTTAGGTTCCTGTTGCTTTTCAACCAGGAAGCAGGGGGCGGTAAAGGGTAAAAATGAGGACGGGCCAAGCTCATTTTCTTTACGGTCTCTTTTCTCTCTAGCTCTACCTCTTTCTGTCTACCAGATGAGGTTTTAAAATAGTTCAAGAGTCAAAGCGACCAGGTGTATAGAATGTTTAATTTTCTGGCCCCATATTGGCACACAACCATGCATAAATGCATACTGGTTAAATTGGACTGAAATGTGTTCATTGATTTTTTTTTTTTTTTGCTTTAACAATTTTTATTTACAAAAGTAACACATGATCTTCTAAACATTAAGGCTGAATATGGGGAAAAAAGTGAAACCTTACCCTCTCCACTCCCTGTTTTTCTTCCTATTCCACTGTTAACCATGGTTAGCAGACATTTGAAGATTTAACTAAGAGCAGCAAGTGGGAGGAGAGAAGGGGATTGGAAGGGAGGGGAATAGAGAGAGAAATTGACAAAATAAGATGGAAAAAGAAGGGAGGAGAGCAAGGCACTTTAATTTGAATCCCTTCTCATTCACTTTCTGTCTCTGTGACGTTGTGAAAGTTACCTGACCATCTCTGTGCCTCATTTTTAATGTGTAAAATGAAGGTAGTAATACTATCTATCCATAGGGTTTTTATGAAGATTAAGGAAGATAAATATGTAAAGGGTTTAGAATGGTGCCTGCCACAGAGTAAGCACTCAGTACATGCTACACATGCAAATATATGTATACATATGTATACGCATCTCCACAGTGCTTTTTATTAATTTTTTTACATAAATAGAATTATTTTTATACAAATTGTTCCCTGATGCATCTTGGAAATGCATCTTGAAAATCTCCAGGCCTTTAATACAGAACTGCATCATTGATCTAATAATGTATGTATACTTTATTTTCAGTTTTTCACAATTAGAAATTTTGTTGTTGTCATCATCTTTGTACATATCTTTCTATACAAACTACAGAAAAACATTCTATTCTTCTGCCAATCCAGTCTGAGAATGCTAGTTTTTTCACATTACTCCAGTGCTGTAATTTCAATTATGTTTGCTTCTCTGATTGGCAGTTTTTGTCTTTTTCTTGCTTTTGTTTGTAATATCTAATTGGTAATAGGGCTGAGTACTTTTTAATACGATTACTGGTCATTTACCATTTTATTATCTGATATATCTGATATTAATATCCATTTTTCTGCAGAATTAGCATTTTTTCCCCTTGCTGATTTATTGGTGCTCTTTTTTTATATTGTGAAGTTGAATCCCTCATCTGTTAAATAAGATACAGTTCTTTTGCTCAGTGGATCTCTGGTTTTTAACTTATTTAAACTTGCTTTCATGATTCATAAGTTTTTGTTTTTAATAATTGTTAATTTTTTAATTTTGACTTCTGTGCCTGATTTTAAAAAGCCTGTTGTGCCCTAGGATATTTATTATGGCTTTCTCCTTGACACCTGTTTATTTCCTAATTTCCAAGGGGTGGGAATTTCTAGTTTTATTTTTTATTATTTGTAATTGTAGTCCAAGAACTTGCTATGAATGGTTTCAGTCATTTGAAATGTTCTGAGACTTGCATTATGGTCCTTTGGTACACAGACAAGTTTTGTACTTATTTTATAATTACTTGAAAAATAGTGGTGGTCTTCAATTGTGGGTACAGTGTTCCAGTTTTTAAATTGACTCAATTTGTTAATTGTATGGTCAGTTTATTTTGTTTGCTTGTTCTGTCATTTATTCAGAGGTATTTTAAAATCTCAACTATAATTATGGATTTATTTGTTTCTTCTTGCTTTGATTTTTTTTCACTCATTTTGAGGTTATATGATTAGGAAAAAACTGAAAGTTGTATATTCCTGATGAGTTGAACATTTATCATTATGTAGTGGTTCTCTTTCTGTTTAGTATGCTTTTCCTTTATATCTATTTTGTGTGAAATTAATGTTTAATTAATTCATAAATATGTTCATATATATATTTACATATATATACACACACATATAGATAGATATAGATATAGAAATGCTCCCTTATCCAGAAATATGTCAAGAGGGTGTACTATGGACCTCACTTTGAGAACCACTTCGTAAAGGAATCTTGTTTTGGTCAGGTATTGGGGAGCAATGTGTTCATGGAAGGAGGGTCCTAATGCTAAGGATGAATTTTCATTAGTAGACAACCATAGTGACAACAGCCTCCTTTTCCTGTAATTGGTGTACATATGGGCGTATTATCCAGATTTGGCTAAGGAAGAATCTTCTTGAGGACTTTTAGGAAAGCATTTCCTGCCTACTTTTACATATGTATATGTGAGTATGTATGTGCGTGCACATGCACGCACACTCACACACACACACACATACATACATAGATGCTTGTATATGTCTCCTCCTTTGTATATGCAGTGATATGTAGAGTTGTGACAGCATCTTGAGACATTATGAAAAGTCTTGAGGTTTGTAGGATTGAATTGTGGAAAGAGCCCAAGAACTTGATGACACAGATGAGCTGCAGCACTAACCCTGACATATGGTTCCCCATGACCCGTTAAGTGAAGGCTGGCTTATGGTTATGAACACTCAGGAGATATTTATTTTTGTTCTTCACGTGATTTCATACTCAGAGCAGATTTCCTTGTTCTCCTGTCTGAATGGTAGGGTTTAAATCTTTTTAATTTTGTACTATGGTTGTAGCTCTCCTGATTTTGGCTCTTTGTTATTTAGGTTATTTTTAGTCAAAAGCATTGTATCACTGAGGATCTTAAATATATTCCTTCTAAAATTCTCTTTATTGCTCTTACGTCTTTTTTTTTTTTTGGTCTTGGCCAACTGCTGTAGTCAGTAGCCCCAAGAGTCCCTTAACCCCAAGGTGGAACTGGCATAATAGGGTTTCATGGGAATCAGCAGGAGAAGGTAGGTCCTGACATCTGGGTGTCTCAGGTTCACCTGATGTAGGGTAAAGTTTTCTATTTTGATAAAATTGACTTAGTAGGGCATTTTAATTTTCAATTAGGTTACTAACACTAATTATTTAATCATCAAGGTTGGGCTGTAATTCTAGGGGTATTACTGGTAGCATAAGCAAACATAAAGCTTCTATAGCATAGCATAGGCTTTTTAGTGTTGTTGTTCTTTCATGACATAACAGCCAAATGGAAATGTTACCCTTCGGTGCACTGGGGCTCTGCTTTCCAGAATTATTCCAGGACCCGGGTTAGTGGAAGCAGTGGCTTCTTTAATATGTGATTTCCAAAGTTTTCTGGACTTTGACATTGAGTCTGCAGAAAGGAGAAGGGAGAAGAGAGTTGTATATGGAAGGTTTTTGTGGGCCTGGCCTGGAATTAACACACACATCACTGCTTTTCATATTCTGTTGGTCAAATCTAAATTGTATGGTAACTAACATCAGCTGTGTTCCTTCTTCCATGGTATAGAATTGTTGTTGAGAATTGGATGTCTAGCTTAGAAATGCAATTCCTTGCATCTAGATGAGACCATGTGACTGAATTTCTGGCAACAGACGTGAGATGAATCAAATATGTTACCTCCAGGCCAAGGTTCTTAGAAGTAGATGAGCCTTCATCATGCTGTTCCCCCACCCCCCGCTGCAGTTGGCTTGATGCAGATGAGATGTGAAGAAAGAAAGAACTACAAAACAGAAGGTTATTGTGGTCCTGAAACCATGCGGATTATAGCTGCCTACAGATCAGAAACCCACTTTGATAGTTTTTAGTCGAGAAATACAATGCTACTGGGAAAAACCATTGAAATTTTCTAATCGTAGCTACCACTATCCGAAGTAATCACTCTTGGAAAAGTTGGGCAGGCATCGTTTATAAAAGGCCATACACTACACTGGAGAGATTGGATTTTATTTTGGAGGATGGATTGAAGAATGATATACTTTCTGGTGTGAGAAAGACACCATTAGACTCTTGCTTTAGAAAAGCTAAATTAGTGACAAGGTGCAGGATGATTTGTAAAATAGCAGCTGGGAAATCAGTTAGTGACAATTCCAGACACAAAATAATGTAATCCTAAAAAGATAGGTATTGTTTAGTAAAATTAGAGGGGGGGGTGGTTCAGAGATGAAGAAGGAGGAGGAGGAGGAGGGAAAGAAATTGGAGTATAAGAAACATGGTGTTTGGTGAGTAAACAGATTTGGGAGAGGGGAAGGGAAGACAATTATTTTAAGAAGGTTTCCAGCTGAGCAGTTGCATGGGTGGCAGTGCACACATATAGAGAGGGATCACAGGATGAGATTTGGGGTAAAGTCCAGTTAAATTAATGAATTTAAGATGCCTGTGGGACATCAAAGTAGAGACAACTGGTAGGTAAAGAGCACTGGTTCTTCATCTATTGCCTAAAGAAGATTGAAAGGGAGGGCAAGAAGAAATTTGTAAAACAGAAGTGTGATGGTTCTGAAACTCAGGTGGGAGAGACTTTGAATGAGAGGTGATCAAACGAGGCACAAGATACAGGAAGTAAAAGAAGTTGTGGCTGTGGTGGCCCAGTCCTGCTACTCAGGTCACAGGGTCATGTCCTTTTGTTTGTACCTAATGACAAGGAAACAGTGCTCACACATACCTTCTGGTTAAAAACAATGTCTAATTCATTGTGCCCTTCTCTTCCCCAGTTCCAGAAGGGAAGGGAGATCACCAGTCAGAAGACATTATCTTACAGTCTTATCTACAATCTGAAGCATGGTAGGTAGATGGTGTCAGTGTGAAGAAAGTAGGATTTCACTCTTTAGAATTCTAACTACCTCAGCATTTATTCTGATCACTTTGGTCCCATGACATACCAGTTGTGCTTTTGATTGTCATTCCTGAATATAATCTGATGCTGATAAGCAGTGAAATGTGTCATATCCTTGATTCTCAGCCCCATTACTCTATTCACTACTCCTGGTTGAGGTAGCACCAGTTATTCCCCTGGCATGACTGGGTGGGGTGCATCCTTGCATTTACACCTGTTTTATCATGTGGACCAGTCCTGATTCTCTCTCAGTCCTCTACTGGAAGTTCTGCAAGGCTCACTCCCTCTCTGGGAGGCCAGCCTCTCAGGGTCATTCAAGTTAAACTTTACCATTTGTTGTGCCTATAAGAAATATTTACTTTCAGCTTTCAGATTTGAAAAAGTGCTGCTGCTTTTTTCAGGGCTTAACTTTGGCATCATAGATAATAAATAGATACAAATCTGCTGTAACTCCAAATGATACCAGAAGTTCTCTGTGTGGTGTGTTATGGATAGTCCTATTTTGAATTAGAGTTTGTGAAAATTTAGAATCCATTCTTTGGAGGAGAATTGAGAACTTGGATAGCCATAGAATTTGGCTTAGTGAATTGGGATATGGAGCAATCTCTCAAAATAAGAACATTGTGTCCTAATATAATAATGAATTGATCCATTCTTTGCAAAATAATATTTTGAGTGCTTTCTCACAAATTGTCTACAAGTCTTCACAGAAGAGATGGACCATTTCATTTAAAAAAGTGTTCTCATGTACTGTAACACAGAACACACAGATTTAGGAGACATGCTTCAGTTATCCCTTCTCACACACTTTCAAAGGCCCACCTCAGACTCCAATGTTTGGCATAGCTAACTGGAGAGTAAGAGAGATAATAATCCACATTTGTAGATTTGGAAATGGCAACAATTAAATTACTTCTGTTATGGCTACAGTTTCCATGACTACTATTATTTTTTTTATTGGAGTGTAATTGTTTTACAATGTTGTATTAGTTTCTGCTGTACAATGAAGTGAATCAGCCATATATATACCTATATCGCCTCCCTCTTGGACCTCCCTCCCACCCCACTGGCCATCCCACTCATCTAGGCACCGAGCTGAACTTCCTGTGTTTTATAGCATGTTCCCACTAGCTATCTATTTTACGCATGGTAGTGTATATATGTTAATCCTAATCTCCCAATTCGTTCCACACTCCCATTCCCCCACTGTGTCCACATGTTTGTTCTCTACATCTATGTCTCTATTTCTGTAGATGTAGGTTTGGCTGTACCATTTTTCTAGATTCCACATATATGCGTTAATACACGATATTTGTTTTTCTCTTTCTGGCTTACTTCACTCTGTATGACAGACTCTGAGTCCATTCACATCTCTACAAATATCCCAATTTAGTTCCTTTTTATGGCTGAGTAATATTCCATTGTATGTATGTACCACATCTTCTTTATCCATTCATCTGTCATTAGACATTTAGGTTGTTTCCGTGTCCTGGCTATTGTAGATAGTGCTGCAGTGAACATTGGGGTATATGTGTCCTTTTGACTACTATTATTATTATGACTACTTCTCCTACTAACACCTCGGTTCGGTAGAAGTTCAGAGGGCCTATCTTAACTGTATACAATGAAATTAGAAATGTTATTTTTCTCACACTATTGTGACAAAAAAATTTTGGATTCTTAATCTAGAGAAGAACTCTAATGAAATTAAAATGAACCTTTTTGAAAAATTAGAAACTGAAAAATGGATAATTTGTGAGGTGCTTTGGTTCACGTATTAGTTAGATCAGACTTCAGTAAGTAAGAGCAAAGCCTCTTCAATTGGTCTCCAACATATAAAAAGCTTTTTCAGTCTCTACAAAATAAATGCTGGGGTGCTTGAATAATTATTTGAGAATTGTTTGATTAAAATATAGATCACTCTTTGTTCTTTATAAACTTAATGACAGAGTAATAAAAAATAAAATGTTTTAATAAAAGTCAATAATTTAAAAAATCCCCAAACCACTATTTTGGGAGTATGTCTAAAAGTTTTTTATAATTCAGCAAGATCAAAGGTGCTAATATTTATCTTTGACTCCTTCATAATAAGTCTGGGATGGAAAAATGTAAGTAGCAATTCTGTGATTTAGTCTTTCACTTTACCATCTTGGCCTTCAAGAAAAAATGTGACCTGGTCAAATCTTCATGTAAAAATACTAATGACCGATCTCCTGGCTAAGGAACTAAAAGTATTTGCTAGTAGGAAAGATTTTATCCGTTTATGCTTACAATAGGATGGAGCTGTCTTGTCTAGGATTTATACTGTGAGCAAATCTAGAGTCTGGATTTAGGGAGCACTTCTCCCTGGAAAATGTCAAATGAGCTGTTTAACTGTCTGGGTATAAAATGGAAATGTTTCAGACCAAAATAACTCCCTTCTGTTAAGTAATGTAGGTGCATAAATTATTTAGCAATCTGTTACATTAATTTTGGCCAGAGTGTGTCCTGAAATGGAAAGATAGGACCCAAGGAGTTCTGTCAGTGTTCCTGGGCCTCCTCCTGAAGCTTCACCTCTGTGTGGCAAATAGACTATTTATATCTTGAAAAATTCTAGTAAAGCTTGATACTGGATAAGATCTCTTGTTTGTGTGAGTTTGATTTTACATTTGGATTCCTCGTGTTATCTCACTTATTATAATTAATATCTCTATATCTGTAGTTTAAATGAACATAGTCTGTCATCTGACGACTCATATTCCAACTTATACCACTTAAAAGTAACAATTCAGTAAGTTCTTCTTTATCAATATGTCAATTGATGGACATTTAGGTGCTTACATGTCTTGACTATTGTGAATAGTGTTACAGTAAACATGTGAGTGCATATACTTTTCAAGATCCTGATTTTGTTTTCTATGGATATACAGCCAGGAGTGGAATTGCTGGATCATATGGTAGTTCTATTTTTAGTATTTTGAGGAACCTCCATACTGTTGTTTATAGTGGCTGCACCAAGTTACATTCCATGAACAGTGTACAGATGTTCCCTTTTCTCCACATCCTTACCAACACTTGTTATCTTTTGCTTTTTTTGATTATAACCATCCTAACTTGCGTGAGATGATAGCTCATTGCGGTTTTGACTTGCATCTCCCTGATAATAGTGATGTTGAGCATCTTTTCATGTGTCTTTTGGCCATTTGTATGTCTTTTTTAGAAAGGTGTCTATTCAGTTCATTTGCACATTCTTTTTTTTTTTTTTTGATGCTATTGCGGTGTACTTTGTATATTTTGGATATTAACCCTTTCAGATACACAGCTTACAAATATTTTTTCCCTATTCTCTAGGTTTTTTCATTTTTTTAATGGTTTCCTTTGCTATGCAGTCGCTTTTTACTTTGACGTAGTCCCACTTGTGTATTTTTGCTTTTGTTGCCTGTTCTTTTGGTGTCACAGCCAAGAGGTCTTTGCCAGGACCAACCTCAAGAAGCTTTTCCCCTATACTTTCTTTAGGAGTTTTATGGTTTCAGATTTTGTGTTTAAGTCTTTAATCCATTTTGAGTTGAATTTTGTGTATGGTATAATAGAGTCCAGTTTCATCCTTTTGCATATGGATATCCAGTTTTCCTAACATCATTTACTGAAGAGACTGTCCTTTCCCCTGGGTTCAGATTCCATGGCCAGACCTAAAATAAGATATTTTAAAGTTGCAAATTAACATCACATTTTAATATTGCTCAAACCCATTTTATGTTCTACCATATGTGTTATACTTGTTTATATGTTCTAAAACTAAAGTTTATATATTTTCTATTGAACTAAAAATTTCTTTGAAAAAATCTAACATGTCATTTGAGTATTGAAAATGCCCTACCCTTGACATATTTTAAGCCGAGTTTGCTGAAAAGCCTTTTAAACATTAGAAATTAATGCTGCCATGTAAAATCAAAGGTAATCTACATAGTATTTTTCCTACAGGTTTCAAAAATATTACTCTAGATGGGTCATCATAAGTTGATCATTTTTAATAGGTGTAATATCTGATAACTTCTCATAGATATACCTTGGTAACTGTTGAACCATTTGTCTTTTTCAGAGTCTTCCTTGGATAACAAGAAATTGAACAAATAGGCTTTCTTTCTGGAATGCTGAGACTGTGCAAGGGCATTTGAGTGCTTATGTGGGTCACCTTCATTACCCAGGATATGGCCTTGTAAGTGTTGAATTTGTTAAAAAAAAAATGGGTAAGCTTGATATAAAGAGTTCCTTAAATATAAGTACCTAAATTTTTACAGTGAGGTCTTCCTCAGTAGCAATGTAAGCACATGTGTAAAAAGGTATTGACAAAGCATGAATCTGGTATTCTTTTAACCCTATGCGAATGGAGAGACTTAAGAAAGTAAAGTGCTAAGAACCAAGGCAGAAGAAAACACAAAATAGACATGTGTCTTTATTTCTTAGAAACGTCTTTTATTTTCCAAACATTTTTATAGCTCTTTGTTAGTGTATTCTGTTGTGTGTTCTTGGTTTTGTTCTGTTTTGTTCTTTTTCATTATTTTTTATGTGAAATTAGTTTTAAAAATATTTGTTAAAAGATCCTTTGTTGTAGATTTTGGTGAATGTTTCATATGTGCTTCAAAACAATATTCTTCATTCATTGCACATAGGGCAGGAGTTCTCAAAGTGTGGTCAGAACTATTTACTATATCACTAAGATGTTATTTACTTTTTTCACTCTTTCTCCTATGAGTGCACAGTGGAAGTTTCCAGAGGTTTGTGATATGTGGTGATGACATCACTGCTCTGACAGCTATTGGAGTGTGAGTCTGTGTTTTAACAATATCTCAGTTTTAATTTCTAATTCTGGTAAATATCATTAGATATAATGCATATAAACAAAAGCTTTTTGGGGGTCTTAACATAATCTGCCTTCTACTATTACATTTTCAGATTCCTTTAATAGCAGCTCTATGTCCAATCCAGACTTTATAGCTACATTAAGTGGGAGAGACAGAGAGCGGTGTACTTACTCCATCTCACCTGGATCTGGAATCTTTGCGTTTTTTTTTTTTAACATTTTTATTGGAGTATAATTGCTTTACAATGGTGTGTGAGTTTCTGCTTTATAACAAAGTGAATCAGTTATACATTTACATATATCCCCATATCTCCTCCCTCTTTCGTCTCCCTCCCACCCTCCCTATCCCACCCTTCTAGCTGGTCACAAAGCACTGAGCTGATCTCCCTGTGCTATGCGACTGCTTCCCACTAGCTATCTATTTTACATTTGGTAGTGTATATATGTCCATATATACACTACCACTCTCTCACTCTGTTCCAGCTTACCCTTCCCCCTCCCCGTGTCCTCAAGTCCATTCTCTACTAGGTCTGCGTCTTTATTCCCATCTTGCCCCTGGGTTCTCCATGACCATTTTTTTTTTTTTTTTTTTAGATTCCATATATATGTGTTAGCATACTGTATTTGTTTTTCTCTTTCTGACTTACTTCACTCTGTATGACAGAATCGAGGTCCATCCACCTCACTACAAATAACTCAATTTCGTTTCTTTTTATGGCTGAGTAATGTTCCATTGTATATATGTGCCACATCTTCTTTATCCATTCATCTGTCGATGGACACTTAGGTTGCTTCCATGTCCTGGCTATTGTAAATAGTGCTGCAATGAACATTGTGGTACATGACTCTTTTTGAATTATGGTTTACTCAGGGTATATGCCCAGTAGTGGGATTGCTGGGTCATATGGTAGTTCTATTTTTAGTTTTTTAAGGACCCTCCATACTGTTCTCCATAGAGGCTGTATAAATTTACTTTCCCACCAATAGTGCAAGAGGGTTCCCTTTTCTCCACACCCTCTCCAGCATTTATTGTTTGTAGAATTTTTGATGATGGCCATTCTGACCGGTGTGAGATGTTATCACGTTGTAGTTTTGATTTGCATTTCTCTAATGATTAATGATGTTGAGCATTCTTTCATGTGTTAATTGGCAATCTGTATATCTTCTTTAGAGAAGTGTCTAGTTAGGTCTTCTGCCCATTTTTGGATTAGGTTGTTTGTTTTTTTGATATTGAGCTGCATGAGCTGTTTGTAAATTTTGGAGATTAATCCTTTGTCAGTTGCTTCATTTGCAAATATTTTCTCCCATTCTAAGGGTTGTCTTTTGGTCTTGTTTATGGTTTCCTTTGCTGTGCAAAAGCTTTTAAGTTTCATTAGGTCCCATTTGTTTATTTGTGTTTTTATTTCCATTTCTCTAGGAGCTGGGTCAAAAAGGTTCTTGCTGTGATTTATATCAGAGTGTTCTGCCTATGTTTTCCTCTAAGAGTTTGATGGTGTCTGGCCTTACATTTAGGTCTTTAATCCATTTTGAGTTTATTTTTGTGTATGGTGTTAGGGAGTGTTCTACTTTCATTCTTTTCCATGTAGCTGTCCAGTTTTCCCAGCACCACTTATTGAAGAGGCTATCTTTTCTCCACTGTATATTCTTGCCTCCTTTATCAAAGATAAGGTGACCATATGTGCATGGGTTTATCTCTGGTCTTTCTATCCTTTTCCATTGATCTATATTTCTGTTTCTGTGCCAGTACCATACTGTCTTGATTACTGTAGCTTTTTAGTATACTCTGAAGTCAGGGAGCCTGATTCCTCCAGCTCCGTTTTTCTTTCTCAAGATTGCTTTGACTATGCAGGGTCTTTTGTGTTTCCATACAAATTGTGAAATTTTTTGTTCTAGTTCTGTGAAAAATGCCCGTGGTAGTTTGATAGGGATTGCACTGAATCTGTAGATTCTTTTGGGTAGTAGAGTCATTTTCACAATGTTGATTCTTCCAATGCAAGAACATGGTATATCTCTCCATTTGTTTGTATCATTTAATTTCTTTCATCAGTGTCTTATAATTTTCTGCATACAGGTCTTTTGTCTCCTTTGGTAGGTTTATTCCAAGATATTTTATTCTTTTTGTTGCAATGGTAAATGGGACTGTTTTCTTAATTTCACTTTCAGATTTTTCATCATTAGTATATAGGAATGCAAGAGATTTCTGTGCATTAATTTTGTATCCTGCTACTTTACCAAATTCATTGATTAGCTCTAGTAGTTTTCTGGTAGCATCTTCAGGATTCTCTATGTATAGTATCATGTCATCTGCAAACAGTGACAGCTTTACTTCTTCTTTTCCAATTTGGATTCCTTTTATTTCTTTTTCTTCTCTGATTGCTGTGGCTAAAACTTCCAAAACTATGTTGAATAATAGTGGTGAGAGTGGGCAACCTTGTCTTGTTCCTGATCTTAGTGGAAATGGTTTCAGTTTTTCACCATTGAGGACAATGTTGGCTGTGGGTTTGTCATATATGGCCTTTATTATGTTGAGGAAAGTTCCCTCTATGCCTACTTTCTCAAGGGCTTTTATCATAAATGGGTGTTGAATTTTGTCAAAAGTTTTCTCTGCATCTATTGAGATGATCATATGGTTTTTATCCTTCAATTTGTTAATATGGTGTATCACGTTGATTGATTTGCGTATATTGAAGAATCCTTGCATTCCTGGGATAAACCCCACTTGATCATAGTGTATTATCCTTTTAATGTGCTGTTGGATTCTGTTTACTAGTATTTTGTTGAGGATTTTTGCATCTATGTTCATCAGTGATATTGGCCTGTAGTTTTCTTTCTTTGTGACATCTTTGTCTGGTTTTGGTATCAGAGTGATGGTGGCCTCGTAGAATGAGTTTGGGAGTGTTCCTCCCTCTGGTATATTTTGGAAGAGTTTGAGAAGGATAGGTGTTAGCTCTTCTCCAAATATTTGATAGAATTCGCATGTGAAGCCATCTGGTCCTGGGCTTTTGTTTGTTGGAAGATTTTTAATCACAGTTTCAATTTCAGTGCTTGTGATTGGTCTGTTCATATTTTCTTTTCTTCCTGGTTTAGTCTTGGAAGGTTGTGCTTTTCTAAGAATTTGTCCATTTGTTCCAGGTTTTCCATTTTATTGGCATAGAGTTGCTTGTAGTAATCTCTCATGGTCCTTTGTATTTCTGCAGTGTCAGTTGTTACTTCTCCTTTTTCATTTCTAATTCTATTGATTTGAGTCTTCTCCCTTTTTTTCTTGATGAGTCTGGTTAATGGTTTATCAATTTTTTTTATCTTCTGAAAGAACCAGCTTTTAGTTTCATTGATCTTTGCTATCGTTTCCTTCATTTCTTTTTCATTTATTTCTGATCTGATCTTTATGATTTCTTTCCTTCTGCTAACTTTGGGGTTTTTTTGTTCTTCTTTCTCAAATTGCTTTAGGTGTAAGTTTAGGTTGTTTATTTGAGATGTTTCTTGTTTCTTAAGGTAGGATTGTATTGCTATAAACTTCCCTCTTAGAACTGCTTTTGCTGCATCCCATAGGTTTTGGGTCGTCGTGTTTTCATTGTCATTTGTTTCTAGGTATTTCTTGATTTCCTCTTTGATTTCTTCAGTGATCTCTTGGTTATTTAGTAATTTATTGGTTAGCCTCTATGTGTTTGTATTTTTTACAGATTTTTTCCTGTAATTGATATCTAGTCTCATAGTGTTGTGGTCAGAAAAGATAGTTGATACGATTTTGATTTCCTTAAATTTACCAAGGCTTGATTTGTGACCCAAGATATGATCTATCCTAGAGAATGTTCCATGAGCATTTGAGAAGAAAGTGTATTCTGTTGTTTTTGGATGGAATGTCCTATAAATATCAATTAAGTCCATGTTGTTTAATGTATCATTTAAAGCTTGTGTTTCCTTATTTATTTTCATTTTGGATGATCTGTCCATTGGTGAAAGTGGGGTGTTAAAGTCCCCTACTATGATTGTGTTACTGTTGATTTCCCCTTTTATGGCTGTTAGAATTTGCCTTTTGTACTGAGGTGCTCCTATGTTGGGTGCATAAATATTTACAGTTGTTATATCTTCTTCTTGAATTGATCCCTTGATCATTATATAGTGTCCTTCTTTGTCTCTTGTAATAGTCTTTATTTTAAAGTCTATTTTGTCTGATATGAGAATTGCTACTCCAGCTTTCTTTTGATTTCCATTTGCATGGAATATCTTTTTCCATCCCCTCACTTTCAGTCTGTATGTGTCCCTAGGTCTGAAGTGGGTCTCTTATAGACAGCATATATATGGGTCTTGGTTTTGTATCCATTCAGCCAGTCTGTGGCTTTTGGTTGGAGCATTTAATCCATTTACGTTTAAGGTAATTTTCGATATGTATGTTCCTATTATCATTCTCTTAATTGTTTTGGGCTTGTTATTGTAGGTCTTTTCCTTCTCTTGTGTTTCCTGCCTAGAGAAGTTCCTTTAGCATTTGTTGTAAAGTTGGTTTGGTGGTGCTGGAAAAAAAGGAAAGAAAGAAAGAAGAGAACAACCAAAACAAAAAACAAATCCACCAATGATGACAAGTTCTGAAAACTATACTAAAAAAAAAAAAAAGAGAAAGAAAAGAAAAATGGACAGACAGAACTCTAGGAGAAATGGTAAAAGCAAAGCTATGCAGACAAAATCACACACAGAAGCATACGCATACACACTCACAAAAAGAGAAAAAGGGAAAAAATACATATATATATCGTTGCTCCCAAAGTCCACCTCCTCAATTTGGGATTATTCATTGTCTATTCAGGTGTTCCACAGATGCAGGGTACATCCAGTTGACTGTGGAGATTTAATCCGCTGCTCCTGAGGCTGCTGGGAGAAATTTCCCTTTCTTTTCTTTGTTTGCACAGCTCCTGGGATTCAGCTTTGAATTTGGCCCCGCCTCTGCATGTAGGTCACCTGAGGGCGTCTGTTCTTCACTCAGACAGGACGGGGTTAAAGGAGCAGCTGATTCGGTGGCTCTGGCTCACTCAGGCCAGGGGGAGGGAGGGGTACGGCGTGCGGGGCGAGCCTGCGGCGGCAGAGGCCAGCATAACGTTGCACCAGCCTGAGGTGCGCCGTGTGTTCTCCCCGGGAAGTTGTCCCTGGATCCTGGGACCCTGGCAGTGGCGGACTGCACAGGCTCCCGGGAGGGGAGGTGTAGATAGTGACCTGTGCTTTCACACAGGCTTCTTGGTGGCTGCAGCAGCAGCCTTAGTGTCTCATGCCCGTCTCTGGGGTCTGCGCTGATAGCCGCAGCTCACGCCCGTCTCTGGAGCTCCTTTAAGCGGCGCTCTTTATCCCCTCTCCTCACGCACCAGGAAACAAAGAGGCAAGAAAAAGTCTCTTGCCTCTTCGGCAGTTTCAGACATTTTCCCGGATTCCCTCCCGGCTAGCTGTGGCGCACTAGCCCCTGCAGGCTGTGTTCACGCAGCCAACCCCAGTCCTCTCCCTGGGATCCGACCTCCAAAGCTAGAGCCTCAGCTCCCAGCCCCCACCCGTCCTGGCGGGTGAGCAGACAAGCCTCTCGGGCTGGTGAGTGCTGGTCGGCACTGATCCTCTGTGCGGGAATCTCTCCGCTTTGCCCTCCGCACCCCTGTTGCTGCGCTCTCCTCCGTGGCCCCGAAGTTCCCCCCCTCTGCCACCCGCAGTCTTTGCCCGCGAAGGGGCTTCTAGTGTGTGGAAACCTTTCCTCCTTCACAGCTCCCTCCCACTGGTGCAGGTCCCGTCCCTATTCTTTTGTCACTGTTTTTTCTTTTTTCTTTTGCCCTACCCAGGTATGTGGGGAGTTTCTTGCCTTTTGGGAGGTCTGAGGTCTTCTGCCAGCATTCAGTAGGTTTTCTGTAGGAGTTGTTCCACATGTAGATGTATTTCTGATGTATTTGTGGGGAGTACGGTGATCTCCACGTCTTACTCTTCTGCCATCTTGAAGCTCCTCCTGGGTTTTTTTTTTGAATTCTCCTATTCTTTTTCGATTATACTGAATATTGTGGATATATGTTCATATTTGTATGAATATTATGATATGTGCATCATGTGATGTATTTAATCAGGATTAATTACAATTACAGATATGTTAAATATTTGAATTTGTAGGCAGTTGTACTTTGATGATCATTTTTTGGTATGCAGACTACATACAAAGACAATAGATACAGGGAAACTAGTGGACTGTTGAAAAAGTATTTAAAATTGGTTTCCCAATAAACCTCGTATTTCATTGGCAGTATTTCTAAAGAATTCCTTGATGTAAATGTTAATTTAAATCCATATATGAAAGATGTCATCTGTGAGTTCCAAAATGAAAAAAATGCAATGCAATTATATTATTTTATTAAAAAAGTGAGTTGTAAATATATGATATTGAATCTTAGGTATCAAGTAGATATCAAAGTAAATGAATTCACAGATTCTCTTTCAGGGTTTATTTCAGGATAACTATGGAATGCTAATAGCAGACACAAATAGAAATAATATGAACTTCATAGTTTTCTACCTATGTCTCACTCTTATAAGTCCCCAGATGTAGTAGGTTCTTGGATCCAGCTTAGTGAACAGTCAGAGCCCTTACAAAGGTTAAGAGATTAGAAATGCTGTAAAGGAAAGAGTTTGCATATTTTTATAAATAAAATAGCAGTTAAGCACTTACTGCAAATCAAATCACTTGATTTGAGTGCTATATTGATTATAAAAATTTAATTCTCTGTGTTTTAAATGTTTTTTTTTAATTTTTTTAAATTTAATTTTATTTATTTTTGGCTGCGTTGGGTCTTCGTTACTGCACGCGGGCTTTCTCTAGTTGCAGTGAACGGGAGCTACTCTTCATTGCGGTGTGCAGGCTTCTCATTTCAGTGGCTTCTCTTGTTGCAGAGCATGGGCTCTAGGCTCATGAGCTTCAGTAGTTGTGGCTCGCGGGCTCTAGAGCGCAGGATCAGTAGTGCGGTGCACGGGCTTAGTTGCTCCGCGGCATGTGGGATCTTCCCAGACCAGGGATTGAACCCGTGTTCCCTGCATTGGCAGGCAGATTCTTAACCACTGCACTACCAGGGGAACCCTGTTTTAGTTGAATTTTATCACGATTTGACAGGTAATGGATGTTTATAGAGAGTTAAGGAATGTGACCACAGCTGATAGCATTGAAGCCAGGCAGTACACCTTCCAGGGCCAACATTCTTAAACATTGTATGTTCCTTCTTGGCTCAAATGACATCAAATATATCCATTTATGAGACTTACCAGTTCAACTTTTCCCTTGTTTTACTGAGGAAAGTAGCCATGATTCCAACATATAAAATTCTTGATTTAATTGGGTTTTGGGATGTGTTTATTTGATAAGCTCATGTGCAACAAAATATAAAAGAAACCCTCTTTCATAAAATCAGTCAGGGAAAATAATTTCAATATGAGATAAATGTCCACCATCTCAGCACAGCTGCTTTGCCTTTTCTTTAGTCACATGGGGCACGTCACACAGGAAAGGAGAAGAAAGGATAAGAGCAGATCATTCAGTGGATGCCTTAATGTCTGTAATTGCCCCAGCAACTAGATGGCATCATCAGTGCTTCTCCACCCTCATTCTCAAAAAAAAAAACTTTCTAAGTTGAAGATCCCATACATACATGAGTACACACTCATGCACATATATGTATAGATATATGTATTGCAAGCTACATTTACTGAACCACTTGGTCAGTGGGCCATGACAACATTTCAAACTTCTTAACATTCACTGGTTGTTCATGTACAAGTAGTATGAGGTGTGAGCTTAACTGACTCAGTTCTGTCTCAATTGTAAAGTCTACAAAGATGCTGTCTGCTAGCTCCACCACTCTGCACACTTTCCTCATCTGCTGTCTCATCTCTACAGTGGAGATAATATTATAAAAATATTAGAGTCAAATAAGTTAATATATAGTCTTAGTACATGTCTAATACATACTAAATGCTCAGTATCTGTTAAGTATTATGATCATTATTATCTACCAGGGGTAGAAAATGTGCTTGGATTTATTGCGGATAGGTTCTTTCTTTCTCACCCTTTTTCATTTCTCAGTGCCGTGTTTGTAGAATAAGGTTTGCCAAATTAAACAAACAGTTTATATTAGTGAGAAGAAGTACAGCTGACTAGACAAAGTAGGAGGTGAACTTATCACCTTGGAAAGATGAACACAATGCACTAAGCAGCCACATTCCTTATCTATAATTTGAATTATACTATCTGCAATCTTTGTTTATGGTTGAAAATATCATATTTACAATTGGGAGATGCTTTTCATTTCCACCAGTTAGAAACCTAAAAGATTTGGGAAATTTATATGTGAAATCAGCTTGCTTTTTAATTGTAATCTGTTTCTGTTTAGTTACTGCCTGTACCCTCTGGGTTTTCTTAATTTGTTTATTGAGTTCATTAAAACTGACCATTGTAGAAAACAAACATGAACACATTTCTTACATTTATTTACTTATTAATTTATATTTTGTTGTTACTGTGCTTTAGAAATCAGTTGATAGCAAACATACTAACTGTAGTTAAGCTGGGATAACAGTCTAGAAATTTTCCAGATTGCCTTTCTGTATTAAATTGAATTCTGAAGACAACTTGAGATAATACGTATGTAACTACTAATAGGTGTAGCTCTATCATAATACCAGAATTTATTCATAGGTATTCACAATCAGATGAGGATTACAAAATATATATATCCACTATTACATAATCCAAATAAATCTGTGCTATTTATTCCATTTATATTTATAGGGAGTAAGTATAATGGAAATTTGGCACATATATTCTGAGTCAGAGGCTTTCATTCTGAGTCAGATTGACTTTCATTTGGCAAATATTGATATTTATCAGGCTTCTTCTATCATATCAGGTACCGTGCTTTGCACTAGGGAATAAAAATTGAAAGGGACTCTGTTCTTGACTGAAAGTAGTGCAGTCTAGTGGCAGGGACGCATAAGTTGTATGGCTATAATGACTATATGTAACATATATTACCATTTTAAACTCGGTAATTTAAAAAGTGTGTGAAAGTTAGTATTTTTGTTTCTTGTTTGTTTTTCAATATGAGAAGTTTAGCCTTCTAAAATAGCTACAACTTTAGAGGTTTGAAATTGTAAATGTATTGTAAGTTAATAAGGCTTTTAATGTTGTTTGAAAATTTCAAGTTTTCAAAAGTCATTATAATTTTGGAAAAACAGACAGTTAAGATACTTTAAAAGTATATAAAACAACCATTTCTGACACATGTAAAAGAAGACAACTTCTTTTACAACTTCTGCTTGAAATAATATGTACAGAATTTTCTTTCCAGAACCAAAATTCACAGTCTTTATGATTCTGATTGCTAGTGAGATTGAATGTTTATTTGTAAATACACTGGATACTTAATGATTGTTATCATATATTTCCTGTTTATTTATTTTGACTTGTATTTAACTTTTATATATTTCTGGGAAATTTAAATAGCTCATTGATACCAATATTTTCTTTAAACTTTTTGCTTTTAATTTAGGGCATTTCGTGTCAGCAATATAAGATTCTAAATATAAAATTAAAAATTTTCAGTATTTTCCCGAGTTTTTTGTTGGGACACCTTCATCAAAAGAGTCATTATAAAAAAGTAATCTCTTTTGGTTTTTCTACTCTTTTTATAAAGTTTTGTTTTTTGCATTTTGTTTTTCATCTGATATTTACTTTTCTATGTGACACATACAAGGATTTTAACTTTTTCTTTCTTTTTTCAAATATTTTCTGATTATCCTAATGTCATCTTAAAAGTAGTTGACTTCTCACCACTGCTTTAAGATGGCATTTTTATCATGTGTGTAATGCCCGTATTAAATATTACTTGATTATTATTTTCATTATGGTGTCTGCCAAGTGTAGGATGGGAGAGAACTTATTTGACATCTTTCCATGTGCAAATAACTGAATGGTTTGAGACAGTAGACTTTAGGGTAATGTAAGTGGAATTAATGACTTCAGTGTAATTACTGAGCTGATGACATGAACTATTTCCTTTATGAAGAATTAGGGCTCACTTTCTTAGTGCTGAATTGAATCCTGGTGTCTCTCATGTCATCCTTTTTAACTACAGAATAAGTAATATGGAAAAAGGACATATTCTGTTCATAGTTCTTCTTAGTAACCCCAATACACACACACACACACACACACACACACACACACACACAAATGATGTACAACAGCACATAGCCTGTCCTCTACATGACTGTGGATTTTCTAGGTAGAAATAAAACACTGTTAGGTACTCTAGTTGGCTATCTATCTCCTGGATGATCAGAGCACTCCAGGCAGATTAGGGACATTATGCTTTCAATGGCATATTCTCCAACTAATGCCTTTGCTTAGCCTCTATAAAAAAGGTGTACTTTAGAGTGTATTTTAGAGACATGAAGTGGACACCTTGTCAGTGCCTGACTTCTTCCTTCTGGCTTTCTCTTAAACCCATACTCTCATTGTTCGTTATGTCTAAAGAATCCTAATTTTAGTGTTCTGTTCATATGGTCATAAATCTCACCATGAAAACATACTTACCAATATGAAGACATCGCTGACTGAAAGCATAAGTAATTGCAGCTCAGCGCCAGGAGGGGAACATGGAACGCCCCAGACCATCTTGCAAACACATGCAGAGTGCTCACTAGTGACTTTCCAAGGCACTTGTCACTTGTGGTTACAGCTGCATTCAGCTCACTGTAGTCCCTACATAGAGTCTGGGAGGTTGTGTAGTCTGACTTCTTCCCAAGACTAAAATACTCTAAGTTTCTGACCTAGAAGCATTTAAGTTGAAAGTTGAACTGTTTCACTATTTTGAGAGGTTGGAAAATTCTAATTATGATGAAGCACTTTCTTATACAAAGAAAAATCTGTCTATGTATATCATTGGTCCTTGTTCAACACTTTGGAGGAATAATAATGGTAATAGTAGCTAACATTTTTATAGTGTTTACAATGTGCCAGGAACTATTTTAAGAGCTTAACATGTAGTGACTTAACTCTCACAACAACTCTATGAGGATGATACAATTATTGTATCAGTTTTATAGCTGAGAAATCTGGGGCATTACAGAGCAGTTAAGAATAAACTTATCCTAGAGGGGTGGAATTGGGAGGGTGGGAGGGAGACGGAAGAGGGAGGAGATATGGGGATATATATCTATGTATAGCTGATTCACTTTGTTATACAGCTGAAACTAACACACCATTGTAAAGCAATTATACTCCAATAAAGATGTTAAAAAAAAAAAAAAGAATAAACTTATCCCACTTCCGTAGTTCAGTACCCACATTTTCCCTCCTTGAGGCTGTATACCATTAGTCATTCTTCAAAGAACATGGTTTCCACACTCTTCATCCTTTTAATCGTATTTTCTCAGGTGCCAGTGTTCTAAGAGCTTGGATACTCGTATTATAGTATTATTATAGTATTTATAACACCCAGGATGATGATTATGGACATATCCAGTGCTATAGCTACCAATCTTGTTGTGCACATTATGTCAGTTCATCTTTAAAAACTGTAGTTTTTTTGGAGGTTTCTTGGGTTTGTCATTAAATAAACTCCTGTTCTCCTTTTACATGAAATGTTGATATCTCTCAATTTCAAAATTTTGATGATTTTCAGTCAAGTCTGAGATGTTACATGTATCTGTTTAAAATTTTCATTTGTTCCACAACAAGAAGAGAAATATTTATTGAAATTAACTATATGCCAGTCACAGTGTTTTGGCATCATTGGGGATAGGTACAAAAATGATTTTGAGGCAGAGTCTGCCCAGAAGGAGTACACACTGTAGTAAAGAAAATAAATCATAAACAGAAGATACATAGCTATAATATAGGGTAAAATGTGCTCATATTCATAATAAAATTATCATTTTATTTATGGCATGAAAAGAAGAAATACAGACTGAACGAAAATTAGAGAAGAATTTTGATGTAGCAACAATTTTGACATGAAAAAAATGAAGAGCCACTTCTGACTCTAGTTCCACAGGTAAGGAGCTTGGAAGTCGCCTCTCCATCCTAACAAGTAAAAAGCTGAACTGACTGAAAAGTTAACAGCTCTTCTAGGATCTGTAACAGAAGTGAGGACACAAGGCCAACTGCTGCCCCCAAGATTGGAGAGACAGGTGAACACAGGGAGTCATGGCTTACTGGAGCTAAGGCTCAGGAGTGGAAACCACCACAGGAACCAGTGCCAGAAAAGGAAAATGTACTGATGTACTGACACTCAGTGTGCACAAGTCAGTGAGTCAGAAACTCTACAAGGACCCTGTCATTGGTGGGTGTGGGGAGATGGGGGACACAATTTTGTGAGATTCTCCCTCAGGAGCTCAATCAGGTTCTCACAGTAAATTAAAAAAATAAAATCCCCTGGTGCTTCCTGCAGGGGGAGGGGAAAAGGTATCATTCTGAAACACACCAGAGCACTCTGTTCTTAACAAGGTCTGCCCTCAGGAAAAAGTACTTAACCACAGCCTAATGACCTGGTGGAAAGGGAATACCCAGCTCCAGTCAGCTCTAGCCTTACATGTGATAGAAGGGAAATACCCAGCTCCAGCCCACTCTAGCCATCCTGTTCCATCAAAGAGGGGAGAAAAAAATACTGAAAAAACACTTGTGTAGTTCCCAGTCCAGAGGGGAAAGCTCAGTAAAAGACTGAGATGTAATCATTACATCAGAGAATAGAACACTTCCCACTCCCCTACATCTCACTGCTACATTATGAAAAGCCCTATTTACAGCATTCCTTTTATCCCATGTATCATGCCCAGCTATCAGGAAAAAATTACAAGGAATACCAAAAGTCAAAAAACACAATTTGAAGAGACAGGCATCAGAAATAGACATGGAAGGGGTGTTGGAATTACCAGACTGGGAATTTGAAACAACGGTGATTAATATGCTAAGTTCTCTAAGGGATAAAATAGACAGCATGCAAAAATAGATGGGCAATGTAACAAAGTGATGGAAATCCTAAGAAAGAACCAAAAGGAAATGCTATAGATAAAAAACATTGTGACAGAAATGGAGAATGCCTTTGATGAGCTGATTAGTAGGCTAGACACAACTGAAGAATCTCTGAGGAGCCTGCCTCAATAGAAACCTCCAAAACTGAAAAGCAAATAGAACAAAAACTGAAAGAAAACAGAAAAGAATATTCAGGGACTATGGGGCAAATACAAACGTGTAACATAAATGTAATGTGAATACCAGAAGGAAGAGAAAGAGAGGAACAAACAGAAGAAATGTTTGAAACAATAATGACTGAGAATTTCCTCATACTGTCAGGCACCTACCCACAGGTTCAGAAAGCTTAGCAAGCATGAGGCAGGAAAAAAATGAAAAACAAACCCTACACTAGCATATTATTTTCAAGCTACATAAAATCAAAGATAAAAAAAAAAATTGTGAAAGGAGACAGAGGAAAAAGCACCATACCTATAGAAGAACAAAGATAATACCTGACTTCTGTTTGGAAACCATGCAAGCAAGAGGAGAGTGGAGTGAAATATTTAGAGTGAGAGAAAAAAAACCAACCACTCAGAATTCTGTATATGGTGAAATTATTCTTCAAAAGTAACAAAGAAATGGGTCATTTTCATTAATTTTGTCTGGTATGTGATAAATACATTCACCTAGTGATGGCAGCCTGTTTGGAAATAAAGTATTATCTTGACCCCATCTAATTTCTGCTTGTGGAATTTCTGTTGTGCATAACATGAAGTGAATGTATCTGTTCCTCAGGAATCACCTTTTCCTCTCTATACTTTGTGTTTATCTGACTTCTGGGAGAATTTTTAAAAATCTCTTTTATTGTGTTATCTTTCTACCTAAATCAATCTACTATACCAGTGCCACCATCATACTTTAAAGTGTGGTTATCATACTTTTGGACTTTATTAAAATTTTGCCTCATCAGAATGTTCCTTTTTCTCTACTGCCTGTTCCAGAAATAAATATGCAACATTTCCTCAAATCTCATTGAGATTACAAATGAAGACATCTGTTGCAGGTCCTGGTATTTTTCTCACTTAAATTTCTAATTTTCCATGTATGATGAGTCTTTTCTTTGTAAATATTTAATGAGAGCACATTTTTCTAGTATTTGAACTTAAATGGATTCTGCTGCTAGTGTGTGGGTTTCTGCTCAAATCTTTTTTGCATAGTTGAAGAAGGAAGGAGCTGTTCAGATAAGTTGCAGTTTTGCTTTGCTTAACCAGAGATCTTGAGTCCTATGCGAAGAAGGAGTAGGAGTAGGGGAGATTGGGAGGAGGAGGGGGAAAGTGAAAGCAAGATGTAGCTGTCACAGGGATAATGTCAGTCTCTTAGCCTCATTTTGGGTTGGTTGTGGTACCTGACAGCGGGCTTGGAAAACCCTCCCTTCTCTAACTGGCATAACTAATGCCACTAGGGTCCAGCTGTGCAAGTACCTCGCTTTACCTGGCATGCTGTCTGTACCAACTATAAACGGAATGTGAGTGCCTCGGTTACACCTCATCATAGGAATCTGGCATCTGGTGAATTATTTAGGCTAATGAAAGGTGGTCTGGACATCACCTTTTCTGCAGCTTCCTGCCATCCCAGTGTTCTCAACATTAGGAGCTGGTGGTGTTGGAGTTCTGCTGAGGATGAAAGGGAATCTCTCCCCTAAGTTCTTATTTCCTAAACACACTTTTCCTTTCCATGAGGTAAATTGTGGGTTGGACATCTCCTCTCACTTGATTCAGTTTTCCCTACAAAACAGGGTATAAAAATTCCTTTAACTTTCTGACAGGAAGAAAACTTAGTTTCCAGCACAGGTATATATTTTGCTAAAGATTATCATATGCTTTTGCTCTTTTAAAGGAGATTCGAAAGGGAAGGGGAGGTAAATGTGTAAAGTTCAGAATATCATGTGAGTTGACTGTTCACAGTTTGTTTAAAAACAAAAATCAAATATGCAATGAAATATATCAGCAATTTTTTATTTTAGTTATTTGATTGTTGGTAAAAATAATCTAATAGACCATTGTAGACATTTATACTCAGAATATATATGTTCTATTTAATTAACACCTGAGTGATCTGAAAACTATTATGTTCCATGAATGATAGAATACAGAACAGGAGCTAACCATTCCATATATAAATAATTACTTCAAAAATTATAACAATATCCCAGTTTTAGAGTGAGTGAGTCTTTAAATGTATCTTTCTTGGGGACAGAATCATTCTTTTTTCGTGAAAAATCGTTATCAAAAATTGGTAATTTATAGTCTTGTCAAAATGAAAATGTTATTTATAGTTACAGATTATAGGAGAAGTTAAATGTAGTGTGATTTTCTGATCAAAAAAATACATTTTACTTTCCCTTGACATATGAATATTGAGTATTATTTGAATGTAATTGTAAAAAAACACTGAAATTATGTTCATTTTGAATTCCTTTGAATATACGGTATTTGCAAAATAACATTAGTTGTTACATATGAAATAAATTGTAACTAGATTTAATAAAATAATGTATAAGTTTATATTAAAATTACTTTAAAAAGTCATTAATTAATTTTGCTATACAAATTGAAAATAAAGCAGAGACTGTAGTTCAAAGTAATTCATCATAGGAAGTTATGTTTAAATGTAAAAATTTCTATATCCTTTCTCCAAAATACACAATGAAAACGAAAATGTATAAAAGAAAATGTATAAAAACATTTATAAGTAAGTGCTATTAAAAATAAACTCTTTAATTTGAAAAGTAAAATCATATATCTGGAGCTTCAGGCATCACAGTGTAATTCACATATGCTATAATAAGTCATTTACATAAAGAGAAAAATCCACCCAGTTTTCTTTTACATAGTCCCAATCAATATAGGGACTTCAGATTTTCTGAGGAGATGTCAACGAATGCATTACCACATTCCTGCTCTCTGTTCATTTCTAGTCATTTCAAAAAACATGAAGTCCTAGATAAAAACAAAATACAGAAATGGGTTTTCAGCAACAAAACAGAGATCAGCTCTCAGATGCATAAATGCTAAGGGATCTGATGAAACACAATAACGTATCTGCTAAACAAGAAAAATCAACTAATAGGTAGATCTGGGAAAGGTTGATAGCTTCAGCTTTCCATTTTAATGGCAATTAAATCCTGTAATTCTATTCACATATTGATACCTGCATGAACTTAATTAATCCTCTGGTAATTTCTCTAAATTTCACTTTTTTCATGCCTCTTAGAATGTTCCTCTTTCAATCTTTCTTCCTCAACTTTTTGTACTCCTTCTCTAGTAATATAACTTGTGTTGTGACTGGAGTTCCATGTACAATTTTTAGATTGTTTCTGGAGAATGACAGCCATCTTAGAGTTAGAATAACATCTTAGAATTTTTTGGCCCAGTTTTATGATTTCTCTTCCAAACTTGTTGTCCACTGTGTTCCTCAGCTTGTCTTACTCCATCAGTTTCTAACCAGACCCTCTCCCCTATAACTTCTGTCAGATCCTGTGGCTTGTACCTCTCTCACATCTATCATTTTCCTTTTTCTCTTTACAAAGAAATAATTGAATCTTTATCACCATTCACTTGCAATTGCACTATTACAATTTTACCTCTCTTCAATCCATTTTGTACACAGTCACCAGGATTTATCTTTGTAAAATTTGGGTTTGTAACTATTTTATTTATACCTAGCTTAAAATTAACCAGTTAACTAAACAGTTTTCAGTATCTTCCCAAGGCCTATCAGATTGGGAAGATTGCCCAATCTACCCCATATTCACTTCCTAATAACTGCACCACCACCACCCCAATCCCATTTCTCACCTATCCAAACACCCCAGACTACTCTCTCCACCCTGTACACACCGTATCTTTGGTTATGGTGTGTAAACCTCTGGTTAAACAGTTCCCCAAGTTAAGGTTAAAATTTTCTTCTCATGTGAAATAAACACTTACTGAAAACACAGTTTTTAAACAGAACTGTGGTTATATTTAAAACTTTATATAGAAAATACTGAGCCTGTCCCAAAGTAGATAGAATAGTATAGTAAAGTCCCAATGACCACTCACCCAGCTTGGTTCACCAATTACTCCATCCGCTGTGTCCCTCTTCCCTCACCCCCATTATTTAAAAGCAAATCTATGATACCATATCATTTTATACTGAAATACTTCAGTATGTGCCCTTAAAGAAAATGGACTGTTCTGTTTTTGTATAACCACAATAACATCATATTTTTTTTTAAATCCTTAATAATTCATTAATATCATCAAATTGCCAGTGTTCACATTTCCCTGAGTGTCTTGTAAATGTCTTTTTATATTGGTTTGTTTAAATCAGTATCCAAACATGTTCTACAAACTACATTAAGCTGTTTCTCTTTTTTTTTTTAATTAATTAAATTTTTTTTTTTAATATTTTTTATTTTTTGGCTGTGTTGGGTCTTCGTTTCTGTCTGAGGGCTTTCTCTAGTTGTGGCAAGTGGGGGCCACTCTTCATCGCGGTGCGCGGGCCTCTCACTGTTGCGGCCTCTCTTGTTGCAGAGCACAGGCTCCAGACGCACAGGCTCAGTAGTTGTGGCTCACGGGCCTAGTTGCTCCGTGGCATGTGGGATCTTCCCAGACCAGGGCTCGAACCTGTGTCCCCTGCATTGGCAGGCAGATTCTCAACCACTGCGCCACCAGGGAAGCCCTCTCTCTTTTTATTTTATTTTTATCTTTTATTTTCCTGATATTTATTTGTTGAAGTAACTGGATCCTTTTTCTGTATGTTCTTTTACTTTTTATTTTTTTTCTGATTGCATCCATATGCCAATATTTAAGGTATTAATCTAGTGACTCCAAACCTTGCTTGCTTTGGAATCATATGATAGCTCGAACAGCTTAAAGGCTTGGATCCACCTCAGGATTTGGTTTACTAGATCTGGGTACATAGTCTTGACATAGGGAGTGTGAAAGCTACCCAGGTGTTTCTACTGTGCAGCTAAGGTTGAAAACCACTGCTCTGTCCCAGGAGTCCTTGACATCGGCTGTATATGGAATCATCTGAGGAGCTACACAAACTTTTAATTCTGAGCTTCTGATTTAGTTAAACTGGAATATGGCCTACTACTAAAAGCTCCCTAGGTAATTTAATGTGAAGACAAGTTCATAATCATTGCTGTACCTCATATATTTCCTCTTAATTGGTAGTTCTGTCTAAGGCTTGATTGAATGTAGATTCTTATTACAGTTTGTATTTCTGTATTAGATGATTTAATTTAATAATGAATCAGGCAGAAATCTCTTTGTTTCACTGAGACTTATTCCATTTAAACACACTGGAAGATTCAGACTCTTTTCCAAAGCACCAGTTTTTTTTTTACTAAAACCAGAGCCTCTCCTTAATATATAAGATCCTCTTGTTACAATGTGAAACTGCATAGACCCTCCAGAGAGAAGCTAGTCATCTGTGAACCCAGAGTAGCAGAAGAAAATGGAATTTCAGAGCTTAAATTAAATAGGACCACTTTCAATAAAACCTACAAATTTAAGATCATTTAAAAATGTAAAATTTACCAAATTATTTCAGAGTGATCCTAGAGAAATCATCTATACCCCAGATTCGCAAGAATAAACTTACAATGAGGAAACATGCGCCGAGCATCACAGCTTTCATTTTCACATCAAGGTCTAAAGGGAACTGGATGCCAAAGTTATCGACATCTGTAAATAACTCTCTCACAAGGCCAGTCCACTGCTTGGAAATCTTGCCAACCATATATTTATCATCAAGAGATTTAATCTAATTTTAAAAAAAGACAAAGAATTCTAGAAAATAATAATAAAGCTGCTTTCCAAGTAGGAGTAAAATAAAACAAATATTATATTAAAATTATATGCCATTCATAACTATGAACATTATATAACTCATTACATGCATGTAGATTCCTATATCCATTTATAGATTCATTTTAAAAAAACTGTTTCTTTGGTGCAGAGAACTAATATGAAAGTAGTTTAGCTGAAATATTTAACATTTTCTATTCTCCATTAAGACATACAGTAATAAGTTAGTTGAATCGAGCCAAAATAAAATTGAAGCAGGAAATATTTCTGTGATGAAATTTCTAGAAGCCATCAGGAAGGTAGTAAGTGAAACTCCTATCTGACTTCTGCTTTAACACAAGCACAGAGAGTTGATATAGGCAGAGTTTTAAAGGTGATGGGAGGCCCCATTATCACCCACTGTCAGTAGGAAAACATGAAATGCCAAGAGCCTGGAAAAGAGGACTGGCAGTTTTGAGTGAAGGTAAGTAACCAATAGTAACTTGATGAGATGCCTCAGGTCAAAGGTTGGGGTACGACTCGACAACAGGAGGAGGATGAACAATGAAAGAGGAAATGCGTATGAAAAAAAAGGCTCCAAAGTAAAGTTTTTCTAATTTTACCGTTCTGCCTGAGGAAAGCTCAGGGCCATGATAAAGAGTTGAACAGCTTATAGCCAGAGAAATGCACCTCACCAAGTGGGCATGTGGAGGCTGAATGTAGTCCACACTTGCCAGGGTATGTACAGGCAGAGTTGTGTCAAACCAGGAAGAGAAGAAGTGTCCTTTTCAAATGTGCACAAGGTACCACACGTGCTGGCAACAACCTTTGAAGACCTAGCTTAGGTTGGGACCAGCTACATAAATGTGGGCAAACTAGAAACAGTTGACTCATTTTATTTGGATGTGGGTGGTTAAGTTCTTTAAAAACTTGAAATAAACTTCTAATATGAAAAAACTGTGATAGCATGGATTACTGTTCATCAAATAGTCATTTCAGTCCCCTCCCTCTGTAAGCCCAGTATACTTTCCTGCACATTGAAATTAGGCTTGGCCTTGTGCCTTGTTTGACCAGTGGAGTGTTAGTGGATGTGACACCAGCAGAGACCTTAAACATGGCTGAGTGGTTTTGCCTTGGTCTTGCTCTCCAGTGATCAGCCACTAGAAAGCATGATCCAGGGAGCTGCTGTTGCTGAAGCTCCAGGATGAACATACCTGGAGCAGACCTGAGACCAACTGGCAGCCTAAATCAGAGCCATCTGTCTGAGCCTAGGTATATCAGTTGACCTTCAGACCCATAAGGATGAGAATAAATTCCTGTTTTCTTAAGCCACTGAGCTTTAGGGATTATTTGTTATGCTCTTGTGGCAAAACAAACTAATACAAATTCCCTATTGCACACTTTCATGTTTTATCTGCTCATAGCTGTCATGGAAGGATTTGAAGCTGGTAATAAAACCTTACATTTTATTTTTTAATTCAATTATTTTTAATTTTTGAAAAAATATTTTTAACAAAATATACAAAAGATAATCAGCCATCATAATCCTACTACTACACTTACCAGATATTAACCCTTCCCCTTTTTGATTACTATAGCAAGAAATTAAAAAATTCACCAAAAATTTATGTAAGAGGTAGACATATAATTTTTTAAAGGAAAGGAACAGGACTAGATAATTTTTAGCTAAAGTCTAGAAAATATTTTAAAAACAGAAAATCTACATAATAAAATGCTTTCAACTTCTGGAAGTAATAAACTGGTATTATATTACTATTAAATTTATAAACCTATAAATTTAATACAAATAATTGATAAAGGTATTCTAAAAAGAAATCTATAGGTTCATCTCACAACATAAATATAAATACAAAAATACAAATAGCACATTAGCACATAGAGCCCAGTATAAAAAATACTATAATAAAGTATAAAATACTAAAAAAAAATCATATAATTCAAAAATATGAGTGTATCCATAGGTCCTGAAAAGGTATCTTATTTACTTACTAATTAAGCATTTATATAACATTTAGTATATGCTAGGCATATAAATGCTTTACAAGTCTTATGTAATTTTTTCCTCATAATTTCTCTATAGGATATATAGTATTATTACACATAATTTTCATATGAAAAAATCAAAGCAAAGAGAGGTGAGTCACTTGTCCAAGTTCACACAGATAAGAAGTCATGGAAATGGATTTCAAACCCAGGTGTTCTTCTCCAGAGTCTGTATTCATGACTGTTATGATGCTCTGCTGTTTAGAAAGTTAAGTATCAATTCTTAATAAAAATCTAGGTCAGGGTCAGCAAGCAAGGGTCAATGAGTCTGCACCAAATTTAGTCTGCACCAAATTTAGTCTGCACCCTGTTTTTGTAAGTTTTATTTGGACACAGTTACAACCAATATTTGTGTATTGTGTATGACTACTTTCATGCTAAAATGGCAGACTTGAGTAGTTGTAACAATGACCATATGGCCCAAAACTCTAAAATGTTTTCTATCTCTTCCTTTACCAAAAAAAAAAAAAAAAAAAAGTATGCTGATTCTTGCTCTAGGTAAAACAGGAATAGAAAAATACTATGAAAAATAGCCAGTATCTTTCTAAATTATGAAACATTTGCTGCTATTTCAATTGAAATTATCAACTTAGTAGGTATACACAGAATTGGCAAATATTATTCAGTTTTGCTGTAAGAAGTAGGCTGGAAAAGAAAATAAGCTAATTGGCAAATTAGAAGAGCTTCCATGATTTCATTTGCTATGTGATTTTATACCTAGATAAACCAAGTAAATATAGCAAAAATGCCTTCCAAATTAAATATTAGAATATAGTCACAAGGCTGAATAAGAGGTAAACAAAAATAAGTAGCTTTTCTCAACATTAACAATAAGTACCTACAAATAGAAATATTCCTGATTAGTAGTGATAATGCCTGTAAGTTACTTAGGAAAAAGTCAACAAAAGAGATAGAAGTTCTATATGGTCTTATGAAGAATACAAAATTAGATATAAATGAATTAAAATACATTACACTTTTGGGATGAGACAGGTTTAGCATCATAAATATATTAATTTTTTAAAAAATCATAGACATTACAATACTAACTTCTAACTTCTGAAAAATTTAATGAAATGATCTTAAGGTTCACATGAAAGGAAACATCTGACAATAGCAAGAAAATATGATAAAATAGAATGATTAGTGACTGTGTGGCTATGACTAAATATAGGATACATCACTGTTACCATAATTGAATTATAAGAAAAGTGGTATCAATGCAATAGAAGAATGAATCTAGAAATTGCTTGTGGAAATTTAATGTATGTCATTTCAACTTAGCAAGAAATGAATAGTTTACTTAATAAATTGTGATGACACAGTTGTCCAGCCAACTGAGATATATATTTATAAAACAAGTATAAAAGGGGTAGATTTGTGGAAAATATTTGCAGATCAGAGGACAGAAATACAGATGCAGGGTCAATGTCTTCAACACACAAACTACATTTATGAATTGACAAGAAAAAAATAAACAACCCAATAGAAAATACAGGCAACGGATATTAAAAGATAATTCAAAGAGCAAATACAAGTAGCTAGTAAACTTAGAGAAATGTTCATAATCCCTAATGGTCAGAGAATTACGTATTAGAAATAATCTTCCCCACTCCCACTTGATGATTTTAGATTTCCTATTTTAGTTTGCAGTTTATCTAAGCTGTATCTGGGTGTCATTTCTTTTTCTTACCAGAACTCCTTGCAATTTCTGAATCTGAGAATCAATGGCATCAAGTCTGCAAGATTCTTAGCTATGTATCTCTTTGAATATTATATCAAAACATTCTGTCTCCTCTTTTTTTGTAACTCCTCTTTGGCATATGCAATAGTTTATTCTAGCTTCCATGTCCCTTCACATTTATATCTTTTGCCCACCTCCTCTTTATATTCCTAATATGGGTGATCCAGTTCACTAACTCTCTCTTCACCTGTGTCTAATCTGTAGCTCATCCTTTCAAATGAGGTTTTATCAATGACTGTTCCTCATTTCTCAAGGTTCTATTTGGCTTGTTTCTATATCCTCCTGGCCTTTATTATTTGTTTCATCCTCCCCTTATGACCCTTTTTGTTTCTTTCTTAGGCTCTTTAATGTCTGTTTAGGTATTTCTTGTATGATTGATTACACACTGTTCTATTATATGCAGTTTGGTTTTGGTAGATTAGTTCCTAGAACAGTATATTAATTTTTGAATCTGCTCATGTGGAGATAGGTTTGTTCTGTAGGGATAGAGGGTGACCTTGGTGATCAGTCTCCATCTAGTATGTTTTTGCATTCAATTCTCCCATCTGTATCACCACTCAAGATCAGTTTCTATGTCTTAAGATTCATGAATCATACTGGTGTTATGAATTCAGACCTCAAAATCATAGAGGGGGCTAGATTGGGATATCAGTTTCATGTAGGCATATTTTTTCCTACTCCTAATAGTCCTGGAATAAGACAGATTCCCTCATTATCTCTAAGGGATACAAAGTCTATTTGTCCTTCTTCTACTCACCCGTGGGATAATCTCATGGCTTCACCTACCATCCGTATGCCGAAAACTCTAACATTTTCCCTTACACACCTAAAAACCAACATGACTCAAAAACAAATCATTAGCTTCCCACAAATCAACTGTTTCTCCTTCAAGATTCTTACCCTGGTCAATGGCATCATCATTCAGCTTCTTAAACATCAGACATCAGACCAATAAGACTTTAGAATCATGTCTCAATTTTCTTTCTGCCTCCACTGACATCAAATCTATGAATCAGTACCACTGGGTACACTCATAAATGTCTCTGAATTATTTTTTCCTTTAGAATGACTCTTCTCCATGTTCCATAGTGGTCCCTCATACTGATAATTCCTGCTTTCAAAGTTTCTATTATCTAGTATATAGAAAATGATTCAAGGTACTATTTTCTCAATTCCCTCAAAGATGTTATCTAGTTAGCACCATTCTAGATGCACAGGAGAGAAGTTAATTCATTGCCTATAATAGATGCTTTAAGGTATCTACTGAGGAGGGTTGCTGAATGATTTCCAACTTTCTTGTCATTAAATATAAGCGTTTCACACTCCAGTATGACTTACTTCACCAGTATTTTTACTTATTTTACATAGGTAAAATATATGTCAGCAAAACTTCCATTAATATTCCCTGAAACAACGATTACCTTTCAATCCTCTGGATCTTTTATGGGAATGATAAACCCTACATAAAGAACTATTATTATACATAAACCTATAAAATCTTTAAACATACATAGTTTATATCCCCCCCACACACTATGCATTCTTTGTAAGAGTCTTTATAAAGTCTCTAATTACATCATATGTACTTTTCTTAGAATTGCCTGTCTGCCTCATTAGACACTGAAGTCAGTGAGAGGAGTGATCCATCTTTATATATATAAACAGAGGAATTAAAAATCATATGACTAGCAAAGCCAGGCAGATAATATAAAAAAATGAAGCTGGATAGTGGAAAACCTTGGCAAGTCGGGCAGTGGCAGAGTTCCCACTATTTATCATAAGGGGGCAGTCCTGCTCAGTTTTAGATTTTTGTCCCTTCTGTGGAAATTGTCCAGTTTACCAGATTTTATGCTTATACAAGGGAATCATGGTATCAAGATTAAGTTTTATAATCTCTCGACTTTTAAGCATTTGCAACTAAATAATTTGGGCCATAAGTCTGGGCCCCATTTGTTGAAAAACTGCTGTGATGAAATTCCTCCAGGTAGTAAATACACAGATATATTGTGATTTCTAATAAATGAATTTAATACAAAGATAAAGGAGAGATCATAGAGAAGCATGATTAAGTAGTACATCATATATTTGTTAAAATTCTCTTTGCATAACTGGGCTTTTTGTAGGAACTCAAAGATGTTGGAGATTTTGAAGAGGGCCTAGAGCTCTGGCAGCCTGTGTTTCATGCTAAGGAAGAACCATATGCTTCGGCAATCAGACTTTGATGACAAGGTTAATGTTCCACTTAAAATGGATAACATACAGTACCTCTATACAAAAACCACCAATGTTAGATGCTTTGTTTATATTTATTTGACTACAAATCTCTGCTTCTCTTTTTTCCATTTAGCACAATCAACACTGATGCTTAATCAGAGCAATAACCATCTCTCTGACCAAAGATAAATATGAAGGACACTAAGTCCCTCTTGAGATATCAGGACATACGTATTCATTTAATATATTTGTAACATTCTCCCAGCTTATGTTATTCTTATACTAGGAAAGCAAAACCCATAAACGTTATCACACCTCTTACCTCAAAATCAACATCTGCACAACAGCTGCAGACAATACATGGACCAGTAATTCTTAGTACATCCTCTCTCTTCTCATTTTGAAGTGTAAACTTTGGCAGGCATGGGTCCCAGGTCTGAGTAACATAACCTACTGGTACACCAGGAGGAGCTTGGATTTCTATCTACAAAAGCAAAAAGAATATATAAATTGTAATCATAACAATGTCTAATAAGAACTCTCATTTACTGAATACTTTCTAAGTGTCAGACACTGTTCTAAGCACCACTTAACTCACTCCACATCCTTACCAAGTTGGTACTATTATCCCTGTTTATACAGGAAGTAACTGAGGAACAGAGAGGTTAATTAACTTGTATCAGATTCCCCAGCTGCAAAGTGGAAGAGATGAGACACAAACTCGGGGAGGCTGCATGCACTGTCTCCATTCTGAAGCAGTGCTCTACTGGTCTTGTATATTTTAAAATTTCCATACTTACTAAAAATGTCTAAATTATTAATAGCTATTTCCCCAAATTCATTTAAAAACAGTGGTTTAAGTGTATGGACAGAGCCCTGATCACTGGGGCAGTTTTCAAATATGAGTGGCAATAGTGCTAGCATGGAAAGAAAATGGGGCCTGGATTCTTGGCTCTGAACATTTGCTGGGTGACCTTGAGAGCATCTCAACATGTTCATCTGTAACTGAGGACTTCCTAGATCTCTTTATTAAGACCAATTGTATAATGTATGCTAATGTGTTCTATAAATTGTAGAGCATATTCCATCAAACTCTCAGTTTTCCCTCAGCTATTCCGATAAATATTATTACATCTAAACTAATTGACATGGAAAACAAAATAATTCAGTATGAACAACTTCAGTTATCCTTTCAAAATAAGAGCAGTATTAGACATCAAATCTCTACGTGCTTGTATCTTTGTGTGCACTGCTCTCACAGCTACCCGTATGGATGACTGAGTGACCCAGGCAGCTCTGGTCTCAGGCCAATGGAGATACAGGCAAAGGCCGACTTCCTATAAACACTCTGTGCCCTGGCGTCTCCCCTGAGATCCGTGTTCTCTATCAGAGGGCTGTCAAGTACTATGAAAGAGACACCTGGTCTTTATGGAGCTGACGGTGCTCACAATTCGCATACCCCTATTACAGGGACTCAAATATATTACTTTTTTTTTTCAAATGGAGAACTGAAAAACACAGGAGTTGAGATTTCTCAGAGGGGGCCTCTCCTAGGTTTGCTGCTTGTAGGTTGGCTAAAATAATGAGATGAACTGAACATATGTGTTCTTTTCCTCACTCTTCTGTCCACTTGCCTCTGGGATGGCATTCAAGGAGATTCTCCATGGGGCCCTCCTCTGGCTTTGGCCAGGCCCTCATGGTCATTTCAGGTGAGGGACTTGACCGAGGTGACCTACATTCTCAGCTCTCCCTGAAGATCAAGAAGTCTGGTCTCTGAGATCTCTGATTTCACCCCCAGGGGGCACACTGTTCAGGGACATGGGGCTAACTGCTCACTCTTTTCCACCTGCCTTCCTTCCTACAGTTTACACTCAAGCATAAACCAATAGCTGGTGGACCACTTTTCCTTTAAATCTCATTTGATTATATAAAGTCACCAATAAGGTGAAAATTCTTGCAGAACTACTTTGCAAAGTATTTGTAAAAATTACCCTGGTAATTGCTCACTGACCTCCTGCAGGCAGCAGGGAAAACAACAGCTGGTACACCTTAGTGGTCTCTCCAGAGTTATGACTTCTCGGCCCATATTATCAAGAATCCGCATTGTAAAAGGCCTAGAAGGCCCACAGCAATTTCGGGTACAGCAATCAGTATCCTCTGCTGCAAAGTAAATCCTCTGTCCAAGGCTGTTCTTAATTTCATATTTGTTACAAGTTTCAAAACCTGTTAAGACTAAAAAACATAAAAGAGGGAATCACTATGACTATTGTGTTAAAAGAATAATCAATCTATCCTAAGATACAACAATATCTAGTTATACCATTTTAAGATGATACTTCATATAACACAGGAGGAAGAAAAGGAAAGATGTTTAGAGATGATCTAAACAGAGAAAAAAAGGCAAAGGGAATGGAGGAGAGGGTATTAAAGTACAAAGAAATTAGGAATTCCTGTATGAGACATGGAAGAGAAAACAACTCGTATCTTCCTAATTCCATAGACCCATGTCAGAAAGGGGGACTGCTGTGAGGGATGGTGCCGTGCTGCCGATGGCGACAGTTGTGCTAAGTGAATGCAGAAAATGTCTACTTGTCATGTATTCAGCTATGGAGGGGAATATAGGATGATTGCTATGTTTATGCACCGTATAGTATTATATTAAGTAAATTGGCTTGAGATATAGTTTTATAAACCACAGTCATGGCTTCCCTTTCTGCGCTGTGTGAGGAAGGCGTGAGAGGGCTTTCTCTCAATGCACACATGTGAAGAGGGAGAGAGTGAAAATGGAAGGTGAGATAGAACGTCACCCTGGGCCCAGGGCACCCTTGTTTAGCTCAGCAGTGGTTGTTCAGAAGTGGGAAATGGGTATTAGACAAGGGGAAAGGCGCTTGGCAACCAAGGCTGCAAGTTGGAGGATTCCAGACCACTGGCATCCTAAGTGAACTCTGTACCTTAGCGGGGCCTAATCTCTTCACGGGGGAAACAGAGATGTGCTGACATCTGACACCCACGTGGTATCTTACCAAAGGGCTTCCCACATTGAACCACACTTTGGAAACCCCTCCTTGCTTAAAGCCAGGAGGGAGCAATTCATGGTCCCACTTGTCCACAGCCCTCATTAACGTGGGTCATAGGGTATTAGAAGCCACCAACATAGTGAGCAATTAAAAGAAACAGAGAGACAAAAATCACTCTCTAATATTGATGTGGATGGACTTTTAGTCAGATAGAGATGTTCTTCACAAATTTTATCACCATGACCTCCCTGAAGTATCTTTGCTCTGACTCAGACAGGCCCTGACCCTGCCTTTAAAAGAACCACCCTTTACCTCAATATCGGCCAGTCAAATATTTCATGTGAAAAAATTAAACTGATTCATGAAATGGGATCTATTACCTAACTGTTTCATTAAGTAGCTTAATCTGAAAATTCTTCAGCTTGTTTATCTGTGTAATGAGATCAGTGGGCTTACACAATCTAAGCTTCCTTCTAGTTACTTAAAAAAGGAAAACAAATAAAACAAGAGAATTCTATGGTTATGTCTTTATTGTCTACTAAGTTTTGAATTGGGAAATGTATAAGTGCCTGTCATAGTCTCAGGTGCTAAAAATGAACTGAGTAATCTTTATTTCTTTATACTGCTCATAATGTTAAAATATAAACTTTCAGTTGGAGACAAAAAGAAAAGAAAATTAGACATCCTTCTTTAAAAAACTGAAGAATTTATAACTACTAAATTTGAAATTTATATTTCATGATTAATACATATATATTTCCAAATATATACATAAAACTTATAAATCTTAAAACTATAAATGGAGTGCTATATAATGTATAGTGTCTGGTTTTTTGGTTTTTATAATATCAAAAATAAATTCCCTAAAATGAATCATTAAAAAAGTTGAGAATATAAATTATCATACTATGAAGAGTTCCGTTCCAGAGAAAATGTAAACAAACTAATAAAAATGAGAACATTCTAAATATCGAAGTGTACATTACAAGTAATTTAAGTGTAATAAGCAACAATTATATATTCTAACCAAATATCAACCATATTTCTACAGTAGTACAATTCACATTATAATTTCTATCAGTGGAAAAGAACTTTGCAAAGATGTGAAGAAAGAGTTAATAGATATATTCTAAAATCTATTAGAGTTTTCACTGAACTCTTTATACCTATAAGGAGGATACTGTAGTGCATGAATCTACCCAGATTCCCTTTCCCCTGGCAGCAGTCCTGAAACATCTAGTGGCTTCTTAAGTTTACTTTGCACCTGACGAGCACTGGACCTAAGGAAACAGCTGTAGGAGTCAGGCCCCATCCATAGGAGCACCAGTGGCGTTCTAGGAAGTCAGGCCTCTCGGCTGGCTGGTCAACACCCTCCAGTGGAGTGTCCCTGTGCCCAAGGTGATAATCCACAGCCCGTGGAAGAAAGGGTTTTACAGGGTTCCTCTGAACTCCCAAGAGAAACTGTGGGCAGTAATGCGATTTTCCAAAACATCCCCATCCATCCAAATTCAGAGTTCACTTGCTTTGGAAATGTATTTACTAAGGTAACTGAACTACTGCATGTGGCTCTGTGACAACTGCAAGGACATCACAAACTGGGAAAAAAACAGTTGAAGGGACAGAGGTTAGGCAAAGTGATAGAATCACTGAAATGATTTCTAGAGAGAAGGGGGAACAACAGTAAGTTTTGACTGGTTTCCTTCTAAGTTAGGGTCTGTATCATGAGGAGAGATGTCCGGCATAATAGTATTTTACCACTTGACTCCTAATTTCAAGAAATGAGCTGCTGATAATCCTTATCAATTCATTATCATGAAGAGAGACATTTGTAAATAACCAGTTTAAATATCCAGCATCACTGAAGGTGTTATATCTGTGGTTGGTGATATGCCTTTATCTGCGTAAATGTCCTCTCTTCCTAGAAATATGATAAATACAATGAATACATACCTTCCAGAAGTTCAATTTGCTGATGAATCAATAGTTGATCTATCTATTATAATAAAAAAAAATTAAGCTGTAACCATGTATCATATGTTATTAAGCCAAACAAATTAACATTAGTGTTCTTATATTTTAAAAGAATGTATATAATCAATTATCAACATTTATCAATATTATCGATATTTAATAATTGTTTATATTACTTCTAGATATAAAATTAAAGTTAATATATTTTTAACTGAAAAAAAAATATTGAACGTGTTCACTATTAATGTGGGCAAATTCAGGTCAAACAAAATGGACTTACACTGGAATCCCTATAAAAATTAGAAAAAAATGTTCCTTCCAGAAGGGCCTAAGAAATATTAAGACCTTTTCAGCCATTTAAAGAGCTTTTTTCTACAAATCTAAACATTTTCTTTTTCTTTCTTTTGATATCATTTGTAGTAGGTGATAACTTCCCCGAACATTTTGTAAGGGCCTAATTTAAAAAAAAAAAAAAATCTGCTTAGGGCATTTCTTAGAGAATTTAGGAACTACCAAAATTCTTCTTTTTTTTTTTAACATCTTTATTGGAGTATAATTGCTTTACAATGTTGTGTTAGTTTCTGCTATATAACAAACTGAAGCAGCCATATGTATACATATATCCCCATATCCCCTCCCTCTTGCGTCTCCCTCTCACCCTCCCTATCCCACCCCTCTAGGTGGTCACAAAGCACCAAGCTGATCTCCCTGTGCTATGCAGCTGCTTCCCACTAGCTAGCTATTTTACATTTGGTAGAATATATATGTCAATGCCACTCTCTCACTTCGTCCCAGCCTACCCTTCCCCCTCTCTGTGTCCTCAAGTCCATTCTCTACGTCTGCGTCTTTATCCTGTCCTACCCCTAGGTTCGTCAGAACCATTTTTTTTTTTTTTTTAGATTCCATATATATGTGTTAGCATACGCTATTTGTTTTTCTCTTTCTGACTTACTTTGTATGACAGACTCTAGGTCCATCCACCTCACTACAAATAACTCAATTTCATTTCTTTTTATGGCTGAGTAATATTCCATTGTATATATGTGCCACATCTTCTTTATCCATTCATCTGTTGATGGACACTTAGGTTGCTTCCATGTCCTGGCTATTGTAAATACAGCTGCAATGAACATTGTGGTACATGACTCTTTTTGAATTATGGTTTTCTCAGGGTATATGCCCAGTAGTGGGATTGCTGGGTCATATGGTAGTTCTATTTTTAGTTTTTTAAGGAACCTCCATACTGTTCTCCATAGTGGCTGTATCAATTTACATTCCCACCAACAGTGCAAAATTCTTATATTATAGGCTGCCCAAGTGCATTGTGGTAAATTAAATTAGTGCAGAGAGTGCAAGAGAGACAATTCATTTACTGAAAACTAACCTACCAGATTTCTAATGGCAGACAAATACTAAATCTCACATTGCTGAGATAAGCTATCATGTAGTTCATTAAAATCCAGGAATTTTCTTTTTCTTATTGGTAGCATTAATAAAATTGGGTCTTCCAAAGAACAAAAGGAACATAAAAATGTAATTTTCTTAATTATAATGAAAGGTAGGTCATATTATACACAAATCAATAACTCCTTTCTTGGTACCACTTATGGAAAATCAACACTAAATCGAGTTTGATGGTTCTTTCCAACTCCTAGGAAATTATTCAGTATTGGGATTAAAGGGCACAGGATCCAGAACTAAGGTTCCAGAAGTAAAAAGCCATTCCCAGTTCCTCTGCATTTTGATGTTAGGCGAATTATGTAACTTCTCTGGACCTCAGTTTCTTCTTCTGTAAAATGGTGATAATTATAGCACTTGTATATCACAGAATTTTTTAAAAAGGATTTAAATGAGTAAATACATGAATTATACTTAGGAACAAAGCCTGGAAGCTTAATAAAGGTTTGCTATTAGCTATCATTGCAGATTATATTCAAGATCATAGAAAATACAATTTCCTAAGACATTTTCATTTTGCTTTAAAAGTAAACCTGACCTAGAAGAATTAGAGTAATCTGTAAGCAAAACATGTTGTTTTACCATTTCAGACTTTTGTGAATTAGTCAATTGTTAATCTCATTAAGTAAACTGGAAGCACAGTTTTGTTTTTAATGAGTCTTTTATGCATTGAATTACCTGAGTCAAATATTCCAATCCGGGTGGACAGTTTAATGGAGGTGGTGGTGCTGGCATCCATGGTACCCCTGCAGGCACGCCTGGCTGACTAGTCACTGGTTGGTATGGGACAGGAAAGCCGACTGGGCCAGCACCTGAATAGCCAGCTGGCGGGACTGGATAGCCAGCCTGGGTGCCAGGATAGCCAGTATATCCTGGAGGTCCTGAAATATGAACATGTGAAACTATTTGTAACTGCAGAGAAAAATGCAAATTTCAACTCTTTTAGGATCACCCCAGCTATCTACAAACTACAATTTCTACTTAGAAATCCTGTTTCTAAGAAGCTTAAGGTTTGTGTTTTTCTCTCTCAGTGATTTTTCAATGAAATACCTGTGGTTTCAGGTCCACTCCTATTTTGAGGGTTTTAGGCTGTGTTTAGTGTTGCCCCACAGCCTTACCCTTATCATTCAAAACTCAGGTGAAAATATGCTTGAAATCTAATAAAGTGAAAGAAAGTCAATGACGATCTAGAGTCAGGTACATAAAAATTCTGGAATGGCTTCCTGGAAAAGAGGGATGGCATTGGGTAGAAAGCCCAAAATAAAGGCTTTGAGTCAGCATTTCTAGGACCAAACCACCCTGTAAAAAATGATAATTCTAGAATTCCAACAAGTGACATTTCTTATCTGTATAGAACTGATAGTGGTTTTGTCCCCTCATGGCATATTTGGCAAGGTCTGGAGACCCTTCTGGCTGTCATAATTGAAGGGAGGGGGATACTGGCACCTGGTGGGTAGAAGCCAGGGATGCTGCTAAATATCCTACAAGGACCAGAACAGTGCCCTGAAAAAAAAAAGAATTATCCATCCTGAAATATTGTAGTGCCTTTGTTGAGAAACCCTAGTATAGCGGTAAGGGTATGTCATTCCTTCCAGTACTGCCCAGATACTCCTCTGGGTTAACAATTTGCCTGAAGTTTTAACCCATGGTGTATTCCATTCCTAAAACCCTCCACATGAAAAAAAAAAAAAAGTTAAGTTATACTAGGTTACAAATGTAAATTTCACAGTTTGGCACCCTAAGCTCTCTGGAAAATACAGTTTGAGAACCAAGGAAGGTAAAACCTTATAGTAGGCAAAATTGTCTCAAGTACTTATTAAGCACAGTAGAGGAAGAAATGAGTATATACTCTATTCCACATGAATTTGTGATTACAAATATGAAGATTCGTACCTTTATAACTTAAATGAATAGTCTGCAGAGTAGCTGTTCCATAGGAACGGAGGATGTAGTTGCAAAGAACTGTGTCCCACAACATTTTAACAGTTAAGGCTATGCAAAATTTAGCACTTAGAGCAGGAAAATTGTGAATACTTTTAAGTGGAATACTGACGACAAAATACATACACCAATAAAAAGTAAGACTCGGAAGACAGACTAAACCTCATAGCAATGTCTTTTAAATATAGTTTTATAATTTATTCTCTCTTAAATGAATAAATATTTACAGATGATCTATAATGTGATTGGGTCTAGAATCAGAGGATAGAATCAGAGGATACAGCTATCAGCAAGGCAACCTGCTCTCAGGGAGCTTAGAGGAGACAGAAAATAAATTTTAAAAAAAGATTTCAGATTGACCTGATGGAGAAAATACATGGGGAAGAGGGCAAGGTATCAACCAGTTACTTTAGATAGATAAAATTTATGGTTGACACCTAAAAGTTGAGAAGGGAAAAAGTGTGTGTGAAGATATGGTAAGAAATATTCCAGGAGGCAGGAATACCAAATACAAAATCTCTGACTTTAGGAATAAATCCGACATGTTTGAGAAAGAGAGGGACATTATAAGGGAGAGGAAGAACAGAAACAGCTGTCAGTAAAGAAATAGGATCAATTCATCTTGAGAGCCCCTTAATAAGGAGTTTGGATTTTATTCCAAGTGTGACTGACAGGCTTTAGGGATTTTAAACAGAAGACTGAGTTCCATGATCTGTGTGATATCTTGCAAAGTTTTTAGGAGTACCAAGCACTGGGATTTAAAATGGGAAATGCAAATGCAACCCCTACCCTCATTGCCTAATGGGAGAGAGAATTTTACACTCACCCTTACTCTAGGGATCTACAACACCAGTGTCAGTAAGTGATTAACTAAAATCAGAGACAAGCGCTTTGAAGGGAGGGACCAGGGTTTTATGTGCCAAAGGAAGGTGTTTAGATGGGGAGAGACAGAGGGAGGGAGTTGGGACAGCCTCCCTGAGGACCACCCTCAGCTGAGATCTGAGGGATACAAAGGAGTTGAGTAGGTGGGCGGCAGGGAATGAATATTTCAGAAAGAAGCCCTGGGATAGTAACAAACACAGGACATTTAAAAATCTGCAAAAAGGCCAGTCTACCTGAACAGGAGAGACAGTCTTAAGAGACAGATAAGGAGAAGGCAGGAGAGCCCCTTGGGTTTGGTGGACCAAACTAAGCATTTTGGTCTTTATCCTGAAAGCAAAAGGAAGCTAATGATGTACCCATTGGGTACTGTCTGTAATATTAACAGATAACTATTTTTAAATATCACTGACTACAGTGCAAAGATGAAACCATAGGCAAGCCAGTGAGGGGGAGGAGATGTGAATTAATTGGTTACATTATTAGCATTATTAAACCTTCACGAGATTCTTGGAGAGGATAATTATTTCCCAAATCAATGGATTAAGCATATAGAATTACCTGAAATTTAGGTAATATTTCATTTACCTAAAGCACAATTGATTTAATATATTATTAATATAATAGTCAGCAAATATTTGTCATTTATTAATTGTAAAGCATTGTGCTAGTTGCTTTACACATACTCTCATTTAATCTCCAAAATGCCTGAATTAGAAAATATTATGCCCATTTCATAGATAAGAACTGAGGCTTGGAAGTACAGCAACTTGCTTAAAACCACAACACAACTATTAAGTACAGAAGCCAGAACTTGAAGCCTGATCCAGCCTCTCTATGCCGGTTTTCCCACTTGCATAATGGGGATAATTAATAGTATTTACCCCATAATATTGTCTGAGAATTAAATGAGTTAATTCACATTAGGCACAATAAACTCTCAGTTTTAATCTATCACTATTGTTAGCATCATTGTCATAAAAAACCTGTGCTATATTGGCCTTCAACTTGAGAAATAAATTTGAGCTATTTTTCTCACAAACTCTCAAGTCCGATTATAACTTAATTATGTATCGCGTACTATTATTTAGCCATGGGTGGATTAAAATGTCCTCCAAGTGCCTTGGGTGCATACTATAGACTTGCTAATAATTCTTCAAACACCAACCATTTAAAAATTGAGAGCAGCAGTTCTCAGCCCTGGCTGCACATTAGAATCACCTGCAAAATTAAAAAATTACCAATCCTGGGGTCCCACAACCAGAGCTTCCATTTCAGTTTTCCTGGGATAGTGCCCTGGTACTAGTGTTTTCAGCAGTTTACAAGTAATACCTAAGTATAGGCCCCTTTGAGAACTATCATCTTAGAGCCTTGGGAGTCTTTCTACCTCGCATTCGTTTAAATGGAAACATCTGGATGAGATCCAGGCTCCACTGAGAGGTTTCTGGCTAGACAACTAAACAAGCCATTCAGCTCCTAAACAGATTTGTTTGCTCAGAGTAGAATAAAAAATGCATACACCCTTCTGGCCAAACAAGACTCCTTTTGATCCTAAGTCCTCAGGATGGTCTCTCAAGATGTGGGTAGCCTGCCTACTTGCAAATGTAGGTGCACCATGAACTCTGCCATTTGGTAAAGTTCTGGTAACGTTTTTTATTTTATTTTATTTTATTTCTGGCTGCGTTGGGTCTTTGTTGCTGCGTGCGGGCTTTTCTCTAGTTGTGGAGAGCGGGGGCTACTCTCCGTTGTGGTGTGCGGGCTTCTCACTGTGGTGGCTTCTCTTGTTGTGGAGCATGGGCTCTCGGCGTGCGGGCTTCAGTAGTTGTGGCTCGGGGGCTCAGTAGTTGTGGCTCGCAGGCTCTAGAGTGCAGGCTCAGTAGGTGTGATGGGCTTAGTTGCTCCGCGGCATGTGAGATCTTCCTGGACCAGGGCTCGAACCCGTGTCCCCTGCATTGGCAGGAGGATTCTTAACCACTGAGCCACCAGGGAAGCCCAAGTTCTGGTAATGTTGATAACTGCATTTGTCTAAATGAAAATCTCTGAAATCTTCTATGCAGTGGTTCAAAAGAAATAATATATTACTTGGTATGTAGTGATATGACTCAGTTACTTTTCTTAGAAAGGCAAGGCATGATTGAGCATGTATATAAAAGCAAAGCTTTCACATTTTTGTATGTTACAAAATAAAAATGAGAATTATCCTAGGTAGCTATGTTTCTATTGCTTGAAGCTTCCAGGCTTAAGCAGTCATCTCTTTTGTATGACCATCACTGAACATACTTAATCCCAGATAATAAATGACTCAAAAACACCCAGAGATAAATCTCCTATATGTGACTGCATGACCATAATTTTCAGAATGAATGGAGAATCGATAAAATCTGTTACTTAATAGGTGTATTTTGGGGTTTAATTTATGTGCAACCTTATATCTTACTTGCTAAATGTCAATTCATTATTGTTTTTATTAACACAATACTTTTACTATTCTGTATAAATAAAAAATATTTTAATGATATTTATGATAACATAGTCAAAGAAAAAAATCCAGAACTAGGCTGCAAATTTCATTATTGAACTTTTAGTAAAAGACACTACTAAAATACACACAGAGACAGACAGACACACACACACACACACACACACACACACACCCTTTGGGGAATATCAATAACTGATAAATTTTGGTTTTTTATTCTTTAAGCCAGTGTTTTACCTGGGAAAGCTGCCGGAGGATATTCAGGGGGATACCCACCTGGCAACTGTGTTCCTGGGTGAGGATCATTCGTTTGCACATCTGCAATTCAAGGAGAGGTAAACATATATCTTCTTAAAAAAATACATATCAGAAAAAAAATGCATTGTTCTTAGATAATTTCATTTATATGCTCCTGTGTTGTATTGAAACAAAGTGAATTCTTCACTTAACAAAAGCTATGCCTGTTATCAGAGTTAATCTGCAGTAGAATCCTGTTTAAAACAAATTCCCTTCTGATAAAATAGGCAGCTAATTACTGGGGCTGAGTTTCTAGTTTTCAAATATGCCTGATGAGTGTTCTCTCCCATACACTGAATTTGTTGTTACTAGGAAAAATAGATTGTTTCAAAACTACATAGACTCTTTTTGAATTATGGTCTTCTCAGGGATAGGGAGGGTGGGAGAGAGGGAGACTCAAGAGGGAAGAGATATGGGGACATATGTATATGTATAACTGATTCAATTTGTTATAAAGCAGAAACTAACACACCATTGTAAAGCAATTATACTCCAATAAAGATGTTAAAAAAAAAAAAAAACTACATAGACTGTGAAGAAGGAGATAAATGAACCTAGTTGGATGTGGGTTTGGTAATGGAAGGATAACAGGTGATTTTAAAGATATCTATACTTGTTGCTATAAGAATTACGTTTTAAATATTTAAAATAATACATGCAATTCAGTATTTAAATATCCTTTTTATGCCTATTCTGGAACTACACCATTAAGTTTGAACTATAGGAAATTCCCAGTATTTGACTGATTTTGAACTACAAAAATCATAACTGACTTAGTTACAATAAATAAACATATTAACTTTTGTTATCTGCTAATCAATGTAGTTTGAATAATCTTTAATATGTATGTACAAATGGTTCAGTTTCCTAGTTCTTCATATTCGTATTTCTCTAATCATTCCTTTAGCAACCACCCTGGCCAGAAAATAAATATTTAGTACTAGCATCTCCTGTGTCACCCCTCAGTTAGGCTCTCTGGCTACAGTGGCTCTGCCTTCATGGAATTTATGGTCTAGTGGACACTACACTTACACCATATTCTCCTCTCTTCCCTATGGCTTATTAACTGTAAATTCAAAATAGTTTATTTTTGAATAATGGGGACATGGCAACAGTGTAGAAGAAAAAGTTGACCAAACTTTCAATCTGACACATTTCCTGTATGTATCATGGGTCTTGAAAGACAACTCAAGTCATATGATCTCAGCAGGAAGGCTGGGTTGTGCCCACCTCCACCCCCTTTCTTCTCCATTATTGGCTTCATAATAACTCCAGCAGAGTGGAGTCCATGGACACTGCAAACTCAGGCAACAGAGAACCCTCTACTTGAGTCAGGGCTTTTCCCCGTACAGACATCACAGCATACCCCGAATTGTCACACATCTCTGCAATATCATAAGTTATTCCATCCCAACCATCCCTTCAGGTGAGTGGCTGAGCTCCTAGTTCTCTAGCTCTCGAGGCTCTATATCCACAGCCCCCACTCCCAACCTGAGTTGGAAGCAACAGGATCAGACTCAACAGATCCCAAGGAAACACACTGCAAGTGTGACTTAAAGACCCATCCTTAAATGATATGTCACATTTTGGCACCTCTTAACAGGTGCCACTGTTTAAACAATAGTAAATAAATACACACACATATCAAAGAGTGGACAGATTCAAGAAATTAGGAGCTCATAATCCCTGGGGTTTTGGTACCAGAGCAATGATCCTGGTTTTGGGAATTCCAGGGGAATTTATACAAAGAGAAAATAAATGCATGGGCAAGTGCTCACGTAGATCAGAGAGCATATGCATTATGGATGGATTTCTGCATTTGTGAAATGCAACTTAGAATAACTTACAAAAATCATAGGACTTTCATATTGTCAACAAGTTATTGTTATTTCTCTCTCTATATATATTTATATACATACATACATTCTATTTCTATTTATGCACACATATACATACAAACACATGCATTTGTATATAGGAAGCTGAAGAGTTAAAAGGTAATTGTCACCAGGACCCAATGATTTTTTTTAAGTGATCTGAAGCATCCTATTTTTGTAGCAAAGAAAATAGCTTAATACTATATAAATTTATGTTTAAAAAGTAAAGTAAATATTGTTAATAAAATTAAATTAGTATAGCAAGCATTAAGAAAAATCATGAAACTTCGTGAATGAAAGTCAAGGTTTCTGGTCCTAAAGAGTATCTAGTATATGTAACAAGGCTGGCATTGTGGTAGAGATAAACATCTCTTTGGCTATCTAAACAAACATAGAGAATAGAGATCCTTCAGAAAACAGGATTTTGTTTTCCCTATTTTTCCCATAGGATTTTTTTTTTCTCCTCCGAAACTTGGATTTTTTAAAAGACAAAGGCTTTTATTACATGTTTGGTTAATACTCATCTTATTTAGAATTTTCTTGAAAAAAAAAAAGCCATAAAATAAAGATTTGTATTTATTTAAACCTATTCACATGTGTATTTTATGAGATATATATTGGGGATGTATCTGAGCATTTTATTACAATGTCCTGGCATATTAAAGTCATTGTTTGTTAAACAATATGATTGGAACAGTCTTTTTGTATATAAAATGCACATAGAAAAGGGAAACTTGATTCAGATGAAATGTAATATAAATTATACAACATATTTCCCAGTAAGCCTAAAATTTCTTAGGTTTATCTACGGCTTTTTTATTTTTAAAGGAAAAATTAGTGGTCATGGATATTTGTGTACATCTTCTCTATAGCCAAAACACTGGCCCAGACTTAGGATTCTGGAACATAAACAACACAAAGCAAATTATATCCTTTCAGAAACTGAATAGAACATTATGACAAATAACACATTAACAAGAGATTTAACATTATAGGTGGAAAGTAAACACTTAAATTACTTACTTTGTTTGTCCATGATTTAAACAGTTCTGAAAAAGAAGACCTGATATAAATATATAATTCAAATATGACAGTTGAAACAAGATACTCTGAAACTATATACACATGAGATATTCCTCTATTCATCTAGTCTTCCAGAATCTGGTCATTTAAACCCTTCAGTCTTGACCGTATTCCCTGCTGCTATGTTTCTGAGTAGGATTTTACAAGTTGTAGGTCAGTCCAGGATGGTGAACAATTTCTAAAAATCTTGGGAAGAGAGGGTTCAATGAGGGAGAAAGACAGAAACACTGTGAGCCCAAGGCCCTCCAGTTAAAAACTGGAGCCTTCCAACCTACACAATCTACAGGGAGCATGCAATCCAGCATCCAGCTGCAGGGCTGGGCTGCAGCCATGGTCCAGCAGGAGAAGGAAGAAGGTTAGCTATCAGGTCACACTGCTGTAAATATCTCTGGAAATTCCAGGTCCTGAGGACATGTTCTGCCCAGCTTCAACAACAAATTTGAGAAGGCCTGACCCCCTGTTTGTGTATCAATACATGATTTTAGCCTAAAAACATATACTCAGGGGTTATAGTAGCTGTAACACCATGATAATCCAACTGAAACTTTGTCTTGCTTATTTCTACAGAAAAATAATGATAAAAAACATTATACTCAATACTTCTGCCTTCTACTGCCTTGATCCCATCCTAGTCTTTCCCACAATTATCCAGTCACTACTTTTCCTATCTCTCCACTTTAAATCCCAACCCCTATCTGCCTGTTAATTACAATTAACCCATTAGGCAAAAACTTGCTACTCAGTTGTTTTATCTGGGACCCACACACTAATATGAATTGGCTCTGCCCTTCCCAGGCCCTCTCCAGTTTTTGCTGCCCCTTTACTAGCTCCTTCTACTGTGTTATCCTAAATGGTAAATAAAAGTCAACTGATCCTTCCATATCCTTAACTAAAATCTGGTGTTCCCAAGAAGAAACCATATCCCTCTTCTCCTTTTCTAAGTTATCGATTTATCATTGCCTGTTATAAGCATAAAATTTAATAATATAGTAAAACTTTTAAGAATATTCCAATTACAGTCACCTCTTAATTATATATACTCAAGGAGTTCGGTAATGGGTTTTCTTGGCCCTGGAATAAATTTAAAAATATGTTTTTTGTTACAGATTTGACTTCCTGGATTTTCTTAGTACAATACTACCCCCTGTTAGCATTAACTGGTCAGAAACCAAGTGCTATGGACCTCCTCAGGACAAAAGAACAAAAAGATTAAAATTTATGTTTTTCTGCAATTATTCAAGAAGGTGAACAATAAGCTAATAAACACATGTAACAAAAGCATACCAGAAGTTTTCAAAGGCCATTATTGTGTTTTATGTTCTATCATATGAAGGACAACTAAGAAAGGAGACTAAATTCTTATATACAATAGGCCATGATTACTTTTGTCAACACGCAGTTCTGTGATCAGACTGTATATTAAAATTCATACCCATTATCTTCAGTACCCTAACATACATAAAACATTTAAAAACTACTCCATTTCTGGAGTAGAAATGGGTAGTATCCCTTAGTTAACAAAATGGACTAAACAGCTCAAGTTTTTACTTAACTACTATTTCTCATAGGATCACTTCATTATATGATTAATGTTTTTAAAAAATGTTATATGGCCCTTCAACCAACTTAGCAATTTTAAGGGACTACTGTTTCAGTCATTCCTGCCTTGCCTAAAATGTCAGAAGGGCACTCAGTTCAAGGAAAAATCCTAAATAATACCTGGAGGTCTAATTTTTAGAATTAAACAATTTATTTTCGTGAACAAATCACTGAATCGGCAAAAAAATTCCATAGTTTCTGGAGGGCAAGTCTATACATCTGAGATGGAAAAAAATTTAGTTTTAATTTAAAATATATTTCTTCTTAGCATTTAGTTGTTTGAGCCTGGGAAATTCAGTGCCAGTCAGAAATTAAAAATGTGCTATAAAGAGAGGGAATTCATACACGGATGCTATGCATCACAGTAGGAACAGGTGGAGGCTCTTAAGCAATGGAGCAATACGTTCCCACGTCCTTGCAGAATGAGTACCAACTATGAATATAAGAGTATTTACTTTTCATGAAGCCAGAGATAATTCTCTCCTTGCACAGAAATCGAAGGAAAGGAAATGAAACAGACTCAAACAGAGCTCATTTGTTCATATTTACTCGTTCCTTCCTACTTGGTCACATTATTTTGAGTCTTAAACTATAGTTTTGTGAGGATGAGTACCTGTTGGCAAAACTACTGCAGAATATAATCTGGGTCCTCATTTTCCTGTAGGTTTTAGAATTTTCACAAGTTCCTAATATCTCAAGCATGAAAAATGTATGTCATAAACTCTGGTGCACAATGTGAAGTGACAGTTGAACCTGTATGTGTGCCAGGTAGAATAACGCACTTGTGGACTAAAGACATCCCCCATGTTCATCCCTGTCCGCTCTCCTTTGCTGTTTTAAGGATGTTTTGGTTTTCTCAAACTTAATGGTTCTACTACAAGACATAACATCACTCAGTTTTGGGAATGATCGGGCTGTGTGTCCTGGATGAGTTAATTTATTAGTTAATTAATTTAATATGATAACTTTTAAATAATGTCTTCCACTACTCCTAGTAAGAAACAAATCACAGAAAGACTTGCAAGAAAATCATATTTATCCTGTACTAAAAGAAAAAGATCTCTAATGAAGTCATATTATACATTGTACCACTGGAATCATAATTACTTCAGGACAAATACAGAATTCCAAATTATAATCTGATTACTACACACTTATCCTAACTTGTTAAATGAGAGCTTTTGAGGAAATTAAGGCATCATATACTATATACATGTAAGCATATATCTGTTAAATATATTCTATCAGACACCATTAAGACCTATTCTATTGGTGCTATGGGATACTAGATAATCATAAACCTCTACCACCCGGGAGAAGGAGAAATAGTGCACGTGATATCCAGTTATGGCTCCACAATTCATATTACAGGAAACCCTTTGACCCATCTCTTGGGGTCCTGAAATTTCTATCTTATTTCGTCAAAAAGATTAAAGTATAACCTGCAACCCAAAGGGGAAACATCCCTAATTCTGAAAGATCCTGAAACTACTAAGCCTATGAACTAGGCATAAACTAGATTTGGATTACTTATCCAATTTTACTTCTTAATTGCCAAAAACCAAGCCAGTTAACATTTTTCTCAGAGTCCCAAGATGGAGATACGTGTCCTTAATTATTTTAACAAAACATTACTGCTCTAAACACAATCCCAGAATTCTATATCCCTAACTTCCTATGAATAAATGAAAATGAGATACTAGACTAGGGGGAGGGGAGGAATTAGACAAAGCTAGCGGAGAACCCAACCCTTGCTGAGGTAAGTCACAAATCAAGCAATTTCCATGTTGTTCAGCTTACGTTTGTACGTAAATTTTATGCATTTAGAAAGGTTAACACCTAAGGTCAAAAGCACTTCATCCACCATTGTAAAGCAATTATACTTCAATAAAGATGTTTTAAAAAAAAAAAAAAAGCACTTCATCTGTTGAACTGTGGTTTTGGTAAAAGACAAGCAGAGCAAAAACAGATGGGTTCACACAAATAGGTGGCCAAGATGTTGGTGAGGATTTGAGTATACCAGTACACGTATGTCCAAGACAGGGGACCGAAGTGGGGTGGCTGAGGCCATCATCAGTGCAAGGAACCTGATAAGAGAGACTCTGCCTATAAAATACCACTTCTGTATTTTAGATTCAAGAAATCAAAACGAATACGCTCAGAACCACATTGGGATAGCATTTCATAGTAAACCTTGAAGAACAACGTAGACATTTCATCAACTGGGACCAACTGAGAGAGAGGTGGTCAAGTGTTGTACAAAACTAGCAACTAAACCAAAGAGACCAAAGACACATAAACTAATCTTTATATCAGCTATCCTAGTTTGGTTGCTTTATTACTCCTGAAAAGCCTTTCCTGACAACTCAGAGCTCCCTCACAAATTTGTATTGTTTCCCTTCCTCCTTAAAAATGAGGAAACTAAGGCCAGAGAGGTTAATGGTTACTTAATGTTATACAGCTCACTAACTAGCTCATATGAATGATTCACGATTCATTTCCTTTGCAGTCATATCCTTGATTCACTGGAAAAAAAAAAAAAAAAAAGGTATTATCCCAAATCGCCAATTTTCAGTGAAATTTGTTAAGAGACTATCTTTATGGTGTCTTTCTTATGTAAGGCAGAGAGCAGGAATTTCAAATTTACTCCTGGCTATTTGTTTTTTACTAGGCCAGGCAAGAGTTTTTTGTAAGTACTTAGTATTTTCAAAATTTGAAAAATGTAAAGCACAATAGTTAGCACTGCTTAACTACAATGCTTTGGTTTTTTAAAATTTAGCACTATTAAAGAAAATGCAATAGAGTCATGTACACATATATAAGTGCACATATACACATATAAATATGTCTGTAAATAGTCACTCACTATAAAGTTTGTGCCTCTTTCCAAGGAATATTGCTTGAAGGCATAGAGCATGTAAGGCACTATAACAATCACTAGAACAAAATGGCAGACAATTAACAATATATTATTACAAATACTAGTGCTATGAATAAAAATAATGGTTCTATAAAAAGAGTTATGGAAGCACTAATTGAGATAGTGTAGTGGGGTTGTCAGAAAGTCAGATCTGAGAGCCAAAGGCAGTTTAAAATCAACCAGGCTACAGAGGTGTGTATTTGGATGGGGTGAGGCATTAGAGGCAGGGGGAACTGCATAGGTAGCAGTCCTGAGGCTGGAGGGAGGGAGCTTGGCTCATTCAAGGGAATAAAGATCTGTGGGTCACAGAGCCCAGAAGGAGAGAGAGATCACTGGACCAGAGGATGGAGAGGTGAACAGGGAACAGTTCTTACAGGTTTCCTGTCTAAGCTCTCAAAGGCCAGAGCATGGCCTGTCAGGACAAGACACTTAATTGGTGCTTGCTGATTCAATAGTTGTGTACAGTATTATTTCACTCCCTTCAGTCAGAAAGGACAGTTACCTTACAGATGTGAAGGCTGGCTAATCTGTGACTCGGCTGTATCATGTGACACTTCTATCCAACTGCAGAAACCCACTCATTTCCCTTTTCATTTATTTTTCATTTCCTTGTGTTTGTTCAGTGTTCAAAGCCCTACAATTGTCATACTCGCCAGGGTGGTATTAAGAGAAAGTTCCGTTGTTAAGAAAGCTCCAGGAAGAACAAGGGGACCCTGAATCTCCTGATGCTTCACACTAAGCAAGTGACACTTGCACTAACCATGTATCTCAAATTGCTCAACTAGGAGAAACACTGACTGCCTGTTCCTGGAACTGGGAAGTGGCCATGCCAGGACTTGCTGGAATAGCTGTCTAAATAAAACCACATGGGAACCAGACGGTGAGCTTGGAGGAGCAGGGACTTGCTCAAATATTTAAAGTAATAAACCTAACGTTTACTGAGTACACTCTGCAGTGCCAGACAAAGTTATACGTCACACTCTAACTCTTGTAACTTTTGATCGTTACCCAGTTTCAGAGATGAGCCAAGGAAGGCACATGTAGGAAGAAACTGCCTGGGAGTCCACAGATATTAAGTAGTAGAGGCAGGTTCAAGTCAGGCAGGTGGACTCCTGAGCTAATGGCTTTTAGCCTCTATGTGATAAACCACCTGTCTTCCCAGTTCTTCTGGTGTCCCAGGGTGCCTAGCATAGTTTTGGCTCCAGCCACACTCCTCATTAATACTGACTGTTCAACGACAGCTAGCAGGGTCTATTAATCGTCCCTCTGAATACCCCTAAATGCTCGCAGATACCGCTGACCCCAGGTTCTGGCCATGATCCAGCGCAGCTCCGCGCTATTAAGAGATGGACTAAGCGCATTCGAACCTACAAGGCGGTTTCAGGCAGAAAACACCTTGGCCTTGGAAAGGTCCTGGGATGGGCCGGGATAGGACTAGGTCAGCCGGGCCCCCTGCTGAGCCCCCGGTCGGCTTCTGCGGTCGCTTCCCGAGGCCGCTGGGGCCCAAGCCCCCCCACCCCCCCTGCCCCCAACCTCCAACCTCCAACCTCAGCGCAAACGCAACCCGCCGGCCCTCGCGCCCCTCGCTCCCAAGTAGTCCCCAGAGCCCCCCGCCCGGCCTGGGAACCCGCGCCAGCCCCGCGCCCGGCGCCCGCGGGAGGAGGCCGAGCACGCCGCCCACCCACCTGTGGCCACAGCAGCTCCGGCGCTGCCTGCGGTGAGACGAGCTCGGGGAACCCGGGCGCGGGGACGATGCTCGGCTTCCGACCCTTGGCGGTCAAGAGTCCTCCTTACACAACCTTCCCTGAAGGTACCAGGAAAGAGGCCTCCGAGAGACCTCGGTGACGAAACCCGTCGCTTCTGGTTTCGTTTCCTAGATCCTGAGTTACAAAGGGGCTTCCCGCCCTCGTCCCCGGGCTGGCGCTTCAGCGTCGCTGCCGGAGGCTTGAGACCTGGAGGCGGGGCCGCCGCCCAGCTGCGGCGCGTAGAGACTGTCAGCTCCCTTTCTGACCCCTGGAGAGGCTGCAAAAACGTTGGTTCTGAGGTTCAGGGCCTCGAGGAACTGGGAGATCGAAACCAGCTGGAACTTGGTCATTAGCAGGGGAGTGGCCGCCTCCGGGGTGGACTCTGGCTGCTCCTCTAGCAGGGGAACTTCCTTTACCTGGGCCTTGACCGACTTCGGCCCCTTAGATTCCCGTTGCTTTCAAGCCAGGAAGCAGGGGGCGGTACAGAGTACGAATGAGGGCGAGTCAAACTTGTTTTTCTTTATGGTGTCTTTTCTGTTTCTCTCTCGCTCTCTCTCTGTCTCTCTCTTTCCACTAAACGATGTTAACTCCTTTGAAGAGTCCAATCAACCAGATGTGTTTAGAATGTTCACTATTTCCAGCGCCCCTACTGGCAAACTGGCGCAGTAAGAAAATATTTGTTGAACTGAAGGATTCATTGTTGTTGGTTTTCTAGTAAAATTTTTATTTACCAAAGTAACATGATCTTCCAAACAAAGCTGGATATGGAGAAAAGAAGTGATATGTACCTTGCCGTTTAGCTTTCTGACTGCTGATATCTGCTGCAGAAGGAATAGGAAAACTGTAGAGATCCAGTACCTTCCATTTTCAATGTTTTTTTCCAACCTCTCCTCCTCCATGAATATTGTTTTTGAATCTCTAGACGTTTCTGTTATCTTTTAAACAGAAGAAAGCTCCTACATCTTGCTTAGGGTGGTATATACCATTGCCACATTCTCTCCATGGCGATAGTGAATGAGGGTTGGTGAATAGACCTGTGAATATAGACTTTCAAGCATTTCTCATTTTGATCTTTAATTTTCAACTTTATTCTCCCTTTTATTTGAAGTCACTAAGTCCTCAGTCTCTCTGGGATTCTGTGGTAGTAAGTTGGATCTCTTTATTCTTACATACCTCTTTACACACTTTATAACTTCCTGTTATAAAATAGTTACCACATCTGCCTCTTTCCATTTTCTCAAACATGTTAAGATTTTATTCCCCTCTGTACATTAACATTTTCTTGTTCTTCTTGTGCTTTTTATATCTTTGGTTTTTTGTTTGTTTTGTTTTAACTGTATTTGCTTTCATTTTATTATGATCTCTAAAGAAAAGTACCTTTAATTAGAAAATATCTTTAATTAGAAAATATCTAGGCATAGCATAAACCATAAGTTGCCTACCCAAAACTCAGTATCTGCTTTTATATGGTAAAGTAGTGGGTCTCAAATTTTAATGTGCATCAGAAGCACCAGAAACTCTTGTTAAAACTCAATTTGTGAAGCCCTATCTTCAATTTTTCTGAATCAGTAGGTTTGGGATGGAGCCTGAGAATGTGCTTTTCTGATAAGTTCACATGTGGTGCTGATAATGTTGGTCCATGGACTTCATTTTGAGAACCACTTGGTAAGGGAATCCTATTTTGGTTACGTATTGGGGAGCAATGTGTTCATGGAACAAGGGTCCTAACCCGAAGTATGAATTTTCATTGGTAGACAATTGTATTGACACCGGCCTGTCTCCTATGCCTGTGATTGGTGCACACGTGGGCATATTTCTCAGATTTGGCTGAGGAAAAATCTTCTTGAGGACTTCGAGAAAAGCATTCCTGCCTAATTTTATATATGTATGTGTATATATATATATTTCTGTATATACACACATACAAATGTACGTACCTACACACATACATGTATACACACTTACACACACATGCACACACACATACATATAGGAATTGTGTAACGATCTCAAGAACATAATGACCCCTTTGAGCCACAGCACTGACCCTGACTTACATAGTTCCAGATGACTTGTTACGTGTAAGCTGGCTTGTGGTTATGGACTCACCAAGAGTATTTATTTTTGTTTTTCATCTGATTTCATACTAAAAATAAACAGGATTCTGTATTGCTGTCCTTTTCTGCATGGTGGGGTTTATGTTTTATAATTTTACACCATGGTTATAGCTCTTCCTCATTCTTTCTTTTTGTTTAAGCTATTTAAAGTTATTTTAAAAATAATCTTAGCGTTGTGCCACCAAGAATCTTAATATATTCTTTCCAAAATCCTCTTTTTTGCTCTTTGTTTACTTGTTTAGGCCAACTGCTGTAGCCGATAGCTACAAGAGAGTTCCACAGCCCCAAGGTGAAATTGGTACAATAGGGTTTCATGGGAAGCAGCAGGAGAAGGTCCTGACATCTGAGTGCCTCAGGCTCACCATTGGTCAGGCAAATTTATCTATTTTGAAATATTAATGTTAGCAAAGATTTTTAATTTTCCAGGAGATCACCAAACATGAATTCTTTAGTCATCAACACTGGGCTGTATAATTTGGGATAATGCTGGTGGCACTTTCAACCTCAAAACTTCAATGACATAACATAATAAAAGTTTTTTGTTTTTTGTTTTTTTTTTCACGACATAACAGCCAAATGGAAGTGTTCCCTTTTGGTAGGCTGGGGCCTCTGCTTTACAGCATCACTCAAGGACCCAGGCTCATGGAAACACTGACATCTTTAACATACGGCTTTCGAGATTTTTCTGGGCTTTGACGCTAAGTCTGCAGGGGAAAGAAGTTGGTTGCATATGAGAGGTTTTTATGGGCCAGATCTGAAATTGAGACACATCATTTCTGTCCACATTCCCTTGGTCAGAACTCAATTGCATGGCCACATCTAACTGCAAAGGAAGCTGAGAGATGCTGTCTGGTGTCTCTTCAGAAAAATAAGGAAGTGAGTGTTATTAAGCAAAAGATCTTTATACCATCTTCTACACGTTTTCACTTAAGATTAAAAACACACAAAAAGCTCCTGTTTAACAAATTGTATATTACCAGTTGTATGATAACAGCTATGTATAAAATCATAAATCCTTTTACTTTACCAAAAATATTTTCATAAATTTGTAATAAGAATCACTCCAAATGAGTCAGGTTTCATTTTCAACGCTCATATTTTTCAGGTCCCACTGAGAAGAGAGATGGACATTTTTGAACTTATAATGTACATAACTGAGTCTATCAAGATTTTCCAAGCACCTATTGCAACAAAAAAATATAGAACACATAGGGAGGATATTAATCCAGAAATAAGAGTTCTGTAATGGCTTTCTACACAAAAAGATTTCTCAGCTGCATTTTTAAAGATGAACAGAAGGCAGCAACATATGCCAAGGGATGCCATAGTGTATTTCAGGAGTATGAGGGTTAAGTATGGCTGCCATGCAAGAGGGAGCAAGATAGGGAATGGAAGTAGACTTTTGATGTTGACACAGAGAAAATGAACTGTTTGCCAAAATTTGTGTTCCTTCTTCCTTGGTATAGAACTACTGCTGACAAGTGGCCAGCTACCATTTGGCCGTATGACTGAATTTCAGCCAACAGAGTGTGAGAAGAAACAAAGGTATTACTTCCAAGCTAAGAATCCCGAGCACTAGGTGAGCCTTCACCATACTGTTTGCTTCCCATTGGCTTGATGCAGAAGATGCTGAGACCCTAAGGGATGACAGAACTACAAAACAGAGGCTTTTGTGGCCCTGAAACACTGTGTGAACGAAAGCTGCCCAGAGACTAGAAACTCTCACCTTGATAGTTATGGGAAAGAAAAAGAAAGTTGTATTAATAAAAGCCATTAAAATTTGTTATAGGAGCTTTCATCATCCAGACTAATCAATTCTGGAAAGGTTGGGCAGGAGCCATAAGTAAAAGGTCATACACTGTGCTGAAGAGATTGGGTTTGATCTTGGAGACTGGATTGAAGTATGATATAATTTTATGTATGAAAAAGACACTTCTAGGCTCTTGTTTTAGAAAGACTGAATTGTGACAGGGAGAAGAATGATTTGTAGAGTGGGAGAAGAATGTTTTGTAGAGTAGGAGAAGAAAGGAGATCATTTTAGTGACAAAGATACTATCCTGAAAAAAATAGTGAGATGGTGTTTAGTGAAGTTAGAAAGGAGGAGATGAATTCCAAGGATGGGAAAAAAAATTAAAAGGACAGGTGCTGCTTGGTGACTACAGATTTTGGGGAGAGAAAGGGAAGGGGATTATTTCCCCTTCCCTTTGGGGGAATGGGGTATGTCTCCATTTTGGACAATTGGCTAGATGCTAGTGCATACATATAGACATCACAGAATGAGAATAGGAGTAGAGTTTAGCTGGATTTGTTGAGTGTGAGATGCCTGTGGGACATCAAAGTAGAGACAATGGGTAGGTAGTTAAGGTAGATAGTTAAGATATTCCTACCTACCTGTTGAAAGAACTTGAAATATGCACAGTAATTGATGTTATAGAAACAGACTCACACCATTGAATTTGCAGCATGAGGAACGGGTCAAGCATGGAAATGAGAGACACCGGCGGTATTTAATGAGTGTGGGTACTGTATCCTTCCCTTAAAGAAACTGAAAGGGAGGAAGGACTAAGAGCGCCATGTAAAGCAGAAGTGTAATGTTCCTGAAACTAAGGAGGAAGAGACTTTTTTTTCTTTTTTAATTAATTAATTTATTTATTTTTGGCTGTGTAGGGTCTTCGTTTCTGTGCGCGGGCTTTCTCTAGTTGCGGCGAGCGGGGGCCACTCTTCATCGCGGTGCGCGGGCCTCTCACTGTCGCGGCCTCTCCTGTTGCGGAGCACAGGCTCCAGACGCGCAGGCTCAGTAGTTGTGGCTCACGGGCCCAGCCGCTCCGCGGCATGTGGGATCTTCCCAGACCAGGGCTCGAACCCGTGTCCCCTGCATTGGCAGGCAGATTCTCAACCACTGCGCCACCAGGGAAGCCCCGGAAGGGACTTTTAATGAGGAAAATTTAATGGTGTCATTATTAAATTTTTAAATTTTAAAATTTAAATTTTAATGAGGAAACTTTTAATGGTGTCACAACTGCAAGAAATAAGAGAAGTTGTTGCAGTGGCTGAGTCTTGCACTTAGGTCATAAGATCATGTCCTGTTTTTGCACATGATGACAAGGAACAGAGACCTTCTGGTTAAACGCAATGCCTAATTTATTGTGCCCTCCACTCCCCCAGTTCTAGAAGGGAAGGGAAGTCACTAAACAGAAAATATATCCCACGATCTTATCCACAATTGGAACCCTAGAGGTAGATATGAGCAGAGTGGAAAGAAAGTAGGATTTCGCTCTATAGTTTCAGGTCCCTGTGATGTACTAGTTCCCTTTTTTTTTTTTTAGACAGAGACAGAGATAGAGAGAGAGCTGTGTTTCAGTGAGCAGGGTGGGAGTGGCCAGGCCGCTGCACCAGGCTGCCCTGCGAGGAGGTGCAGGGCTGAATCTTTTCCTGAGGTTTAAAGTTGTAGCTATAGCTTTATCAGTCATCATCAGATGAGCTTATCTGTTTTGATTCTTCACTTTGCACAAGTCAAACAATTTTCACTTACCCCAAATCCAAACCAGCGAAACAAAATAGTTAAATCTGGGGCCTAAATTTTCTACTTATTTAGCCAATATCAAATAACCATCTAAAGAGATAATTATTAGGTTAAAAAAAAATCCAAGAAATCTGAGCACAAAAGAGATATTTTAATATACATTTGTCCTGGCTGTCAGTTAAAGATTTAACAGTTTCCAGATGGTCTACCAAGTAAAAAGGCCATTACCAGTCTTAGCAAGGACAATTTTATTGGAATGGTGGGAATGGAAACCATATTTCAGTGGTTTACGGAATAAAAAGGAAGGCAATGAAACGTAGACAACTTTAGGATTTTTTTTTAAAGTAAATAAAATGACTGCTAATTAAGCTTACTTAAGAGTAATTATAAGCAATTGTAAGATTACTCACCATGAAGATGTAATGAAAAACCCTAAAGGGGATCAAGTTCATTGGACTACCCCTTTGTTAACTGAAAACATTAACTTTCTTGGATGTATCACAAGCGAAAACAAGAGAAGAGACACTTTAATAAAACTCTAAGAACAATTTGAAACCCTGTTAACTGAGGAATTCATATTCAGATTATAAGGGTTCATGCTTATGAAGTACAAATATCTGGTTACAGAGTCAGAGGGTGAGTTTGAGTGTCATACTCCTTTATGAATGCCAAATTTAAACAAAACAAAGTAACTAATTACAAACAAAACCCCACAGCAGGTCAATAATTCTTTCATCTCCTCAATAAGTCATTATATTAAGAATGTCATATGTCAATCTGAGCTCAGTATAGATAGTGTATTATATAAGGTCAATAGATACAAATCTCAGTTACTTAATTACACTTTATCATGTTTGCCCTTTGCTTGCTTTCTCCTCTGATCACGTTGTTGCTTATTTGTATCACCTACAATCAAGTTACCAGTGGAATCAACATTGAAAACAAACCACAACATACGGCAACAACTAATCATGGTTCTGTTAAATGTTAGCTCTTCTTTCACCAGTTTAGTAATTCAACATTTTATCTACATTTTGTAAAATGGAAAACTTTAGTCTTGATCTTTCCAATAATGATGTTGTTATGTTTGTTTTGTTTTGTTTGTTTTGTTTTGTGGTACAAGAAAGAAACTGCTTGGTACTGACAGCACATATTTGCAAACTCAGATGGTGAACTGAATTCGTTTGCAAAGCAATATCATTTAAATTCATACCAGAACAGGAATTGCATTTATTTATTTGGTCTTATATTCATCTGTGAAGAGATAATAGTGAAGAAAAAAGTTTCATAACCATTTTTAATAACTTAAATATAGTGATATTCCAAGGAATGTTATTTGCACTTATTAGTCTGGTAAATAGATTCCAAACCATTCCTTCACTGAGTACCGAATTTCTAATGCATTCTTTAGGCTTAGAGGGTTAATGCAAATTAGTACATTAAGAAATTAGGTTTAATCTGGGTTGTGTAGATGAGAAATTCAAACAATTCAAAATGAATGCTAATAGATTTTTTTAAGCTCATAACTGAATGAAAGTTTTTAAAATGGAAGTAAATATCCATCATTGATCTTTTATTTCTTTTGAATCATTTCATAAGGATAAATTTCCAGGTCGATTTTTAGGTCAGATTGCTTAATCATTTTAATTCTCTTTGTGTATCTTGCTAAAATGCTTTCCAAAAGAATTGTACCAAATTTGCTTCCACCTGAAATTTTATTTATACTCCTACATATAGAATGAAATATATGAAAGACAGGATTTTTTAAAAATGAAAACAGATATGCATAGTGTTTATTAAGTTTTAAACTAGATGGCTAAAATAATTTTAATGATACAAAATAGTTTTGATAATTTTTAAAATAATGAATTCAATTAAAAACTCTTAAAAACAAACATATATGCAAACCTTATTTTGGTATGCATAATGTTAATACAAGGCAATGATAAGAGCATAAATATTTTGAAAAGGAAAATCACAAATAATTCTATGTAGTTGTCATTTATGTAAGAATATTGCTTAAAAAAATATAAAGGAAAATTAAGATAGCAATTTCCCAATAGTTTGTGCTCTTGTTTGTACTTTCTTAACTGTCTTCAAAACTCATGTAGTGATGGGATGATAAGAAGATCATTTATTGTGGTTTAAGAGATGATTCATGTTCAGAGTTCAAAAAATGCTCATAAAGGACCTATGCAACGATGACATGAAGGAGAAAAATAGCAAAGTGCCAAAGACTAAGTGATGATTCCAGGGCTATACATTGTAAACCTAGGGTTTTCGTGACACTTCTATATTTAGATATTCTTAGAATTTTTGTGTTCAAAGAGATGTTAGGTCCTTTGGGTCAATTTATTTTTGAAGATGAGGGAACCAATGTGCTAAAAGGTCAATTTGGCAAAGTAGTATATAGAATTAGTGCCATATGTATAAGTAGCAAACTAATTCTACAGATTAATATTCAGTGTTTTTAAAAAAAATATCAAATTGCAAAGTAATAATATATAAAAATTTGATAAAATATACAAATAAAATACGTAAAAATTACTAATAACCTACCACACATTAATGACCACTATAACATAATGTATTTCTTTCCAGTCTTCATTGTGTGTGCAAGTGTATTTGTAATTTTTTTAAAATTTTTATTTATTTATTTTTGGCTGTGTTGGGTCTTCATTTCTGTGCGAGGGCTTTCTCTATTTGTGGCAAGTGGGGGCCACTCTTCATCGCAGCGCGCGGGCCTCTCACTATCGCGGCCTCTCTTGTTGCGGAGCACAGGCTCCAGACGCGCAGGCTCAGCAGTTGTGGCTCACAGGCCTAGTTGCTCCGCGGCATGTGGGATCCTCCCAGACCAGGGCTCGAACCCGTGTCCCCTGCATTGGCAGGCAGACTCTCAACCACTCTGCCACCAGGGAAGCCCTGTATTTGTAATTTTAATAAAATTAGACTCAGACAGTTGATACAATTTAGTATCCTGCTTTCATTTAGCATCTGGAGATTATTTCCTTCAAAAATCTATTCAAGGGTTACATAATATTTCATGTAATAATTGTGCCATGATGTATTTTATTTATTCTTTATTGTTATATAAAATGCTGTGAACAGTCTCCTACATGAAACCTGTGAGCCTCTAGAATGTTTTAAATGGATTAGAATCCTAGGTATGAAATCATTACTATCACAGGTAATCCTAGGTATGAAATCATTACTATTACAGGTAATCCTAGGTATGAAATCATTACTATTACAGGTATCAGTACTATTGGCCCTTGCCACTAAATACCTGTACAAATGGGACTAGTGTACGTGGATGATGAATATTCAGGTATTTAATTTATGCATTATTTGACTGTAAATAGAATGTAGGAGGAAATATGCAGCAACAAACATTTTGTATTTCAGTAGTTAGATAGGCAGCAACACTAGTTTCAGGTAAAACATTACATGGCATAGCCAGGGCTGGTAGTTAGCAGTTACTGTGTGTAGCCTGTGTGCAAGTTCTACTGATAGGTTGGGCATTTATTTTAGATTTTTATTGCTGCTGTAACAAATTACCACAAATTTAATAGCTTAAAATAACACAATTTTGTCATTTCACAGTTCTGTAGGTCAGAAATCTGGGTTGGCTTCACTGGGTTCTCTGATCTGGGTCTCAAAGGCTGAATCAAGGGCTCTTAACTGGAAGCTCTGGAACGAATCCACTTGCAAACTCATTCAGGTTGTTGGCAGAATCCCTTTCATTGTGGTTGTAGAGTGTGGTCCTCATTTCCTTGTTGGCTGTCAGCTTAGGGCCTACCCTTAGCTCCACATGGGTCCCTACATCACAGAACCAGCAATTGTGTGTTGAATCTTCCTCATGCTTGAAATCTGTCTGACCTCCATCTTTGGCTTCATCTTTCGTACTGCGTCTTCTATGTTCCTCTTTTGCTTTTTATGCTCGTGTGATTGCATTGGGCCCACCTGGATAATCCAAGAGACTATCCCTATCTTAAGGTCAGCTGATTAGCAAACTTAATAACTTTCACAGCAGTACCTAGATAAGTGTTTGATCAACTAAGCAGGGAATGGAAAACTGGGGGAGAAATCCTTACAATCTATCCCAGCTACTATTCTGATTACGTTGGTCTCGTGTCATCCCAGTTACACGTTTGATTGTCATTCCTGAATATAATTTAAGGCTGATGGCAGTGAGATGTGTCATAGCCATGGCAGTCAGCCCTATTCCTTTTCTTACTCATCTTGGCTGAGGAAGCACCACTTATTCCCCTGCCGTGGTTGGGTATCATAAAGGAGTCCAAATCAAGTAGCTGCAGCTGATTTATCATGTGGACCAGTCTTGATCCCCACCTCAGCACTCTCTCAGAAGTTCTGCAAGGCTAACTCCCTCACTGAGAGGCCAAATTCTCAGAGATCAATCAAATTAAACTTTATCATCTGTTGTGCCTATAAAAAAAATACTTTAAGCTTTGAGATTTGGAAGAAAGGTGCTTGTTTATTTGGTATTATCCTTGGGCTCATAGAAAATTAAAAAATACAGGTCTGCTCTAGCTACAAATGATATGAATAGGTCTCAGTATGGTGTGTTAGGAAGAGACCTGTTTTGGATTAGAGTTTGTGAAAATTCAGAATCCATTCTTTAGAGAAGTTTTGAGGCCTGGAATAACCATAGAGTTGGTTCAGTTACTTTGGGATACAGAGAGATCTCTCAAAATAAGAGCGTTATCTCCATTTATAATTAGAGCTGAGCCATACTTTGCAAATAATACTGACAGGACTGTCTCACAAATTGTCTGTAATTCTTCATAGCAGAGATGGACCATTTTTTCTACAGAAGAGTACTCAGGAGCTGTGAAACTGAACAAAGAGATTCAGTAGACGTGCTTCAATTATCCCCTTCCCTCTATCCTTCCTCCATTCTTGGAAAATAAAAAACGACCTCCTAGGTTAGTTTCCTCTGGACCAGAGAAGCCTGGTGTTTCAGTGAGTCCAACACTGGTTGCACATATAACTTCTCATTTTAATGGTGTTAAAATCAAACACAAATTGACAAGCAGCCTTGAAAATTCCCTGAGCAGACAAAAATCAGTTTAGTCATACAAACAAAGCTTAATTTAGCTTGTTTGTGATATTGACTTGGATCGTTTCTTGCTTATGCATCTGGGAATCATAAGCACAACTTAAACTGGTTCGCAAAATGGATATGAGGTAGTCACTAACCAATTCTCTATTATTTAAGAAAATTCTAAGGTTATAACCAATCACTGTGAAGAAAAAATAGTCATTACTTTTAATAATTTACCCAGAGGCTCATTCAATATTTAATTTGAGTGTTCCCAATTCTCAAACTGTCTTTCTGGTGTGTGCACAGAAAACTTTTACTACTTTGGTGATTAATTGGTTTTACTTCTGTTATTTCTGAACTTTTGACAACATCCAAAGTAAACCAGAATTCCCTTCCTAATAGGGTGTTCAAATTCACCTTTCTCTTTCAATTCTCTCCCTTTTCCTTCCCCTCTACCCTCTCATACCTTTTCTTCCCTATTTTCCTTCTTGGTATTTTTTGTTTGTTAAAATTTCTGAGGGATTTTTCTCAATTTATCTTTCATACCCAAACTTAATTTAAAACTTTTGCTATTATGTTTTCAACTCCTGCCCACCACCCCAAATACTCTTTCTTGTAGTTTTGTATTCTTGTTTTATAAATTGATTTTTATGTCTCAGAGGATATTAATTATGGGTTTGGATTTTTTTTCCTATTTTTTTCAGCAATGTGTCTTTTTTTTTCCAAGTTTTGCTTTTCTTTTGTTTGTTTTTGTCTCTCTTGTCTGATACCTGCCTTAGGTGTCTGGTGATCCTTAGATAGCCTATTTACATATATGCCAGAGGCAGTAAAATAGCAGATTTCAGCAGCAGACCTTGTTGATTGGTGTGCCTCACTGTAGGTAGGGTTAATGGGTTGAAACTGAATTTTTTTTCTTTCAGGTATCCCAAAAATCTAGAGGTTTTTTATTTTCCTTTGACTATTCAATTTCTCCAGGAAACAATTTTCTGACCCTGACAGCCTCAAGCTAGATTGGTCCCTGTTCAATTTCAAAGTGTTTGCAGCAAGCTAGATTATCTTGGGGGTGTCTGCATTTGGCTTTGTGGAAATTGTTAATAACAGATTGGAGAAAAGATGCCAAAAATGATATGACTCACTTTACTGAGGATAACAAAGATAGCGAAGATAAGAAATGTAATTTGTAGTTGGGCTTTAATTCCTTTCTTCCCTCTTTCTACTACTCACCTGTCAGAACAGGACCATGGTCATATTACCAGTTTTGTTTTTTCCTGTCCTCTGAAATTATTATCAGATTAGTGAGTTCATATCATTTAGTCCTCCCATATGACAGTGAACCAATATTAGCCGTTCAAGTAGAAACAAAATTGGGCAGTTAAAATATGTTTTTTAAACCACTTTATTGAGGTATGATTGACATACATAAAGCTGTCCATATTTAATGTATACAACTGGATAAGTTTGACCATGAGTATACATTTGTGAAAAGACCACCACAATCAGAAATACATCCATTACCTCCAATATCTCACTCTTGCCCTCTTTATTTATCATCATTATTATTTTTTTGATAAGAACACCTAATATAAGTACTACTCTCAGTGAATTTTTAATATACACTACAGTACTGTTTACTATAAGCACTATATTTTACAGTAGATCTCTAGGGCTTAGTCATCTTTCGTAACTGAAACTTGTGCTCCTTGACTAATACCTCCCCATTTCCCCTCTCCCCAGCACCTGGCAACCATCATTCTACTCTGTGCTTTTATCAGTTTGACTATTTAGATTTCTCATATAAGTGGTATCACATAGTATTTATCCACCTGTATCTGACTTATTTCATTTACCATAACGTTCTCTAGGTTCATCCATATTGTTGCAAATGGCAGGAATTCCTTCTTTTTAAAGGTGAATAATATTCCACTGTATGTATATACCACATTTCCTTTATCAGTTTGATCATCAAGGGACATTTAGGCTGCTTCCATTTCTTGGCTATTGGGAATAGTGCTGCAATGAACATGGGAGTGCAGATACCTTTTTAGATCCTGATTTCATTCCTTTGGGTATATACCCAGAAGTGGAATTGCTGGATCATATGGCACTTCTATTTTTAATTTTCTGAGGAGTTTTCTTACTGTTTTCCATAGCGGTTGCATTAATTTACATTCCAACTGACAGTGTACAAGGGTTCCCTTTTCTTTACAACCTGCCAACCTTGTTCTCTTCTGGTTTTTTCATATTAGCCATTCTAACAGTTGTGAGGTAATAGCTTATTGTGGTTTTCATTTGCATTTCCCTGATGATTAGTGATGTTGAGCATCTTTTCATATGCTTGTTGGTTGTATGTTTTCTTTGTAGAAATATTAATTCATTTCCTCTGTCCATTTTTTAAGTTGGATTGTTTTTTAACTGAGTTGTATAATTTAAAAATATATTTTGGATATTAACCCTTTCTTTATCAGATATATGTTTTGCAAATATTTTCTCCCATTCTGTAGGTTGCCATTTCATCTTGTTGTTTCTTTGCTTTGCAAAAGTTTTTCAGTGTGATACAGTCCCACTTTTTAATTTTTCCTGCTGTTTCCTGTGCTTTTGGTGACATATCCAAGAAATTATTGCCAAGACCAACCTCAAGAAGCTTTCCCTTATGTTTTCTTCTAGTAGTTTTATGGTTACAGGTCTTTTGTTCAACTCTTTGATCCATTTTGTATTGATTTTTGTGTACAGTATAAGGGTCCCATTTCATCCTTTTGCATGTGGGTATCCAGTTTTCCTAGCATCATTTATTGAAGAGACTATCCTTTCCCTTGGTGCCAGAGTCCATGACCAGGTCTAAAATATCTTAAGACCTTTTAAAGTCACAGATTAAACATTTATATTTTAACATTGCTCAAACCCGTTTTATGTTCTATTATGTGTGTTATATTTGTTTATATTTCTAAAATTCTAAAACATAATTTATATATATTTTTCTACTGAAGTTAAAATTTTTTTGAAAAAATCAAATGTGTTATTTGAGTTCTGAAAATTCCCAGCCCCTGAGATTTTTAAAGCCAAGTAAGGAAAATTATTTTTACTGGAAATTCTTTTAAATATTAGAAATTAATGCTACCTTATAAAATGAAAGGGAATCTACATAATATTTTTTTCCTACAGGTTCAAGAATATTACTCTAGATAGGTCATCTTAAGTCCATAATTTTTAATAGGTATAGTATCTGATAATTTCTTACAGATGTTCGTTAATGAATGCTGAACCATTTTTCTTTTTCAGAGTAAGTCTTGGATAACAAGAAATTTAACAGACAGGTTTCCTCTCTGGAAGTCTGGAAAAGTTTTGACTGTTCACAGATATTTGAATACTGATTCTGGTCATCTCTACTATCCCAGATATGGCCTTGCTAGTATTGAATTTGGTCCCCAAATTAGGAGAGCTTGATATAAAGAGTCTTTATATATAAACATCTAACTTATTCAAGTGAGTTCTTTCTCAATGGCAATGTAATCCCAATTGTAAAAGGGTAGTGGTGGAGCATGAACCTGGTGTCTTTCTTAACTCTACCATGATCCTCTGTGAATGGAGTGCCTTAGAAAGTACTGCTGGGAACCAGAGCTGGGGAAAAGACATCAAATGACATGTGTCTGTATTATTTAGAAATGTCTTTTTTCTAAACATTTTTTTAGCTTTTTGATAGAGTATTCTTTTTAAAAAATTTTTCAGTATGAAATTAGTGTTTAAAATATTTGTGAATCTTTGTTTCACAATTTGGTGAACACTTCATGTATGCATCAAAACAATATTTATTCTTTATTCATTGCACACAAGACAGAGTTCTCAAAGTGTGGTCAAAAGTATTTCCTATATCACTAAGATGTTATTTGTACTTTTCACTCTTTCTCATATGAATGCACAGTGAAAATTTCCAGAGGCTTGTGATATGTGGTGATGACATCACCACGCTGTTAGCTAATGGAGTATGAGCTTGTGTTTTAACAATTTCTTAGTTTAAATTTCTAATATAGTAAGTATCAGTAGATAAAACCCACGTAAAGAAAAGCTCTTTGGGGTCTTCACTTAATCTGAATTTTACTATTAAATTTTTGGAGTCCTTAAATAGCAGGTCTATGTGCAATCCAGGTTTATAGCTATGTTAAGTGGGAGAGTCAGGGAGCAGTGTGCTTATTCCATCTTACCCAGATCTAGAATTGTTGGATATTTTTTAAATTCTCCTATTTTTTGTGTGTTATACTGTATATCATGTATATATTTATGTTCATATATGTATGAACATTATGAACTGTACATCATGTGAGGCATTTAATCAGGATTAATTACAATTACAGCTATGTTAAATATTTGACATTTGTAGGCAATTTGATAATCATTTTTGGTATACAAATTATGTATGAAGAGAGAAGGGATACAGGGAACCTACTGGATTAATTTTAAAATATTTCAAATTTGTTTCCCAGTAAACTTCAGGTTTCCTAGGCAGTATTTCTGAGGAGCTCCTTGATGGAAATATTATTTAAAATTCATATATGAAAATGTCCTTCCTATAAGCCCCAAAATGGAAAAAAATGCAATGCAATTATATTATTTTAGTAAAAATTGAATTGTAAATTATGATATTCAATCTTAGGTATCAACTAGATGTCAAACTATATGAATTCATAGATTCTCTTTTAAGACTAAACTTTTTTTTTTTAACATCTTTATTGGAGTATAATTGCTTTACAATGGTGTGTTAGTTTCTGCTTTATTACAAAGTGAATCAGATCAGTTATACATATACATATGTTCCCATATCTCTTCCCTCTTGCATCTCCCTGCCTCCCACCCTCCCTATCCCACCACTCTAGGTGCTCACAAAGCACCGAGCTGATCTCCCTGTGCTATGCGGCTGCTTCCCACTAGCTATCTATTTTACGTTTGGTAGTGTATATATGTCCATGCCACTCTCTCACTTTGTCACAGCTTACCCTTCCCCCTCCCCATATCCTCAAGTCCATTCTCTAGTAGGTCTGTGTCTTTATTCCCGTCTTACCCCTAGGTTCTTCATGACCTTTTTTTTTTAAGACTAAACTTTAATTACCTCAGGATATACTTGGAATGTTAATAACAGACACAATAGAAATAATATGCCACTTCATATTTTTCTACTAATGCTTTACTCTTATAAGTCTCCAGATATAGTAGGTGATTGCATCCAGAACAGTCAGAGCCCTTACAAGGCTTAAGAGATTAAAAATGCCATAAATGAACAAATCTGCATATTTTTATAAATAAAATAGCAGTTGAACACTTATTATATACCAGGCCTTGATTTGAACACTATATTTGGAATAAATTAAAAAAATATATATATATATATACACACACGCATACATACACACACACTTATTTAATTCTCTGTATTTAAGGTTAAATTTTCCCCAGTTTTACAGATGGTGGATGTTTGTAGAGAGTTAAGGAATGTGACCACAGCTGGTAGAATTGAAGCCAGGCACTCTACCTCCAGGGTCAGTATTCTTAAACATTATATGTTGCTTCTTGGTTCAAATGACATCAAATATATTCACTTATGAGACTTAGCAGTTGAACTTTCCCCTTGTTTTACTAAGGTATGTAACCATGATTCCAATCTATAAATTTCTTGATTTAATTGAGTTTCAGGATGTGTTCCTTTGAAAGGCTCATTCTGAAACAAAATATAAGAAGTCCTCTTTCACGATGCCACTCAGGGAAAATAATTTCTACATGAGATAAATGTCCTCCATCTCAGCACAGCTGCTTTACCTTTTCCTTAGCCACATGGGGCACGTCACACAGGAAAGGAAAGGAAAGGATGAGGGCAGATCAGTCAGCCTTAATCACTGCTATGGTCCCAGCAACTAGATGGAATCATCAGTGCTTCTCATTCTCAAAAAGAAAAACGTTTCTAAGCTGACGACCTCATGTGTATATGGGTATAGGTAAACACACAGAGTCAAATATATGTATGGATGTATGTATATTTACAGCTACATTCACTGAGCTAATTGGCCAATGGGCCATGACAAAATTTCAAACTCCTTAACTTTCACTACTAGTTGTTCACGTACATCTAAATATGAGATACGAGCATTACAGACTCAGTGCGGACTCAAGTGTAAACTCTTCAAAAAAGATACTGTATACCAGCACACCTCTCTGCCTCAGTTTCCTCTTCTTTTGTCTCTTCTCTTAAGTGGAGATAATAATATTTTAAAGATATTAGAGTCAAATCAGTTAATATATAGTACTTGGTATATTGCCTAATATACAGTGACAACTAGATATCGAACTAACCCAGTACATGTTAGCTATCATCATCATTATTACCCACTAGTGGTAGGAAATGTACTTTATTTTCTTGCTAACCTATTCTTTGTTTCTAACTCTTTCTCATTTTCTTTTAACCCTATTTTGGAATAAGGATTTCCACATTAAGTGAGCAGTGTGTATTAGTGGGAGAAAGTACAGCTAACTAGACAAATTAGGAGGTGAATTTACTACCTTGGAACAATGAACATAATGCACTAACCAGCCACATTCCTTACATATAACTTGAATTATACTCACTGCAATCTTTATTTATGGTTGAAAGTTCATATTTATAATTACAAAATGCTTATTCATTTCTACCGGCTAGAAACCTAAAAGATTGAGAAACATGTATGAAGTTGGCTTGCTCTTGGTTGTTATCTGTTTCTGTTTAGTTTCTGCCTATTCCTCTGGGTTTTCTTTGTTGATTTACTGGATGTATTAAATCTGGCCAATGTAGAAGACAAACATGAACACATTCCATTCATTCATTCATTCATTCATGTTGTTACTGTGCTGTAGAAATCAACTGCTAGGAAAGGTATTAACTTTAATGAAGCTAGTCTAACAGCCTAGAATCTTCCAAATTGCCTCTTTCTATTCGATGAAGTCCTGAAGAATTAACTTGAGATAACATATCCACAACGCCTAATAGGTGCAGCTCTTTTAAATCATGATATCATAATTTATTTAGAAGTATTCAGAAGCAGATGAAGATTATAGAATATATACATATATATATATTCACTATTAGATAATTCAAGTAAATCTATGTGTGGGACATATTCCATTTATATTCATGGGGTAAACAAAGAAAAACTTGGCATACATATATTCTGGGAAGGAGGATAAAGATTGACTTTCATTCAGAAAATATTTATTAGGCTTCTTCTATGATATAAAGAACTGTGCTGTGCACTAGAAAATAAAAATTGAAGAAGACTCTGTTTGCTTGAAAGTATGCAGACTATAGTGGCAGGGACACACAGGTTGCATAGCTATGCTGACAATATGTGTATTACCATTTTAAACTCTTAGTAACTTTTAAAAACTGTGTATACATTATTCTTTTTGCTTCTTGTGTGTTTTTAAATATGAGAAATTTAGCATTCTAAAATGCCTATATCTTTAGAGATTTAAAATTGTGTAAATGTATTGTGATTTAATTGAGTTTTTAATGTTGTTTAAAACACAAATTTTCAAAGATGATTACATTTTTGCAAAAGTAGACAGTTAAGGCACTTGAATAAGTATATAAAACTTTCATTGCTGAAACATCTAAAAGAAACAACCTCTTTTAATACTATTGTTTGAAATAACGAATATGCATGAGTGTTGACTTCAAAGAGACAAAATTCATAATCTTTATGATTTTGATTGCTACTGAGATCGAATGTCTGTAGATACATTGGATACTTGTGAGTATTTATAGTACATTTCCTGTTCATTTACTTTGACTTATTGAATTTACTTTTTATAGATTTATAGAAACTTTAAATTGCTCGCTGATGTTAATAGTTTTTGAGACTTTTAATTTTTATTTTAAGATTTTTACCCCCAAAATATAAAGATTCTAAATTTTTAAATGGGTAAAGTTTGAAAATATTTTCCTGAGTTTTTCACTGGGACACCTTCCTCAAACAATGATTATGAAAATAATCTCTTCTGGTTTTTCTAATCTTCTTATAGTTTTGTTTTTTGCATTTTGTTTTTCATTTCATCTGATAATACTTTTGTATATGACATATAAAAGGGTCCCAACTTTTTCTTTCTTTTTCTAAATATTGTCAAATTACCCTAATGCCATTTTAAAAATAGTTAATTCTTCTCCACTGCTTTAAAGGTGCCAGTTTTATCATATGTGTAATTCTATGTGTACATGGCTTCTCTAGTTTAATCCATTGATTTTTATTTACATTTTTCCTCAAGTACTGTGTACAGTACTACTCTGATTTAATGATTTAGCTTTATAGTATATTTTGATATCTAGAATAGTTCTCCCTCACTGTTCTTTCTTAATGTTATATATTGAATATTTTTCTTATACATTCCTACAGATAAGCTTTCGAATCAGCTTATCAAGTAGACAATACACTAAAACATCATTCCAGTTACCCACATCTTCTTTTATGACCCTCAGCAAAGTTTTATAATTGTTTTGAAGTTTAGCTCTTGCACATTTATTTTTGTATATATTCTCAGACATTTTACAGTATTTGTGATTAGTTTTAAATGGGACATTTTGCCATTAACCTTTCAAATTTGTTATTGTTGGTTTACAGGAAAATAATTAATACTCTATTAAATGCCTTATTGTTTTTCAGTTGATTATTTAGTATTTTCTAAAAATAAAATAATATACTCAAAGTTCTGGCAAGTTTTTTCTCTCTAATATTCATAAGTTTACTTTTTTCATGCCTTATTCATTGGTTAGAACTTCAAAGACATTGTTGGATAGCATCAGTAATTGAAGGTACATCCATATTTTATTCTTAACTTTAAAACGCATGCATGTTTCCAGTGTTTTACAGTCATGTATGATACTTTTCTATAGATTTTTGTAATTTTCTAAAATTTCTTCCTGGGAAACTTTACCAGGTGAGAGGATCTAAGTTATAATTCTCTTAAATGGTAACATGTTACTTGATTATTTATGTTATTAATGGAAAATTCAAATTATTTCCAAATATAGGACTCCTATTTTTTTCTCATGTAATAAAGTTTGGCTTCAGCAGACACTATTGTGTACTAAGGAAATTGGGCGGTGAACAATAGGACTTTCCTTTTTCCCATAGACTTCTTGGCACTTAGCCTATAAGATAAACTGTTTTCCTTTTCTAATAAATACTTTCTCCGTCCATATAACTACTTTTATTAAAAAATATTTTAACAAAAACATACAAAGTCATCAGTTACCACCAATGCTATTTTTTTAAAATAGATATGCAACAAGGATATATTGTACAGCATAGGGAAATACAGCCACTGTTTTGTAATAATGTTAAATGGAGTATAATCTATAAGAATATTGAATCACTATGTTGTACACCTGAAACTAATATAATATTGAAAATCAACTATACTTCAATAAGAAAAAAAAAGAAAAACTCAGATACCGTGGAGGTCAGTGTCCCATCAACACAGGCTCCGGCCCTTCTGCATAGAACCAACAAATGGATCTTCTCTCCCCAGCCCAAGCTAGCCATGTGACCAGAATCTAGGAACAGGAAGAAGAGCCTCTGCCCTTCCCCAGTAGCGCTGCCTGCCTAACGCTCCAACTGTTTATTACTGACTCCTCCTGAACTAATGGGGTTTGAAATTTCCATTAATCAAGAATATAAATAAATAAATGGGTAGGAAAGGGGGAGAGGGTGGCCTGCTACTCAGAAGCCTCTGCAGAAAGCAGCCAGTTTATGCTTCATTAGCATCTTTGCTCCCTCTCCAAACCTCCTAATGCAACCTTTCTTCTGAGATGCCCTCAGGGAACTCCAGTTTGAAGGGGATGGTTTGATTTCAACCTCTGGTGATTCTGAGCCTTTCTGATTGGCCTTTCATGGCCTTTAAAGGGCCAGCTTGTCCCAAACCCAGGGTACCTCCTCAGCTCACTTACCCTCCTTCCCACAGTGCCTTCAAATATAAAGATTATTTCTGCAGGTCCCCCAATAGGATCCCTCATGCTGTCACAATGCAATGCTGTGTGATGTGACTCAGCTGGTCATTAACATTTTCTTGATCATGTTTTCCCCTCAGGTAGGTCTTTATGTTCCTCAGATCAAACCTCTCCAACTTGGGTTGAAACCACCTTGCTAGAAGTGAGCATTTTGCCAGCAGGCTGCTGTTGTAGACCAGAAGCAAGTGGTGGAAGGTAGAAATGGAGAATATGGGCACTGGTAGGAAGTCCATTCCACCAGCAAGCATGGTGGCTTACCTACGGCACTGGGCTCTGGGTCAGATACAAAAGTGTTGAGAGCAAGTCCTCTGCCCTCCACGTGCAGCCATTTAGGGGAGAAGACATCAAACAACAGCAGGCAGCATTTAATAAGGACAAAACCGCATGCTGTAGACTTTGTACAGTAGAGTTCATGGGTGAGAAGATGGGGTGGGGGTGGTAGGTGGAAGTTGCAGAATGTCTCCATGGTAGGAGCGTGGAGGGAGGAACTAGGCTGTGGCTTGTTTCAAAGCTTCATTGCCAGACACACACACTGCTTTCCTTCGCTGCAGTTTAGACAGAGTTAATGGAGATGAGGGTGCTGTCTACACCTCCCAACAAGCTGTCCTTCGGTGCTGCTACTCTCTTTGAGGGATATACAGTCCTGGAAGTTGAGGCTTGTGCTTGGCCAAGAAAGGCTGATAGACATGCCTTTCTGCTTCCTCATGAAGAAATACGCTCGGCAGCTAAAAACGGATGAGTGGAGCTGTGCCTTTGTTTTCCTGCAGGACAATAGCAGTAGCTTCGGATCCCGTTCCTCATCAACAAAAATTCTCTCAGGGCTTCTATTTCGATGGAGACATTGTGGCTCCACAGGGCTTGGGCCACTCACCTCTTCCTCGAGTTGGCCAAGGAGAAGCTTGAGGGCGCCCAGCATCTCTTGAAGATGCAAAACCAGCGTGGAGGCCACACTCCTGGGACATGCAGAAGCCATTCACAGTAAGTGAGGTAAAGCCCTGGACACCATGGAAGCCACAGTGGCCTTGGAAAAGAACCTGAACCAGGCTGTTTGGATTCTGCATGCCCTGCATTCTGCCTGCATGGACCCCTATATCTCTGTGACTTCCTGCAGAACCGCTTTCTGGATAAGCAGGTGAAACTCATCAAGAAGACGGCAATCACTTGACCGCCCTCTGCAGGCTGGCAGCCCCAGGCAGAGGTGGGCGAGTATCTCTTCTTCCAAAGGCTCACCCTCAAGCACGACTAGAGCCTCCAGAGCCCAGCGGCCTTTGAGGGGCTCCTCTGCATCCCCTTTGTGTCAGGGCTTCTGCCTGAGCCTCTCACTGCAGGCACTAGGCAGCTTTTCTAACACCCAGGAGCCCTCGCCCAAGCTGTGGACCAAATGGAAACAGTAAAGCTTTTTGCAGAAAAAAAAGGTAAGAATACGATTCTCTGCAGTCTGCCTGCTTCAAAAGAGATCCAGAGTGTGGTGGTTATAAATATTGTCCTATTTTGGATTCTTTGAGGTCAGGGTTAAACTTCAGAGTCATTAATTTAGTAGTTTGGAGGGTGCTGGATAGGAATAAGGACAGGGACATTAGAAAGAGCTTTTCAGCATTTCCAGCTTTCTTCCAAATTAAAGTACAAATCATGTTCTGTTTCATTCCTCCTCCCTCTCAGTCTCTGCCAAGTCTCCTCAAAGTTGAGAGCCAATGCTATTTTTTGAAAGAATGTTGTTTTCTCTATATAAAAATGAATTTATCCCTATTTTCAGCAAATATCACATGACAAGACTCACGGTTTCTGGTGGAACAAAACAGAAACCTAGTATTTTAATTTTATCCGATAATTGATTTATCTTTTGAGTTAAATAGCTTCTGTAGAAAACTGGGAAACTAATAATGGAAGGTAATCATGACAAGACTTCCCTCATCTTTGTTGTTATATGACAACATCCGTATTACTTATCACCCGTATTACTAGGGCATTTACTCAGCCTAGTCCTAAATGTCTCAAGTCCCACGTTCTGAGTACTTGTTCGCAGTAGGCTTTGCCAGCTTCTCAGTCGAATGACAGCAATTCTCCAGTCTCTATATAGCTGGGATCATTTGAACTCCAGTAAAAACCATAATTTGTTTTATGGACCCTGTGTTCACAGCCATTTCTAATTAACTTGATTGAATTAAAACTTGAAGTCTTCAGATACTCTCATAGTGTAGCTGTATCTGCATTCTTGGAGCTGTGGCTTCTCTTTACATCTTGCTTTCACTGTTGTGTGTCCACATTTTTTTCCCAACTTAATTATTCCCAAAGGCACCAGTTGTATCAGTTGAGTTTATGAATGAAAAATGTGGAAGAAGAATATATTGTAAGAGCTTACATTTTCCACATGTTGATACTTCAGTGTCCTCTCTAACAAATCTGCTACACCTTTTCATCTTTTTCATGAATTCCTAATTTCTTCATTCCTACTTTTCTCCTTCTGCAATTCCACACAAGTCCTGCGTTCTGGAGAATTCTTCGAAGGGTTTGGGTATTGTTTCTTACTGCATGCCAGACTCTCTGGCCCTCCCCCAAGAACCTGCAAACTAATATCCTTTAATACATTTATTTTATGTTTCAACTATCCAGAGTAGGTTGTTTTTCTGAAATCAAGAATTCTGCCCCATCATTCAACATATAGTAGATGTTTAATTAGGTGAAAATTTACAGGTGTTACAGGTTGAGACCAACAATTGGGTTAAGAAGTTGTGGTGTTTGCCAAATGTAGGATGAGAGAGAACTTGTTTGACATCTTTCCATGTGCAAGTGATTTATTAGTTTGAGACAGTAGAATTTATGAAAACTTAAGTTCAAATTAATAGCTTTAGTGTAACTGCTGAGCCTATGACATGGGCTTTTCCTTTATGAAGAATTATTTGGGCTCACTTTCTTACTGCTGTGTAGAATCCTGGTGTCTCTGATGTCATTTCTTTTTAATATAAGATAATTATTTTTATATGAAAATTGACATATTCTCTGCATAGTTCTTCATACTTACCCAAATATATACACACACAAAATGAAATACAGCAGCACATAGCCAGTCCTATATAAGCCTGTATGGATTTTCTAGGTGGAAATAAGACATCATTGTTTACTCTTGGCTTTCTCCTATAGATGATAACACTATAGTCAGGTTAGGGACATTAGGCTTTCAACGACATATTCACCAACTAGCATCCTTGCTTAGTCTCTATAAAAAAGAAGTGTATTTTGGACACAGTTGTGAAGTGGGCACTTTGTCAATGCCTGACTTCTTTCCTGTGGCTTTCTCCTAAACCCATACCCTCGTTGTTCTTTATGTCTAAAGAATCCTAATTTTAGAGTTCTGTATGTATGGTCATAAATCTCACCATGCACATATACTGGCTGATGTGAGACTTTACTGACTGTGAATGCATAAATAATTCCATCCAAATGCCATGGGAAGAGAATGCAGAATGTTCCTTAACGTCTTGCAAACATGTGCAGAGTGCCTTTCCAAAACACTTGTCATTTATGGCTAAAGCCTTGTTCAGCTCATCAACAGTCCCTACATAGAGTCTGGGAGGTTATGCAGTCTGACTTCTTCCCAAGACTGAAATACTCTAAGTTTCTGACTTAAAGGCATTTAAGTTGAATGTTGAACTATTTTACTATTTTGAGAGGTTGGAAAATTCTAATGATCATGACGTTCTTTCTTATACAGAGAAAAATTTGTCTATTTGTATCATTGGTCCTTGTTCAACTCTTGGGGGAATAATGACAATAGTAGTAACTAACATTTTTATAGTGCTTACTATTTTCCAGGAACTATTCTAAGTGTTTAACATGCAATGACTTACTTAATCTTCACAACAACCCTATGAGAAATATACAATTGTTATATAAGTTTTGCAGGTGAGAAATCCAGGGTATTACAGAGCAATTCAGAGTAAGCTTATTCCCACTTCCATTGTTCAGCACCCACATTTTCCCTTCCTGAGGCTATATACCACTAATCATTCTTCATAGAGCATGGTCTCCACAATCTTCATCTTTTTTTATTGGGGTATAACTGACATATAACATTATATTAGTTTAGGTGTACAACATGTTCATTTGATATATGTATATAGTGCAAAATGGTTACCACAGTAAGTTTAGTAACATCCATCACTACACATAGTTAAAAACTTTTTTTCTTGTGATGAGAACTTTGAACATTTACTCTCTTGGTAACTTTCAAATATACAGTACAGTATTGTTAGCTATAGTCACCATGCTGTACATTACATCCCAAGGGCTTATTTATCTTATAATTGGAAGTTTGTACCTTTTCACCACTTTGACCTATTTTGACCCCTTCATCCCCTACTGGCAACCACCAATCTTTTCTCTGTATCTATGAGTTTAGAGGTTTTGTTTTTGTTTTATATTCCACATATAAGTGAGATCATAGTGTTTGTCTTTCTAGTCTGACTTATTTCACTTAGTACAATACCCTCAAGGTCCATCCATGTTGTTGCAAATGACAGGAATTCCTTCCTTTTTATGGCTGAATAATATTCCATTGCATATAAACACCACATTTTCTTCATCCATCTATGGACACTTAGGTTGCTTCCATGTCTTGGCTGTTGTAAATAATACTGCAGTGAACATGGGAGAGCAGTTATCTTTTTGAGACAGTAATTTTCTTTAGGATAAATGCACAGAAGTGGAATTGCTGGATCATATGGTAGTTCTCTTTTTCATTTTTTTGAAAATCTCCATACTCTTTTCTGTAGTAGCTGCACCATTTTACACTTTCACCAACAGTGCACAAGGGTTTCCTTTCCTCCATATCCTTGCCAACATTTGTTATCTCTTCTCTGTTTGATAATAACCATTCTAACAGATGTTAAAGGATAGCTCATTTTAGTTTTGATTTACATTTCCTGATGATTAGTGATGTTCAACACCTTTTCATTTACTTGTTGACCATTTGAAATTCTTCTTTGGAACAATGTCTGTTCCAATCCTCTGCACATTTTTTAATTGGTTTATTTATTTATTTATTTATTTATTTATTTAGCTATTGAGTTGTATGAGTTCTTTATATATATTGGGTATTAACCCCTTACCAGATATATGATTTGCAAATATTTTCTCCCATTCTGTAGGTTTCCTTTTCATTTTATCAATAGCTTCTTTTCCTGTACAGAAACTTTTTTAGTTTAATGTAGTCCCACTTGCTGGATCTTGCTCTTGTTGCCTTTGCTTTTGGTGTCAAATCTAAAAAAATCACCACCAAGACTAATGTCAAGGAGCTTACTGTCTTTTCTTCCAGAAGTTTTATGGTTTCAGGTCTTACATTCAAGAATTTAATTTATTGTGAGTTGACTTTTGTTAACGGTGTAACATAGGGGTCCAATTTCCTTCTTTTGCAAGTGGCTGTCCAGTTTTTTCAACATCATTTATTGAAAAGACTATCCTTTTCCCATTGTGTATTGTTGGCTCCTTTGTTGTGAATGAATAGATCATCCATGAGTTTATTTCTGGGCTCTTTATTCTGCTCCACTGATCAATTGTGTCTATTTTTATGCCAATACCACCTTAGCTTGATTATTATATATTTGTAATACAGTATGAAGCATAATGCCTCTCATAAAGCCTTGAGAAAGCTTTATTTATCTTTCTCAAGATTACTTTGGCTATTCGGGGTCTTTTTGGTTCCATACAAATTATAGGATTGTTTGTTTTATTTCTGTGAAAAATGCCATTGGAATTTTGAATCTGTAGATTACTTTGGGTAGTATAAACTTTCTAATAATATTAATTTGTCCAATCCATGAGCATGGATTATTTTTCCATTTATTTGTGTCTTCTTCAATTTCTTTTATCACTGTCTTATAGTTTCAATGTACAGATCTTTCACCTCCTTGGTTAAATTTATTCTTTTCTAAATGTATTATTTATGACACAATTGTGAATGGGACTACCTTTTTAATTTCTCCTCCTGATAGTTTATTATTAGTGTATAGAAACAACTGATTTTTATATATTGATTTTATAACCTGCAACTCTAATGCATTGGTTTATTGGTTTTAAAAATTGTTTTGGTGAAGTCTCTAGGGTTTTTTCTATGTATATCATATCACCTGCAAGTAGAGACAGTTTTATTCTTCCTTTCCAGTTTGGATGCCTTTTATTTCTTTTGCTTGCCTACTTATTCTGGCTAACTTCCAATGCTGTGTTGAATAAAAGTGGTGAGAGTGGGCATCCTTCTATTTTTCTAGATCTTAGAGGAAAAGCTTTCAGTTTTTCACCTTTACATATGATGTTACCTGTAGGCTTGTCATAAATGGCCTTTATTGAGTAGAAGTAAGTTCCTGCTATACCTAATTTGTCAAAAGCTTTTACAATCGAAGGATGTTGATTTTTGTCAAATGATTTTTCTGCATCAACTGAGATGATCCTGATTTTCATCCTTTATCCTGTTAAGGTGTTCTGTCACCTTGATTGATTTGCATGTGTTGAAACATCCTTGCATCTCAGGGATGGATTCCACTTGGTCACGGTGTACGATCCTTTCAATGTGCTGTTGAATTTGGTTCGGCTAATATTTTGTTGAATATTTTTGCATCCATGTACATCAGGTATATTGGCCTGTACTTTTTTCTTCTTGTGGTGTCATCTTCTGGCTTTGGTATAAGGATGATGCTGGCCTCATAAAATGGAAGTATTTCCTTCTATTTGGAAGGAAGTATTTGGAAGTATTTCCTTCTATTCTTTTTTTGGGGTGAAGAGTTTGAGAAGGATTGTAGTTAATTCTTTAAATGTTTGGTGGATTTCATCAGTGAAGCCATCTGGTTCTGGGCTTTTGTTTGTTAGGAAGTTTTGATCACTGATTCAATCTACTTTCTTGTTATTGATCTGTTCAGATTTTCTGTTTCTACATGATTCTCTCTTGCTAGGCTGTATATTTCTAGGATTTATCCATTTCTTCTAGGTTATACAATTTTGGGGTATATAAATGTTCATAGTATCCTCTTATGATTTCTGATTTTACTTATTTGAGTCCTCTCTTGCTTTTTGGTGAGTCTAGCTAAAAAGTTTGTCTATTTCGTATCTTTTCAAAAACCAGCTGTTAATTCCATTAATCATTTTGAATATTTTAGACTCTATTTCATTTATTTCCACTCTGATCTTTCTTATTTCCTTCCTTATTCTAATTTTGTACTTAGTTTGTGCTGCTTTCCCTAGTTCCTTGAGGTGTAAAGTTGTGTTATTTATTTCAGATCTTTCTCATTTCTTAATGTAGGCTAAACTTTCCTTTTAGAACTGCTTTTGCTGCATCCAATAAGCTTTGGAATGCTGTACTTCCTTTTTAATTTGTCTCAAGATACTTTTTGATTTCTTTTTTGATTTCTTCTTTGATACATTGGTTATTTAGTAACATATTGTTTAATCTTCACACATTTGTGAATTTTCCAGTTTTCTTCTTTTAATTCATTTCTAGTTTCATACCCTTGTAGTTGGAAAAGTTGCTTGATATGATTTCAGTCTTCTTAAATTTATTAAGACTTGTTTCATGGCCTGACATGATCTATTGTGGAGAATGCTCCTTGTGCATTTGAGAAGAATGTATATTCAGCTGCTTTTGGATGAGATATTCTGTAAATGTTAAGTCCTGCTGGTCTAGCATGTCATTTAAGTCCAGTGTTTCCTCACTGATTTTCTACCTGGATGATCTATCCATTGATGAAAGTGGGGTATTGAAGTCTCCTGCTATTATTGTATTCCTGTCTACTTTTCCCTTTAGGTCTGCTAATATTTGCTTTATATATTTAGCTGCTACTATGTTAGGTGCACAAATATTTGCAAATGTTATATCCTCTTGTTTAATTGACCCTTTTATCATTATGTAATGACGTTCTTTGTCTCTTATTACGGTCCTTGGCTTAAAGTCTGTTTTTCCTGATGTAAGTATAGACAAAAACCAGGGCTTCAGACACATACACGAGCTTCTCTGAGACATACCAGCAACCTGGAGCAAGGTGGAGAGAGAGCATGAAGAAGGAGCTGCTTTCCTCCTGGTCTCTGGAGAGTATTGCAGTTAGCCTGTTTATATGTGCTAAAATAGAAGTCTGCTCCTCAGGCTACAGCTATTAAGATAAGAAAATAGGCCTCTTTTATGAAAAGAGTGGTTGTGTTTTAGTCTGCTGTCTCTGCTCTGGGCCCTAGGGTTATAACCACAGTGAGTCCACACTAACATTTTAAGATCTTTCTCTGTGTTTGCTATAGCCTTGTGGGTATCGTGCATGCAAGCCACATTGGCTTTCAAAGCTGGATGTTTTGGGGGCCCATCTCTCTGGTGAAAGTATTAAAAGGTGGGGTATCAGATGTGGGGTCAAACACTTTGCTACTCAAGAAGATACAGGGAGTTGTGAGTTCCCTCCCAGTTGTGTGTAGCCAGGATGCGGGTCGGGTTTATGGACAGATTGTGTCTCAGTGTCTCCTGCCTGTTTTGATTTGGGTATTTTCTTGTTTGCCTGATATGTAGGAGTCACTCATCTAGTTTCTGTATTTCTTTCAGAGGGAATTTTTGCATTTATAGCTGTAGATTTGGTGTGTGTGTAGGGGAACATGAGTTCAAGGGTCTCCTACATCGTTACCTTGAACTGGAACCCCTCATCTTCATCTTTTTAATCATTCTATTTCAAATGTCCTCCAGTGTTCTTGAAGTTTGAAATACTTTACTATAGTATTTATAAAACCCAAGAGAGAGGATTATTGACACATACAGTGCCATAGCTACCACCTTTGTTACAGACATTATACTTCTGTCAAATCATCTTAGTAAGATTCTGACTTTTTAGTAGTTACTTGAGCATGTAGTTAAATAAAACTCTTGTTCTTCATTTACATGAAATGTTGGCACACTCTCCATTCTGAAAATTTGAAGATGATTTGTAGTCAGGTCTGAGAATGTAGATTTATCTGTTTAAATTTTTCATTTATTCCACCACAAGAAAAGAAATACTTACTGAAATTAACTATATGCAAGGCAGTGTTCTTGGTATCATTGAGGATAAGTACAAAAATGGTTCAGAGGCAGACCCTTCCAAGAAGGAGCTCATAGTATAGGAAAGAAGATGAATCACAGAGGATCCAGACCAAGATGGTGGAGTAGGAAGATCCTGAGTTAACCTCCTCCCATGGGCACACCAAAACTACAACCACATAGAGAGAAACTATCTCTGAGAACATTCCGAAGATTAGTAGAACAGATTTTCCACAACTAAGGATATTTTTAAAAGGCCACCTCAAGAAGGATAAGAGAGGCAGAAACACAGTCTACTCAGAATCCATACCAGCAGTGTGGTGACCTGTAAGTGGGAGTGATATCACAACTGTGGAGGTACCCCCTGTGGAGCAAGGGGTCCAAGCCCCATGTTGGGCTCCCCAGTCCAGGGGACCTGTACCAGAAGATGAGCCCCCAAAACATCTCACTTTGAAAACCAGTGGTGCTTATATTCAGGAAAGCCAGAGGGCTGTGGGAAAGCGAGGCTCCACTCTAGGAAAACTCACATACAAACTCACTATGAGTTCTAGTGCAGAGGCAACAGCTTGCAAACTGCTGGGTCATGCAAGAAGGAGACTCATTGACTAATTTTAAGGTGTGTGTGGGAGAGATCTGATGGGAATTTTCTCCAGGGATGAAAGCACTGGCAGGTTCCTTCTTCCTTTTTTTTTTTTTTTTTTTTTTTAACTCTCCTTTCACCTAGCTGTCCTGGTGCTGACAGGAGCCATTTTTGTCATTCTCTATGAACATAGATAATAACATGCACCCCACCCTGACATTCCCCTGAGGATCAGCCCTGCACAACCTGCCTGCCCTGGCTGGCCCCTCTGAAATGGCTCCCTTCCTGCCCCACCCAGCAAGGAGCAGGATCCCTCCAGAGTGGCTCCCATTCTGAGGAAGTAGCCTCACCAACTCAGTAGCTGAGCTTGGCCTGCACTGGCACCCCACTAAAGAGGCTTCTGCTCTGGGGAGCCAGCCCTACACACCAGCGTGCCCACAACTGGGCTCAGCTACTCACAGCTAGGTCTCACAGACAGCTGGGCTGGGGATCAGACCTGCCCACTAGAGCATTAACAGTAGTCATGGCTGAGCCACACAGCCAGCTGGGTCAGGCATCAACCCTGCCTAACAGTGTGCCTGCAGTAATTGTAACCCAACCACAAGAGGCCCATACAGCCTACATGGGGGATGCCCCTGGGGCATCTGGATCTGGTGAGCAGGGGGAAGTGTGTCAATTGTATCATTGGGTCCCTACATAAGGCCACTCTTCCAAGATGTAGCTGATATACCTAATATATAGAAACAAAGACAGAGAGGCAAAATGAGATAAAGGAATACCTTCTAAACAAAATAATAAAATCTCAGAAAAAGAACTAAATGAAATGGAGGCAAGCAATTTACCAGATAAAGTGTTCAAATAGTCATAAAAATGCCACCAAACTCAGGGGAAAAATGGATAAACTCAGTGAAAACTTCAACAAAGAGGTATAAAATATAAAAAGTAAGCAATTAGAATGGGAGAATACAATAACTGAAAAGAAAAATACACTGGAGGCAATCAAAAACACATTAGAGAATGCAGAAAAATGGATCAGTGATCTGGATGACAAGGTAGGAAATCACTTATCAAAATAGCAAAAAAAAAAAAAAAAAAAAGTTAAATAAGGATAGTTTAAGGGACCTGTGGAACAACATTAAGAGTACTAAACATTTGTATTATAGAGCTCCCAGAAGGAGAAGCAAGAGAGAAAATGACAAAAAAACTATTTGAAGAAATTATTGGTGAAAACTTCCCTAATCGGTTGAAGGAAGCAGACATCCAAGTCCAGGAAGCACGGAACATCTCAAACAAGATGAACCCAAAGAGACCCACACCAAGACACATTATGATTAAAATGTCAAAAGTTAAAAAGAGAATCTTAAAAGCAGCAAGAGAAAAACAAGTAGTTATATACAGGGGAACCCTCATAAGACTATCAGCTGATTTTTTAGCAGAAACTTCTCAGGTCAGAAGGGAGTGAGATGATATATTCAAAGTACTGAAAGGAAAAATTTGCAGCCAACAATACGCTACCCAGCAAGGTTATTATTTAGAATCAAAGGAGAGATAAAGTGTTTCCCAGGCAAGCAAAGGCTAAAGGAGTTCATCATCCCTAAACTGGCCTTAAAAGAAATGTTAAAGGGATTTCTTTAGATGGAAAAGAAAAGACCATAACTAGAAAGGAGAAAACTAAAAGGAAAAAGCTCACTGGTAAAGGCAAACATATAGTAAAGGTAGTCAATCAACTACCTATAAAGCTTCTATGAAGATTAAAAGACAAAAGTAGTAAAAATCGTCTATATTTAAAATAGTTAAGGAATACACAAAATAAAAAGATGTAAAATATGACATCATAAACATAAAACATGGGGGGAGCAGTAAAAATGTAGTACTTTTAGAATGTGCTTAAACGTAAGCAACTATCAACTTAAAGTATATATATGTATGCTATATATATATAGGTTGCTATATATAAACCTCATGATAACCACAAACCAAATCTATGACAGATACACAAAAAAGGAAAGAGAAAGAAATACAAACATAGCACTAAAGAAAGGTATTAAATCACAAGAGAATAAGATAACACTTGTAAATATATATGCAGCCAACATAGAAGCTCCTAAATATATAGAGCAAATATTAACAGACCGAAAGAGAGAAATTGACAGTAATACAATAATGTTAGGGGACTCTGACTCCCTACTTACATCAAATAATGGATCATACAGAGAGAAAATCATTAAGGAAACATTGTCCTTAAAGGACATATTAGACCAGATTGACTTAGTAGATATATACAAAACATTCCACTCAAAAACAGCAGAGCACACGTTCTTTTCAAGTGGACATGGCACATCCTCCAGGATAGATCACATGTTAGGCCACAAAACAAGTCTCAATAAATTTAAGAAAATTGAAATCACATCAAGAATCTTTTCTGACCACGATCTTGTAAAATCAGAAATCAATTACAAGAAGAAAACTGGAAAAAATGACAAATGTGTGTAGTCTAAATGATTTGCTACTAAACAACCAATGAGTCAACAAATAAATCCAAGAGAAAATAAAAAAATACCTTGAGGTAAATGAAAATGAAAAAAAAATAATGTTCCAAAATTAATGGGATGCAACAAAAGCACTTCTAAGGGGGAAGTTTGTAGCAATATAGTCCTATCTCAGGAAACAAGAAAAATCTCAAACAAACAATCTTACCTTACACCTAAGAGAACTGGAAAAAGAAGAACTAACAAAGTCCAAAGTTAGTAGAAGTATGGAAATAATAAAGATCGGAGAGGAAATAAATGAACTAGAGACTAAAATAACAACAGAATAGATCAATGAAACCAAGAGCTGGTTCCTTGAAAAGATAAACAAAATTGATAAACCTTTAGCCAGATTCATCAAGAAAAAAAGGAAAGAGGGACAAATAAATAAAATCAGAAATAAAACAGGAGGAGTTACAACCAACACCACAGAAATTCAAAGAATCATAAGAGATTACTATGAACAATTATATTCCAACAGATTGGACAATCTAGAAGAAATGAATAAATTCTTAGAAACATATAATCTTCCAAGACCAAATCAAGAAGAAATAGAAAATCTAAACAGACTGATCACTAGCAATGAAATAGAATCAGTAATAAATAAAAAACTTCCCACAGACAAAAATCCAAGACCAGATGGCTTCACAGGAAAATTCTACCGAACATTTAAAGAAGAGTTAACAACTATCTTCTCAAACTATTCCAAAATAAGAAAGATGTAGGAACACTTCCAAACTTTTTATGTGAGGCAAGCTTTACCCTGATGCCCAAACCAGCTAAAGACACTACAAAAAAAGAAATTTACAGGCCAATATCCCTGATGAACATAGATGCAAAAATCCTCAACAAAATATTAGCAAACAGAATTCAACAATACATTAAAAGGATAATACACCATGATCAAGTGGGATTTATTACAGGGATGCAAAGATGGTTCAACAGCTGCAAATCAGTCAGTGTGATATACCACATTAACAAAGTGAAGACTAAAAATCATATGGTTATTTCAATAGATGCAGAAAAATTATTTGACAAAATTCAACATCCATTTATGATAAAAACTCTCAATAAAGTGGGTATAGAGGGAACATATCTCAACAAATAAAGGCCATATATATGACAAACCCACAGCCAGTATCATACTCAGTGGTGAAAAGCTGAAAGCAGTTTCTCTAAAATCAGGAACAAAACAAGGATGTTTACTCTTGCCACTTTTATTCAACATAGTACCGGAAGTCCTAGCAAGAGCAATCAGACAAGAAAAAGAAATAAAAGGAATACAAATTGAAAAGAGGTAAAACTGTCACTGTTTGCAAATGACATGATACTATATTAGAAAATCCTAAAGATGCTACCAAAAATCTGTTAGAACTAATAAATGAATTAGTGAAGTTTCAGGATACAAAATCAATATACAGAAATCTGCTGTGTTTCTATACACTAATAACAAACTATGAGAAAGAGAAATTAAGAAAACAGTCCCATTCACGATTTCATCCAAAAGAATAAAATACTGGAAATAAATTTAACCAAGGAGGTGAAAGACCTATACTCTGAAAACTGTAAGAAACTTGAACAAAACTGAAGATGATACAAAAAATGCAATGATATACTATGCTTATGGATTGGAAGAATTAATATTGTTAAAATGTCTATACTACCCAAAGCATTCTACAGATTCAACATGATCTCTATCAAAATACCAATGGCATTTTTCAAGGAACTGGATCAAATAATACCAAAATTTGTATGAAACCACAAAAGACCCCAAACAGCCAAAGCACTCTTAAGAAAGAACAAAGCTAGAGTTATCACGCCCTCTGATTTCAAAATATACTACAAAGCTATAGTAATCAAAAACTGTTTGGTACTGGCACAGTAAACAGACACGTGGATCAATGGAACAGAATAGAGAGCCCAGAAATAAACCCATATTTGTAGGTCAATTAATTTACAACAAAGGATTGAAGAATGTACAGCGGGGAAAAGACAGTCTCTTCAATAAATAATTTTGGGAAAACCAGATAGCTACATGAAAAAGAATGAAAGTTGACTACTTTCTTGTACCATATACAAAAATTAACTCAAAATGTATATTGAAGAGTCAAATGTAAGCCCTGAAACCATAAAACTCCTAGAAGAAAAAATAAGCAGTATGTTCTTTGACGTCAGTCTTAGTAGTATTTTTTTGATCTGTCTCCTCAGACAAGGGCAACAAGAGCAAAAGTAAGTGGGACTAAATCAAACTAGAAAGCCTTTGCAGAGAGGAGGAAACCAACAAAATGAAAAGACAACCTACTAAATGGGAAAAGATACTTGCAAATGATATATCTGATCAGGTGTTAATATCCAAAATATATAAAGAACTCACATATTTCAATATCAAAAAATCCCCCAAACAATCTTGATTAAAAAACAAGCAGAGGACTTGAATTTCCAAGGAATACATACAGATGACCAACAGACACATGAAAAGATGCTCAATGTCACTAATCATCAGGGAAATGCGAGTTAAAACCACAATGAGATATCTCCTCACACCTGTTAGAATGATAATTATCAAGAGTACAGGAAAAAACATGTTGGCGAGGACGTGGAGAAAAGGAATCCCTCATGCACTGTTGGTGGGATTGTAAATTGGTGTAGCCCCTATGGAAAGCGTATGGAGATTCTTCAAACAATGAAAGATAGAACTTCTGTACAATCTAGCAATTCTACTTCTGGATGTTTATCTGAATAAAATGAAAACACTAATTCAAAAAATATATGCACCTCTATGTTCATTGCAGCACTATTTGCGATAGCCAAGACATGGAAGCAACTTAAATGTCCATTGATGGATGAATTGATAAAGAAGATAGGGCATATTTATACAATGGAATATTAGCCATAAAAAAAAAGAAATCTTGCCATTTATGACAACACTGATGGACCTAGAAGCTATTATACTAAGTGAAATAAGACTATAAATATACATACCCTATGGTTTCACTTATATGTAGAATCTAAAAACAAACTAACAAACAAAAACAGAAACAAACACATAGATACAGAGCATAAATGGGTAGTTGCCAGAGAGGAGCACGTTAGGGGTTGGGAAAAACAGGTTAAGGGGATTAATAGGTACAAACTTACAGTTATAAAATAAATAAGTCACAGGGATATAATACAGAGGATAGGGAATATAGTCAATAATACTGCAATAACTTTGCATGGTGACAGAAGGTTACTAGACTTATCATGGTGATAAATTGGTAATGTATATAAATGTCAAATCACTATGCAGCACTCCTGGAACTAATGTAATCTTGTATGTCAACTATACTTCAATAAAAAAAGAGAAATTAAAAAATGAAAAAGATTAAAAATAAAGATGACTCATAAACAGAAGATAAATAGCTGTAATGTACAATAGAACGTGCTAACTTCCATAATAACGTTATATTTTGACACAAAGAGAATGAAGAAAGTAATATAAACTGAACAAAAATCAGAAAAGAATTTTGAGGCAGAAGCAATTTTGGCATTAAAAAGATGACAGGGGCTTCCCTGGTGGTGCAGCAGTTGAGAATCCACCTGCCAATGCAGGGGACACGGGTTCGAGCCCTGGTCTGGGAAGATCCCACATGCCGCGGAGCAACTGGGCTCGTGAGCCACAACTACTGAGCCTGCGCGTCTGGAGCCTGTGCTCCGCAACAAGAGAGGCCGCGATAGTGAGAGGCCTGCGCACCGCGATGAAGAGTGGCCCCCGCTTGCCACAAGTAGAGAAAGCCCTCGCACAGAAACGAAGACCCAACACAGCCAAAAATAAAAATAAATAAATTAAAAACAAAACCCCCCCCCCAAAAAAACAGCACTCCCACAGGGATTTCCTTTAAAAAAAAAAAAAGATGACAGGCCTGTTTGGATAGGCAGAAAAATATGAAAATGTGCTTGAGGGGGAACAAGTATAAATAAATGTAGGGAAATAGAAGTGCTTAGAGCATAGCTGAATTTTAATGTAGCATATCACCTAAGATTATGTAAAATCTAGATATTTTCATGCTTTTTGCTTCAAAATTCATCTTGAAAACTTCATTATGATGTTTTAACTTTTTAACAGTGAGATTTCACTGCTTCCTGCCCTTGTGAGGCTAATAGATGTGCAGGCTTGTTTGGTTTTGTTTTTGTGTTTTTGTAATGTCCACAAATTTATGAAGGGCAGGAACTAAAATCTGCCACCAATGTGGTGATCCTTGATGCCTCCTCAGCCCTCTCCACTGTCCCATTTGCTGTTTGAATCATTGAAGTATTCCATCCTGCCAAAAGATTTACATTTTGGCATTCTCTGGAAGCTACAACTGGCATAAAGTATTGAGTGATAAACCCGTGTAAAAATTTTTACATTCATAAATGTACATAGTGAACCCAATTTTATTGGAATAAACAGGTACTCTAACATGCATCTCTAATCTACTCCAATGTACATATCAAGGATAAAATTGTTTTACTTCCCACAATAGTCATAAGGCATTGTAGTATAGTATTTATTTGAGTTATCACCATATCTCTTCTTATAATTATTTAATACATGACTTTTTATCTATTATACTTTATTCTTGGTATTAATTTTTGAAAATGTATGTTAACTATAATACAAAGAAGTACAATAATGCTTTTATACATTTGACTCATGTAATAGTTGCATGGTTCATTCATAATGGTTATTAAAAACTGTAGGGTAAGGAGAGAACATATTAATTTCCTGTAGGCTGAAAAATTTTTTATAATATACTTATTTATTAGAATTTGACATTTGTTTCAGAAACAGTAACATTAAAATCTAAGAGAAGAACTAGCAGTTATTTATGTGGATTATTATATGGATTATGCATTTGTAATTTTGTTCTTTTCTTTTATGTTCTGTGAAATAATACATAAAAAATTAAACTTTTTTTTTTGCAATATGGCTCCTAATTTTTGTGCCAAAGTGCACATGAATGATACATTCATTAAGGAAATGTAAACAAAATTTTCAGCAAGTGATTATATACTTTATTTATGTATAATCTATATGTCTTTGCATACTTTTTCTCTTTTTGGTTAATGATATCTTTATTGCTGTTATTTTCCTTCATCTGAGACTGAAAAAGTTTACTATTTAAAATTTGCTAATTATGCTACTTATTAGTAGTTCTAATAAATATTTCCTGGAAAGGGAGCAAAAACTCTTAAATAGAAAATTCAAATTTTTTTTCAGAACATGATACTAAGTCACAGGGGCCCCAGGAATGTAGTAATATATTATTTTCCAAGAGTTCTTTTATTTGTTTTTTATAGCCTGCTGTTCTTCTTCAGTGGATGTAAATTCCTCAACATACACTGGAGTTTTGTTTATAAGAGTTCTCTTCTGTTCCTTGCCTTATATTTGTTTCTTTTTGGTCAGTAATTTTTTATTTATTTGGTTTTTTGTTTCTCCATATATTTGGTGGTCCTTAGTTCATTCATATTTAAGAATAGAAGGCTGGTGACTGTTATCATTTCCCTCTGCTCTTGTATGCCTGTTTCTCTGCTAGCTTTCTCCCAGCTATAGGACTAGGATGGGGAGCTCAGGTGTGAACAATGCTTGTTATCTTTAGGGTGAGTAGATGGGGGAACCACTCTTTGGATGCTAAAATGGGGAGATCTTGAGATCTTTACTCTGTGGCACTGGAGAACATTCCAGCAACATTAGAAACGTTATGCTCATGCAGTTAATTAAATTATTTAAGAGTACTATTTTGGATGCCTGGGAGTATAATGTTGGGCTATTATGCTCAGTGTGTGTGGAGAAAAGGGAGAGGTTAGGGTGAGGTCAGTGTGGGGCACTTGACTAGCATAGCATTTCAGGAGACAGACTTTCAATTAACTCTGTTTTTAAACCTTCTTCCTAGTCCCACCTTGCATGACACTGTGGTCTGTGAGCCAGGTGCCTCCCTGGGATAAAGGCTGTTCTCCTTTGTAGACCATTCATGTGTACTGGCCTGCCTTTTGCTGGTTCTGTCTTATTCATTAATATCTTCATTTACTATAATTTTATTAGACATTTAGGTGAAAGGGGAGATAAGTTCTTTTAGTTGTTTGAACTGGAAGAGATGTTCTGAGACACTTGCTTTAAGAAGTCAATCTATCAGTTATATGGAGAATGGATTGTAGGAAGGAGAGGTTTGTGCCAGGGATGTAAGTAAGCAGGTTCAGAAATAAGATAGTGACAGTAGAAAGGGAGATGAAGAGAGAGAAGTAAGGTAAAAAGAAGATAGACTTTATAACATTTGGTGACTAATTAGTTTGTCATTGGCAGTTGTGAATACACAGGAAGAAATAATATTTTTCCTTTTGCATGACCAATTAACATAATTTTAATATAAAAACAATATATAAAACTCCAGGACACATGTCTCTTCAGAACTGCTTTCTAACTGTCTAATTAGGTTCTAAGTAATTAAAATTTGATCTACTGACTTTAACTGATATATTTTCTGAAATCTAACATGGAGCCATGATGTCTGGATTTATATGTAAACAGTATGGAGCAATTCACTGAAAAATTGGAAGCCATAATTCTTCATTGTTCCTCGTCTTTTACTATCACTCCATAAAATAATAGTTGAGGCTCAGCCTTTTAACTCAGACTAATCAAATGTTTATGTTCTTGATTCTGGAAGAACTACCTCACTCTTAGCAGAATAACAGATTTATCCACCTGTTTTTGGTGTATTATTCTCTCAGCTTCTCTTATGTAATTTCCTACAATGATTTTGCAGCATAATAAAATACTCCCTGCCCAATTAAGACCTGACATGGCCATCCTCTTCCAGATCCTTGTGATTGCTGATATTTGTTCTTAATATTAATTGCAAGTTATTTTTGTTACATTAAAAAAATTCTTCACTCACTTTCTCTAATCTTTCTTTTCATCATGCCCAAATGCACTAAATTAGGACCCTTAACAAAATTCATTTAATACTATTTCTCTAAGGCCTAATAATATTTGAAAGCCTAAATCCAAAGAAAATAAACTCGCTGTAGCATTTTAACTCACTGTAGCATTGAATGTGGTTAATTACTACACACCTCATAGAAATGTCTTCTTTCTTAATTTCTATATCATCATACTCTGTTGTCTGTCCTGCTAGTGTCTAGGCAGTTCTACTCTGTCCTTTGTGGACCGTTCTTCCTCTTCACAGTTTTAAAGTATAGTGTCCGAAGGCTTCCCTCCACTTTTGACACTTTTCTCTTTTCATGCCATATATTTTTAGTGGGTTAAGTCATGTACTCATGGCTTCAATTCCTAAATTTAAACCTTTGAGCTAAAGCTCTCTCCTGATACTACCTGCCAAATTTCTTCACTTTGATGTGTCATAAGCACCTCAAAGCCAGTCCAGTAGGAGATGAACTTCCCTTCCCAATTTATCTTCCGACCACATTTCTTATGTGGGTGGAAAATAAACTAGTAATGAAAAAAGATTATAATGTGTATTAATGATAAATTAGGTACCAAGTGATTTCAGAGTGTAAATTTTGTCCTATTTAGTATTTTGACAGAAGGATATTCATTCTTTCCCTTGTTGAGTACTCATGTCCATTGATGCTATGTCAAATCTGACTGCTACTAAATTATGCAAAGGGGAATATTAACAGGCTGGAATTTTAAAATGTTGGGTAGTGTCATAGAGCCCAGGAAACCTGGTACATGTTTATAGGCTGGACATTATGACAAACAAATCAATTGAAAAAATAGGAATAGATATGCATAAAAGATGGACTCATTTAGAACACAATTGAAAATATTGGAAGTAGTCATAAAGAAAAAAGACATTATTTTTCTTAATTTTATCCTTAATAATTGTTTTTCTATGAATTCAAAAAATGTCACAAATGTTCCCTTACGAAGCAAATCTGGATAATTGTTTTTGAAGATATTTGCACTTTAACCGTTGTATGTGGGGGTGATGTGTGTGTGTGTGTGTGTGTATGTAGGTATGGAATGGATATTTAAGAATATCCTATTCTGGACAAATCATGCAAGAATGTTCCTGAAATAAAAGGCAACTTGACACACTGTGCACCAGGGGAAGTGGACAAAGAGTTCAGTATGTGGCGAGACATATTAGATGTTAAAAATAAAGACACAATCCCCCTTCCTCTTTCTCTTCCTCTTTCTTTTCCCTTTCCCTTCTAGTCAATTCAGTCCCAAAGACATTTGGTGGCACCAAGCAAAACAGGCATGCATGGAGGGAGGGGAGGAAAGCAGTGGTGTTGGAGCCTCAGCAGAGTAAGGGGACATCTGGGTAGAAGAGTGCAGTGGACTGAACGTGTCCCCCGAAATAGACATGTTGAAATTCCAACGCCTAATGTGATGGTATTAGGAGGTGGGGCCTTTGGGAGGTGATTAGGTCATGAGGGTGAAGCCTTCATGAATGGGATTAGTGCCCTTGTAAATAAAAGGGACCCCAGAGAAGTCCCTCACTCTCTTTCCACATGTGAGGACACAGCAAGAAGTCAGCAGTCTGCAAGCTGGAAGAGGGTCCTCACCAGAACCAACCCTGCTGGTACCCTGATCTCAGATGTCCAGTCTCCGGAACTGTGAGAAATACATGTCTGTTGTTTATACACCACTTAGTCTAAGGCACTTTGTTATAGCAGCCTGAACTAAGACAAAGAGTGACCCATCCTGTGAGGTTGGAGCCTAAGGAAGATGCCATATGGGGAACAGCTGGCTTGCAAAGGGTGTCACAGCCTGAGTGGAGTGAGGACTTCAGTAGAAGCTGCCTCTAGTTGATCAGAAGCAGATGCTCTGAGCCTCCTGCAAGAGTTAATGATTACAGCAGCCCAAGGGCGTTTGAACCAAAGGACAAGCAGACTCTGAAGACCTTGGTTCTTGCCCTATGCTCTGTGTCTGGCACCTTACTGACTCAGACTTGTGTAAATGCAGGACACATGTTCCCAGGACAACTCAGCCAAGTTCCAGAAAGGAGAGGTTTTCATACAAGCTCCTAGGATTCACTCTCTAAAGCCGTTGGTGTAGAACTAGTTGAAGAGGATTCTGCACTTAAAATGTAAACTCCAAGCAATCGCAGATGGAAAGACAGAATTCTTTGAAATGAGCAGATCAGCAAAGATATCAAGAGTTACTCCTTGTGGGTCAGACAGCATGGGATGAGGGTCACAGGTAAGAAAGCTTCAGAATTAATGATGAGGAACATATGGACAGGACTGGACAGAACTGTTTTCATCAGTCACACCTGGATAAGGGTTTCAGCAATTTCAGAGATTGGATGACTGTGGAACAGAGTTGTAATATATTTTCTCTGCCATGGTAGAAATGTTCTCTATCTGCACTAATACAGCAGCACTAGCTACGTGTGGCTATTGAGCACTTGAAATGTGACTAGTGCAACTGAGGATCTGCATTTTTAATTTTACTTAATTTTCATTAATTAAAATATTTCAATAGGCCCATGTAGCTAGTGGCTACCACAGCAGACAGCGCAGCTCTACAGAATTTGTGATCATTGTATAATTGACTGTCTGTATACTGTGTGAGTTATTTTGGTTGTTTTCAGTTGTCTCAGATAATCAAAAAAATATTTCTTGTATAAATAAAAGTCTTAGTTTAAAAAAAAAGAATATCCTATATAGTGTATATGTATTTAGAATATATTTTTTACCCAAAAATGAATTATAGTTCTGCATACTTCTGCAAAGTAACTTTTCCTTTACTTTCTATAGTATAGATATTTTCCATCCTCCTTCCCTATCTCCTGCCCCCATTTCCTGTCCCCCATCTAAAAGGCGATCAATCTTCGTAATTTTAAGAAAGAAAAATTCCCTTCTTTTTGTGAACAATTATTTATTAACCAATCTACCATTGGTGAACCTTTAGAATGTCTCCACTCATTTTATTGTGAATATTAAAACAGTTTTGTAACTAGCACCATGGTACATATATCTTTGAAAGCTTTTGCAGTTATTTAGCATATCTATAGAATAAATTCCAAGAAAACAAAATTGCTTGCTCAACTAATATCTACATTTCAAAATTTTTACACTTGATACCAAATTTTCCTCCTTATTAATATCAATTTACTCTTTCACCAAGAGTGTATAAAAAGTGCTGCTTTTTTGAGCATTTGATAACAATGGATAATTTAACTTTTGAATCTTTTCTAATCTGATTCCTTTCTTTAATAGACTATTTGAACATGGCTGTATTTTTCCTGGCCACTAATATTTCCTTTTTAATGGATTTTATATTCATTGTTAGACCTGTTTTCTTTTAAAATATTTGTCTCCATACATTGGTAGAAGCTCTTTCTTCATTATAAATAAGCACTATCTGTGTCTTCTTTTGTGTCGCAACTTCTTTTTCCTTTGTCTTAATTTAGGTTGTGTTTTGCAAAACAGAAAATCTTAATCTTCTAAAATTTCATGGTTTTATTTTTATATCTAAAGTTCTGTTTGTGTGTGACTTTAAATCATATTTTATTTTTTCTAAATGGATATATCATATAGCAATATTCTCAATTTCATGTTACAGACTACCTAAATACTAGTGGCTTAAGCAATAAATGATCTCCTAAGCACAATAATAATCTCACTTAAGAAGTTTGGAGATAGATAGTACAAGAGCTACATCATATCATTAAAGACCTATATTCTTTCTATTAGAGTTGCCAACCTTAGACTGTTGGCTTGCTGACTCATTAAGATTGCTGCTATATTTCTAAGCATCATATAATGTTCCAAAAAAGAAGAAGTGGGCAGAAAAATAACAAGCCACATTTGCCCTTGTTAACAGAACAGCAGATAATTTACTGGAAGCCCTAAGAGACTTCTAGTTATGCTTCAGTGACAAATCTGAGTTACATGGGGACCCCTAGATACAAAGAAGTTGAGAAAACAAATTAGTTTTAGAACAGATGTAAGTCTATAGAATAGACCTATATTCTGCCTGTCATGCTTTTAAACATATATCTAAAAACATTTTATATGGATTTTATAATTGCATGCTTCTGCTTCTGCTAGAGCAAATAGACAATTTAACCTTTTGTACTTCTCTTTTTACCCACAACCCACATGTAATTATTTTTGATTTTACAAAAGGTGATCATAATTCTGCATACTTCTGCCAAGTAACTTGCTTTTCCTTTACCTACTATAATATAGATGTTTTCTATTCTGTCTATCCATATATCTATGTATTCTCTCTATTGTCTAAATTACAATCTAATTTTAAGAAAAGAGAATAATGTGATGTGTGAACCATAATTTATTCATCTCTTCACCATCATTGAGCATTTTACATATTTATTAATAGTCATTTATGTAAACTCTGCTATTATAAAATTGACCTGTAGACATGAAGTAGAAAAAAGTCATTTTTCTATGTCTAATTTTCTATAACTTCAATGTATGGAGGTTGTACCTGGTCATCTACAAACTGTGCACAATTGAAACTCTCTGTTTTCTTGTGAGGTTCTGCTCAGGTCATTCATATGTGTGGAAGTGCTTTAAACTACTGTAAAGAATTCTACCAGTATATAGATGACACCACTGTTGTTGTGATTTTGCAGTCACTCAGTACATTGGAAACATGGGCAATAGGCTAGGGATCTGCACAAGGATCCCAGGGGGACATGAGTGTACTATAAAGGGCTTATAGGCTACTGGGAAATTTATGTAAGTAAATCAGAGCCAAATTACTGAAGTTTTTGAATGCCGAATTTGGGAACTGGACTTAAAAATAAATCGTATAGTATTTTGTCAGCACTGAATAGGAAATTGTTTGCGACACTAGTTGAGCATTTGTATTACTGGGAATATTTTTAACAAAGAATGCAGTGGCCCAAGGACACTCCAAGGGATTTTGACTTAATTGATCTGGAATGAGGCCTGGGAAATGATATTTTTAAAAATCTGTCCACATTGAACATTCAGCCTGGATTGAAAATGACCCATACAGGATACAGCTGATTTGTCTATATTTTACACTGCATTTCTCCTACTATTGCTCTCCCTCCTCTCACCATTCTGGATAAAATATTAATTACGGTTTTTGAGTTCCTATGACTTTATCATCTTAAAAGCCTATTTTGAAATGGTGGGATGTTCCCATCCACGATCAGACCTACTCTTGCTTGATGACCTTGAATCACCAATTCTGGAAGAGGTTTGACCCCCATGTATGTGCCTCGGCTTTGCCTATACATTACCTGTGAAGATGATCAAGATGCAACATACAAATGACCAAAGTGAAGATATTTCCTGCATGATTCTAAATAATTTTAGATCTCTTAAGTGAGAAATAGCAAATCAGAGGTGGGAATCTATTTTTAATTATATGCTTAATCGTTATGGTTGCCTATAATTAACTATTTGATAACACAATGTTACTCAGTTTCCTTGGAAAAATAGGAATACGTACATTCACTAAATTGATTGAAATTGTGAAGTTATATTTTGTCATCAAAGATAGTAATTACTGAACTTTTATGTTGGGCATAATGCAACATAATGGTTTGTTTCTTGTGTGATAGGAAAAATAACATCAAATTTCACCCTCCTGCATACAAAATCAGCACATTTTCTTTTCCAAATTACAGAAAGAACAAAGTGAATATTCAGTAGACATTTGTATTTCTATGAGTTTGCTGGTGTAGCTAAGCAGAGCTGATAATGTGAAGTATTGCTGCCATCTGCAGCATGAAAAACATTAAAAGTGTATGTTATCTGTACATATGTAAATAGGTTTTGAACAACTTGCTTACTTAAGTAAGAATTGTTTAATTTCTCTCTTAGTCTTTCTATGTATTTTCAACTGCTAGCTTTCAATATTACTTTAAAATGTAATATATTTTACATTTTACATCACAAAGTACTTTGAATATAGTATAGGTACCAAAATGAATCCTGAGATTATTTTTGTTGATTATCTGATTATGCTAAAATTAATTTAAAAAACAATTTAATGATAGACTAAAATAGCCTTTATGATTTATTGATACCAGGAAATATTTTCTAAATCTATTATGTTTGACAAAGTTTAAAAAAAAAATTACTCCAATAAAATTTAAACTTTTTCTCAAAGAGATTTTTTTCAGGTTTACCCATTACCTACTTAATCTGTTATACAGAATAGTAACCACAGAGACATCCACAAAAATGACATCAGAGGTATAGTGTCAATGGATGAAAGATTTTAAGTCGTTGTTTATATGTTGTTTTCCAAATAGAGATAGCTCATGGGGTTGGTGAGAATATTACTTATTCAGGTCTTTAAGGGATGAGAATACTTCTGTCCTAGGTTTCTGAATTCTCATTCCATGTATTTTAAAAGTTCTTCTCTTGCCATTTCTTGGCCACTGATATTCTCATCATAGAAGGTAGACAAAAAGCTACCAGCTCTGTAAAATTTGGCAAGTTACTTGACTTTCCCGAGCATTGTTTTCTTCATCTGTGCTTTTGGGCTTATAATGATCACTTTGTCGTGTTGCATTGAAACTGGATGAGAATTGAGTGTGGCAAGTGTAGCACAATGTCTGAAATGGACCCATTGATAATAGCTTTTATATATTCATAAAACAAATTGTTTCGTCATGTTTGCTTTCAGACAAAATGCCATATTTTCATATGTGAAATCTCTTATATTTCTATTGTAACAGATCTTTAAAAACCAGATATTTATAATTAAATAGAAAATGCCCAGAAAATGCATTTTCAATTATTTTGATAATATTCAGCAGATAGTCATAAAATACTGGTTCAGTCAGCAAGATCTAATGTGGTTTTTCTCCTTTTCTTTTTTTTTTAAACATCTTTATTGGAGTATAATTGCTTTAAAATGGTGTGTTAGTTTCCGCTGTATAACAAAGTGAATCAGCTATACATATACAAATATCCCCATATCTCCTCCCTCTTGCGCCCTCCTTTTCTTTAACAAGATTTTAATTACTGTGTTTTTTCTCTTAAAAATAAATCATAGATTCCTTAAATTATTTAATTTAAATTATTTAAATCTGTGATGTCTAAATTTAACACCTGGGCCGTTGGATGAACTATCATACTTGTCACTAAGGACAATGCTCACTTGTTTTTGCGGCAAAAAATGTCATAGTATAAGAAATAGACAAAATCCATTTGCATTTAGAGAATTTTTATTAAAAAAGGCTTTTTCTTTTTAAGATAATCTGCAGATTCTAAAACAAAATGTTAGGATAAAGGACAAAATCACAGTTTATAGTAAGGGAAATTGCTGCACTTGAGAACTCAAATTATTATAAACAAGAAATTCTTCCCTCTAATTTTAACAATTAAAGATTATGACAGAACTGAAAAATATTAGTAAATTGTGAAGTATTAAAATTTTATGTTATTTCCTAGGTTTATTCTTATTCTGATTAAAAGAAAACCAACAAATCTAAACTAAATGTATATAAACCTCTAATTAAGGTTCCAAGAAATCAGAATTTCAGTGAACTGCTATATATGCTGTCTGGGCTATACTTTGATTCTTCAGATCATCTATCAAAACCTCTCTTGTAGCAAAATATAGGTGATTTATCTGGTGAGTTTTAGTTTTTTTCCTCCAGAATATTCTGCATAGGGATGGATATTCAAGGTTTTTGTTGATTTGTTTTGTTTTTCCTTGTACCTGTTTGTTCACTCAGACTCAGCTTCTGAGTTCAATCTAGTGTCTAGATAATTTTTCACAGCCCTTAGAGGATGCTTTGGTCAAGTATAGACGTAGAACATACATCCAGGAGAAGAAGCTATTCTTCGAATCATGATCTAGTGCTACAATTTGGAGGAGAGCTGAGTGGGAAAGTATGGCCTCGTTGTTCAAGAAAACTATGAACTTACTAGGTGCATCCTGAACTCCTGGGTGCTTTTCATTCTTGGTGCTGAGAATGACGTTTCTCACTTCTGTGCCTTAGTGCTGTGCTCTTGGCTTGGAATGTTCTCCCAGCCATACACTTCCTGGCTTTGACCCCACCTGGCCTGAGGACACACACTCATCTCAGGTATTGTTATCTACTCTCTAGGGGTTCTGACTTCCCACCCTAAATATATTTAATTCTTTCTCTTTTTGTTCCTTCATGTATATTCTTTTATCATAGCACCTGTAAAACTAAATTGCACCTGTTTGGGTGAGTGGCATGGCCAGACCACAATAGAAACTGGGGCTTTATCCTTGAGTTCTTAATATTCCTTACATCCCACATACAATCAAATTCCAGGGTTTATCAATTACCCTTCCATACCTTGCTTAGCAAGACTCCATATGATCCAGCCCCTGGCCACTTTTCCTACTGCAACTCAAACCTCTCTTCCTTTGTTTTAATATACTCCAACTGCCCTGGCTTCCAGCATTTCTCAAACTTGTCCAGCAGCCTCTTGACTCAGAGCCTTTGCACTTGCTTTTCCATCTGCCTGGAACTCTCTTTTCCCAAATATTCTTATGAATTGCTGCCTTATTTCCTTTTGCTGTTCAAATGTAACAGCAGCTTCATTTCTCTCTATTTTTTTTATCTTGAATTATTTTCTTCACGGTTTTTGGGAATATAAAGTTTTCACCCTCCTGGGAAATAACCGATTGTTCATTATAGCAAAGAATAATAATCAAAACCTGGGCAGGAATACCTTGGAGATATGGTGGGTTCAGTTCCCAACCACTGCAATACAGCAAAGTTGCAGTAAAGTGAGTCACACAAATATTTTGGTTTCCCAGTGCATATAAAACATACGTTTATACTATATTGTAGTCTAATAAGTGTGCAACAACATTATGTCCAATAAAACAATGTATATACCTTGATTTTAAAATGCATTATTGCTAAAAATTGCTAACCATCATCTGAGCCTTCAGCGAGTTGTAATCTTTTTGCTGGTAGAGGGTGTTGCCTCAGTGTCTAGGGTTGCCAACTGTTCAGAGTGGTGGTTCCTAAAGGCTGGGATGGCTATGACAATTTCTTAAAAATAAGACAATGAAGTTCGCCACATCAATTGGCTTTTCCTTTTACAAACGATTTCTCTGTAGCATGCCATGCTATCTGATAGCATTTTACCCACAGTAGAAATGCTTTCAAAATTGGAGTCAGTCTTCTCAAACTCTGCTGCTCCTTTATCAACTAAATTGATGTAATATTCTAAATCCCTTGTTGTTATTTCAACAATCTCCACAGCATCTTCACCAGGAGTAGATTTCATCTCAAGAAACCACTCTCTTTGCTCATCCATAAGAAACATCCTTATGCTCCTTATCCCTTAAAGTTTGATTATGAGATTGGATCAATGCAATCACATCTTCAGGCTCCACTTCTATTTCTAGTTCTCGTGATGTTTCCACCACATCTGCAGTTAATTACTCCACTGAAGTCTTGAACCCCTCAAAGTCATCCATGAGGCTGGGAATCAACTTCTTCTAAATTCCTGTTAATGTTGATATTTTGACCTCTTCCCATGAATCATGAATGTTCTTAATGACTTTTAGCATGGTGAATCCTCTCTGGAAGATTTTCAATGTACTTTGCGCAGATTCATCAGAGGAATACACTATCTGTGGTAGCTACAGCCTTATGAAATGTATTTCTTAAAGAATAAGACTTGAAAATTGAAATGCCTTCTGATCCATGGGCTGCAGAATGGATGTTGTGTTAGCAGACCTGAAAACAACATTTATCTCATTGTTCATTTCCATCAGAGCTCTTGGGTGACCAGGTGCATTGTCAATGAAGAGTCATCTTTTTTTCTGAGCAGTAGGTCTCAACACTGGGCTTAAAATATTCAGTAAACCATGTTGTAAAGAGATGTGCTGTCATCCAGGCTTTGTTGTTCCATTCATAGAGCACAGGGTGAGTCGATTTAGCATAAGTCTTAAAGGCCGTAGAATTTTCAGAATGGTAACTGAGCACTGGCTTCAACTTAAAGTCACCAGCCGCCTTAGCCCCTAACAAGAGAGTCAGCCCGTCTTTTGGAGTTTTGAGCCAGGCATCGACTCCTCCTCTCTAGCTGTGAAAGTTCTAGATGACATCTTCTTCCAGTATAGGGTTGTTTTGCCTACATTGAAAATCCGTTGTTTAGTGTAGACACCTTCATTAATGATCTTAGCTAGGTCTTCTGCATAACTTGCTGCAGCTTCTACATCAGCACTTGCTACTTCACCTTGTACTTCTCTGTTTCGGAGACAGTTTCTTCCTTTAAACTTCATGAACCAACCTCTGCTAACTTCAGACTTTTCTTCTGCATCTCCTTCACCTCTCTCAGCATTCATAAAATTAAAAAGAGTTAAGGCCTTGCTCTGGATTAGGCTTTGGCCTAAGGGAATGTTTTGGGTGGTTTGATCCTCTATCCAGACCACTAAAACTTTCTCCATATCAGCAATAAGGCTGTTTTGCTTTCTTCTCATTCATGTGTTCACTGGAGTAGCACTTTTAATTTCCTTGAAGAACTTTTCCTTTGCATTCACAACTTCACTAACTGGTGTAAGCGCCTAGCTTTCAACCTACCTCGACCTTCCACATGCCTTCCTTGCTAAGCTTGACCATTTCTAGCTTTTGATTTGAAGTGAGAGATCTGCAACTCTTCCTTTCACTTGAACACTTAGAGGCCATTATAGGGTTATTAATTGGCTTAATTTCAATATTATTATGTCTCAGGGAAAAGGGAAGCCCGAGGAGAGGGAGAGAGATGGGAGAACAGCCTGTCAGTGGATCAATCAGAACACAAACAACATTTATCGATTAAATTTATCATCTTATATGGACCCTGTTCATGGTGCCCCAAAACAATTAACAATAGTAACATCAAAGATCACTAGTCCCAGAGCACTACAATAAATATAATAACAATGAAAAAGTTGGGAATATTATGAGAATTACCAAATTATGACACAGGGGCATGAATTGAGCAAATGCTGTTGGAAAAATGACACCAATAGACTTGCGCAACATAGGGTTGCCACAAACTTTCGATTTGTAAAATGTACAATAAAGTGAAGTGAAATAAAATGAGGTATGCCTGTATTAAATGAGGTATGCCTTGTTTAATCAGTCTGATTGATTACAAAAGTGCACACACTTCTGAAAGGAAATCAGCAACATCCCCTGCAATCAACTCCTGAAAATCAGACTGAAAATCAGATAATCAGCAACAGCTTCCATCCAGTGAACAGATGTCTGAGAGTCAGCCAGTCAGCAATAGTCTTACTCTGGTAAACCTGTTTCCATAGCTAAAGCCAATACTCCAGATTCTAAACTCCACACTTTTCCAAAACCCGTTGTAAGTTCTCTGCTTATAAACTGTGTCTTATAAGCTCAGCCCTCCTTGCCTTAGCAAGAAATACATTCAGTTTATTATTTTAGATATTGAGTGATAGACTCTTTATCAGTATTTATGATCACCTATAATTACATGATATTTTTGTTACCTGTTGGTTTATTATCTATCTGCATTAGAATGTAAGCTCCAAGAGGGCAGCTACTTTGTTGCTTTGTTCACTGCTGCAACTTATTGATGACATAGGTGCCTAGCATATAATATGAACTTTACAAGTATTTGTTGAATGCATCTTTAGAGTAGGAATAATGGCCACTTAGCGTAATATCCCCACTGCTAATACAGTGCCTAGTACACAGAAGTAATTCCATAAAGTATTATTTAGATGAATGAATGAATTCATTGTCCATGCAGGTTTCAAAATATTTGTTAGGGATATCTTTGAAGTAAACCAGAGATTACTCAGATCTCTGTGGGTCCATATAGTTGTCATAAACTCATCTCTTTCTCCAGAAATACACTAGATGAAAAGATGCCCACCTGCCTATTTGACATCTCCTTTTGGAAGACTTAGAGGCATTACTGGTTTAATGTGTTTAAAACTGAACCCACACTCTTTCTTTACCACCAAACCAGATCCTCTTCTAATGTTCTCTCTGTCACTAAATGTTATAGGCCAGAAATCCCCTTTCTCCCTTGAATGTCCATTTTCAACCCAGCATCAAGTAAGGGTGATCTTACCTCCCAAATATATCTTGAATCTGCTGACTTTTCTCCCTTTACATGAGCATCACGTTAATCCAAGCTACCATTAGCTGTCATCTAAACTACTTTAGTAACACTAATTGGTCCATGAGCACCTTCTCCAGGCCTCTCACCAACCTAATCTTTCATCAGTCAACTCTCTCCTTATAAACTTTTATCAGATGCTTTGCTAATAGAACAGAGTTTAAAATCTTCAACATGGCCTCCAGACTCCATTCATTCTCATCTTGTGCCACATTCCTCCTCATTGTCTGAACTTCTGTCACTGGCTTTCTTTAAGTCACTTGAGATTATCATGTCCTCCTTTTCCTCCATCAGAAAGCTTTGCAAATGTTAGTACCCCAGCCTAAAACATTCTTCCTCCTGCTCTGACTTATTCTACACATATTAAATCCACCATCATTCCCTCACTCCCTGACCAAGTCACATACCCCTACCTTACTGAGAACCTTGTCTATCTCCTGTAAACACTTCTCATGTTGAAAATCTAAGTTCTGTTTGTGTCATTATTGGATTAATAGCCATCTCTTTAACTAAACTGTAAGCTTCATGGGGCGGGGGTACTCTATTTTTGGCATATAGGAGGGAGTCAAGAAGTATTTATTAAATTGATGAAAGAATGAATGAAAAGGAAGAATTTGAATCTGGTCAAGACTTTCCCAACATATTTCAGAGTAAACAGGGTTGGAACCTGTGTTCTGAGAGCATAGTGGGCCAAGGAAAGGCAGTGAGGAACAATGTCATTCTAGATCTGCTTTCTTTTCATTAAAATTTTCACTGAAAAGCAAGAGTCTCCCTAGTCTTTTGTGGGCTCATGTTTGGTGGTAAAGACAAAAGTGATGCATAGAAGACATTCAAAGATCAATTTCACCTTTAACAAAGAAGGAGAGAAAGGACGGGTCCTAATTTGTTGGAGGGAGCAAATACTGTAGCAGGTTTTCATTTAATATGGCCAACTTTAAAATGAGTGTTATATTCTAAGAAGGATTTTGATTCTTGGGGAGTCTCCATTAGATGTAGGTATTAAGTAGCTCTTTTCACTAGTTTTAGGGTTCATTTAAATATTTTAAAAATCCAAAACACTGTCATATTAAAAGGCAGTATTTACAAACGGTGTTTTCTTCTCCAATTCTTGCCTCACTGTGAAAGTCTCAACCACTGCTGTGCTGCTGTTGTAACATCAGTTACAAAAATCTTTCATTTTGGAAATCAAAGTAAAGGACAAGAAAAAGCTATGAAAGCAGGATCATCTTTAGGGAGAATATTTGGGACGCGGAGGGCAGGGTAGCGTGGGGAAAGAGAGGTTGCCAGGCAGCCTTCCACATACTGCCTGATTTTTCTTTGTTTTACTTCGTTTTGTTACCCCACCAGAAAGTCACAGCAAGCATAGTGTCTGGCATGTAGTAAGCCCTCAGAAAACCTTAGCTATCTTCTCCATTTTATTGGTTAATAAGCATCAGCTTAAAAACGGCCATTTCCTTTAGCGGGTTGTAAATGACCATAAATCACACACATATTGGTTAAAATAGATAAGGAGAATTGGAGGAAACTCTGCACTCCCCTAAACCATCACCACAGCTCTGCAAGGTAACAAAAGGGAAACCCGTGGAGGTTCAGAAAGACTACACGTCAGGTTCATGGATGCATGGTAAGCACACAGCGGAGCTAGACTCAGGGTGACGTCTACCATAGCACACAGGACTTCTGTTCCCTTCCATGACTGCACTGCTCCCATCATGAAGGTGACACCAGTTCTGCTGAAGAAGTAGATGGGACGACTCGGGGAAAGGTTGTGTGTGATTTGAAGCATGGTTATTTTTTGGTGATTAGTGCTTAAATTCTTCTGCCCACCAGTAGGTCACTGATGGTTGCTTGAGGCAATATACAGTTCCTGCAGGCCTCAGGGGGCTCTCAGAAAAGTTTACACTTAGAAGTTTCCTGCTAAAGGAAACTGAACCAGAAAATGGAGGAGAGACTCTTTTCTCTTTCATCTTACACAACCTAAAGCCCTTAACCCAGAACCTGGAACTAAATTGATATTTGTGGACTATTGAGGGAACTTAACTACCACATACAGTGTTATTTCTAGATGATAGATTCCTAATTCCAAACAACTAACTTAGTAACAGATGCTTGGAACACATTCCCTTTACTAAGTGGAATTTAGTGGAATATTTCTAGAGTTTCTCTAAACATCTTTATATGTGGATAGAAATTTGGGTAGTATTTGTGTAATTCTAAAGTAGAGCCTACATGGTGCTTTGCTTAAAACAAATTTGTTTCCTCATTTTGAAAAGGGGAGAGGACTATTGCCATTCATAAAAAAAGATTTTCCTTTTGAATGGACTTTGGAAATGTGTGGACAACTAGACATAGTAATCTGGAGGACCATGAAAACATTAAAATGGAAGGCGTTAATTGTTTGAATTGGCTGTGTTTCCTGACATCTGTATTTGCCTCACGTATTAAGGCTTTGTTTGTTTGTTTGTTTTTGTTTGCTTGTTTTTAAGGCCTGGATTTGTCTATTTTTCAGAGCCTCAGATCCTTTTTTTGACTGAACTTTTACTGCAAATAGATAAAATTCCTGCTCTATACCACTGCTTTATTGATACTAACTTAAAAGTCTATTAATATGCTTATTTAAATCCCTAGCACGGGCATGTATTTAAAACATGCTTTGATTTGTAACTATTATCTTTTTTACGGAATGTAACTGTGCCTTTTGCCACTAGAACAAATTGATTTCATCTATCTTCCGTCTCATCTTTAAATGTATTATTTACCCAACTTTTAGCTTTTCCAACATAACGTAAAAATGTCTCACTACAATAAGAAGATTAATAAACAAAGCAAAAAAGACTATTTATGAAAAAATACTTTAGAAATCCAGTCCTTTTGATTAGTAACCAGCCCTAGTACCAGAAAAACTTCAAAGTGCTCTCTAAACATTGAATTTTCATCAGTGATGCTGCAAGCCTTAGCTCTCATCTTTCATGCTTACCATGCAATAACTTCAAAAGGATAAAAAGAAAGAATGGTAATCTCTCCAAGCGACACTCTGCTAGGGCCAGTCATCTTGTCTTTAGCTATCATGCATTCACAACCAGATAATTGCTTCATTACATTATGCTTTAATAAATATAATAATTAACATTTTGTTACCAAAAAAGCCAATACTCAAGCCATTCAGAAATGAAATTCAGAGCCCAGGGGATTTCTAGAAGAAAATGAAAAAGAATTAGCATCAAATATAGACCTCTTCAAAGGGAAAGAGATCATTTAAACTTGTCTTTTACTTACTGAAATCTGTTCTGCATATTTTATTGTTTTTGTCATCTTGCTTGTTATAATCCAGCAAGCGAATGTTCAAAGAACATAAAATCCTACAAATAAATAAATGGAATATGAGTGAATTTACAAAAGGCAACAAGAGTCTCACATGTAAGCTTTGATTACATAAAGCAATTATGTTTCCCAGTGGTGCTCCAGGAACATGTGATTTATCAGTAGGAGAGAAATCAAAGTTTTTCGCTTCATGACACTTAGATAAATTTGCAGAGTACAAGTAACTTGGAAACCTTATCTGAATCAGCATGGTATCACCAGTCAAATTTGGGGTGATCAAGACTTTTTAGAATTAGATTGTAGGGCAGTCTGGGTCAGCGTGGGAAGTTGTAATAGACTCTGACCTTTAAACAAGAGGTAGACATATCATAATGGACTTTGTGGTCAGTAACTCGGCAGTCATCTGAGGAAGTATACCAGAGGGAACTTTGGTGGGGAGGGGTCAGAGCTGTGTGTTGTGTAGTGGTAGCCTCAAACAAGAAGAGACCAATAATAAAATTACACTTGTGAATTTTGCTGTTTGGATCGGGGAATATCCTCACACCAACAGCTTTCTAAAGATCTCTCACCACAAGGTAATAAAATGGAGACAGCAATAAAGACAATTCTTGGTGACAAATTATCTTAAAAGCTATATTGTCCAAAAAAGTGCAAATATTTTATGATATTATGGTAAAAAGGAAAGGAAAAGCAATGGATAGGAGCTGTCTGATAGTCTCAGTGAGTGTGCTTCTCCCTCAGACACTGGAGTTAAAAAGTTATCCTTTCAGATTATTCGGATGTTATCTAGATCAGTACTTCTTCAGTTTATAGGCATAGGGAATTGTTGACAGTGCATTTTTGCCATCAGCTTGTTACATAAAATAGGTCAGTAGGGCAGATTAAAGAGAATCTATTTTTAATATAAATATTAAGTAAGGGGCTTAAACAGAAAAGCCAAATTAAGGTTTTGAGAAAAGGGTGTGTGTATGTGTGCATGTGCGCGCGCCTTTATGTGCATGCACGCACATGATCGCTGGCATGTTTGGTGTCGAAATGCAGAAATCGTCAAAAAATAGAAAGGGTGAGCAGGAAGTGTCAAATTAAAAGCCTTACCAAACAGGTAAGGAGAGTGGGAAATTGAAAAAGTATTAGGTGACAGGCAAGATTGACTGGACTTGGTTAGATCTGTAGATGAAAATGGGAATTGAGGGTAAGTGATGACTTAGTAAGTATAGAAACCTAGCTCTCTACGTATTAATTCTACCTCTACCAATGACAGGGAATGAATAAGTTAAAATAGTTTCTCTAAAGCTGCTGGAGAAAAAAATCCTAATATATATATGTTTTTTTTGGTTTTGTTTTGGCTGCGTTGGGTCTTCATTGCTGTGCACGGGCTTTTCTCTAGTTGCAGTAAGCGGGGTCTACTCTTCGTTGCGGAGCATGGGCTCTAGGTTCCCGGGCTTCAACGTTTGTGGCTCACGCAGGGGCTCAGTAGCTGTGGCTTGTGGGCTCTAGAGCGCAGGCTCAGTAGCTGTGGTGCACCGGCTTACTTGTTTCGCGGCATGTGGGATCTTCCCAGACCAGAGATCGAACCCATGTCCCCTGCATTGGCAGACGGATTCTTAACCACTGTGCCACGAGGGAAGTCCCCTAATATATATTTTTAATTAAACTCTAAGTATCCATCAGTGATGTCACCAGGGAATTATTTTTAGTTAATATAATTCCCAAGTGTCTCTAGAAGAGACTAAGTAAATAGGACCACATTTTTCCCCACAGCAGCACACGTTAATATCACCATAAGATTAGGATCCTAAAACCCTGAAGAATAACAAAATATGAGAGGAAGAATGTAGGTTTATTTTAAAATTCCATGAGCTTTTGTGAATGCACTGAAGATGGTAAGCAGTGAGGGAGATATTAGAAGGAAAGTCAGGAAAACCAGCCCAAAGGCCAATACCTTTGGCACTGGTATTACTTGACTTCTGTTCTCCTATCACCAATCTAGAAGAAAATGTTTTTTAATGAAAGTGGAAGTTGAGAAGAAAGGACAAAGACGTCATGTCTTTGTAATAATAGAAACTGATACATCTTAACTCATCTCTGTCTACTCATGTATCTATGTACATATTGGAAGGGCAAGAAAACAGTACTTTTCACGTTCTGAATATCACCTAACTCCTTGGTAAGCTATTAAGCAGTCCTGAACTTTATGCAGGATAAATAATAAGATATTTAAGTTTAAATATTTTTCAGTGAAAGTGAAAATAGCCAAAAGTCTAAATTAAAGTTGAAAGAGAAGGATAACTCAGGTTTCGAGAAATGCTGAGTAGGATGTGGACGGGGTATTAATCCTCGAGGAAGAGGGAGTATGAGGGCCACTGGAGGAGGCCTGCCTAATAGAAATGCAGGCTCGTACATTCTGACTTCTGAAGAATGTTGGCCCCAAACTAACCTTCTATGTTTAAACTTACTCTTTAGGGTAAATGCTGTGTAAAATGGGATTGGCTCTATAATAATCAACAAGGGAAAAGGAAAGAAATAAATCACCTTTACTCTTTAAGACTGCACTTACAAAGAGAAAACAAGCACCAATCATGGTTGCTTTGACTGTCACATCTAGATCCGCAGGAACGTGAATTCCAAAGTTGTCAGCATTGGTGAAGACATCGTTTACGAATCCTGACCAGTACTTTGAAATCTTCCCAATTGTAAGCTTTTCGTTAATGGTCTTCACCTTTGAAAAGACAATAAGAAGTTGTAAATTTGAAGGTGATACAGATGGTTTTACATTTCTTCATATACTTACTTCATGAGAGATAGGAATTATTTTATTCATCATCTTTAAATGACAATTCGATGGTACTCATTCCTTTATATAAGCATAGGTTTGTAGATTTTCTAGTTTACTCTTCAGGAATTTTGCTTTTCTGACATTCTTTAATCCATTGTAATTCCTTTATTTATTTTTTTTGTTTTTGTTTTTGTATGCAGATTGAGAATTTAATAGCCTCAAGTAATTGAGGCCAGGCTACCACAAGATGGCAGCAGGTACATAGTCTTAATTGTATGGTCTAACCATGATTCCTTTACCTGAAGTCCAGATTTTAAATCTGAATTCTTCATCGAAAAAGAAAAAAATATGTTTGTGAAATATTTTAGAAGAAATTTTTTAGAAAAAAATAATTTCTAAGTACGATTTATAACCTTTTAATTTTTATTGCTAAGATTTTATAATTACTAATTATGTTTAAATATTATCAGTCATTGCTCAATTTCATTTTTATATTATACTCAGATATTTACTAGGTCATTCCTTTATAACTAACCCTAAGTCCTATTTTTCATTTGAAAAATTCTCTGGGCTAATGTACCACACAGGAAATTCAGACTAATTTGACATCAAAAGTCTATAGTTCTTTTCAGCTAGAAGGAATCTACAGTTAAACTTTATCCACTATTCATTTGCTTGCCCTGTTTCTCATTCAAAGACTGAAAGTAATTCAGTGTAAACTTTCACTTTCTGTATGGGAGTAGAGGATAGAAAATAGAGAAAGTTACTTAGGCCATGTCTATACCATGAATAATAAAACTCTTAAGTTCTCCTCAATCATAAGGCATATTTTTATCCTTTACTCTTAGGAAAGTTATACCAAGTCTTTTTGGCGTGGGCTGGAGTTATGACAGCTCATTTTGCAAAATGTACATTGTATTCTAGGTGAATAGTGTTCCCTGAAATCCTGCAACCTTAATGTCCTATGTGGGATATACATGAATGAATGGAGTGAATAAATGAAAAAGAAATACATACTTTAAATTAGACTATATCCTCTAGGAAAATCTGTTAAGATAGTTCATATTCTTACACACTGAATGTGCAAGTAATTACTGTTTTTTAACATTCAATTTACACAAATATGTTTATATGAGAATAGATTGTTTTACAAAATGAAGTTAGCAAGTCTTATGAACATAGCTTTTAAATTAATAGTATTTTAATGGAGTGTGCTCTTGAGATCAGAACTGGATATGTTACCACCAGGGATATAGGAAAGAAGATGTAATTTTGGTGATTCTGAACTAAATATATTTGCTTTATACCATAGGCGCTATATTCCACATAAATCAAGTTTTTGTAGTATGTTTTAAAAAAATTCTTGAACTTACTATCTCTGGAATTATGAGTTATTATTGGCATGTACAATATTACTTGTTACATTATTTCACAAATATATAATTTTCTAAATTTATTTCAGAGATATTTCATGATTTGAACATTTTAAAAATTGAATTATGTTGCAAAAAATCAGGACCTAAGTGAAACGGTCCTTCATTTTTTCAATCATACCTCAAAATCCACATCGCCAAAACAGCCACATGTTGCACAAGGACCAACAATTTTCAAAATATCTTCTTTGTTTGCGTTTTGGATTGTGAATTTAGGCAGAAAGGGGTCCCACTTCTGTGCAACATAACCAACTATAGTACCAGGAGGGGCTTGGATTTCTAACTGTAAGAAGAGATAATAAAATAAGATTTCCTAAGGTTATTGTATTTTAATTTTACGATAATGTCAGCTTACTTCTAAACAGTATATAAAAGATTCTAAATATCTGCTTCTATGTTATACTTTTTTTTTTTTTATAATTTATAGAAACAAAGAAATTCACTGTATAGATATGTGTTCTGCATTATGCACTAAACGTCCATGTCTTTGATCTTCCTTCCCTAAGGAGAACCTATCCCAAAGCTGTTTTCTGACCCTGGGACACTGGCTTCTTTGCCATTTTGTTCCAAGTACAATAATTGGTCAAGCATTGAAGATGTTTCCTATGAGGTATTTCATATTTATCCCCTCTCAGTTGTGGCCACAACACACATCTATTTTTAAGTCTCACTTACTGATTATTATGAACTTTTTTCTCTTTGGATTGCCAACTTCTAGCTTCTCTGTGCTCAGTTAAAAACAAATGCTTCTTGCAGAGTTACAGTTGTTACACACCAATTTGATTTCTGTTTCATTTTGTCCAAAGTGTTAAAGACTTGCACTTGCATTTTCAGGGCTGACTTTAGTATTTTACTCCATCATCCTTTATTCCCTTAATTTCTTTATTGTCCATAATATTGTATTTCAACATATTTATGTAGCCAAATCAAATACTTTGTAAAATAAGCTGGAAGTGGGTGAAAATGATGAACATTGTTTGCTTTTAAATCAAACCAGCGCTCATCATCTGATCTCCTTTTGTCTTTCCTTATTTGTTAAGTTCATAGTCTTATGTGCATATCTGTAGTGTTTTCAGATGGACAAAGGTGGTTTCAACAAGTCTTCTTAGAATTATATAGATTTGTTCTAGGACAACTTTTAAAGTAACTGATGTGATTTTAACCAAATTAAAAAACATATTAATCAGTATTAGGATGCATCTTATGGTTAAGTCATATGACATGGGGCTACTTTGAAATAAAACATCAATTATCAGAAATTTTCAAATGGGCATACATTCTGGATTATACTAAGTTTAGCATCTTGGGGCATATTAGATCTTGAATATCCCCAGTAGAAGTATAAAAATTCTTGGGCTCCATATATGAGTACCTTAGCAATCCTATCACTTAGCCAGGTAATTGCCTATAAATGGAGAATTAGCTTCAATATATATTGTGAGAAACTTCTCTAATTAAGGAGAGTTCCATGTTACTATTTATTTCCCTTTGTGCTAAGTAGACTATTTATACATAGGTCCTCAATAGAGAAGCTTGGGCTTGAATAAAGACACCTGGATCAAGTCCCATTTATTGTATCTTCTAGATGTGTGATCATAGGTAAGGCACCTCCACTCTCTAAGCCCTAGTTTCCTCAATTGCAAAACGTAGAGAGTAAAATCTATTCCTTCTAACTTATAGTGGTGTCATGATATCAAAAACATCAAAGTAAGTATATTTTCCATATCAACTTAGCTGCATCATGTCAATGAAAGTTATTACTATAGATCTATTAAATAGTGATGAAAATATATTATATATTAAAAATATAACAATCAGATGATTCCCTCTAGAACAATAACATAGTCTTTGCTAAACCTTGAAGTTTGTCATAAATGGGTGAATGGAACCTGAGATTCTGTACTAAAAATAATACCTACCCAAGAGAATACTTTAGAAGAGTTTAGTATCACTCAGCACTCCCTGACCTTTGCACCAATAAGAGAAGAAAAAGGGTAGATTTGCTTAATGGTGGAACTTATAGCTATTACAATTACGTGGCTAATACAGAGATTCAGGAGGATGTGTCTCGTTTACATGATGCATGAGCTGTCTTTACCGATTAACATCACGGAAGCCACTATGGTTTTTGGTTGGAAAGGAAAAGAAATTTAGTGAATCACCAAATCCTCAAGCTGTTCTGATCCTAAAGGAGCAACATTCTAATTCAACAAATTGAAAGGTTAATTGCCCCATATCTTCAGATGAATGCCATTTATTTAAGAAATAATGGCTGATCTTTCCAAACATGGAAAAATACAAGCACACCCAGAGCCAAAGACTAACCTCTTGTAGGTAGCAAGGGCACCAGCAGCTGTTACACCTCAAGGGCCTGTTGACTGTAATCACCTCTCGACCTGAGTTATCGGTGATCTTCAGAGTGCAAGATCTCAGTGTGGAACAGAAAGTACGATTGAAGCAGATGCTTTCCTCCACTGCAAAGTAAATTCTTTGTCCCAAGCTGTTTTTAATCTCATATTTGTTGGAGGTCTCAGTGCCAAGTATCACTAATGGAGCAAAAAAAAAATTATCAAAATCATGCTTATTGCTTACTATCAAAACTTTATATGAGTAAAAATGGTTGTGTTATTAAAAGAAAACAGAGTGTCTGATCAGTTATTAAGTATATGGTATCTTATTCAGACAAATCTACTTCCGTGCTCGAAATTTTGAGGATTTAGCCATAGAAATCAAAGTAAACTCTGAGAACAAAGCTGTGCAATTACTAAATTTTGATTGCAGATATATGACCTACTTGGACACATGTAGTACCACTTTTCAACTAGGGAAGCAATGCTATAAAGAAGAATCAAATACTCAGATAAGAATTCTATCACTGTTATGGAATTTACTGGGACAACTCACACTGATAGTAATGATTTTGTCTAAAATCTCTATCTGGTATTATATCTACAGCTGCATGCTATCTATTATAATTTTGACATATCTTAGTTAAGGACAAAAATACTTGATTAATTTGAATTCAGTTAGTCATCATTGTAAATTTGTGTATTGTTAAATGATTTGCCTATTTGATGAATCACTGACACTATGATAAAACATATTTTGTTTTGATGATTTTTTGTTATTTAGTCTCAACCCTGATTTCCATGTCTGAAATTACAGCATTAAGAAAATTTAAACTATTAGCAGCCATGGAAATGAACAAATAGTTTTTATTACTTTAAGATTAAAAATAATATTAGATTCCCAATGACAGTATCATCAAAGACTTGGGGAGTTTTATGCTTTTATGTTTATCTATATCAGCTAATAATTTTACTTTCAATATTTATTTTAAAAAATAGGCCTAGTGCTCTTTTTAATCTATCTTAAACATTTAACTTTATCATTTATAAAATATTTAGATGTAAAGAAACTTCTGAAACTTAAAACATTTCAACAGTTTTAATAATTACAGAATATAATATACTTACTTCCAAGAAGCTCCACCTGCTGGTGTATAATTATCAGGTCTAACTGTTAAAAGACGACATAAAGGAAATAAAAAGTATTACATCACAGGTCTTTGAAAACCTTTGCAGCTATTACTATTAACCTGTTTACTAGACTACATGAAATTAGGTGATTTTCGTGTTCTCTGTGAGGGAAATGGCTGAAAACAGCTCACATTTTATAATGAAAAAGAAGATAACATGGTTTTTATTCAAGTAAAATTTAAAAATTACAAGAACCCTGAAAATTTCAAGGAAAATTTCAAGGGCAGAATTGCCCAGAATAACATTAGCAACTGTGATTAACTCTGTGTTTTTTTCTGTGGTAATCCGATAAAAGTGTAGCTCTTGGAAACAATACCTTTGAGAATATTTTTAAACAATCTGAATAAGAATGCCTATAAGGTTTTAAAACTCTCTCTCTCTCTTTCTCTTTCTCTCTCTTTTTAAAAGAAATGAACCAAAATGAAACAAAACAGTAATGACCTGCATGCATGGCCTCTCCTCGCAGCCCTATAACTCTACTTTCACTCTGTCATGCAGTAACTCATTCCTCACAGTGATGAAACATCTTTGTTAAAGCTGAAAAAAGCTATTCTTTAAAATTTTCTCATTCACATCTTCCTTTGGACTAGGGGAAAAAAACCCAGAAATCCTGCTGATGCCAACAAAGTACCAATTTAAGCAGAAAAGAGTTAAGCCACTAAATGCATGACACATTAAAACTTGCCTATGTAATTAGAAATGAAGTTAATTTACAGAGATAAAGTAGCCACAGTTGAGAAGTGACTTATTAAACAGAATACAGTACAAACTGCTTTTTAAAGGAAATATTTGAAGTATGTTCTTAAGAGTGAATTTTATTTGTGTATGTTTCCATTTTGATATTCAATACTTGAAGATTCACTAAGGTAAAATCATGAACACTGAATGCAATGCTGATTATTACTTTTTTGAATGCTTCATTTTCTATCTTGCCTTAAAATTTTCTTCACTTTATTCTCCCTTCACATTAATAAACTCACTGATAACTTTTAAATGAAAGTAATCAATACTAACAGTTGGAATTGATTGGGCATCACAAACGCAGAAAATATGACGTTACCTTATTTCCTTCACTCTCCTTGTATATCCTGAGGTGGAGGTAAAAACTAATATCATTTCTTCTATTTAAGTCTTATTATTGATAAAAGTGTATGTGACCTCCTTTTTAAGATTCACAAAAATATTTTTTCCAAAATTTATGATTTAAGATATTCTAAAACATATTTTAACAACTATGACAAAGTTTTTTAAAAAAAAATTTGAATCGGTCTTTGTTGTGTAGTATTGTTAGTTCTCTTCTCTTTTGAGGAAAATGGAGGGTTGAAGAAAGAGAAGGGGTAAGCTTCAAAAGGACATGCATGATTATTTAGCAGTGGTTCTATGTAGGAGTAATTTAGAGATAGAGAAGGAGTATGGGGGCAGAAGTTAAGTTTGAGTTTAGGAGCTTTGACTATTTGTGACATGGATCAAGTTTTCAGCCTTGAAATTTAGAGACTATTAATTGAAAAGGGAAGTTGTACCTCTCTAATACCTAATAATAGCAGTTGTTTATTTAATGACTACCGTGAGGTAGTCACTGTGCCAGATATTTTGACATAGTGTCTGATTTAGTCCTCACACACATCAGAGAGCTAGATATCATTACATTTTCCATGTGAGGAAACAATCCCAGAGAGAGAAAGTAGTTTGCTCAAGATCACAGAGCATGTATCAATAAGTGGTTAGACTGGGATTTGAACCCAGGCAGTAATGCCGCTGATTTTGACATGCTCTTTACCCTGCTGTACCACATCACTAAACTAATCTTAGGAACTGGGAGAAACGATCTTAAGTGATGCTGTGGGACTTCTGAGTACCTTTCCTCCCTATTTACTCTTATACTCACCCATCCTCTGTAATCACATTTGACTTAATCTACCGCTGTGGGCAAACCTCCTGGATTTGAGGGTCTTGGTTTTGGTTGTTCCTGTAGTTTCCTTTAAATCGCCCCAGGCCACTTATAAACCATGGTCCAAAAGAGCCCTTTTCATCTTTTGCTATTAATTGATGAACTAAGAATTGTTGGAAAGTCTAAAGAGATTGTGTCATGTATTCGGGTGTCAGGGCAAGTAAAGGACTCCTGAAGTATGAAAGCTATAGAATGGAAACCTAATTACAGCCTTGGATATGTAACTAAGAATCAATTCTTATGTATAATTTATCAGGTTTACAGGTATCACTGATTCCATTTAATACATGTAGCAAAATAAATGGGATCTTTACATGTGTCCTTGTAGACTTTGACTCACTACTCTTAGCTATAGGTGACTAAATTATAACAGTTATCCTTTGACGCTTATAGGATAAAATGTTATTGACTATTATGAACATGTTAATCCATCTGGAAAGAGAATGTATTGGTTTTATTCTTAAGTTTAACCTACACGAACAACATATATGTATATATATACATGTCTAGACATGTAAGTATGTGCATGTACATATGTATGTATACACACACACACACACCCTGCTTGGGAATTTATTTTCAAATTATTAATGGAAACATGATTTTCAGTAGTGGTCATTGGATAGTCTTGATTAAAGGAGAATAGATGATTTTTTAAAATTTTACTTTGAGTGTTTTAACTTAGAAGGATTTTTATTGAATATTTTCCTGTTTGTTTATTGAAACATGTACTATTTTCAAATGTTCATAGTTTTATTTAATCTTGTGGTTTTAGATAAAAGTTAACTCACAAAATTCTTTATATATATGTTTCTTACAAACTAGTAGTATTAAACTTTCAAAATGTGCATTCATCCTTTTCTATATGCACCACTTTAAAGCAAATTAGTGTTCTTTTAGTATAAAGATTATAAATTTTCTTTCCCTTTGAAGTAAAATATCCACCAATTTGTGGCATATTTTTGTTTTCTGAAAAAGATTACCAAAGGTATATGTTTGGAAAATTGACTTCATTTTAAAACTGCAGCCAATGGGTTCATATCTCTATCAAATATGAAAAAAGTGTATTCATGTCAGGCATCTGGCTCCGGGTGTGTCATCATTCATGGATGGAAGAAGAATATACGATGACCATATGTGATCATCAAACCTCAGCCCTCTGGCACTGGTATATCACTTTTATACTCGGCAAAACCTTGTCTGACAACATTCCCAAACAGCTTGCAGCAGTTAATCAACTCTAGTCAGCTATTACAGCTGATCCTTCCTGCAGATGGAAGATGGTAGGTTAGCCTTTCCAGCTCTTTTACATAACTCCCTGAGCTCTCCAGTCTCTAAAGTACATTTGTCTGCCAGTGGGTTTCTGGAGAAGGCATCTGCAATTATAAACATTTTCCCAGGAACATATGCTGCGTGCAGCTTAAACCCTATCAGGCATAACAGAAATCTCTTGCACCTTAAGGGAATTAACACAGAGATTTGATTTTGATAAAGGAGATAGACTTTATAGTTTGAAAGAGTGCCAAACAAGCTGAAAATTGCAGCAGATGTGCTGACATCTCAATATTAGTGTAAGTGTATTTCTAATCTTTTGTAGGATAAATACAAAAGCAACAATAATATACATAAATATCAATTGCTATTTATGTGCCATAGAATTCAGATGATAATATTTCTTGATTGATTTATTATAAGGCTTGAATCATTGCTTACCCTCCAATGACTAGAACAGTGGCTATACCTAATGATAATATGATCTTTCAAGCAAATTGGCCTGGAGATGCAAGAGCATCAGAAGACAATGCTAACTTGATAGGCTGATTTTCTCTTGGATTTGCATCCACCTTTTTGAGATTCACTTGAAGATGTTGAACTCTCAGCTCATTGCAGAAGTCTCTCCTGAGTACTTTGACCTCTAGCAACATTTCTCTTCTCTGTACACCTGCGCAAATTAAAATTGTGTGCTTATCTGGCTCTAGTACCCAGCCTTGCATTTTTTGTCATCATTTTTTGTCTTTGCCAATGAGGTTGCAGAATGTTTGGGTGAGAGGGACTAGGTTTTATACCATTTATGTGCCTTGATTAAGACAGATACTCAATGTCCTTAATTAAATAGCTGTAGGTGACTGGACATATTAGACAGTTCCTTCAGGCTAAATTTGCTGACACCTTGAGCAATAAGCAGTAAAAGGATAAATGTGCTAAACAGCTCAATCGAAAATGTTTAGTCTTCTTCCTCTGACAAATAAATAAGGAAATTAGAAGTGACCATAAAAGAAAAAAGTTTCTTCCCAAATAATAGAAATAAATAAAAGACAGATTTTATAATTTCATGATTTATAATGCTTTTCTCACTTCAGTAAGTTATTTGTTGACGTTCTTCAGCCTTGATTGAAAGGCAAGAAATCAAGTTTATATTCATTTTAAGGGCAAACACTTAGTAGAAATAGGGAGATAAAAGCACCTGGCTTAAATACTCTAGACCAGGAGGGAGACTCCCTGGTGGAGGGGGACCCCGCTGCCACACTTGGTTCCCTGGATTGGAAGGTGAGATGTGAAGGCCGTGGTCTGGGTCTGAAGCTCCCGGAAGAAAACCAGGCAGACTTCTGCTTCTTTGGTTCTGTGCATCTGCAAGAGAATGACCATCCAAGTCCATATTTAAATGTAGGCCATTTTATTTAGTTTGTCTTATAATATTTGCTTCCTCTTAATTCAGAGGGTAGAGTATCTCCCACAGTAGCCTCTCACTACAGTGCCCTTTCCTTCATTTTTCCTACTCACTGTCAGCACCACTTGACCCCGAAGCCAGAGATAAAGGACTGTGGAAGACTACCAGAGGTAGTTGTGAGAAGAGTTGGATAATTTGGGCAAAATAAATGATTTTAGAAAGTATATTTTTTGAAGGCAAGTGAAGCTTCTATTCAAAGAGCTAAAAGATTATACACTACAAAAAGAAAATCAATGGCAAAAGAAACTAGATGTTCTCCACTCATAAAAGGATAACCTTGGACATAGGTTTTAAATCATAATTATGACTTTCAAGCATATTCTCCCTTCCTCAAATATTATGAAGGCGCCTCGTAATTTCCAAGGATATTTTGTCTCTTTTTATCAATCATACTGCTATGGCTAGATTTAATTCAGGGTCCTTATACTTTAGCTTGCACCAGAACCAGCTGGGGGGCTTATTAAAACACCCATTGCTGGGCCACACTCCAGACTTTCTAATTCTGTGGTTGGAGTGGGTGTGGAGCTTGAGAATTTTGCATTTCTAACTAGTTCCCAGGTAAACTAATGCTGCTGATATATACTTTGAGAACTAATGGGAATATTTGTAACTAATTTATGAGCTTCTTAAGGGCAGTGTAATATTTAATTTAGCTTTGATTTCTCAGTGTTTGGTATAAAAGCATCCAAAAAAATTTTGACAGTATGAATCTCTTTGTAGCTCACCCAACATTACAAAGGATAAAAGAATTACAGAATTCTAAAATGTTTGGCTTTGATTTAATCACCTGTTTTCTATATTATTGCCAGGTAAAATTGTTACTGTTTCAATTATCTCTTAGATTGAAATTCGGAAATTTGCTATTTATACTGCTTTAGTCTGGAGCCTAATATTATGCATAAGACCTGTAAGTGGTGCATGCAAAATTCTTCTTCTTTGTTAAAAATATACTTTATTCCCTTTCTACTATTATTTTTCCCTTTTCTTCTCACATGACTGCCATTTGGCTATCTCCCTCATTAGATACCATTATTTTTTTCAAAGACTATCAGTGTTTTTACTTCTCATCTTTATTAAGCCAAATTTTCAGAGTTCTCACATGTGCATTCATTTCGTTTACACTTTGCTGTTTTAGACTGAGTGTAGGTATGGAGCAAGCAAGGTTCATGATGGGTGTTTTCAAATATCAGATAGGCCATTATGAAGAAAAGTAATTTAGATTATTTTAAAAACCTATGAATGGGAAGGACAAGGAAACTGGTTCTGGATTAATATGAGGAAGAAATTTATAACAGATGCACAAAGATTTGGATAAGCACTCATTGTACATATACTAAAATTGGAGTGACAGCTACATAATTCACAGTAGATTAGAATGGTCTCTCTTCAGCACTGACACCCAGGTCCATGTAATATGTGTGTGTGAGGGGGGGAGGTATTCTTCTGAATCTTTTAAACCTCTAAAAAATAAATCTGAAGAAAGGACTGATTTTCCTTTGGAGATTATAAATTCCTCTTCATTCATTGCTTCCCAAGCATAGCCTGGGTGAGCATCTGAGGGGATTAAAAAAAACCAAAAAAACCTGGTGAAGGAACACAGGCACCTAAGGAGTGGTCCTTTGGACACTGACATAAACTGTTTCTAGTAACAATTGGCTCATTAAAGTCATGTGTACGTTTGGTGTTAATGAGGGACATTAATTGCCAAATGATTCATTTATTCATTTAACAATAAGGTTGTGGGAAGAGACCAATATGGATTTCTAAGATTATACTGATCTGTGACATTTAGAATTTGGACACGCTTTAGGGGTAGGACTGAATGGAAGCAAACTTGTCATTTGGCCCCATGAAAAGAGAGCTCCACACTGATAATATTATAACAATTTGCTTCCCCAAAGGCCCCCATCCTGAACTTCTCTCAGGTTTGGGGCAGACACAAAGGATATAGACTTTAGAATTCCTCTTGCTCTTAGCCCTTCTCGAGAGCTACTAACTGAGTAAACTGAGAGGAAGACTAGGTAACACCATGTCAAATCTGGGAGAGGAGCAAATGGCCACTACTGCAATAACAACTAGAAAATAATAGAAGGCAACAAACATCCTTTCTTTGGCATTAGTGCCAAAAGCACTGTGGTCATTGACTTTCAGAGAAGCAGAGACAAAACTGTGATCTGGGGAAAACTAGTTCATAATGATAAAATTCAGAATAGTGGTTCATCTTGGGAGTGGAGGTGCATGGCTATTGACCAGAAAGGGAACTTTATGAGGTGCCAGAAATGTTCTGTATCTTGATCTTGGTGGTGGTTACACAAGTGCATCCTGATTTTTAAAATCATGGAGTTTAAGTTTGGTGCCTTTACGCACTTAACTGTACACATGTTATCCTTCAATTAAAAAAAATGTGTAGGGATTAATTTCTAATAATAGCTGATAGAGGAGACTATTAGATTCTCTCTTATTGCCAATTTTATTGTTGAAAAGATTAGCAAATTACTCCAATTTTATCTTGTAAACTATTTTGCTGTGACAAAACATGGTAGATTCTCGAGTGTCTGGCAAGTGGCTCTACATTTCTGACCCAGGTCTTTAGGTCCTTAGATTTCATGGCATTAAGCGATGTTAATGCACTGGGGCCCAGAGCAGATCATGTCCAAAGTCTTTACTGGGGAGTAGAGGCTCAGTCAAAGACTGCTGGGATCACCATTCTGAGATCACTTGCTTGCTCTTCTGGGATTTCAGCTCACATCGGAGCAGCACAGCCTTTGAAGACCTAAACGGAAGCTTCCGTTCAGTTTAGATCATCCTGGAAACTCCTGTTTTTCTCAAACTTAAAGTCTGAGACCAACCTGTTCTTAAATTGTGTTTATTTATACTAAACCAGGGGACTCCAGACCACACAAATATTTCCTCAGTTCTAATGGCATCCAGTATCCAGACTGTCCTTTGATTTAGTGGTGCTGATTGAACTTCCTACAAAATGTGTGAAATGTCCAATTAGCCTGTATTCCCTGGGAAAATGCTAATTGCCAATACAGTTTCATGGGCCAGAAAACATCATGACATTATAAATAATGTCTTTAAATATATTTGAATAAAACTCCACAAAAATATTTTAGGTAAATAATGATGATAAACTCACTTGCCCCCTAAAACCAGATTTCTAATTCAAAAGGAAACTTCATTTTTCACTTCTTTTAAGTAGTATAGGGTCTCTCACAGATGTTTTACCCACTTCATCTGTTAAATATTTTGAGTGGGATGCAGCAAGAGTGTTAGTTTTCTACCGTAAGTTTTACCTCTGAGTTTAGTCTTGAGCCCCTATCATTACTGAACATCACTGCTTTTTTGGTAGATTAATCATATTTTGATCATAATATTGCTTTCTAGTCACAAGTTTCTTCAGAGACTCAGACCACCAAATGAAGAAGGAACGCCTTTGAATTTCTATCTGGCTTTGAATTTCTATCTACTCTTTTAAAAATGTATAACTAGCTTATAAATATTTCACGTACTCTGCAACTCTTTACCTTACCGGCTGCAGTTGTTGCTGTAACTCTGACTTGATAAAGTGATGAAGTGTTTTGGACTAAGTCTTAGTGTCAGTCTTAAATGACAGAAAGACCTTGCCAAGATTTTGTTTGTCTGTCTTCAAGTATAAAAATGAAGTACACATGTATTAAAATTCATAATTTTGATGTTTCACGTCTATATTTTACAATTTGTTTGAGCTTTCCCAGTGATACTCAGGGACTGGTGTATGCTACATGTTGACAAAAAGTGAAAAGATTACTTCTTTTGTTCCAAATTAAATAGCATCCAAAGTCTATTTTGATAAAGGAAGCAAATAAGCGTACACATTTCTCTGAATGGATCATTAATTTAATTTAGGATATTTTAAATTGTGGACTCTATTATCCTATTTGTAATTAGGTTAAAAGGTTTCCACCAATTATACTAATCATAATTCTTCACTTTCATTATAGCCTAGAGTTTAATGGTTTCTTCTGATAATGGAATGAAAACACATTATAATTTCATTTTTATATCATTTCACAAGTATTTTCTGTGAGATTGCAACCCATTACCTAAAAAAAGCACATCCCTTGTCTTCTGAGAAGTTCTTTAAGTGAGACAACACTAATGATATTTACAGCTTTAGGGATTTGAGGAAAACTTAACAGTTCCCCCTCCCAAAGTCTTTAATACGCTTGCTTAGTTTCTGTTTGCTTTTTAGATATAATTTACCATCAAAGAAATGTTGAAAGATTTTTGCTTCATAGTTCAGAAATGTTTACTTCTAGTCCATTAAATTTACTAGGATTTCCTGAAAACACATGTTTAATTCTCTATAATAAATGGCTGTATCACATATTTTAAACAACAAATGGGAAATTTTAAAATATTGAACTGTACTTTAACACTTTTAACTTATGTGTGAAAAGTTTTCTACAAATCCCTTTAAACTGGGAATATCAACTTGTCTTTGTGTTTGGCATTAGATATTCCCATTCTAAATTTTAGTCTGCAGCTTTTCACATCAAGTCACTAGGTTTATATTTATGATAACGAGAACACTGTTTGCATCTTAACTTTTACATTCTATCAGATAGAGGGTTTTTAAAAATAATTTAATGCAACATGCTCCTTGGAGTTCAAAGTTAAAAATTCCAACGTTGAAAAGCACTAAATGACAGGTTTTAAAGTATCAATCTCACCGATTGTAACACCCTTAGAACTGTGTATTTTCAGTCATAATATAAGGAAAAATTTCTTAGCTGCCTATATTTACTCTTACCTTTAGAGGCCATGAATATGCTGAGTCACTTCTTCAAAGGCATGCAGGTTAAAAGAAAAGGCTCCTCTTGTTGCAGCAAAGAGAGAAACACAGCAGGCATAAAACTTCAGAGGGTATCTCTACTTCTTGTCAGCTTACAAATACTGGAGGAATGGAGAACCTTGCTGTTTCCAGAGTGCTGTATTTTATCATTTTGAACAACAGGGGGAGACAAAGCTATCATCAAAAGTAAACACTCTTCAGAAACCATCATCCCACTTGGTGGCTGAAGGACCAATTTCAAAATAATAAAAACCAGGAAAGAAAATATACAACATACAACACTCATTTTTATGGGCCTTATTTCCACTTAGTGTTTAAAAATTACTTCTTGGAATATATATTTTTGCCCTCACTACTACATTAGAAATATTCTACTTTTCTAATTTCTAGAAATCTCCTGTACCAGAGTCTGTGATAAAACATTCTATCACATGTAAGTTTTGACAGTTATAAATAACTTTTTTTTAATTTTGAAAATGTTTGAACAGGAATATTTTTATGTTTACTCTGGATTTCTCCCCACTCTCTCTCCCCATAACAAACAAGAAAAGGGTTATTTCCTACTATTTACATACATAAATGAATATTTATTTTTATTTTTAGTTGAATTTGATTAATCAGGAATTTGAAAATAGAAACCTTCAATAACCTCATAAAGTTAAATGAAACATACAGGTAATATTTAACTGCATTGCACACTGAGGGGAAACAAAAAAGCACTGTAAACTTGACTAGACAGTTCATATTTCTAAATGACCATGGAGATTTTGCTCACCAAGTCAGTTGCCCTGGATGGCATGATTTGCAAAGGTTGAACTTGTAGGATATACTACATTATCAGCAACTCTGTCAGCTTCTAAAAATAGCTACGTGGCCTGAGAAGGCATGGATAGTGATGAAAAATTATGAAGTCAGCTCACAGGCTGTAGACAGCCAAAAGTTTGGGTTCTTCTTATTTGGCAAAGAGATGTTTCTTTTTGTTGTTGTTTTGAAATGTTCGAGGTTAAAATGAGCTGCCATTATTTGAGTTATCATTTTGCAGAAAATGTGTATAAATATGATTAGTATTTTAAAATTAAATTATATGTTTCCTAAATTTCTTAATGTTTGCCACGGGCATTTGGAAAAACTTTGATCCAAAGAAACTAAGTTGTTATTAGCACTATCAAACATGGTATTTTATACTGTAGAGCACAGAGAACTCTACCTAATGCACTGTGGTAACCTAAATGGGAGGGAAGTCCAAAAGGGAGGGGATATCTGTATGTGTCTGGCTGATTCATTCTGTTGTGCAGTGGAGGCTAACACAACATGGTAAAGCAACCCTACTCCAATAAAAATTAATTAAAAAAATGTGGTATTTTAAATTATGGTCATAACAGACCAGTTAATTTTGACTTTCAACAGAGCACCAATTTTGAAACAAAATATAAAAACCTAAGTGAATTAAACATATGTTTTGGCCTATATAAGGCCAACCATCTATGCATTTGGACATGGCCATTTGACTCACTGAATCTTTCAATATTTGACCTGCAACAAAGACTTTCCAGGCCATCTAACTTGATGACGTGTAGGTACTGCCTATTTCTTCCTTTATACTTTCTTCCTCTGTCCTGCCAAAGACAGCACCAACGTCATTTTTTCTTTTTAAAAAAGGCCCAGCAGATATCAACCTGAGGTCTCCCCTTCCCTCCATTCCTTTCGGTTTCCCAGCCTTTCTCAAGGAGAGGCTTGCAAACCCTCCTTAAGGGACCTCCCAGAGGTTCAAGTGTCCTGTCACTGAGTGCTCCCGCAGTCAGGAGACGTTGCTCCACAAGTTGGCCTCAACCCCCATCCTGCTGCTTTCCTGCTGCCATTCACCTTCACAGTGCTCTCGTTCCAACTCCCCTAACACCTGCCGCCTCTATGGAAGAACCGGGACCACTCTCAATACTCCAGATGGTCACACAATCCTCCTACCCCCGTGCTATGAAGCCCTCGGCTTTTTCAGGCAGCTTCAGTTTTATTTTGCCAGCAGGCTACAGTATTTTAGTCTGCTCCCTTGATTCCATGAAATATAGACAGTACAAGTTGGGCATGTCCAACAGACATAACCCAGGGCTTGATGATAACATAGTGGGATTGCAGTACACAAAAGGAGACGTGAAAATGAATATCAGGAAATCTAGTGTCAGTGGGCCTGCCCCTTCCCAGGAAACTCCCTACCGGTCTCTCTCTCGTGAGCCTCAGCTCTGCTGCTCTGTTGTCTGGGCGTGCTCATCTACTCAGGATGTCCTGCCTTGCCTGTCCTTGTCCCCCCCTGAAAGAAAAGACTCTATATCCGCCATCTTCAGTTTCAGCCAAAAGGAAATGAAAAAAAATTCCAGCATAATCTTGACACAATCACGCCTGCCCATGGCCTTTTCCCAGGACCTGTCAAAGCTATTTTGGAAGGTCCATCCATTCAATGTTACATCACTGTTCAGAACTTCCCCATTATTTAATTGTTTAGCTGTTAGATGTTTGACTTAAATTTTCATGATTGAAAAGGCTCACCAAAATAGTTTCTCTCAGTACAAAGGGAGAGACTGCCTATTTATTTAAGCCTATATAGTGACAAAAGAAGTGCTACCTGTTATACAACGAAACGAAACAAAATCAGCAATATGCTCCCGATGACATCCTTTGCGGAAAGAGTATGGAGTGGATTAAGATGTAAGCCTACAGGTCTGGGGCAGGACCAAGGACCAAGGACTAGGATGAACTGACTTTTAGCCTGTTTCATCAGCTTAATAGTTATTCTGCCTCTGGTTTTACTATAAAAGTATGTGTTCCTAGAAATTATATACATACATACATACATACATAAACATATATATATAAATATATAACTAAATATACATGAAGTGAGAGAGAATTACTTGTTTTTCTTGATTTATATAAATATTATTTTAGGTATAACTCAAACACATTTTAGTCACTTAAAATTATGTTTTTAAAAATTTATGATAATGCATAGCATTACATTGTTTTCAGCCACTGCATGTTATTACATTTTATGAGTATAATGAATACAGTTTTTGCTCATTGCCATTTTAACGGATGTTTAGTTGTTTCCATTATGTAAGGCAATGGTTCTTATGCACATGTATAGCAGTCCTTTTGAAGATATATATCCAGAAATAAAAATGTTGGCTTATGGGATATGAAGATCTTAATCTTTACTAAGTATCACTGAATTGATCTTCAATGGTCTTGTACCAATTTACATTCCCAACAGTAAGGGATAAGAGTTCCCATTTCCACATATCCCTTTCAACACTGGCTTGGTCACCATAGTGGGGAATATCTAGTGGACTCCTAAGTATTAATTTATGAGAAGGCACCATCTAGAAGTCTTAATTACATTATAATCTGATAAATGTAAACATGATTGCATGTATTTATGTTTTCAGTTGTTCCTATCATACTATATCATGCAAGAATAATTAACAGCAAATTTTACGAACAGCTTATCATACAAGTAACTGCTACAGGTGAGGAATCGTATGGTAATGGACTGCAATTTAGTGATAAAATAACTCCTTTCATTCAGTGAGGCTCATGGTATGATCTGCTAAAATGTGAATCCACTTTTAGCAAACGTGCAGCACTTAAGGCATGCATTTCTATGCATAAATCTTATCTCTGGATATATAATTTCCCATACTAAAATTCATTGTGAAACAATTCAGGGTGGGTATTAATTAATTAATTAGTTAATGCAATCATGGGAAGAAATATCATTAGTATAAATGTTTTTCCCAGAGTTATTTGATTTGCAACTACACTGTGGATGTAAGATATCCAATCTTTTAATGCGAACTTGGATGTTTCTTCCCTGGGAAAGTACAACGCCTATTTCAGCAGCCATCTATCCACATGTTGCAAACCTCCTATCAAAGTGCATTTCTTTGCTATCTTATTCAGACCTGCCCTTTTGATACAATGCTTCATTCATTCTTTCAATATTTATTAACTTTTTACTGTGGGCGTATCATTATGGAGCCTACTGACTGTAATGATATGGCCTCCACTCTAGTGGAGGATCACAACATAGAGATGCAATACTCCTTTTGTTCTTTAAAAGTAAGAGTCAGTTACCACCTCCTGAAAATAAAATGATACAACTCATCCTCTCTCTGAAAAACAAAGCTAATCAGAATCAGTAATGTATCATTCAAATGAGCAATTCTTTGTTTCACGTGTGTATGTCTAATTTTCCTTTCCTCTGTTACTTTAAAACAGAAAAATAATAACTATTAAGATATTATTTCTTAAATAATGAAAGAATAGTATACTGGATCATGCTTCTTGGTTGCTAACGAGGGATAGATTTCTTGCATTCTCTCTCTCTGCCTACTTAAAAAGATATTGATTTAAAGGACTAGAAAAAAAATGGAAAAGAATCCTAGATACAGAGAAGAATCTGTCTGAAACTAAGAGAAGCTGGTTCTGGAACGAATATATCTAGAGGGGTCCCCACTCACCAAGATGACATAAAAAAAGACTCCTAATTTAGAGTCCTGCGCACAGGCTCCCTGGGACAAAGGGTATCCCATAATCAGTAGATTGTAAAGCCCAAGGCAGAAGCAAAAGTTTAGATTGTCCATAGAAGTTCTTTTCAAATTTTCTGCCTTGTACGTTTTCTTCAGGTAAGATGAAGTTAAGCTGAATGGAGTTCTTTGAAGTAATCTGTCTTTACTGTACTTTGTCTTCTGGCATTTTTCTGACCTCTTATGCATAATGTAAACTTTTAACAGTTCATAATGGCATTTTTCCTTTAAAGAGTCTAAAAGTAGTGGGAATCTTCTGAGAGGTTCTGGCTCATTGCAAGCTATATTACTAGAAGAAGAGCGTTACAAGCAGAAAACTGTACAGACATATGACATATCAATAATTATTTATTTAGATGTCCTTCAGGGTGTATGTTTGTGTCTCTGAGAGAGAGAGGCGGAGAAGGAGGAGGAGAGAGAGAAAGAGAGAACGGAAGGGAATTGGAGCTACCAAGTAGATTGGTGGGGAGAATTAAGAAGACATTTAAAATCTTCAGAAACCCCATCAAGAACTGCTTTACCATTTTGAAAATCTCTTTATTTCTGCCATTATTTTAAATATACTTACCTTGTGCCTGGGTTCTTGTGCCTTGCTCAGTGTGGTCGCTTTGTCCTCCCAACATTTGCCTGCATCTTCAGACATCAGCAAAATACTGCAACAAGCCCTTCCGTGGCTGCAGCCGACAGCCCAGCGGTGCTCTGCGTGCAAGTGCCTTCGTTGACTGCAGCCATATCACGCACAGCCAGTGCAGCTGCAGCTCAGTGCTAGCCAGAGGACACCAATTGTTTTCTGCAATACATTCCCTTCACATTTCCAGCCTCGAAAATAAGCTTCCCCAAGCTTGGATCCCCCCCAAGAGCAAAGTTCCCAAGAAATTGAGATAATTATTATAACAAATATACATTAAATGCATAGACAACATACGTTAGAGTTAATTTATGCTTAACGGTGCATATTTAGTGTTTTCTTCTGGTGCTATTTATAGGCTAGATCATCCTGAAAATGTTACTGCATTTAAATGCATGCTTTGCGAAGTGGTGGCTAAAAGTGTGGGATGTGTCCTATAATGTTGCTTCACTGAATGGGGTTGGAAAAGGAAGGCCTGTGTTTATTAGTGAATATCCTTTTTCTTGTTGTTGTCTAATGCAGGTCCTGACCCATTATAGGCATTCATGAAATGTTAACTCCAAGAATGAGGGAGTAGATGTTACCAACAAAAGCATTGTTTGTGGTTTGGGACTTCTTTCCTTATTTTGTCTACAAGCAAATGTATGAACTGTGAAAATTGACGAGAATTATGATCTTGCTCCTGACCTCAAATTGTAGTCAGTCGTGATTTGAATAAGATGTATACAAGTATGCTTTGTGTTTTTGGCATAACTAGAAATAATTCTGGGCTGGCTTCAAGCGAAGTATATTTATGTTTTGCATAGTTGTATTTTTTCTTTGGCAATCTCCTTAGTCATGTTTTTCTCTAGTAACTAAATAGATTCGAGTGCAATGTTGTCAATAGAGATATATTTTGAGCCACATGTGTAACCTAAATTTTTCTAAGAGCCACATTAAAAACTTAAAAGAGGGACTTGCCTGGTGGTGCAGTGGTTAAGAATCCGCCTGACAGTGCAGGGGACACGGGTTCGATCCCCAGTCTGGGAAGATTCCATATGCCGCGGAGCAGCTAAGCCCGTGCACCACAACTGCTGAGCCTGTGCTCTAGAGCCCGCGAGCCACGGCTACTGAGCCCGCATGCCACAACTACGAAGCCCGCACGCCTAGAGCCTGTGCTCTGCAACAAGAGAAGCCACCGCAATGAGAAGCCCATGCACCACAACAAAGAGTAGCCCCCGCTCACCGCAACTAGAGAAAGCCTGCACACAGCAATGAAGACCCAATGCAGCCAATAAATAAATAAATAAATAAATAAATATATTTTTTAAATAATAAAAAAACTTACAAGAAACAGGTGAAATTAAATGATTTATTTCACCAACTATTTCAAACATATAATTTCAACATGTGGCATTAGTCAGTTTTCAAGTGCTCAGTAACCTCATGTGGATAGTGGCTACTGTATTGGACATGGAAATTCAAGCGTATTTATCCAGAAAACGGCTTGGCCGGTGACAGATTAAAAGTTGTGTGTTAATCTTATGTGTTTGTTTAAATATATATGTGCTTTAAGATAATTTTGAACTTCAATTTTTAACTTATAGTTTTTAAATAAAAGTAACATATTGATAGGGCAAACAAATTGAAATTATACTGAAAATGATAAATGAAAAGTAAAAGATTATCTTCTCCCCTGATACCAGTTCCTTTCCTCCCCAAATCATTACTGTTAACTTTTATGTGTATATTTTTAGGTAAAAAAATGCTTATACTTAAAATATGGGAATATAAAGAATTTCTAAACATATGAAATCTTATACAAACAGACCTGTACTGTGCTCAGCTTCTGTAGTAAACAGAGAAAAATTAAATAAGATACCATGACACACTTACTAAAATGGCAGAAATTAAAAGTACTGACAATACTAAGTGTTGACAGGACATGGAGCATGCTAGCTCTTATGCACTGCTGGTGAGTGTGTGTATTGCCACAATGATGTAGAAAACAGTTTGGCATTATTTAGTGCAGTCATCCTTTGGTATCAGAGGGGATTGGTTCCAGGAGGCCCCAAGTAAACCAAAATCCACAGATGCTCAAATCCCTTTTTTAACATGGTGTAGTATAGTGAATACAGTTAGCCCTCCATATCCATGGGTTCTGCATTCATGGATTCAACGAAAGGCAGATGGAAATTTTAATCTGTCATTGGTTGAATCAGTGGATGTGAAATTCTCAAATACAGAGGGGTGACTGTATATTATTGAAAAAAATCCATGTATAAGTGGCCCCAGGCAGTTCAAACCTGTGTTGGTCAAGGGTCAACTGTATATATGAAGGTATATACAAAGAAACCCTTGCACATCTCCCACATGAGAAATATGGAAGACTACTCATTAGCAGCATTGATCATTATAACCCCAAATGGGAAACAACCTGTTGGTTTGCAAACTGGCCCTTGTACATGGAGGACAAAGAGAGACCAAAGAAAGAGGCAGACCACTCCAGATTGGTAGGTGGTAGTTTTAATAAGCAAGGGAACTTAGGCAGCTTGTCTTGGGTGGCTGCAAAATGAATAGATCTCCACAACTGCTCACTAGAATCTTAAAACTTATATAAGGCTTTGAACTGGATTCAGTCATGTATACTGTCCAGATGTTCTCAACAACACCTTGTATCTCAAGGCTGTGTCCATGGGGCAACTTCTAGCTTAGGGAAGGCAAGAAGAACACACATTCCATGGACAGGGGAGGGATTGAGGAGCCTCTGATTGCCCGGGTCCAGCTGGAGGGTCAATTGGTGGTCACGTCCTTTGGGTTACTTGATTACCTTCTCCAACACAACCAAAATTTCCATTCACAAAAAATGTGACGAATAGTTGCATACTTATATAATGAAATACTCCACATAAATGAAGATGAATAAACTACAGCTACATGCATGCAATATGGTTATTTCTTACAATCATGATATTGAATGAAAGAAGTGAGTCATCAAAAAGTGCTTGTATAGAGTGATTCCATTTCTGTAAAGTTTGAAATGGGCTATAAACCAAATGCATACATAAATACTAAAAGTATACATTTTTAGAAAAATAAAGTGAATATCAGATTGTTAGTTACCTTTAGAGAGGTAAGGAAGATATGTGAAGGGGAGAGGCCTACAAGTAGATCCTTAAGTCGTGGCAACATTCTAATTTTAAACTGGTGTGATGTGTGGATAGGTGTTTCCACTCTAGAGAGTAATCTGGCAGTATTTGGGTATATACCAAGGGCAGATATCTCAGTGAAATTCTTCTGTTGGGACCATAAGGGACACTCATGATAGCTAGTGGTAGTGAAGATTTGTAAGCAACTTAGATTATCTGTAACTGGGACAATGAATAAACAAAGTGTGGTGGATACTCACTGTGGAATAGCATCCAGCTATTAGGAATAATGAACTAGATGTACACAGATTAACCTGAAGAGACAGTGGTAAAAATGTTTATTAAAAAAAGAGGAACAGAATGAAATTTACTCTCTTGTTGGTATCTGCTGACATTGCTTTCCGCTTCTCAGTGATTTTAGACCCTGATTCTCTGTCACCTGTTTCAATACTACTTTTATCTTGACACTTGGAAAATACAATATACACATAAATGATCCCAACAATGCCTGCCTTTTTACTTTCCTCTGATGATTTTGTTTCCTATTCAACCTCAGCCTACTTTTTAAAAAGATATACCCTTTATAGGTGTATCTTAGATATTTTTGGTGACTACTGAATGCAGTCCTTCCATAATATCAAATTCATGTATCTTATCCTCTATTTCCTTCCTCTATTTCTGGCCTGCTCTTTCTGATACTTTCAGTGAAACAATCTTTTGATGCACCAAGGCCTCCCATCCTGCCTGTCATTTGCACCCCCCTTGATGTCTTCATTTGCTTGTTTATTGAGCCTAAATTCTTTGGAGAGTTGTTATAATCACACCCCCGAATATACATATTTCCTATTTTGTAGTACTTATTTAGCAGAAACCAACTAACCAGCAAAAAAAAAAAAAAAACAAACAAACAAATCCTGGTTAATTGCAACACTTTTACTGCAGGTCTGTACCTTACCATGAACAAAGGACACAAAACAATGCATATCAGTCTCAGTTTTATATTCATGACCTCAAAATCAAGTGGTTCCTCAGTGCTGCCAGATTACCATTTCATCCACTAACCTGGACAACAATTTCATGCCTTCTCTCTAATCAAGCATCAACACCTCCTATCCTATCCTTCTTCTCAGCTTATGACTTTGCATCCTACTTCACTGAGAAAATAAAGCAATCTGAACATGACTTTCAGAAACTCCTACCACCATATCATCCACTTGTCAGCAACTATACATGCACATAGCCTGCTTTCCCCTGTGTATCCATACATGGTTTGTCCATGCTGGTCACTTCTTGTGTGCACTGCATCTCCTCCTCTCAGGCACATTTAAGGACATTGTACCAGCAATTCTCTCCTTTCTCTCCCACATCAAGTTTCACTCTCTGCAGGATCACGTCCATCAGTGTACAACCTGCTGTTATAACTTCCACCTGAACTTTTTTTGACCCCCTCTCCTATCAGCTACAGACCATTTTTTTGCTCCTTTTAGTAACAAGACTCCTCAAAAGAGATTTCTGTATTTGCAGCCTCTGACTTCTCTCCTTCTGTGTTCTCTTCACTTGCTCCACATGGACTTTTGCCTTAACCATTCCACAAAAAAACTATACTTTTGTTAAGGTTAATGATAATTTCCATGTTCTTAAATCCAGTGGTCAATTTTGTTTCCTTTTGCTTGATCTACTGACACTTGACACTGTTGATCATGTGCTCCTCCTGACACATTTTTCTTTTTTTAAAAAAATTTTATTCAAGTATGGTTGATGTACAGTGTTGTGTTAATTTCTGCTGTACAGCAAAGTGACTCAGTTATACATATATATTCATTCTTTTTTATATTCTTTTCCATTATGGTTTACCCCAGGATTTGAATATAGTTCCCTTTGCTATACAGTAGGACCTCGTTGTTTACCCATTCTATATAAAATAGTCTGCACCTGCTTATCCCAAACTCCCAATCTATCCCTCCCCCACCCTCCTCCCCCTTAGAAACCACATGTCTCTTCTCTATGTCTGTGAGCCTGTTTTGTAGATAAGTTCATTTGCTGACACACTTTTCTTAATAGGCTTTAGCATATCCCTTTTTTGTTTGTTTTTACTGATCATTCTTAGTCTGTTTTGCTGGAGACACTTCTTCTTTCAAATGTTTATTTTGGAGTACTCCAATGCTCAATCCTTAGTCATTTTTTCCTATACATTCACTTCCTTGGTGATCTTTTAAAGTCTCATGGCTTTAAAAACGTTGATTACCCCAAAATATATCTCTAGCTCAGGCTGCTGTTCTGAACTCTCTACTTATGTAATAACATCTCAAACTCAGCAGGTTCAAACTGAACTCCTAATCTGCTTTACCCGTCTAGTCATTGGTAACCCTGTCTTCCCAGTCAGGTCAAATCTTGTGGGTCATTCTTGATTCCTCTCTTTATCTCACACCTTATATTTCACACAGGAAGTTCTTTGGCTCTTTCTTCAAAATACATCAATAATCCCACCAGTTCTTATTACTTTCACTGCTTCCATCTTAGCCCAGCCATGATAATTCCATGCCTGGATTATTGCAGTAGTCTCGGAAATAGACTCCCTGTTTCTACCCTTGTCCCCTACAGTTAATTCTCAAATGCAACAGCAAGAATGACTCTTTGAAAATGTAAGTTAGATCATATCATCCTGCTCCTCGAACTTTGGAATGAGCTCGATAGACCCTATAGTATCTGGTCTCTATTATCCCATCTTCTGATACTCTTCCCCTTAGTCTGTTTTGGTCACACTGGCCTCCTTGCTATTCCTAGAACATGCCTGGGATTCTTCCACTTTACGACTTGCTCTAACTATTCCCTCTATGAAATAGCATCAGCTTAAACTTTTTGCCTCCTTAAATAGGTTGTTGAAAAATCAAATTGAAACAGCGCCAGCTTAAATGGACTTTGCCTCCTCAAATAGGTTGTTGATAAATCAAACCTTGAGTTGTTTTACAGAGACAGTACTGTGGAGGTACAGGACAGGAACACCTGTCTCCAGCATGACCCCAGAGCCAAGAATCTTCAGTCTATGGAACTCAAAGAATAGAAATGTTGCCACTGGAGCCCTTTACAAAGCGAGAAGTCCTTCCATAGGAAAATCTAGTTTCCAGCAGCATGAGTAACTTATATGTACTAATTCAATATTAGCCAATCAGCTTCCAAGTTTGAGATTGCCCCAGACCCTTAAATTTTCCCCCTAACCTTGGATCGGCAAACAAATTTGAGAGGCTTGCCTCCTGTCTCTTTGCTGGTCAACCTCTAAATAAAGTTCTTTCTTTTCTCAAAAGCTGGTGCCATAGTATTGGCTTCTAAGCAAATAAGGCAGCGAGCCCTTGCTGAGTAACATCTATCTGGAATGTTCTTTTGCAAGATATTTGTAAATAAACTCCCTCATATCATTTACATTTTTGCCTAAATATCACCTTTTATATGCAGTCTACCTTAATCACCCCCCCCCTTTTTAAAAAAAAATTTATTTATTTATGGCTGTGTTGGGTCTTCGTTTCTGTGTGAGGGCTTTCTCTAGTTGCGGCAAGCGGGGGCCACTCCTCATCCCGGTGCGCGGGCCTCTCACTATCGCGGACTCTCTTGTTGCGGAGCACAGGCTCCAGACGCGCAGGCTCACTAATTGTGGCTCACGGGCCCCGTTGCTCCGCGGCATGTGGGATCCTCCTAGACCAGGGCTCGAACCCGTGTCCCCTGCACTGGCAGACAGATTCTCAACCACTGCGCCACCAGGGAAGCCCAATCACCCCCTTTAATGTTCCTACACAACCCCCCTTTCTTCACCTTCTTGGCTTGAAATTTATAGATTCTTTTTCTATTCTATAAAGCCTAAACTTATATATTGATCACATGTATGTAATAAAGTCTAAAGTTATTTTCTATACCATATCTTAATGTTTGGTCTTAGTTCTATACATAAAGTTTTCAATGTTTATTTACCATTAGCTCTTTACCACAAGGTCAGTATATTATTTAGGGCTACGTTTGTCATGATGTTGTGTTTTCAAAAAGGGCTTGTGGGCTCATGTTTCCTGAAACCATGCATATCTGAAAATTTCTTTCTGTTGTCTTTACACTTGCTTGACAGGTTGGCTGTGTATAACATTCCTGGATTATACTTGATTTCCTCTTGGATCTTTGTAGACTCTGCTCCTATGGCTTTTTCAATATTTATGTGGTTGTCTGAGGACAATGACATTTCCCACTTTATAAGTGACTTGCTTTCCTTACCTAGATGAATGAAGAATACTTTCTTTAGCCTTGAAGTTCAAGAAGTTGACTATTTTGTTAGAAGCTAATTGTATTGTAACACTTTTTTTTTAGTACTTTTTTTTTTCCTAGTTGCGGCAAGCGGGGGCTGCTCTTCGTGGCAGTGTGCAGGCTTCTCTCATTTCGGTGGCTTCTCTTGTTGCGGAGCTTGGGCTCTAGGCACGCAGGCTTTAGTAGTTGTGGCGTGCGGGCTTAGTTGCTCCGCGGCATGTGGGATCTTCCTGGACCAGGGATTGAACCCGTGTCCCCTGCATTAGCAGGTGGATTCTTAACCACTGCGCCACCACTTCTTTTAGAAACACATAATCTTGGGAATTCCCTGGCAGTCCAGTGGTTAGGACTCCACGCTTTCACTGCTGAGACCCCGGGTGGGGGAACTAAGATCCTGCAAGCCACGTGGTGTGGCCAAAAAAAAAAAAGAAAAAGAAAAAGAAAGAAAGAAAAAGAAACACATAATCTTTTGATCCATGCATCCATTTATTCTTTTATATAAGAAAATTTTTCTTTTAAAAGTATTTTTCTCTGTTCCATTAGTTGTGCTTTTTACTTCAAGGGTTATCCTAGGTTTCATTGCTATTACCAGCTCTGTATCTACTATTTTTTTTTCTAATTGCTTTCATAACTTTGTTCATCTGCATTCACATTATCTCAAGAGTTTCTTATATTATCTTTTATGTTATGCATTTTACCTATATTACCTAGTATAATCTAGTTACTGGAAGTACCTGTTATTTTCAGATTATTTCTTAGTTCTGTAATGCTGTTTTTGCCCCTTCAATTTGGTCCTTAGTTCTGCATTTGCATTTTATTCAGCTATTTTATCACTGTAAACTTAGTATTTTGATACTTTGGGTTTGTGTTTTCTTTATATTATTTTTTGTCAAGGAAGAGTAAGAAATTTTTATTTATTTTCTTAGATAATTTTTCCTTCGGGAGTTAATTTTTTACTTCACTTTTGTATGCCATCATTTCATCCAACTTCCCTTTCAGCCAAATTCTTTTTTCCTTCTTCCCTTTCTTTCATTCTCTCTCGTCTCTCATTCTTTCCTTCCTTTTTCCTTCCAATAGCATCTTTGCAGTATTAAAATGCTTTTATCTTTCATCCAGCTCTGCCAAGATCTTCTAATCTATTTGATGTAGTGTGGATAAATTCTCCATGATTTTCTTTTCTGACCTGATATAAAATGCACAGAGCTCCAGTTTAACATCTTGTTTTTTCACAATCTATTACTATTATGTAGCCCAAGACCATGAAAATCAAGAGTAGAATTCAACCTGGGTTCTGTGTTATCTTATTTGGAAGATTTGATCTCTGTGCTCCTTTTTCCATTTTTTGTGAAAGATTTTGTATCCATTTCAATATCCTAAGTTGGCTGTGTATCCTGTTTCTGTTTTGTGGTGGATACCCTTGTATCCAAAGTCAAGTGGGATCCTGGAGCCCTCCTCTGCTTCTGACAAGGTTTGGCTGGGTAGTTCTTTTGTCACTTCTTCCAGCTGCCATTTCCACATTCTCACCAAGCAGAGGAACAGAAACACAATTGGAAACTGTTGCTTTTGCCCACAGAATTTCCAGAATGTCTAGTCTACAAACTGGGGGGTTAGAGTTTGAGGGGTTGGGGCATTGCCTGGTAAAGGGGACTAGGAGACTGCAGTCAAGGTGTCTAGACCCGTGGCCTTTAGTGAATCCATTTCTATGGGCCTCACTCCTCTCTCAGAGGATCTGCCTTGCCTTTTAAGTTCTTTTGTCTTTGACTGCTTTGCCTTCCGGCTGGAGACAATTAACTCTTGGAAAGATTGTTCATTCTGTCTTTCCTTTAAACATCCTTCCTGCTGGGAAAATCTAAATGAAGAGTCTTAGACATTTTTCCTTCTTCTTATGAGGCTCTGACACAGTAGGGAGGGGCTAAGTGTCTAGAGCTTTTGTCCACATTTTTCCAAGCCTGCCCACACATCTCTTCAGTGTGCTTTTCAAATTGGGAGGAAATATTTTAAAATCAAAGGACTCAAGGCACAGAAAGAGATCTTAAAATCATGTATTATAGTATTTTCCAACGAGTACCTTAGGTAGTTTTCAGTTTCTGTGTCATTTTTGATAGTAAGTACTGATAATTGCAAATAAAATGATATGCCTAAGTACATGCAACTAGCTACAGAGATATCCCTGACTCTGATTTCTTAATGCCCTTATCACTCACTGTACTTCTATTACACCATATTATTTTTTCCTACTCAAACCCAGAAAACAATAAAGAGAAATCAAGAGTATTTATTTTAGTCTTTTGAATCACTTACATTTTTAAGTCAATTAGTAAATTTTTAAACTAATTTTTCAAAAGTTCTTCATAAACCATCTAACATATTTTGACCAGTTAATCAGGAGCAGGAATTTGGGTTTGCAGATTCATGCTGTTATAAATTGAGATAGTCTGCCCAATTTTTTTATGAAGAGGTGAAGGGAGATTTCATTAAATTTCAAAGGCCTGTCTTGTGTCTGAGCATCCGTGTGCTATTATTACACTTAATGTCTCTTTCCTCATGAGGGAAACCTTTTTCTTTTCTTTTTTTTAATCCCCTGTCACTTTCCAAATCATCATTTTTGAGACTCTACCAATCAAAGGAAATTGTGATTCTTTGAGCCTCTCAGCTGTACTCTTTGTAACCATGGAAACCAAGCCAAACTGTTACCAAGGTAACCTTCCTGAAGCTCTCATTACATTTCACTCTCATTACAATTTTTCTTAGGATTAATAAATCTATTGAAAGTTGAACATAAATAATACTGTATTTGTACATAATTTATGGATTCGAGTATGATTATTTTTAATTCTCATTTAAAATTATATATAACTGAATTTATGGTTCAAGATGGAGGAACAAGCACAGTCATGTGACAATGTTTTGAGCAATTCATTGAGTATCTGAAAAGAAAATTAATTTGACCTTGATGCTGAGAATGTTTTCCCTTTGGCACATATTTAGCAGCTTAAGGTTACTTGTATCCGTTTTTCCCCCCATATAACTTGATTCTGCAGTATTGTATGCCATATGATAAATGCTATTATTGGTCAGTTTGTATAATCAACCTATGGCTAAAACACAGAGGACATGGTTATAGATAAATAACAGAAGGTAAATTTTAGAAACCTTGAAAACATAAAAGCAATTGTATACATTTATCCATATAATGTTTGGTGAAAGCAAGTGTGATTTTATTAAATAGCTAACCTAATATTGTTGACTCAAGAGGTACTATTTAAATGTATAAATCAGGAAGCTAAAGCATAAGCATATTTTAGAATAATTTTATAAATATTTTCATATATTAATATTTAGATATTTGAATGTTTTTAGAATATTTTAAGCATATCTTCTGATATCCATCTTGAAAAAAATGTAAATTGTTAAAAAGAAAATGGAACCAGGGGTTGGAAGTTAGTTTATAAGACTCATATTTTAAAACTTTTGTATGGTTTGACATTTATGTTTTAAGCACTAAGCATTTTAAATAAATAGCAAATCGAGATTTTTGTTGTTCTGAATTTTGGAATGGTGTTTTTCACAGTAAAAAGGAATGTGTACGAATTTTTTTCTCTCTCCAAATTGAATTTGAACATAATTACATGCCCTAGATTCTCTAGGAGGGTCCTTTTCCCCATAAACATTTCTCTTCTTTTGAGATTTTCCCTTTATTTCCTTTTTTCTCTTAGGGAGAAAGTACAGAGGCACGTATCAGTGGACCCGAGGCCGTGAATTTGGAGCATGGGCACAAAGAAGGGCCAACACATGCGCTGCTTGTATGTGAATGAGGAAGGGACCCCCAGCGGTCAGGGTACCAAGAGGAAACAGAAACACCTTCAAAATAGAACAAGGTCAGAAATATTTATTTATTTACAAAGCCATTATTTCTAAATTTGTAGGTGTGGTGACCTAGGACGAATACCCCTCAGGCTACTAGTCAGCCCCAAAGGGACAAGTGTGTGACTTACAACAAGAACCCAGAAAGACAGAGGTGGGTGGGGTTGGCTGACATGAGAGGTATGTAAAAGGAAAATAGCTACTCTGACTTCTCCCTCCCTTGACCTCCCCATCTCCCGGCTCGTCTCTGGCTAAACTCCAACAAGAAGACAGGGGGGTCTATTTTGTAGAACAGAGAAATCAGTTTTTCTGAGTAGAGAGCAAGGTAGGGATAGGTGGAGATGGATAGAGAATGGATTTTTAGGGACAAAAGGGAAATACCTGCCATGAAACCCCTACCTTGAGACCCTTTTGTGATTTTGTTAGAGCTGGGATTTTACTCTCATCTGTCAGAAAAATTGTTGTAATCAATATACAAATCTGCCATATCTATAATGTGTATGGCCTTCGTTAGATATGGCAACAGTGTGCACTGTACCACCTACTAAGCCATGGGCTGCTGCCTTCTGTTTGAGTAAAAAGACTCCAGTATTGGTATCTTTTGTTAATAATGCAACACTAACCCCTAAAAGGGAGCTACTATGAATTTAAATTTCATTGCATCACTAAGGACACACTGATGGAATTCAACAGGTGGGAGCTGTCCCCATCAAGATGCTTCAGGTCCAACATCAGAGAATTCCTTTGAATTCCATTTTCTATAGCCCTTATTTAGAATACTTATTCCCCTGTTTGGAGAAACACACAGAGAAAATGATTTTCACTGCAGAAATCATGACTTTAAATAAAATTTCTTCTTTTAAAAAATCTGGGGCATCACTAGAGTCCTTGGTTCACTTGAAAAAGGGAATACTTGAAGGAGGGAAGGGGAAGGAAGGAAATTCACATGGTCTTGTTAACCTAAAACAAATAGACTGCCAGTTATTTTTCCAGCAGAAAAAGAGTTTATTCAGGATCAGCAAAGAATTGCAGTTTGGGGTCTGCAACTATGGTGAGCCATGTGGAAGTAAGTCCCTAGCATGAATGGAGAGGACACCTCTTTTATAGAGGGAAAAGGAAGTTGGGAGGGCTACAGTAAACAAAGAGTCCATGGCTTTTCATACTCTGATTTGTGACTGTCTCTCACTGACTGAGCGTCTTGCCAGGCAAGAAGAGGGAGTCTTTCTTCTTCCTGCTGGGCTCTGCTATCATGGAAGAGCGTGAGAGCTGCCCCTCTATTTAACTGAGGTTTTTGTTTATTAATTTGTATACCCTTATCATCTTTGTATCAGATGCTATGAGAGAAATTAAATATATTTAATTTAATTTAGTTAATCACAGTAAATTGATAAGGAGAGTAATTTTCTCTCTGTTTTACAAGTGCTGTGTATTTTTTTACAAAATTCGGTTCCAGTAATGTTCTTTGATTGCTCTACAGTTGAAGGTGATTATGAGCCATAAAATAACCAAAGTTAGGAGAGGAAAGGAATGTGAGGAGGTAATAGACTAGATCAATGAATTTCTGACTGTGTCTCGGGAAATCCTCACGTTCCAAGAGCAGGCCTCAGGGGCTTCTGTGTGTGAGGGGCAGGGTGTGGGATGCAGAGTGCAGCCAGGGGTGTATGTGAGGCTGGGCAGAGAGACTTTGGACTCCTCTTCTCTCCTTTCAAACAGAGCAGCTTTGATTTGATCTGCTTTCAAATTTTTCTTAATATTAATTATCTTAATATTCTCTCAAAATCACTTCTAATATATTAGTGGCATAAAGCTTTCAAACGATATTACAATTAAGGAGAAATGAAGCAATGATCAGCTTGCTATTCACATAATAACCAGCATTGCCTATTTTGCTCCGCAAAGGTTCATTAACTCATTTAAAGCCAGGCGCTTCATTAAACAAACATGTGATCAGATACAAACAGTTCTTTAGGAAAGTGAAAGTGAGAAAGAGTAGAACGTGACCGACCTCCCAGACTAAAGATTCGTTTCATGCTCCTTCTTAAGAGCTGGCATTGGTCGATTCTTTTGGGTCTCTGTGATCACCCTGTTACGTTTACCAAGAGAAAGGTATTTCCTGAGATATTTACTGAATTAATAAGCAACCATAACCTGTTCAGTTATTGTATGAATATTGCCTTTTTATGCCTCTGCTGGGTCTAGAAGGGATCTGTAATTTTGCCCGGGTAGGTGGAAGTGTGAACTCTGCCTATCCAGTTACACAGAAAGCCTCAAGTCACCCTGTCACCAAGAGCTTAAAGAAAGAGTGAGGGAAAAAGGATTCCAAACAGTTTTATTTCCTCAAATAATCATCTTTATTAAATGTTTTTAAATTGTAATATAATTGACATAAAACTTTGTGCAAGTTTAAGGTATATAAAATGATTTGATATGTGTATATATTGCAGTCTGATTACCACCAAAGCCTTAGCTAACACCTCTTTCATGTCACACAAATATCATTTCTATTTTTGCAGTGGAGACAACTAAGATCTAGTTTCTTAGCAACTTTGAAGATTATAATACAGTATTGTTAACTATAATCATTATACGGTGCATTAGCTCTCCAGGACTTACTTATCTACTATTTCCAAGTTTGTACACTTAAACAGCATCTCCCCAGTTCTCCCCCTCACCCAACCCCCATCCCTTGGTAACCACCATGATACTTTATGTTTTTATGAATTCAGCTTTTTCAGCTTCCACATCTAAGTGATATCATACAGAATTTCCCTTTCTCTGTCTGACTTATTTCACTTAGCATAATGCTCTGCTCTCAAGTTGCATTCATGTTTTCCCAAATGGCAGGATTTCCAAAACAGCATTTTCTTGAGTTTGTAACTAAAATGAGATTACAAAGTAGGAGACCATAGGGGATCTCACAGAGGCCCACCTTGTCCCTTTGGTTAGTGTGCCAGAGGAAAGGAGAGGATTAGACCCTCTATTAGTTTAAAGTAAACAAAGGGGAAAAGCTAAATTTGAGAGTTTTCAGTTTTAAAAATTGTTCTATTTAGCAAAAAACGGAGGGGGAAGGAATCACACGTTATCTAATTTTATTCTTTGGCTGATTTAATTCATTTATATTTGCATGCATTAGTGTACAAGAGAAGTCACAGAACAAAACCAATTATTTAAGTGAAGTAGAAATAAACAAAACAATGGCAAGGAGGGAAAGTGAACATTGTAGTAGTATTTGGCTGCAAGTATTTGTAGATAAGGAAATTGAGTTAAGGGCTTCTATGTCATCTGTGTTTAATTTTTCCCCTCATATTTTATATTCTTTATAACTAGGAATTATCTGAGAAATGGTACATTGGCCTTTCTAAGTTGCTCCTCAGAAGGCTAATTAAAGTTAAAAAACAAACAAACAAAATGAATGACAGTGCTACAGAGTTGCAAAAGGTCTCCAGGTCTCAGGTGCTTCATTTCCTTACCCTCAGGCACATTTTATAAGTAATTTGGACAGATAAACCTAGAGGAAAGGTGATTCCAGAAACCATTTCTTATAATTCACTGTAATGTTTGTTTGACCTCCCCTTCCTGGCAGAGAGTTCTTAAATCTGTGTGAAATCCTTTGGGCAGGAATCTACGTGTCACATGAAGGAAAATCTGGAGCATTATTTCTCTCATTGGTGTCTGTGTCAGTTGCAATGCCAGAGTCTTTGTCTCCTTTGTTTGAATAGAAGCTTCCTGAAATATACATCACTATTTGCCTTCTCAACTTCCTCTCCCCACCCACTACCCGTGCCATTCTCTACCTAGACAAGCACAATCTGGCTTTTGCTTCATAAGTCAAAGGCCTATCACTTCTCTGAAATAACTGTCTCCAAGGTAACATATGGTCCTCTGGTTTCCAAACCTAAATATGCTTAGAAAATCGTATTCATTTGACCTCTCTTGGCACTTGACTGGGTTGACAACTCCCTTGTTTCAAAACACTTTTTTCAAAACACTTTCTTTCTTTGACTTATTTGATATTATTTCTTCCTGGTTTTGCTTTTACGACTCTGAGGGCCTTCTTGCATTTACCTAACTTTTAATTTTGGTGTTACCTATGCTGCATCCTTGGTCCTTTTTTTTATTTTTTCATTCTATACTCTCTCCCTGAACAATCTGATCCACATGCGCACTCTAATTTCTATCAACTCCCAAATTCATAATATTTGTCCATACCTCTCTTTGGATCTTTTGATTTGTATAACACATTTTGTAAAACAGGTATAAATAATTATACATATTGATTATTCAAAAAGCTCTGATGTTTTATAAGTTGTACGTACACACCACCACCACCATCATCAACTCCATGGCAAATTGAATTTTCAACACAAAATCTCTATTACGTGACTTTCTGTTGGCCAGTCATCATGCTGGACATAAGAATTAGAATCAAATAAAACACACATGTGGCCCTCCAGGAGCTCTAGGTCCAGAGACCCTGAGCATCACCCAGGTTTACCTCTTAAGGACTACGGTGCCATCTTGTTCCTTCCCATCGTGGCTTATCCCATGTTGTGCTAGAGCTGCTTGTTTCCACATGTTCATCTCTCACTCATTGTGTCAAAAGGACAGCAACCCCTTCTATCCTGTTTATGTCTCTTTCTAACTCAATATAGATTAGTTGACTTAAACGAACAGATTTTTTCAAGCGGAGTATACCCGCCTTAATATTATATAAATTTGATGTACAAAGAAAGTTCTTGTTTTCTCTCCTGAATTTCATTGTCATACTTGTGTAATTATTCTTCTCACAGGTCAAGGACATTCCATTTAATCTTTTAGAGCAGGTATTTGATAGTTATAAACAAAATGGAAGGCCTCATGTAAAATGCAGTGACTTGTGCTTAATGTATAGCTTATAGGAACAAATAAATATATTTATAGAAATATAGGCTCAGACGTTAGAGAACTACCAACCTAAGAAAATGTTGGAATTTGAGGGGTACCATTCCAACTAGCATATGAAAGAAGTGACAATTGTATTGAATCTTTTTATTTAAAAATTCTTACCATGTATTTTTATTGGGCCTATTATTGTAATGAAGAAACTTCTTTATTGAATATAGTCTACACATCACAGTGAAAATCTTGATCATAGTTTCTAAGATCTTTTCCTTATCTTAGGATAACATTATTCTGTAAAGTCTTTGACATTGTATATAAATGTTGGTATATATCCATCAATTAATTTTATGGGGTAAGCTCTTGTAGCTTTTATCAGATTCTCAGAAGGGTCTGTTTCACCCAGAATGTTAAGAACCATAATGACATATGCTTTACTCTGTATTATATCAAAAAATTGCTAGTGAAAAAGAAGAATTTTTCAGAGAAAATGTCAAGTGAACACCTAAAGCCAGAAAAAAAAAGCCCAATCTTTTGTTTTTGAAATTTACACTACACAGAAATGCAAGCTCTCTTGATGCTGACCCTACAAGGGCATTTCTATTTGTATCTGAATAGATTCATTTCCAAATTTGGGGAGTAGCCCATGTTCCATTACCATGCAGCCCACAACATGCTTGAGATTGCTAATTAGGGTGCAAATTGTGGTGGTATTTCTGGTGACCTGGACATGTGTTCATTGGAAACAGAAATGAGCCCCTCAACTCATTTCACATAGGCCAGAAAACATCTGCCAGATGGTTACAGCTTTCAGTAACTATTAAACTGCATCGCATTTGAACAAAAGACTTAGATATATAGTGTTTGAAAGCTTATTCTGAAATTTCTAACATATCCATGGAGATTAGTCTTAATGAAAAACTACATTAATCTACCTCATGCATTGTGATTAGCCTAAAATGGATAATTCCCTCTCACTTTCTCCAAAGTCAAGCTAAGAATGCCTTTATCCACTTTCATATAATGCTAACAAAACATCTGGGAGATTTATTGATATGAGAGTATCTATTAGGACTTGAAAATTAATTTCAATTCCCTGAGGTATCTTATTTTAATTAATAAAACCATGATCCTGTTCTATTAATTAGCATGCGGAAGGAATAAGTTTGAGATGAATGAATTCTAACAAAGCATTTATCTTCTAAAATAGTTTTTAAAAAAAGGCATTAACAAACTGGGTCTAATTTGTTTTATAATTTTAATAACACTCTTGAAATGCCATTCTGAAGAGTAATATAACTAATATTCATTATTTTTCATTTAAAGCTTTATTTTGGGTGTGCATATTTTTTAAAAACTTCATTATTAGTGGTATATAGTTTTAACATTGAATCTTAAAGATTATTAATGTGAGCACAAATACATTTAATATTTTTATTACATTTTCTGTTGAGTATAAATTGCATATTTATCTCACTCCCGGTGTTTTTCTTGCCAGCTTATGAAAATATCTGGGTATGCCACAGGGGATGACCACGGAGCAAGGCAGGTAGAATCTGTAAATAGCTTCCTGCACTGCCCAAACATATAATTTCTGCATAGTCATATATTTTACCCTAGATCACTGTTATTGGTATATTCTTGTATTTTGAAACTTACCTTAAATACAGCTAAAACATTTTAGGCACCAGTACAATTTACAAATTAGATTAATAGTGCATCTGATATCATTAAGAATACTACTATAATGGAGCATGTTGAACAATTTCAAATAATTTTGTCTTATGTCAAGCCACAAATGATGACTTCAGGCAGTATAAGATTAAGGAAACTGGGTTGTGAAAATCTAAATGGCATCATTCAAAACTCCTCATAGACATTGTCCCCTCACATATCTGCTTTGCTGCAAACATGTTTGTATTTGAAGGCATCACAGAATTGTTCTCAAATAACACTCTGGAAAATAGAGTATATTTAATTAATATCAAAGGCAAGGAAAAACAATCAAGGCTTTGCATATGGTTTCTGTTTTTGAACCTTTCATACTCATAACCTACACTGGAAAGGATCAGATAATACATTCTTTAGGCTTTGTGGGCCAAGAGGCAAAATTGAGACTATTATAGAGGACGTTAAATAACAAGTGAGAAATCAGGATTCCACAAATCTTATTGATGACATTCAAAACATAATAATTGAAGACAATTTTTGGTAATATAAGCATATTAATCAGAAAAGTGGAATTCTCCTTTAGGAATAATATTCACTAATTGGGTTCCAAGTCAGTGTTTCCTGTCATCAAAATCAATTGCAAGTATTCATCACAATGCTGATCAGTAATGAGATTTTATTATTTTATCTTTGAAAATGTCTTTTCACAGAGCTAAATTCTGCCAAATACTGATATTAATCCTTGAGCACATGAAAGGCACTTATAGAATTCTGTTAAGATTCTTCTCTAGATATTTGCCTTTTAGTATGTCATTACATTTCAGATTATTCCTTTTCAGTTGTAGGTTAGGTGGAAGCTCCTCACTTACGTAGTTAAATGAATTTTGAAACATGGAAATTTCCTTTGAACCTGGAACTATTAGAACTTAGTATGAGCTTGAAAAGTATATCTCCTTCAAAATTGTGTGGTAGTGGAGGTATTTCTTTTTATCTTAACTTCTGACAACTTAGGTGGTGTATAAAGCAGCTTGATCTTACTTAAGATTCAAACAATATTAGTTGTCATCCAAATGACACTCCTGCAGTGTAAGTTTTGCATATAAGTACTGATATCAGTACTTATAGTTTTGCCTTGTAATTTTAGGTCAAATTAATTAAGAAATATTATCAAGTCTACCACAAATGGTAATCTCCAAATTCATTCAACATTCAAAAAGAGTGTTTGAGGACAGTTCTTCTTGATCACAAAAAGTTTAATCTTGGCTCTGACCTCAAGAAAATTGCAATACAGTGTCACTGCTGAGTTATAGAATTGCTGTAAGGTAGAGTACTCAGCTTCTATTTCTGACACATATTCACAGAATTCCTGATGATTACATCCAGGAGAGCTAATGGAGGTCACTGTTGACACTATTGGTAGTGGCTTACTTAATATCAGGTCTTTTATTCTGGATGTACTTATTAATGATGCCTCTGTGTTTGTTTGGGTCCTCTAAGGGCAGAAGGCAAGATGGGGTTAGATGTGCAAGAACCATACTGAAGAAAACATCTGTGAGGGACAAATGAAAAGGGGCTGGAGAAGGTGGGGAAAGCCTTCTGACTCTAATGTAGTTCTGACTTCTGTGAAGGAGAGAAGGAAGGAAGGAGGGTCTTGCACTGCAGTTTGAAGAAAATTTCAGCTAAGGCAATGGGAGGTTTTGAGCCAAAGTTTCCCATCAGAGGAGTTCCTTCTGTGTTCAGCCTTTGGCTAGAAGCAGCATGTGGGAAGTGTGGCCTCAGCACAGTCATGTTGGTGGATTCCTAATGTAATAGCTTGGGCCACCAATCAATTACACTTCATTCAGCAAGATATTTGAATGGTCCATTTTCATGGCTGCCACAGTTTAGCACTTGCTCTGCACAGATTTACTTCTCCACACTTATTTGGGGAGGAGCTCCTCCATGGTTCCCATGGATCTGTCTTCCTGAGGGGAAACTTAAAAGAGAGAAATTTATAGGGTGAACTACAGCCTTGGTCACTGTGGTTGATCTCATTGGTTCTTATCTTTTTCCACCTATAAGATCCATTCTAAAGCCCTCAGCTACCACCTCAGCATATCTTGATTACTTACTTGGTGGTGTCCTGAGGGTCTGAATGCTTGATGATCATGCCCTTATCAGGCCTGAGTTGCTGCATATATCTGTTCAGCAAGGGAGTACTAGGAGGTACCCAAGTGGATAAGTTGGGTTCCACATGTGTTCCTTCTTGCCCCCATTGTGTAAAAGCAGCCTCACCATTTCCTGCCACTCAGAGTCAGTTACCCTTGTTAGCATGGTGATTTCTATTTTTGTCTGCTGGCTGGTCTCTGGACACGAGGAGTCCTGGTGGACAAGGCGCCTTGGTGGCAGCTGTAGCTTATAATATAATGGAATTTTTGTTGATGACCTTGATAATAGTATAATCCTTTTGGCTTTCAGGAGCTCCATTTCTGCACAGCCCAGAGCTGTAGGATGGGAAGCACAAAATCCCCATTGGGTCTTTGGGAGTGATGCTATATATGGTCACTCTTACTTCTACCTTCTGGTCCTCAAATCTTTGTATTTTTCTACTGGGGACACAACGCCATATTCAGGCCTCTAATTTAATACATACCAAAGTTTGGCATTCCATACTTTCAGAGAATTGCCTCTGAACTGGTGCTGAAACTGAGCCTTTAAAGCTGTTCCAGCATTCTGTGAGGTTGGCTGCTTCTGGATGGTTTGGTATGTGATATAATTATTGGATTCTACAGCCCAATAATACTCTCATACCTCTTTCACCACAAAGTAAGTTTCCAATAATACTCTCATACCTCTTTCACCACGAAGTAGGTTACCTGATCTGATGCTATGCCATATGAAATCCATAAACCCTGAAATATTGGTGCTCACTGAAACTAAGCAGGTAACAATGGCAAATCCATAACCAGAATAGGCATCTATTCCTCTAAGAGGGAAGGACTGTTGGCCTTTCTAGAATGGAAGGGGCCAATGTAGTCAGCATGTTCCAACTGGTCCATTGCTCTCCTCAAGTAATAGTGACATATTGTTGTCAAGAACTGTGAAAGAGCTGAGATTTTACTCTATTTACAAACTACATTAGCCTGCCATAGTTTCATAGATTTTGCCAGAAGACATGAGACTCTTGAATCAGAGAAAACAGGCCGTTTATTATGTACAGCAACAGCAGTAGTGAGAGTATCATCATCTTTGCTCCAGCCCCATTTCCCAAAAGGGGTTTGTGAAGAGGAATACACGTGCGGTGAGTTGGACAGGACAGGAACCCCAACCTTAGGGAACCCGGATATTTTATAATGGGAAGTAGGTTTGTATCTTTTCCCCAGAAGGAGGTGCTATCACTATAGTAGTGAATAGTAAACAAACCTGCCCCTTAACTCCAGTGGAAGACACGACCTCTGTCTTCCAAGTCTATCCACTACAAACATCCTTGAAAAGATAGTCCTGAACCAAAGTTGCCAGTGCCTCTGCTGGTAAAGCCTTCAAACGTATGAGAAACACATGGAGACTTGTTTTCAACAATCAGATGCACAGAGTTGGTCTCTGTTACTGAACAAGTTACATGTTCAGAAGCAGAAGTAGCTACATAGGGCTTGGTAAGTGGGAGTCCATGTGCTTGAGCCATCCATAGCCTCCATCTCTGCCACTGTGACCATTCCTTTAATATACCCTTTATGCTAAGTCTGAAGTTGCTGATAATGAGATTAGCTAATATCCGTTGGTCAAGTAATTTTGTGTACTTAGTTATCCAGGACCTTTTCCGTGGTGCATGTTTTTTGATGGGCATTAAAATTGCTACAAAGTATTTATACTTTCTGTCCATTCCATATGTCCAGACATATACCTCTACCCCATACCTTCTTATTTCTGAACTTTTGGTCCTTTCCAGTGTCCTGACCAGAGGTTCATCTGTTGGCTACTGCCTAGGAATCTATACATAGTCTCACTTTTGGCCACTTCTCACACAAACTAGACGAACAGGTGCACTCCTTGTTGATCTTCCCCTTGAGAAGATTTTCATCCAAAATATCTTTCAAGGCCACCCATGAATATGGTGGCCACATATTCTCCTTTTCCTCCTTCTCATTTTCCTTCTCCTTCTCCTTCTTCTTCTTCCTCTTCCTCCTCCTCCTCCTCTTCTTCCCCCTCCTTCTCCTTCTCCTCCTCTGTAATATAAAGGTTTACTTCATTTACCAGGAATCCCAAAAGATTTATTATTTGTAGCTAGAATATTAAAATGTAACTGTTTTGGTTTTTAGAGAGAGAGAATTTATACACATTTCACAAGGCAAAAGGTGGCAAAACAAACAAGAAAGGAACAAAAGGAAACAACAACCAAAAAAAAACCTTTGTTCTTTAAGCCACTTGAAAAAAGAAAAAAAGAACCTGAGTCTTTGCCTGGAAACACTACATACTCTTTTAAAATAGGTTAGAGCCTTAATGAAATTCAGTATTTGGTTAATTGATAGAAAATCTGGCATTTACTAAGACAGAGAACTTATATTGATAATTTTACTTAGGCTGCAGCAATGTGAATCCATACAACTGTACAATGATGACTATATGTCTAAAAAGAAGACCTTCTGGGGGAAAAAAGCAATGTCACTGTTTAACTACATAAGTTGTAACTGCGTTATTAGCTCTAATGTATAGTACCACAAGAGAGCTAATGGCATGGTTTTGGAAAAGCTTTACAGATTCTGAAAAACTAAAACTAAATGACCTTCAGGACTCTCATTGAACACAAAGCTATTTCAGATTTCAGTCTTTGTGTACATACAGAAATTACTCTGCATTTCCATAATTTATAATCTGTATGGGATTTTTTATATACTCTGAAATGTTAAATAAATATATGCCCTGGGACCAGGCAATATAAACTTAAAATCTTAATCTTGGAAACCTATTTTTAAGTATCTTGCAGACTCTAGTTGGCTATATCAATCTGCTTTCCTAGGAAATTATTTAAAACTGTAGGCTTCAGGGTAAGCAAAGGACATATTTCATTAATAGAAATGATCTTCCTAACAGAGAACTGCCTTTGCAATTCACGCAGTAGTCACCTTCCTGGGCCTCTCTTCTTCAGTTCACACAGTCCTAGACAAAACAAACAGCATAGCATGTCAGTCCTCTGCTCGAAACTTTTCAATGTCTGTGGATGTCCTTAGAATAAAGTCCAAAATTCTTACTATGGCTTTCAAAGCCTTACACATTCTGTTTCTTTCCTAGTTCCCAGACTCATCTCCCTCCCTCTCTGAGTATTATCTACTATTTGTAATGGGGAAAACAAAACTATCTATCCATCAGAAATGGTTGAATAAACTATGGTATATCCACACAGTGGAGTACTATGGAGTACTATGTAGCTATAAAATCTGTGTGTGTGTGTGTGTGTGTGTGTGTGTGTGTAAGTGCATATGTGTGTGTATTATGTGTGTATATATGATATATATAACAAATATCTGTTTATATAGAGAGACCTATTTATATCTATAGATCTATCTATTATCTCTATCTATCTATCAATCCATCTATCTGGATGCAGGAGCAGGCCATAAAAGAAAAAGATCAGATGACAACTAGACTTCACTGAAAATCTTTGTTTCAAAAATCTTTGACTTTTCAACTATTTATATATTTCAATAACTAAAAAACTAATTTAAATTAGAAAATGGAATCCCTAAAAGTCAAACTCAAAATACAATAAATGAATCTGTGTATTTACCAGTGACATAACCACACAGAGGATAGAAAGGTCATTCCTTCCTGCTGATTTAGACACCCCTTTAACTTCTATCTCCCAGAACATTTCAAACTTTTCTGCTGGATCCTTCTGAAAACAATTCATGTCCCACCATTTGGGGATCTCACCGGGTCATTGTGGCCTACAGGCAATACATATATGCTTCCCACGCCCATCATTCATGTGTCAAGATACTTCCTGATGGATTTTTAACATTAACACATCTCCAACTGAGAATTAGGCACCAGCTCCAGCACCCCATGAACTCTAGAAACCCGAGATCAAGTTCTCCAGCTGGTTGGGTTACATCTTTCCTACTTGTTTTGAAATGGGTAAGAAGAAGTCCCTACCTCACAGGGCTGGAAGATTGCCTGGCCCTCTGAAAATTCTCTCCAAAAATCTGTTTTCTTTGTCATCCTTGAATCATTCTCCTCACTACCTCTTATATACCCTTGTATGGGTGATGGGCTAAGGTGTCTATTTTTAGGTCATCACTTAGCAAGTTCAGCACAGCTTCTCTGATGCCTCTTTTAAAATTGGGAAGAATTATCCTCTTTGTTTTCAGCTTTGGAGCTTCAACTGAATGAAAAAGTCCAGGTATGACAGGCATAATTGTTGAAGAGCCCTGAACAAATTTCTATAAGAGTCACAGCCGACTAGACCATGGACCTTAGACAAACCATCACACAGCCAGCATTGGGCTACTCAGTTACCTTTAAAAATAAATACCTAATAGAGTACCTCATGATGAATGGTGATAAAGCCAAATGTTCCCTTTGTGAAGTACCAATGAGAGATAAATACAGATTTTAGCAGAATGATGTGGAGAATTTCCTCATTGCTTATGAAGCTCCCACACATACTACAGTCAATAAATAGAAAGAGATGATAAATGCCTGATCCTCAGTTGAAACATTATGGGAAATAAATGCATAATGTCTATAACATTAACAAAAAGTCAAGAGGTCGATGTAAAAGCATGTAAATTAGAGATACAAAATAAATTCCCCAAAAGAAAAACAGAGGTAAAAAATTAAAGATGATTCTTGCTGGGGATTAGGAAGTGGGAGTGAGGTATTCTTTGATAATACAAAGAAAAAGGAAGCAATTTAACTTGTAGTATAGGTTTCCTCCTCTCTCTCAAATCTATATAGTTTTTGTTTTTCTATCATGAAGTGCTAAACATTAGCATCTTCTTGCTCTTAAATATACATAAAGAAATAAAACTAAAATAATTGAGAAAAATAAAAATAGTCTATGAATCTGCTCTAAGTGTAATCATAACTGTGTAATAAGGAGATATTTGGGTGAGAAATTTTAGTTAACTATTTATGAGCAAATATTATATGAAGAAATTGTTGATGCAATGAAGGAATAAAAAGGAAATTAAAAAAAAATATGACCGGTGCTCATTATGTACAAATGTCTGAACCAGCTGGAACTTAAAATGATGCCCTTCCAAACTCAGGTTTACCTAGAGTAGGCTGTTTATTAACTTAAATACTCTCATAATGACTAACCTTGTTTGATGCAGTTTAGGGTGATGCACAAGAAAGTTTAACTAGAAAGGATAGTTAATATAACAGCTAAATATTTGGGAAAAAAGTTGCACGCAAATAAATACATGATGTTTATGTAGAGTAGAATTAAATATCTGTACTACTTTGAGAGTTAAATATTTTCTTCATGTCTATTCATCAAACTGGATGCATATTTTATCTATCTCTATATTATAAAAGGATATGCTCAGGCGGCAACCTTTTATTGAGAAGAAAATCCTTCAAAGGGAAGTCCTTTTCTAAGCAAAAACATATTAAAAGATATTGACTCAGTATTGAGATGGTAAATATCGGCTATGAATGGTAAGCAGCTTAAGCTAGACGGTGTTTTATTCAGTGGGGGAGTCGAGATTGCTGTCAACTGCCAAACATCTGTGTATCCCTCAACACCCATTGTAGCTGCCATGCACTTTATCAAATTGTTTAAATCCAAGAGTAAAGCTTGAGAGGTCCAGGGCAATCATGAAAATCCCGCTCCTCTTCTAAGTGTCAGCAACTCAGGCATAAGCCAGCTAGTGCATTGCATTCCCCTGGTGACAGTGATTGGTTTAGGAATGGGCATGTGATAACCTAAGTGGCCCAATTAGTCCAATAGAATGGAATTATGTTGTGCGGTTAGGGCAGAGGTGTTTTCTTTCTCTTGAGCTGGTCATGAACGAGGAAACATGTGGCTTTGATCAGTACTGGTGACCACCTTAAAACCAGGAGTTTGGAAGCTGGTTTAGGTTTAAGCTGTTGATGGCAGAATGGAGAGACTGAGAGAACAGGTCCTTAGTGACATAATAGAAGAGAGAGATTTTTCAACCCTGGACTGCCTGTTATGCAGGCCAACACATATCCTTTTTGTTTGGGTCACTATGAATTGGCTTGCATATTACGTGTAGCCCAAATTATCCTAACTGGTCTGTAATTAGGTAAAAGATTGGTTCTCTAATAGTTGCCACAGAACAGTTAAATTAATTATTTTTTCTAGTTAAACTTTCTTGTGCATCACCCTAAACTGCATCAAACAAGGTTAGTCATTAAGAGTGCATTTAAGATAACAAACAGCCTACTCCAGGTAAACATGAGTATAGAGGAACATCATACAGTGTTTGAGGTCCAGCTGGTTCAGACATTTGTACATAATGAACACTGGTCATACATTTTTGAAAATTTCCTTTTATTCCTTCATTGCATCTACTATTTCTTCATATAATAGTACCTCATAAATAATTAACTAAAATTTCTCACCCAAATATTTCCTTATTACGCAGTCATGATTACACTTAGGGCAGATTCATAGACTATTTTTATTTTTCCCAATTACTTTAGGTTTATTTCTTTATGTAAATTTAAGAGCAAGATGATGCTAATGTTGAGCAGTTCATGATAGGGGAAAAAACTATATAGATTATTTGAAAGAGAGGAGGAAACCTATACTGCAAGTTAAATTACTTCCTTTTTTCTCTGTGTTATCAAAGAATCCCCCACTCCCACTTCCTAATCCCCAGTGAGAATCATCTTGAATTTTTTACCTCTTTTTTTCTTTTTGGGAATTTATCTTGTATCTCTAATTTACACGCTTTTACATCGACTTTTTGAATTTTGTTAACATTATAGACATTATGCGTTTATTTCCCATAATGGTTCAATTGAGGATCAGGCATTTTTCATCTCTTTGTATTCTCGGCTCTAGGATGTGTGGGAGCTTCATAAGCAATAAGGAAATTTTCCATGTAATTCTGCTAAAATCTATATTCATTACATTAAAATAAATAATTTTTATTTATTTTTGCTTTTTCATAGGATACACTGAAAAGAACACTAAATAGACATAATTTAAAAGTTAAGGGGGGGAACGTTCAGAATAGCGCCACCTACTGGTGAGAAGCACATGTTATGGAGACAAAAATTATTACATCTTTTGCGATTTCACAACGATTTTATGAAATTTAAGAGGTAAGTGATAATTTTATTTTATAATGTAAATAACACAAAATAAAAATTATAATTTACTTAATTATAATTATGTGGCAATACATATATAATATTAGTAAGTGATGAGAATACCAATGTTTATATGTGTGTGCTTCTTACTGCCAACAAATAAAATTTCCCTGTACAAAATTTTTACGTCCTTTCCCCATCTTCTCCCTACAACAGGTCAGCAACACAAAACAACCTTAGGAGGAGCTTCAAGATGGCGGAGGAGTAAGACGTGGAGATCACCTTCCTCCCCACGAATACATCAGAAATACATCTACACGTGGAACTGCTCCTACAGAACACCTACTGAACGCTGGCAGAAGACCTCAAACCTCCCAAAAGGCAAGAAACTCCCCACGTACCTGGGTAGGGCAAAAGAAAAAAGAAAAAACAGAGACAAAAGAATAGGGACGGGACCTGCACCAGTGGGAGGGAGCTGTGAAGGAGGAAAGGTTTCCACACACTAGGAAGCCCCTTCGCGGGCGGAGACTGCGGGTGGCAGAGGGGGGAAGCTTCGGAGCCACGGAGGAGAGCACAGCCACAGGGGTGCGGAGGGCAAAGCGGAGAGATTCCCGCACGGAGGATCGGTGCCGACCAGCACTCACCAGCCCCAGAGGCTTGTCTGCTCAGCCGCCGGGGCAGGCGGGGGCTGGGAGCTGAGGCTCGGGCTTCGGTCGGATCGCAGGGAGAGGACTGGGGTTGGCGGCGTGAACACAGCCTGAAGGGGGCTAGTGCCCCACAGCTAGCCAGGAGGGAGTCCAGGAAAAGGTCTGGAGCTGCCGAAGAGGCAAGAGACTTTTTCTTGCCTCTTTGTTTCCTGGTGCGCGAGCAGAGGGGATTCAGAGCGCTGCTTAAAGGAGCTCCTGAGACGGACGTGAGCCGTGGCTATCAGCGCGGACCCCAGAGACGGGCATGAGACGCTAAGGCTGTTGCTGCTGCCACCAAGAAGCCTGTGTGCAAGCACAGGTCACTCTCCACACCGCCCCTCTCGGGAGCCTGTGCAGCTGGCCACTGCCAGGGTCCTGTGATCCAGGGACAATTTCCCCAGGAGAACACATGGCGCGCCTCAGGCTGGTGCAATGTCATGCCGGCCTCTGCCGCCGCAGGCTCGCCCCGCACTCCGTACCCTGCCCTCCCCCTGGCCTGTGTGAGCCAGAGCCCCTGAAGCAGCTGCTCCTTTAACCCCGTCCTGTCTGAATGATGAACAGACACCCTCAGGCGACCTACATGCAGAGGCGGGTCCAAATCCAAAGCTGAACCCCGGGAGCTGTATGAACAAGGAAGAGAAAGGGAAATCTCTCCCAGCAGCCTCAGGAGCAGCGGATTAAATCTCCACAGTCAACTGGATGTACCTGCATCTGTGGAATACCTGAATAGACAACGAATCATCCCCAACTGAGGTGGTGGATTTTGGGAGCAACAATATATATATATATTTTTCCCTTTTTCTCTTTTTGTGAGTCTGTATGCATATTCTTATGTGTGTGATTTTGTCTGTATAGCTTTGCTTTTACTATTTGTCCTAGGGTTCTATCTGTCCGTTTTTTTTGTTTTTTGTTTTTTTTAGTATAGTTTGCAGCACTTGTTATCATTGCTGGATTGGTTTTTTGGTTTGGTTGTTCTCTTCTCTCTTTTTTCTTTTTTTAAAATTACTTAAAAAATTTTTTTAATAATTATGTTTTGTTTTCTATTTTAATAACTTTTTAATTTTCTTTTCTTCTACTTTATTTTACTATAATTTTTATTTTATTTTATCTTTTTCTTTCGTTCTTTCCTTTTTTCTCCATTTTATTCTGAGCCGTGTGGATGACAGACTCTTGGTGCTCCAGCCAGGAATCAGTGCTGTGCCTCTGAGGTGGGAGAGCCAAGTTCAGGACATTGGTCCACCAGAGACCTCCCAGCTCCATGTAATATCAAACAGCGAAAATCTCTCAGAGATCTCCATCTCAATGCCAAGACCCAGCTCCACTCAACGACAAGCAAGCTCCAGTGCTGCACACCCTATGCCAAACAACTAGCAAGACAGGAGCACAACCCCACCCATTAGCAGAGAGGCTGCCTAAAATCATAATAAGTTCACAGACACCCCAAAACACACCACAGGACACGGAGCTGCCCACCAGAAAGACAAGATCCAGCCTCATCCACCAGAACACAGGCATCAGTCCCCTCCACCAGGAAGCCTACACAACCCACTGAACCAACCTTAGCCACTGGGGACAGATACCAAAAACAACAGGAACTACGAACCTGCAGCCTGTGAAAAGGAGACCCCAAACACAGTAAGTTAAGTAAAATGAGCAGACAGAGAAACACACAGCAGATGAAGGAGCAGGGTCAAAACACACCAGACCTAACAAATGAAGAGGAAATAGGCAGTCTACCTGAAAAGGAATTCAGAATAATGATAGTAAAGATGATCCAAAACCTTGGAAATAGAATGGAGAAAATACAAGAAACGTTTAACAAGGACCAAGAAGAACTAAAGAGCAAACAAACAATCATGAACAACACAATAAATGAAATCAAAAATTCTCTAGAAGGGATCAATAGCAGAATAACTGAGGCAGAAGAATGGAGAAGTGACCTGGAAGATAAAATAGTGAAAATAACTACTGTAGAGCAGAATAAAGAAAAAAGAATGAAAAGAATTGAGGACAGTCTCAGAGATCTCTGGGACAATATTAAACACACCATCACTCAAATTATAGGGGTCCCAGAAGAAGAAGAAAAAAGAAAGGGACTGAGAAAATATTTGAAGGGATTATAGTTGAAAACTTCCCTAATATGGGTAAGGAAATAGTAAATCAAGTCCAGGAAGCACAGAGAGTCCCATACAGGATAAATCCAAGGAGAAACACTCCAAGACACATATTAATCAAACTATCAAAAATCAAATACAAAGAAAAAATATTAAAAGCAACAAGGGAAAAACAACAAATAACATAGAAAGGAATCCCCATAAGGTTAACAGCTGATCTTTCAGCAGAAACTCTACAAGCCAGAAGGGAGTGGCAGGACATATTTAAAGTGCTGAAAGGGAAAAACCTACAACCAAGATTACTCTATCCAGCAAGGATCTCATTCAGCTTTGATGGAGAAATTAAAACCTTTACAGACAAGCAAAAGCTAAGAGGATTCAGCACCACCAAACCAGCTTTACAACAAATGCTAAAGGAACTTCTCTAGGCAGGAAACACAAGAGAAGGAAAAGACATACAAAAACAATCCCAAAACAGTTAAGAAAATGGTAATAGGAACATACATATCGATAATTACCTTAAAGGTAAATGGATTAAATGCTCCAACCAAAAGACATAGATTGGCTGAATGGATACAAAAACAAGACCCGTATATATGCTGTCTAAAAGAGACCCACTTCAGACCTAGGGACACATACAGCCTGAAAGTGAGGGGATGGAAAAAGATATTCCATGCAAATGGAAATCAAAAGAATGCTGGAGTAGCAATTCTCATATGAGACAAAATAGACTTTAAAACAAAGACTATTACAAGAGACAAAGAAGGACACTACATAATGATCAAGGGATCAATCCAAGAAGAAGATGTAACAATTGTAAATATGCACCCAACATAGGAGCACCCCAATACATAAGGCAAATACTAACAGCCATAAAAAGGGAAATCAACAGTAACACAATCATGGTAGGGGACTTTAACAGCCCACTTTCACCAATGAACAGATCATCCAAAATGAAAATAAATAAAGAAACACAAGTTTTAAATGATACATTAAACAAGATGGACTTAATTGATATTTATAGGACATTCCATCCAAAAACAAGAGAATACACTTTCTTCTCAAGTGCTCATGGAACATTCTCCAGGATAGATCATATCTTGGGTCACAAATCAAGCCTTGGTAAATTTAGAAAATTGAAATCATATCGAGTATCTTTTCTGACCACAATGCCATGAGACTAGATATCAATTACAGGAAATAATCTGGAAGAAATACAAACACATGGAGGCTAAACAACACACTACTTAATAACCAAGAGATCACTGAAGAAATCAAAGAGGAAATCAAAAAATACCTAGAAACAAATGACAATGAAAACACGATGACCCAAAACCTATGGGATGCAGCAAAAGCAGTTCTAAAGGGAAGTTTATAGCAATACAATCCTACCTGAATAAACAAGAAACATCTCAAATAAACAACCTAACCTTACAGCTAAAGCACTTAGAGAAAGAAGAACAAAAAACCCCCAAAGTTAGCCGAAGGAAAGAAATCATAAAGATCAGATCAGAAATAAATGAAAAAGAAATGAAAGAAACGATAGCAAAGCTCAATAAAATTAAAAGCTGGTTCTTTGAGAAGATAAAATTGCTAAACCATTAGCCAGACTCATCAAGAAAAAAAGGGAGAAGACTCAAATCAATAGAATTAGAAATGAAAAAGTGGAAGTAACAACTGACACTGCAGAAATACAAAGGATCATGAGAGATTACTACAAGCAACTCTATGCCAATAAAATGGACACCCTGGAAGAAATGGACAAATTCTTAGAAATGTACAACCTTCCTAGACGGTACCAGGAAGAAATAGAAAATATGAACAGACCAATCACAAGCACTGAAATTGAAACTGTGATTAGAAATCTTCCAACAAACAAAAGCCCAGGACCAGCTGGCTTCACAGGCGAATTCTATCAAACATTTAAAGAAGAGTTAACACCTATCCTTCTCAAACTCTTCCAAAATATAGCAGAGGAAGGAACACTCCCAAACTCATTCTACGCAGCCACCATCACCTTGATACCAAAACCAGAAAAAGATGTCACAGAAGAGGAAAACTACAGACCAATATCACTGATGAATATAGATGCAAAAATCCTGAACAAAATACTAGCAAACAATCCCACAGCACATTAAAAGGATCATACACCATGATCTAGTGGGGTTTATCCCAGGAATGCAAGGATTCTTCAATGTACACAAATCAATCAATGTGATACACCCTATTAACAAATTGAAGGATAAAAACAATATGATCATCTCAATAAATTCAGAGAAAGCTTTTGACAAAATTCAACACCCATTTATGATAAAAACCCTCCAGAAAGTAGGCATAGAGGGAAATTTCCTCAACATAATAAAGGCCATATATGACAAACCCACAGCCAACATCATCCTCAATGGTGAAAAACTGAAACCCTTTCCACTAAGATCAGCAACAAGACAAGGTTGCCCACTCTCACCACTATTATTCAACATAGTTTTGGAAGTTTTAGCCACAGCAATCAGAGAAGAAAAAGAAATAAAAGGAATCCAAATTGGAAAAGAAGAAGTAAAGCTGTCCCTGTTTGCAGATGACATGATACTATACATAGAGAATCCTAAAGACGCTACCAGAAAACTACTAGAGCTAATCAATGAATTTGGTAAAGTAGCAGGATACAAAATTAATGCAGAGAAATCTCTAGCATTCCTATACACTAATGATGAAAAATCTGAAAGTGAAATTAAGGAAACACTCCCATTTACCATTGCAACAAAAAGAATAATATACCTAGGTACAAACCTACCTAAGGAGACAAAAGACCTGTATGCAGAAAATTATAAGACACTGATCAAAGAAATTAAATATGATACAAATAGTTGGAGAGATATACCATGTCTTGGATTGGAAGTATCAACATTGTGAAAATGACTATACTACCCAAAGCAATCTACAGATTCAATGCAATCCCTAGCAAACTACCACTGGCATTTTTCACAGAACTAGAACAAAAAATTTCACAATTTGTATGGAAACACGAAAGACCCTGAATAGCCAAAGCAATCTTGAGAAAGAAAAGTGGAGCTGGAGGAATCAGGCTCCCGGACTTCAGACTATACTACAAAGATACAGTAATCAAGACAGTATGGTACTGGCACAAAAACAGAAATATAGATCAATGGGACAGGATAGAAAGCCCAGAGATAAACCCATGCACATATGGTCACCTTATCTTTGATAAAGGAGGCAAGCATATACAGTGGAGAAAAGACAGCCTCTTCAATAAGTGGTGCTGGGAAAACTGGACAGCTACATGTAAAAGAATGAAATTAGAACACTCCCTAACACCATACACAAAAATAAACTCAAAATGGATTAAAGACCTAAATATAAGGCCAGACATTATCAAACTCTTAGAGGAAAACATAGGCAGAACACTCTGTGACAAAAATCACAGCAAGATCCTTTTTGACCCACCTCCTAGAGAAATGGAAATAACAAAAATAAACAAATGGGACCTAATGAAACTTAAAAGCTTTTGCACAGCAAAGGATACCATAAACAAGACGAAAAGACAACCCTCAGAATGGGAGAAAATATTTGCAAATGAAGCAACTGACAAAGGATTAATCTCCAAAATTTACAAGCAGCTCATGCAGCTCAATATCAAAAAAACAAATAACCCAATCCAAAAATGGGCAGAAGACCTAAATAGACATTTCTCCAAAGAAGATATACAGGGTGCCAACACATGAAAGAATGCTCAACATCATTAATCATTAGAGAAATACAAATCAAAACTACAATGAGATATCTCACACCAGTCAGAATGTCCATCATCAAAAAATCTACAAACGATAAATGCTAGAGAGGGTGTGGAGGAAAGGGAACTCTCATACACTGTTGGTGGGAATGTAAATGATACAGCCACTATGGAGTACAGTATGGAGGTTCCTTAAAAAACTAAAAATAGAACTACCATACGACCCAGCAATCCCACTGCTGGGCATATACCCTGAGAAAACCATAATTCAAAAAGAGTCATGTACCACAATGTTCATTGCAGCTCTATTTACAATAGCCAGGACATGGAAGCAACCTAAGTGTCCATTGACAGATGAATGGATAAAGAAGATGTGGCACATATATACAATGGAATATTACTCAGCCATAAAATGAAACGAAATTGAGTTATTTATAGTGAGGTGGATGGACCCATAGTCTGTCATACAGAGTGAAGTAAGTCAGAAAGAGAAAAACAAGTACCGTATGCTAACACATATATATGGAATCTAAAAAAAAAAAAAAAAAAAAAAGTCATGAAGAACCTAGGGGCAGAACAGGAATAAAGACAGACGCAGATGTAGAGAATGGACTTGAGGACATGGGAAGGGGGAAGGGTAAGCTGGGACGAAGTGAGACAGTGGCATGGACATATATACACTACCAAATGTAAAATAGATAGCTAGTGGGAAGCAGTCACATAGCACAGGGAGATCAGCTCGGTGCTTTGTGACCAGCTAGAAGGGTGGGATAGGGAGGGTGGGAGGGAGGGAGACGCAAGAGGGAAGAGATATGGGGATATATGTATATGTATAACTGATTCACTTTGTTATAAAGCAGAAACTAACACACCATTGTAAAGCAATTATACTCCAATAAAAACGTTAAAAACAAAATAAAACAAAACAAAAAAAACTTACCATTAGCTTCCTTACATCTTATTTGTCCTGCATGTAGATTAAGGTTTCCGATATTTCCACAAATCACTGATCTATGGAACAAGGCTGGCTAAGCATCCTAAAATTTTCGTTTGCCTACAAACTACCAGTAAATTACTCATAACACAAATTTTCCTCAAGACTTAAGTTTCTTTTTAGGAATGCTTTGTAACATCAGTGGCAACCAGAAAATATACCATCATTTCACAAATATATATATAGTGGTGCTCTATAATGTTTGAGTCACTGTACTATACTTGCTCCATCGGTTTCTCTGGGAGTACTGGTATTGGAATATTGTGTAAAAGTAGGGTCAGAGTACACAGATGTTAATGAATAAAAAATTTTGTGAATAATTCTGTATGTTTTCTTTCATCTTTGCTCTGTAATTTCAAATGTATGTGTGGGTTTATGTATTATAAATAGATATTTATGCATATGTATATTTAATTGACTGTGATGTTCACATATGCTAAGTTACATGTTATATGGCAAATCATAACTTTTTAATGTCTAATTATTTCCCTGGAATGCATACTTGGAATGCATTACTAACATCCTCTTGAGCCATTATTAACTTGTCATGCAAATTGTAATTTAGTCTTAATTACATACTTTTTACACCTATTGTTTTATAACTCATGTTTAAGTGATAAGATATAGATATTTTTTAAGCCAAAATGTTGCCATTGGTCATTTTTTAAAAATGTAGCAGTTGGATTGCTCTTCCAATTGCAGTGTTGAATTTGTAGAAGGACATTGCTACATGCGGGATCTTTTAGTTGAGGCATGCGGGATCCTTTTTTAGTTGCGGCGTGCGGACTCTTACCACAACTAAAAGATCCCGCGTGCCCCAATTAAGGATCCTGCATGCCGCAAGGAAGATCCCGCACGGGGCAATGAAGATCCCGGTGCAACCAACTAACTAACTAACTAACTAACTAAATAACTAAATAAATAAATAACTAACTAAATAAATATTTTTTAAAAAGACATTGATAATTTCCTGCCTTTGTAATCACTTAGGGTACCCATCTGTGAGAGGGTTGGAGCCCTACACTCTGACCGTAGAATAATACAAGGACGGTAGTTAATTTCTAAGGGAATTGCATCTTTGATCAGGTCTACGTGTTCATGAATAGAGAGGTTATCACTCATTACTGTCTTACAGATGTGCGTGAATGACTAGTACACATATTAGGAAACTTCAGAAAATGGGTTAACTTCCACTGTAGATAAACATGTGACCTGAAGGTATCTACTTAGTAAAACAATATGTCACTTGCTTTTATCTTTGTCACAATTATTTAATCAAATATTACCTCTTGGTTCTTTTAAATGTTGTGGACTTAATTGTTTAATTGTCAATAATAAAGACAATTGAGATTCTCTTAGAAAACCACTTCAGGCCCAGCTGTCAGGAGAACTGGAATGCCTTATTTCTCCACTCTAAGTATTTCCACTAAAACATAATCAGATTTCTTCCAGCCCTAGGGTTGTTTGCAGTTTGGATGCCAGGAACATCTGTGGCATCCGGAAGGCTTCTGTAGGGTTCTCCCACCAGGGTGGATTGAGGGAGTAGTTGAGCAGGGGCGTAGATTTGGAATAGGTTCCGGAGACAGCCCTACTCCACAACAGGCTTCAATAAAACATAACTGTTCCAAGGGGAAAAATCAACAAGTTCCTCACACATTGAAATTTAAATTTAATGGAATACTTTAAAAGGTTGAAATAAAGTATACATTGCATGTAAGCCAGATTATACGTGGGAAATGACGTACTCGACCCCAAAATAAAATTAGTATCTGCATACTGGTAGGATGTTAGGTAATACTTTACTATAGAGAAAGTAAAGTAGCACTATACAAGGAGTAAAGTACTGTAAAGAAAGTGAGCCTTTATTTACTCTGAGTCATTTCTTTAAATCCAGGGGATTTCCAGTGTCCTATGCTGGTTTATTTGCATTTATGTGGTGAAATGTTGCCACCATGCGGTCAGTTCATCTATCACACCTTCCTCTTTCTTCTGGGATAGCCTGTATTTGGGGCTATTTTTATGTGATGCTTAAGTATTTGGGGGCAGGTATGGTGTCTGTCGGGGTCATTGTTTTAATGAAATAAAGATAAAGCATATTAATTTAATATATACATGAAAATAAGTTTACTGTTATTGTCACACAATTAGATTTTAATTTGTATCTTCCGGAGCTCTTAGAATTTCCCTTTTGGTGGGCAGATTATTCAAGTTACAAATCTTAAGCTATTTGGAAATGCGCTCTTAAGAGTCTAAGAGATGTATGTATTTTTAAACGTTTGTTGCTGTTATAAATTCACCACAAGTTACCAAAATGTCCACTTATTTGTATATAATTTGGGAACAGTTTCTAATGCATACCCCACTTTAAACAATAGGGGGCATTATGATGTCATGTTTTTGATTTTCTCTAGGAAGGCAAGTATTTTATTTCATAGTAAAAACCCTGGGTTTTCTTCTTGGGAAGAATACTTCCAAAGCATATTTGTTTTATTTTGACAGTACTGGCAATGAATATGAGCCTCATTATATATCCTAATTGGATCTAATTTCTTAAGAGAAAATACTATATCAGTTTATCAGTATTCCAATATATGCACACGATCCTAAATTGGTACAAAAAGTCAAACCAACTTATATTTAATCCAGATATAATAGTTTTAAAACCTAACTTGGCTTGCTTCCTCATTAAACTGAGAAATGTTGCCATTTTCAAGTGTTTTTCAATCACTCTTTTTCATTATGTGTTGCCATGAGTGCAAATATTTTTAAAGTTAAACTTAATTTAAGGTTAAAAATCATGAAACTATGTTTTTAGCATTATAAAGTTGGAAATCTTTAGATAACTAGCATGTAAATTGTTGAAACAAATAATAATTTCAAAGTTACTGATTTTCCAGTTATTTAAAGAGTTCTCAGTGTATGGCATTTGAGTATTTTATCTTTTCAAGGTTTACAAGGGATTTAACTTTCAGACCTAATATAGCGTGAAACAGGAATTAGTAGATTAAATATGCAAGTTCAAAATTTGAAAGTTTTGTATGGAAGAAAATATATCTTTTAAAGGAAGCCTCTTCTTCATGTTTCTTCAAGCAAATATAAGGAAACTGAGGATAAGAGAACTTCCAGGACCACAATTTCTGTCTCCATCCAAAATATTATAACAGTTGTCAATGCTTTCTTTTAAGTTTTATATACATACACACACACAAGTATTACATTACTACATTCTCTTCATAAAAAAACTAAAACATTAAATTGTAGACTAAGGTCAAATTTATGCTTCCCAAGCTCAGTGCTTTTCATTAGATAAAGGTAATCATCATTGTGAATTCATTGTATATACTGAATTTTTAATGATTCAGGTAAAAGTGACTATGATATATCTTTTTTTGCTTATTTCTAGGCATTAGGTGCCATATTTAACAGATAATTTTTCTATCCATTTGTTAAATTTCATGCTGGCAGTTTGAATCAGCCATGGTGGGAATATTTACACCATGGAAATCAGTTAACTCTACAAATCTGGGTGGGTTTTTTGTTTGTTTTGTTTGTTTTGCCCAGAGAGTTTTTTTCCAGTAGACCAGTGGTATTTCTTACCTGGGACCGCTATTGGCATTTTGGGTAGAACAAGTCTTCTTGTACAAGGTTTTCTTGAACATTTTACCCCTTGCAAATGACACCTACTCGTAGAGGGATGAGTAAGCATGTGACAGTACAGTAGTGAAGACTCAGGCTGGGCAGAACTTAATTTAAACACAAATAATATGACAAGTTAGGTTTAGGAAAAACTGGGACTGATCGATAAAGGGATGTAACTTATAGTCTACATTGCTTAACTTCTCGGTCTGTTGTTGGTCTGCTTGTTGATAGGACAAGAATGTAGATAGACAGAAAAGAAGGAAACCAATCAGGAAGCTATAGTGTGTATCTGTTGTTTTGCCAACCAATAGCGTTCATTTTTCTTCTGATAACATTACACTTCAAGTGCCCTCTAGATTCCGCAGGTGTGCTGCCCAATATGACGGCCAGTAGCCACAAATGGCATCGAGTACTTGAAATGAGGGTACAGCAGTTGAGGAACGGAATTTTTAATTGAATTGAGCTATGGTGGAAGTGTAAAGTATGCACTGGATTTTGAAAACTTACTCCAAATTTCTTTAAAAAACCAAGTATTTTATTCATAATTTTTTTTACTTTGATAGTATACTAAAATGACAATATTTTGGATATATTGGGTTAAATAAAATATACTATATCTTATAATTAATATGCTAATTTCACCTTTTACCTTTTAAAATGTGGCTACTGGAACATTAACATTACATAAGTAGCTCTCGTTACATTTCTATTAGTGCTGCTGTAGAAAGAATCGTCTCTTTTTCATTCTGAGCCCATGTGGTTTTGACGTTCTTGATTCTGTTCCAACCCTGGATGTGGGCAGTGATTTAGGCCAATCAGAACACTGTCTCATCTTTTTAGGGAAGAATGACCCAATTTTAACCAAAGAGAATGAGGCACATCTCTTTTTTGATGGATTTTTTTTTTTTTTTAACCCCACAGATGATGATACATTAAATAGAGGTATAACAAATTAGCCTTAGTTCATGATGTCAATGACTTTTTAAAAACAAACATTACATCATGAAATAATGCAATCAGTGCTTTTAGATAGCTGAAAAAAATTGCAAACTACAAAAGATGTGAAATTAAGACATTTCATTAAAGAATGTACTAAGAAAGAGATGTGGAACTAAGATAATTTTTTTTTTTTAATCAGTCATCAATTTTATACACATCAGTGTATACATGTCATGATGGATTTTTTGATGAAGCTGTGCGTTAGAAGCCTAGAACTGGTAGCAGCCATATGAGCACTTTAAGGACACTGCGGGGCTGAAAACGAAGCCAACACAGAAATGTAGAGCCAAGAAGTAGAGAGAGATTGACTCCTAAAACTAGATCCTCTTCTGGACTTTATTTCTTTAAGCAGTAGAGACTTTTTGCCTCAAGCCTGTTTGGGTTAAGATTTTCTGTTATTTTTAAAACAAAAATTCTTTATGGTACACAGAGGTTATGGTGCTAATAAAGGCAGGAGATATTTGAGGGCTGGGATTTAGGCAGCGGCAGAGCTTCAAATCTAAGACACATTGCAGTGAACATGGCCCTGTTTTGACTCAATGAATACAAGGAGCAGAGATAGGAAAAAAGTTAAGAATATCAAAAAACAGCCTGATCATTAACTGATCGTGTTACATGATTAATACAAGTTTTATTAGTGTGTGATATTGAACTTGTTTTGAAATTTATTCTTTTCTAATGCTGTACTAAGTTCAAGTCTTCAATAACCTGATTGTCAGCATTTAAAAGAGACTCATTAGTTTGCTGTGTGACCTTCTAGTTAGTCTTTATTTAAAATGCTAGTGTATATATAATTATGTTGTGCACCTGAAACTAATATAATGTTATGTGTCAATTATACCTCATTTAAAAATAACTTGCAATGAAGGTGTTTCTAACTATCCTCTTGCTCACTGCTTTCAGCACAGTTGAATTTGAGTGAATGGAAGCAACATGCATTCTGTAATGCATGAAGTGTTTAACGAGACTTGTAATAAAGATGTTTCTAACAAGCTGAAAATTTTTTTTAATGCTAGTGTATAATTAGTGAGATTAGGAATGATGATATATATTTTAGTCTCTAAACTAGAAATGGATTGGCAGCAATTAATATTTATGCAAGTGTTACAGTCTTATCTGATTGGCTTTATATGTTCAACCAACTACCCAGCTCTGCTCCTCTTATAAAAGAGATCCATAAATTCATGGCTCAGTCATTATGTGCAAATATTGCTGATTAGCTCTGAGTCAAGTGAAAGCATTTATCTTTTTAGCCAAGATGCCTTCTGATATCCATAAACAAAGTGTCATGTTTTTATTTTTGGTAAGTCACTTTATCTTTTGATATCCTGAGTTTCAATTAAATTTCCATTCCTCAGTGATCTTGAAATATTTCAAGTTTTAAAGGTTTATTAATCTCTAGATTTTTAATATCTATTTTTAAAACTATAACAGTGACATGAAAAATATTTAATAACTGTGCTTTAGTTTTTACTTTGGTTATCTAATTTACTTGTGATACTGAAAGATTATTCCAAAATGTTTGATCTTCCTCACCTCCCTCCTTGATAGGCTCCAACCCAGCTGATCACTGGGAAAAAAGGCAAAGTGGAAAAAAAATTTTTAATAAAAGTTAACTGGAATAATATAAGCTTTCTTATTATGATAGAAATTTCTCAGAAGGCCCAAGAAATGATATTGAAAAAAAAGTCCCCAATAATGTTATACCAGTTATATTCAACTCAGATACAAGTGATTGAACAAGTAGAGATAGTTTAGAGCTCTTGACACCAACAAAAACATCACCTAGTGGAAGAAAGAAAGATAGGTCGTTCTAATTGTATAATAGTGGAAGGATACTTGCATAATTACAGGGCTACAGTGACAGCTGCTTACTATGGCCGCTATCATGAGCTGCAGGCGGTAATTTACCCATGTGCTTCCCATTCATTTGAATGGAAAACAGTAGGGGGTGGCCCTTATGAATCCCATATAATTGCAGACATTTTAAGCAACTATCATTGAAGATTTCTCATTTTAATATTGTGTAAAAATATGGCTTATTTTTTTTATACTGGACGTTTCTATTCAATAGAACCTTTTAGGTACTATGACTAAAGTTTTTGTGTCCTTTTTCTCTGAAATTATTACTTTATTCTTTTTGTATTCCAAGTCATATTTGAAAGGTAGCAACAATAGAAACAAAATCTCATTGGGTAAGATATGGGTCTAATGAAAATATTGGATAAAATCTTGTCATTAACATTTCTAAATGTGGTAGAAAGCACAGTAGCATAAAAAAAGCTAGATATCAAATATACTTTGAGTTCAGAAGGCTCGTATTTCATAAAATTGCCTTTAGTAGTCATTTTACTTGCAAATATTTTTGAAAGGCATTTAGTATCCACTTACAAGGAAGTTCCTGGCTCACTAATCTCAACCATCCAGAAAACACCTGAGGGCCAGGAAATAAACAAAATGGTTTCTGTACAACTGAAGCTGCTGGCTTAAGACTTCAAGGTCAAAGCCTTATATGTTCCTCAAGAGGGTCCCTCCACTTTTGATCAGAAGCTCCTTTCTTTTACTTAGCACACTATTCTTACAAACAAACAAACAAAACATACAAACTAACGGCTTTATTTCCTAATATAGAGGGAATTAGAAACATCAAAGGAGAAAAGACTAGACAGGAGATGAAAGGTTTATGTTGATCACTTACGGACTCAACCCACATTTAATCTGTTTTCTATAGGCTTTCTTTATCTCTAGGGTTGGAATTAATCACCTCCTCCTCTGGGCTTCAAGAAGAGTTTTAAAAAATAAATTGACATCATGGTCAGGGTTGGTGTGAAAAAGGTCTAATAACTGGTACAGACGCCTACAGACGCCGACCAAGTGCAGCAGTGAGGGCTTGGAGCTCATCTGTGCTGGCCATTAACCCTTTAGTTTCTGGATCTCGGGGAATTACAGGGTGTCCCAGAGCCCTGGCTGATGGGGTGACTGGGACACACTCAGGGAACAATGGCTGTGGTTATTTTCCAGGCAGTAGGGAAGTATGTGTTACTTCAAAAACAACCAATAAGGACATACGAGTGCAGGGTCTATTTCTTATTCGTCTTAATATCCCCAGCTGGCAGAGAACAGAAAATGTTATTAATTCAAATAAGTAGCCTTTGGATTTAATGTGTTTTGGTTTTTTTTTTTTTTTGACCAGAAAATTTAGCAACAATTTAGATACATATCAACGTGTATTTTACTTAAAGTTCTGTCCCTACAATTTCCCTAAAGTAGGAGGCAGCAAATGTTTACCACATACATAAAGTAGAGATAAGAGGGCATTATAGCCAGAGGACTTGGCTTGGCCAAGTAAACTTTGGATTGCAAATCCCATTTACTAGGCACTTGTTCTTGCAATTAAACAGAGATGCCAAAGAGATGGAAGTGAGCTGATAAAAGTGAAAAAAAAAAAAACCCATTATTTTAACAGGTGTGGTGTCTTGTTAGGAATTGAATAAAGCAAGGACATTTGGGGATGTTTGGGTTTTATTCTTTGCTCTTTGGATAATGCTCATTTTTTCTTTTAGTGAAAATTCAGTTTCCTTTTCACTTATCTCTTGTCTTCCTGCCTATTGGTGTCCTGTCTAGCAGAAGAGGTAGATGAAAATATGTGAAAGAAATTAGGATTTGAGTAAGAAAAAATTCCAGTTACAACAAAGCCTATAGAATACCAAAAGTTATCTGTTTATTTTTACCTATACTTTTATGATTAGTACAAATAATAGCTCCCAAATAATAACGGGTCATATGTAATATCATTCTACAAGGATTGTTTTGCATAATTTTGCAAGTAGCTGAATTATACCATAAGGCATGTTTTAGATGCTTAGAGTTGAGGGTGAGATGGATATACTGAACATTTACATTTTAATTATAGTCATGGTAGATAAGAGTCTTTTCACTGTATATTACATTAAGTTAATGAACTTGGTGAACAGAACTTGAACAAATCATCAGTTTCACTCCAATTCATTATAAAATGTAGGGCTCATTAATGTGGATTTCTATTCCACTTTATTTAAAAGAAGGGCAAACAAAGCTTACTTCTGCTATCAGCGCAACTTGTTTCATCATGTAAATGGTCATCTCTAAGTTTCAAACTACAGTGAGCATGCAATTTGGCATTTTACTGTTTTCATTCCTGATCTAATTCAGACCTGATTGCCCTTTAGGTAATTCTGAAAGGTTTCTTCCCTCCCTCTCTCCCTCCTTCCTTCCTTTTTCGCTCTTTCTCCCCCTTTCTTTCTTCCTATAGCTTTGTTGAGTGATAATCGACATACAATAAATTGCATATATTTAATGTGTACAATTTGATATTTTTACATATATATGTGTATATATATGTGTGCATATATATAGATATATATATCCCATGAAACTATCAGCAAAATCAAGATAGTAAACATATCCATCACCCCACAAAATTTTCTTGTATCCCTTTGTAATCCTTCCCTCACATGCTTCCCCATGCCCCATCCCCAAACAACCACTATTGCGAAAGTTTTCTTATTTCAATAGTTTAGTATTGTAGATTCTCATTTTTATACAGAAATTTGAATGTCTGTTTTCACATCTTTAGTGTGCAGGTGGATTGGCTTTATACCATAAACAGAACAGCATGAATACACTTCAACCAAACTCATGTAAGCTAAACAAGGTCAAAAATAAAAAAATAAATATGCTCCTTTCATCATGGTAGTGGTCGTTCTATAACTACAGAAAACGAATGATTTATATTGAATGTTTTTAAGGAACACCTCAGAAATACAGATTCTGGCACATTGTGTTTTCCCAAGTTAAATGGGCTATTCAGAAAAACAATATTTCCAATCTCACAATCAAACATGTAGATCAGGGCATAATGGATAAAAAAGCTAAAAGTAAATATTGACCCTCTGAAATCTAGCTCTAGAATTTGTTGTTATTAAATATTAAAGAATTCCCTTTAGGTGGTATGAACTACCCTTTATTTTCTAAACATTCTTTTTTTTTTTTTTTTTCCTCTCCTTCCCCTTACTCTGATTTGGCCAAAAGGTGAAAAAGGAGTCCTGGATGGTGTGTGTTACAGTTACTGTGCTAAACATTGCCTGCTGTCTAGAGAAGAGACAAAGGCCTGGGCAGCCTGTGCCTGTCTGAGGCATGCAAGTGAGAATAAAGGCTTGTGTGTGCCTGTGTGTGTATGTGTTTGTAAACAAATATAATTAGAATAGAATTAGAAATAGAATTTCATTGCTGATAGTCTTCTGTTTCTATATCTGTCAACTAAGAATAATAGTGACAAAGTTACGTTAAGAGTAGAAGACATGGGTAGAACAAACCTGGTGCATAGTGTGTAGTACTCAAAGAAGGTAAGTTATTATTATTAGTTAAAAACTTTTCTATTGTAACGCTTTTTGAATCAAAATGTACACATATCTCCCATCCCCAATCTACTTGCCCTTTAGAAAATGGTTATTGATTTTTTGAACTCTGGGAGCTATAGCCGTATCTGGTCAAGAAAACTCCTGGCTTGGCAGGCTATTGAGACAGCTGCTTGGCAACAGCCAGGAGAGGGTCACTTCTGATTAGAACTGACATCTAAGACTCTGTAAAATGAGTTCCTCCTCAGCCTGCTCATGTTCTCCACTTTATTGTTTATAGTATTGCAAACCCTGTTACTTAAAATAGCACGGACGCGACATTTACTTTCTGCTGACAGTTAATACAATTAAGAATAGTTAAAAGTTCAGGCACTACTAATTCCCTTATAAAGTGTCCTCAATGCTGATACAGCTAAAAGGATTTAAAATGATGTTAATCCCACATGGTGTGGGGACTGGTGCCTGGTCCTTGAATCGTTTTTTCTCTTTCATGAACAGATAAGTACAGAGATTGAGAGTGCCAGGACAGGCAAGTGCATGATTTAGCATTTGACGAAAGTGTTGGCGATGGTGGGGATTGGGAGGAACCCCTGGTCCTTCACTACAGTAATTCATAAAGCACTGATTTTAGGTGAAATCTTTGTGCATAAGTGGGTAACAATTTATGTGGTCTGACTTGCGGAGGACTGGGCTGTCCCCAAATCTCTCCCCAAGACCTGTCATGAAATCTGATTTTATAATAAGCGTTTCATTTGTTCGGATCATAGAATTAAAGATCAGAGTTTAAGATCCTTTTATAATATTTCTGAGAAGAGAGGTGGAAACTGACATTAACTGAACAACTACTACCTGAGTTATTTTCACATTTATTATTATAGTTTTGATAAATGCAGGCCTAATGCCCTAAAAGAGTTTAGTTTCCATAAGGTCACTCAGAGGTATGGTGAGTATATGTTAGCAGAGAACAGAAAGGTCCTGTGTGTCGGGGGTGGGGGGGGGGTGTGGGGAGGAAGGGAATTCAAAATCGAAGTTTGAGTAGCTTCCTGGTTTAGCCTTATATGTAACTCCTCAGAGGCTCTGTTTATGTGAGCACGTTGAGGTCACATGGGGTAGAATAACTTTGGATATATTCTTGCCAATACGGCGTGTCCACCAGCCCAGTGGAGAAAGTGAGAATTGAAGTGAGGCTGTGCATCTAACCTGATGCTTATGTAGAGGGAGGAGAGCCTTCTCCCCCATGGATCTTTACCAGACATTCATTCTGTTAAGGTTCCCATCACGGTTTACTCTGCGATGTTCCCATTCCCTGGAAGTTTTACAGAGTGAGTTCCGTGTGGAAATGTACTGAGATACCAGAATAGCAAAGGAAGTCATGTATTCTGGACCAGCTATTTTAGTTCAAATATTACAGCTTTCCTATTTGCTCTTGAGAATGTTTTCTTGATGTTTCAGGCAGAATTTCAAGATGAATAGAGAAAACAAACAAACCCTCAAGTTTCTCTAAACAAGCGTTTCTCCTAGTAGGATTTTAAAATATTTTTGCTTTCCTTCTCATCTATTTTATAGACTTTCTAGCTAGGTCAGGAAAATTCTTTTAAACTTTCTTTCCCATTGACTTGTGATTACAATATTCACTAATGTGTTGGCTTTGCTAGAATTTTTTAAAATAATTTAATATTGAATGCTGACAGAATCTCTGTACAAAGGTCAAGGCATCTGACCCTGAGGGTCAGAATGAAGGTTACCTGGTCCTGAGTTCTGACATGGAAGCTAGGAGAGGGCATCAGGTACACCATGAGCTGAGATGTTCAATGACCAGCACGCGCCAAGCGGCATATTTTCAGTATGGGGGCTGAATGCTCTGTTCATTCTCTTCTAATTAACATAGAATTAAAATAAAATTTCATGCTCAATTCGGAAAAGTGCCCTTTAACTGAAGATTTTTTTCTCTTGAAGAAAAATATATTAAAATATAGTAAGTTACTGGATTGCATAAGGCATAACAGCTTTTTAAAAATTGCTTTCTCATGAAAGTAGTTTGGACCCAGTACTGATATTTGTGCAAGTGCCTCATAAGCTCATTCCCATTTGGAAATGAAGAAACAAGCATTCTTTGGGATATAGGCCTTTTGGTCATGGACTCATGGGCCATATATAACACTAAACTAAAGAAATTGAAACAGTTTGCATTAACTTGAGATGGAATTTTCTCTAGTTAAAACGCTAATAAGCTTTAATGACACAAAGTAACTTAAGAAAGAAAAATGAGTTCAGAATTAAAATAAAAAGCTAATTTTAAAAATTCTGATAAATATTAGTCTCCAAAATTGTTTTTGCTTTAAGTTCTTGAACTCAAACGCTATTTGCTCGACTTCCATTTTAATCCTTTTTATTTCTCTTTGAGATATACATATATAAAATGTGTTGACCCCTTACTATGCAGAGACTAGGCTAAAATAAAATAGCATGCATTCTCATTTAATCCTCACAATATTCCTGTCAGGTACTGGAGAGATTATCTTCTCATTTTACTGGATGAAGCATTTTTTTCTTTTCTTTTTAAAAAATTTTTATTGGGGAATAGTTGATTTACAATGTTGTATGAATTTCAGGTGTACAGCAAAGTGAATCTGTTGTACATACATATATATCCACTCTTTTTTAGATTCTTTTCCCATATAGGCCATTACAGAGCATTGAGTAGAGTTCCCTGTGCTATACAGTAGGTCCTTATTAGTTATCCATTTTATATATAGTAGTGTGTATGTGTCAGTCCCAATTTCCCAATTTGTCCCTCCCCCCGCTTATCCCCTGGTAACCATAAGTTTATTTTCTACATCTGCCACTCTATTTCTGTTTTGTAGATAAGTTCATTTGTACCGTTTCTTTTAGATTCTACATATAAGTGATATCATATGATATTTGTCTTTCTCTGTCTGACTCCACTCCACTCAATATGACAATGTCTAGGTCCATCCATGTTGCTGCAAATGGCATTATTTCATTCTTTTTGATGGCTGAGTAATATTCCATTGTGTATATATGTACCACATCTTCTTTATCCATTCCTCTGCTGATGAACATTTAGGTTGCTTCCATGTCCTAGCTATTGTAAATAGTGCTGCAGTGAACACTGGGGTGCACATATCTTTTCGAATTATGGTTTTCTCCAGGTATATGCCCAGTGGATGAAACATTTTAAGCATGATATTCTGATTACCTCCACCAATGAGGAACAAAAAGTTCAAATTGTCATATCTAAATCTGTCATTGACCTATCACCTCTCTGACCGTACATTTGGCATCAGATATGTAAATGTAGTGTGACTGGTTGGAGTTGGTGCACAGCTGACCCGTATCCCCATCTCCCTGCCATTAGCTGTGACTGATAACTGAGTTCTGATGGAGGGAATATGAGGGGACTGAGGGCCTCCATTTCTAGGATAAGGCTTTTAAGAAGTGAGTGTACCCACTCCATGTTCTTTGTCCACTTTTCTCAACAGGGTGAAGATTACAACAAGACCTTTGGAGATAGTGGAGCTACAAGATAGAAGAAGCCTTTGTTGCTAAGGGGGTAATTTGCCCACAGACCAGGAACTCCTGTAGTGGGTGATTCCAAGACTAGAAATACACTTCCTATTGTGTTTGAGCTATTGTACGATTTTAAATGTATTTGTTAAAGCAGCTAGTATTATATTAATGCATGCTTATTTTTTACTGTTTCCTTGCTTCCTTTCCCCAAATTTCGTAACATATTATGTTAGGAACACTTAACTCTCTTCCTGTTGATGTAACTTAGAAGGTATAGGTTTTTATTTGCTATTATAGTAGCTGTCGATCTCATTATCTTCCTTCTACTAACACTTCCATAATTTTTGGCACATGCTGCATATACTAATTATGAAATAACACTAATTTATGGTTATCACTGTCTTAAAAGAAAGAGATGAAAAGGTTATTTCTTAATCATTTTGTTATAAGGTTGCTGAGAGCCTTTTCAAGTGCATATCATTAAAAATGCAAAATGAAGAATCAGGCCAAGGCATAATATATTGTAAAAATACTGTATGTGTATGTGGTTAGTCTAATAAGTTGTTTAGAGCAAATGTGGTGACTTTCAACAGTTCCCAGCTGTGACAAAAATCATGCATGTGAGTAGAGAAAGCTTGGGGGGGGGGTGTTATTCTTTAAGTGACACTAGCTGTATGACCTTGACCAAGTTATTTACTTTCAGTGGAACTTGGCTTCAAATATATAATGACAACTGATAACACTTATTGTTGTCTCTGTATCCAAAAATGGCCTAGGTGCTCTCCACGTCTTAATTCATTTAATCTTCACTACAATTCAATGAGATAATGCTACCTCTGTCCCATTTTACAAAAGGGAAACAGAAGAACAATATATTAGAGTTGTTTGATGAAAGTCACTCAGCTAACTGGCAGCAAATTTGAGATTGGAACTATCAGGCTGGTTCCAGAGTAAACACCATTAACCAGTTTACTAGTGGTTTTCAAATTGCAGTGCATCAAAATCACCTGAAGAGCTGTTAAAACACAAATTGCTAGGTCCCACCCCCAGAGTTTCTGATGCAGTAGGTCTGGGGTAGTGCCTGAGAATTTGCATTTCTAACCAATTCCCAAGTGATGCTGATCCTGCTGGCCTGGGGACCACGTGATGAGAAGCACTGCGGTACATTCTACTGCATTCCTTCTTCAGAATTTTGATCATCTATGATTTTATTCTATAAGAGTGTTCATTAAAATTAATTAAATCACATTATAAGGAAATGTTTTCAATAATATTTCATATTTGTAAAACAGTTTAAGTTCTATCAAAATGAATCTTTTTATCTTTTTCTTTTAGATTCTTGAAACATTCTGAATGAACTATAAATGAAAGAATTGTCTTATTTGAGACAAAAGATACAGTAATTATGTGATAATTCATTCTCTTAGCTGATTACCATTATTTGAATCACACTAGCATTTTTTCATTTTATGTTCCTCTTTGGAAATACTTTAATTCCATTTTATATGCTAATTTATGTGGTTGGATTTTAATACTTCCCACCTTTTTCCTATTTTTTAAAGTTTTCTAGGGGAAAAAATCACTTTTTTTCCCACAGTTTATTCTGCATAGCTCTCTGACAAGAAATTCTATTTGTAGTCTTTGAATTATATTTTGAATATTGTGTTTAATTTTCCTTGGACATTCATTATAAAATCAAAGATATACTTTTGGATCATTTGAAAGGACATAGAAAATAGAGATAGAAAGCAATTCCACAAATGTGTGAGAAAAAATATGGAAATATAAATTAAGAGAATCTATAGAGTATAGAGGATAAATATTCTAAAAATACAAGTTTATTATAAATTTTAAAACTCTGTGTCCTGTATAGATACATGTCAATTTATCTGTGTCATGTATATATACATGTCACATCTACCTATCTATACATATAATACACACACATATACAATGATTTAGGGTACAACATGCTTTCATGTGTTCACGCTGTCATATAAAGTATAGAACATCTTATATTAAGGATATTTTTCATAAATTCCATAATAAATTTTAGTTTTACACTCAACTAAGAAATTTTGATCCATATAGACTTAGAGTATAAGTAAAATAAGTAACTCAATAGAAATTGATGAAATCGGAACAATCAGGCCTGTTGATATTTCTGATGTTAAGGGTTTCTGCCTAAAGGATCCAGGAAGAATGTCTTCCTCAGGATTGTTTGCCTTCTAAGCATCTGGGGCTTTGGAATCATGAGCCAGGAGACAGATTCTGAAATAGGAGAAGGATGTGGATTGGAATGGTCAAGTAAGAAAAAAGAATTAAAAAGTAAAATAAGTGAAGAGAACATGTCCTAATTAAAACCACTTCTCTATCTTTTAGAAGCCCCAAAATGCACAGAGATGAAAGCAAGGCTGCTTGTTTTATTAGTTGCCTAACCAATCAATAGCATCCTGGAAGAAACAACTGTATAAACATGAAGCCTCCAGCAAACGCTTTGTAGAGCCACCTGCACTCTGATCGAAACTGAACCGGAGTGACATTTCAAACATTCTCATGAGAAGTTTCCTACTTTCTCAGGATACAGCACTCCACGTTGCCCACGAGATTACTGGAATATATTCCACAGAATTTTCTTACTCCAGTATGTGCAGTACAGTATTTCCACACCAGAGCTGGAAAATGTATTCATCCTTGATATGGAACATCTAACGTTCAGAAATAATGCTGTACTATTATTTCAAAAGAATATTTAAGGAATAACAATCTGTTCCTGATAATTACTATCGCATGTGTTCCTGGTCAGTATTATTTCTTTATTTCTTTCCAATCAGAATAGTGACTAACAAAATTGTGTTTTGTTCAAAACTTTATCTTCTAGTGTACTATCAGAGTCATGCTAAATCGGTCTTTGTATGAACCCAAATCAAAATGTGCTTAAAAAAATTAATCCAAAATTCTAAATAGAGTTTTTCTTTTGAATAAATCAAAGACATTATCTACTTGATATTGCCAAATAGCGTAGTGTAATTAGAACTTTTAGTTAAAATGTATTTATAGTTTAAAAAGATAGCTAACAATGAACACTTTCTCTTTGCTCAGTATTGGGGTAAGATTTTATTCATTGGCTGACAGTGTTTACAACAACCATGTGAGGAATGTATTATCATCACTTCATGAGAAAACTAAAAGTTAGAAAAATTAAGCAACTTTTCTCAAATCCTACAACCAGTAAGTGTCCGAGCTAAAATTTCAACCCAGTTGTCACTGAACTATAGCGTGAGTCTGAAGAGGAATTTTTTTTCCACTCACTGTTATTCTCAATACCTACACAGTCAGTTAAGTTGATGGCCTATTTACTGAACTTGGCTTTTTTGCATAAGATGAATTGTGCGGTAATTGTCTATCTGTAGTAATAAAAAAAATTCCACATCAGTTAATTAAAATAAAATCCACAAGTAAAATATATGGTTATAATTGCATAAATTTAAGTTTTTCACCCCCTTATATAGACTTCCATATGAGGCCTCTAAGATTTTGTCAGATACAAATTAAAATACCTCAATTTGAAAATACATTTTAGTTGTTATCTTAATAGTACTAATTATAGTTTTACTTGTATATTAATGAAGTGCTTGTACATTAATGAAAATAATTATTCATTTGCACTTGGTGTCAGATATTAATTCATTGATTATTAAATCAATTCATCATCATTAATGGATTATCAGTTTATTAGCTCATTTACAGGCATAGGGGATTATCATACGATGATAAACATGATAGATACAGACCTTTCTTTTATAGAGTTTACATTCTAGCAGAGGACACACACACAAAAGCAACCAACTCTAGAAATAATCATTTAATTATAATTCATTGTCAACAAGTAGAAGTGAGAGTGCTTAGGGAAGACTGAACCCCCGTACCTGACTTAGAGTGGAGGAGGGGTCTGGAAAGCTTCTCTGAGGGAGTATATCAAGCTAAAATACAGATGACAATGAGAAATTTGTTGGTAAAGGGAGAAGGATAAGAGAGAGCAGAAAAAGTTTCACCGTATTTAATTCTCTTCAAAAACATATACATTTATTATTACCATCATGGAAGGACCGCGTTTTGTGGGAGAGACATGAAGCTTATAAAATTGGGGGGAGGGGACTCTTAAGAAGAAGCCAAAGTATCTAATTTTTATAAAATTTTACAGGAATAAAAGGTTTATGAACACATTGTGAGGGCCCTCACCAGGACTTCCAAGGGAGTCCATCAGTGAGGGGTCCTGAAGCTTAAGCCTGATTGCCTTATGGTAGGTTTGTCTCAGGTGATCATCTTCATTTTACAGATGAGGTAGCTTAAGACAGTACGTGATGAAATCAGTATTCAAATATAGGTCTTTCTGATTCCAGAATCAATGTTTCTAACAACTCTATTATACTTTGTCAGACACTTCGTTATCAAAACCAGAAATTATGTGAGAAACTTAGGCATAGCAGTGGCCATATTTTATTTACTTTTATGTTCACCTCAGGAGAGCTTAAACAACTGAAATGAAATACATGTGTTAAACTCAGTAACTTTTTAAAAGTTTGTGTCATAAAATACAACAAATTTTTATCTGTGAGTAAGTGAGAAGCAGAAAAAAAGCGTTTAGGGTGAGAGACACATGGGGGAAGGAATGGGAATTCAAGGAGGCTTCTGGAGAGGGGAATCCTGACAGATGAACATGCCCTAGGGCAGCACAGATCCTTTGAATTCACAGAAACCGAGAAACACCTTCCTTCATCTTTAACAGTTCTTTGGTAATGTGGATCCAGGAAGAATGGCTAGAAAATTCCCCTACTTATCTTTTTTTTTTGGGAAGCTAGTGATGATTAGAAATAAGACAGATCATGGACCATGTGTAAACACAGTTCCCCATGATCAGTCTACCTTAAAAAGCCTAAATAGGAATCATCTCATAGTTACATGTATTATAGGTAGTGATATACCTGAGTTACACAAGGGGACTTCAGGAAATTTCTTTAGACATTAGTATGGTCTACTTTTCACTTTTTCCATCCAGTCCCCAATTCTCTTTACCTTTTTGCTGATGACTGAAAGTCTTGTAACTAGTGGCAAAATTTTCATCCCACTGAGAGAAAAGGCTCAAAAGGTAGAAGGTAGAATGCTATCTCATGAAATATTTTAGCTGAAACTCATTTAGCTTAACCAGAAATATAGTTGATTCTTTCTGGATTTAATGAACACAGAAGAATGTTTCAGAGAAGGGGACCAAAGTTGGCCGACCCTGAAGCTTGAGGCAAGACAGGCTCAGAAAGATAGATGAGATCTAAACAAATCTCCCATTCCTTGATCCACAATTGTACCTGCAGTTTTCCATGTTAACTCATACATGTGTGACCACAACAAGCATGTCGTATGTAGAGATATTTTTGGCAAGCATGGTGATGGATGTGAGTTAGGCTGAAATGCTTTTGAGTCTCATGAATATAGCGAGACTACTTCAGGTTCTTTATGGAGTCTCCCCTCTCTCTCCTTTTAAAGCAGTCAGTCATGTTTAGAGGAAAATTTATCCCCAGAAACAATAATCTCCATGTTTAGGCTGATCAACAAATCCAATGTAGAATAAATAAAAGTGAGTCCACACTTACACCTATGCTAGTAAATTTATAGAACATCAAAGAAAAAGAAAAGATTATTTTAAAATGCCAGAGAGAAAAGAGAACTCTCCTACAAAGGAATCAACCATGTTGATTAATTTTGCTTTTAAATTAATGACCACAAAACTTAAGGAGATTTAAATACTGCCTAGCAATTACCCTTTATTTCTATGTTTTATTACCTCTTCTACTGTCTTAGCTTACTTTTTTCTATCTCTTCACGTCTTTATCACCTCCTCACTACTAGCCTCATTCTCTGTTGTTGACATTGTTTTCTATTTCACTGGGAAAATCAAAGCATTTTGAAGAAAGTTTTGTACACATCTTTACCATCCACAAATTGCCTTCTCCCTTATTACCATCCATGGGCTATCCATGCTCTTATCTGAATGCACCCTCTCCTCTGTGTGCTGGATGTCCTCTCTGACCTACACAAGGACATCACTCCAACCAATTCTTTTCTCTCTCTCCTACATGATCAGCTTCTTTCTTCCTAACTGTATTGCCCCATTTGTGTACAGACATACTCTTTTTCCTACCAAACAGAAAAGAAAGAAAAAGAAAACAGCAAAAACAAATCTGGACTTCATCTCCCCTACCAGCTACCACCTCATTTCTTTGCTTCCATTCATGACTAGTTTCTCTAATGAGTTTTCTATATTTCCATCTCCAGTTCTTGTGCACACCTACCTTTTGCTTTTAAAACAGAAAAATGCACATATTGTAAGTGTATACTTGATTATTTTTCACAGATTGAACACACTCATTAAAATAACACCTGGAACATCACATTACCACCACCCCAGAGGCCCCCTTTATGCTCGCTTCCAAACACAGCTCCCCTGAGCTGTCAAGTTTCCTGACTTCTAACATAGTGGTTTGGTAATGTCTTTTTGGTTTTATAAATGGAATTACAGGGCATGTACATTTTTGTATGTGTCTTCTCTTGCTTAACATTACATTTGTAATGTGTATGTGTGTGACTATATATACACATATGTGTGTGTATATATATATATGTATACATATATACATATGTATGTATTAATCTATCCATTCTCTTTTACATATGCTCCAATTAAGCCTTTGTTCCCAGCCCTCCACCAGCACTAGTCTCATCATCATAAACAACCCCCTATTGCTCAACTCACTAGTCAAATATCATCTTATTTAATCCACTTGGTCTCTTTTATTTTATACATGTTCTTCATTTCACTGCTAGAACACTTTAGTCCTGTGGTTTTCTTCTCTCCTGACTCAGTCTTTCTCTGTTTCTTTTGCTGGTTACTTCTCTTCTCCTCAATTTTCTTTTAATGTTGAAGTGTCCCAGGGCTCAATTTTTTGTCCCCCCCCCCTTTTTTAATAACTCTAACATTGCACACTTCCTGGTTGATTCCATGGTTCCAGATAAACTTAGAATGTTGATGACTCCAGATTTATATCTTAGACCCAGATTTCTTCCCTGATCCAGATTCATTGATGCAATGATGTACTCAACAGCTCTACCTGGCTATCTAATAGATAACCTAAACCTAACAGCTGCAAAATTGAGTTCCTAATTTTATTCCTCAAAACTTGAGGAATAAAACCTTTTCCATCTTATTTGATAGCAACTTCATTTTTCTAGATGCTCAAAGTCAGATACTTGGACTTATCCTTGAATCTTCCCTTTCTCTCACAGCACATCCAGCCTATCAGCAAATCTATTCACTCTTTCTATAACATATATGCACTAACACAGAATATTTCTTATTCCCACTCCTCCTTGTTGGAACAAAAGTTATTCAGTGCTTAGGTTACTGCAGTAACCTCCTTTGCATCTTCATTCTTCTACCCTTGACCTCATCCTTAGTCTATTCTCAAAAGAGCAGTCATATTAAAATGTTTAAGTAAACTTTTACTGAATTATAACATATATTTGTGCACTTTTCAAAAAATAAACACATCCATATCCAGAAAAACAGATAGATTTATTGTGAGATTCCTTCATATTATTACATGTAACAATGTTTTTTTCATCCTTATTGCAGATTTCTCACAAGTTTAGAAATGAAATTGATAAATTGCTAGGTCATAGGGTATCTATACCTTCAGTTTTAGTACATATTGCCAAAACATTTTAAAAGTGGCTCTACCAGTTTACATTTCCACCAGAATGTGTAAAAATTCAAAAAGTGTTCCACACTCTTTTGCCAGTACTGGGTATTGTCAAACTTTTTCATTTTAGCCATCCAGAGTTTTCATTTTTATTTCTCTATTTACATGTTTGTTAGTTGTGTAGTGTCCGCTCTTATGAAGTGCCTGTTTAAATCTTTTGCCCATTGTTTTATTATGTTGTCTCTTTCTCTTATTGATTTGTAGGATCTTTATAGATTCTAGAAAAGAGCTCTTGTCATATATAACTGTTAAAAATATCTTATCCTTCTCTGAGGCTCACCTCTTTATACCCTTAATGTAGTTTTGATAAACAAGTTTTAATTTTAAGGAAGTCCAATTAATCCATTTTTATTAATCATATTTATGCTCTGCTTGGAAAATCTTTCCCTATCAGCAGTGATAAAGATTTTCTGCAAGATGCTTTTTATGTTTAAAAACCACTTGGATTCTATTTTTATGTATTATGTGAAATGGGGATCAGGATTCTTTTTTTCAATGCAATGCACTACAGTAGAACTTTCTCTTGATTCAAGTAATATAAATTTGTGGTTCTGTTTCTGGACTCTTTTATTCCAATGGTTACTTTTTTAAAAATCCTTTTTTTTCCCTGCAAATATTTAGCTATTTTAATTTTTGTAGCTTTGTATTGTCTTTATTTCTAGAAGTGTATGTCTTCAATTTGTTCTTCATCTTTAAGACTATCCTGGCTTTTTTGGACTGTTTTAATTTCCATGTATATATAATATTATAGAACTCATTTGTCAGTTTTCTCATACACACACACAGACACACAGACACACACACACAGACACACACACACACACACACCGATGGCGTTTTGATTGGGATTTCGGTAAATGCTCCATGTGCACTTGAAAAGAATATGTATTTCTGTATTTACTGTCTTTATTAGCCAGTTAGGTCAGTCTGGTTAATCTTATTCAAATCTTCTGTAGCTCCTTGTTCTATCAGGTAATATCAAATATTATTGTATTTTTATCTATTTCTCTTTATAATTTTATTAATTTTTGCTTCATGTGTTTGAAGGCCATGATATTAGGTATGCAATCTTGGGATTTTATATCTTTCTGTTGAATTGACTCTTATTATGAAACTTCCCTTTTAATCTTCAATAATATTCTCTGCCTTAAAGCCTTTTTCTGATATTTTATAGTTCTTTTGGTTGTTGTTAGTGTATGCATGGTATATATTTTTTATATTCTTTACTTTCATCATTTCTGTAATTTCATATTTAAGGTATACCTCTTAGGAGCAAAATACACATTTTTTAATTTACTGGTCTATCATAGAATTTTCTTGGCGTGTCCCCTTCATCCATATTTAATGTAATTTCCTACCTATTTGTGTTTAAATCTACTACCTTACTATTTGTTTTTTTGTTGGTGGTGGTGGTTTTCATTTGTTGTTATTTTTTCTCCTTTCTTGTCTCATTTTAGATAAAGCACGTTTAAAAAAATTCTTATCCTCCTTCTTCATCAGTGTGGGTTTTATTTTTATGAATTTATTTATTTATTTTTGGCTGTGTTGGCTCTTCATTGCTGCCTGCGGGCTTTCTCCAGTTGCGGAGCAGGGCTGCTCTTCATTGCAGTGCGTGGGCTTCTCATTGTGGGGGCTTCTCTTGTTGTGAAGATGGGCTCTAGGTGCGCGGGCTTAGAAGTTGTGGCTCATGTGCTTAGTTGCTCCACGGCATGTGGGAACTTCCTTGACTCGGTATCGAACCCATGTCCCCTGCATTGGCAGGCAGATTCTTAACCACAGTGCCACCAGGGAAGTCCTTCATTAGTTTGTTAATCGTATATTCTTTTACACTTTTTACAGGATTTTTCAAGAGCTGTACTGTTCAATACAGTAATTACTAACCACATGTGGCTATTTAAATTTAAATTAAATGAAGTTTAAAATTCAGTTCCTCCATCCCACTAGCCACACTTTATGTGCTCAGTAGGCACGTGTGAGCAACGGTTGTAGTGTAGAACAACACAGATTATGGAACGTGTCCATTATTGCAGCCATTTCTGTTCAAAAGTGCTGCACTAAGGATTTCAACATGTGTTCTAGACTCATTACAGTTTACTTTCCATTAGCACTATTTCTATTTCCTAGACAATGCAAGAATATTATAATTTACTGTATTTAACCCCTTCCTGCTTTATGAAATGCTGTTTCATAAAATTTAATTATTTCAATATTTTATCCCCATGTGGCATTGTTATTATAGATTTAAACAGTTAATTTTTTTTAACATCTTTATTGGAGTATAATTGCTTTACAATGGTGTGTTACTTTCTGCTGTATAACAAACTGACTCAGCTATACATATACATATATTCCCATTTCTCCTTCCTCTTGCGTCTCCATCCCACCCTCTCTAACTCACCGCTTTAGGTGGACACAAAGCACCGAGCTGATCTCCCTGTGCCATGCAGCTGCTTCTCACTAGCTATCTATTTTACATTTGGTAGTGTATATATGTCCATGCCACTCTCTCACTTTGTCTCAACTTACCCTTCCCCCCGCCATGTCCTCAAGTCCATTCTCTATGTCTGCGTCTTTATTCTTGTCCTGACCCTAGGTTCTTCAGAACCTTCTTTTTTTTTAGATTCCATATATATGTGTTAGCGTACGGTATTTGTTTTACTCTTTCTGACTTACTTCACTCTGTATGACAGATTCTAGGTCCATCCACCTCACTACAAATAACTCAATTTCGTTTCTTTTTATGGCTGAGTAATATTCCATTGTATATATGTGCCACACCTTCTTTATCCATTCATCTGTCAAGGGACACTTAGGTTGCTTCCAAGTCCTAGCTATTGTAAATAGAGCTGCAATGAACATTGTGGTACATGACGCTTTTTGAATTACGGTTTTCTCAGGGTATATGCCCAGTAGTGGGATTGCTGGGTCCTATGGTAGTTCTATTTTTAGTTTTTTAAGGAACCTCCATACTGTTCTCCATAGTGTCTGTATCAATTTACATTCCCACCAACAGTGCAAGAGGGTTCCCTTTTTTCCACACCCTCTCCAGCATTTATTGTTTGTAGACTTTTTGACGATGGACATTCTGACCAGTGTGAGGTGATACCTCCTTGTAGTTTTGATTTGCATTTCTCTAATGATTAGTGATGTTGAGCATCCTTTCATGTGCTCGTTGACAATTTGTATATCTTCTTTACAGAAATATCTGTTTAGGTCTTCTGCCCATTTTTGGATTGGGTTCTTTGTTTTTTTGATATTGAGCTGCATGAGCTGCATGTATATTTTGGAAATTAATCCTTTGTCAGTTGCTTCATTTGCAAATATTTTCTCCCATTCTGAGGATTGTCTTTTCATCTTGTTTATGGTTCCCTTTGCTGTGCAAAAGCTTCAAAGTTTCATTAGGTCCCATTTGTTTATTTTTGTTTTTATTTCCATTTCTCTAGGAGGTGAGTCAAAAAGGATCTTGCTGTGATTTATGTCCAAGAGTGTTCTGCCTACGTTTTCCTGTAAGGGTTTTATAGTGTTTGGCCTTACATTTAAGTCTTTAATCCATTTTGAGTTTATTTTTGTGTATGGTGTTAGGGAGTGTTCTAATTTCATTCTTTTCCATGTAGCTGTTCAGTTTTCCCAGCACCACTTATTGAAGAGGATGTCTTTTCTCCATTGTATATTTTTGCCTCCTTTATCAAAATTAAGGTGACCATGTGTGCGTGGATTTATCTCTGGGCTTTCTATCCTGTTCCATTGATCTATATTTCTGTTTTTGTGCCAGTACCATACTGTCTTGATTACTGTAGCTTGTAGTATAGTCTGAAGTCAGGGAGCCTAATTCTTCCAGCTCCCTTTTTCTTTCTCCAGATTGCTTTGGCTATTCACAGTCTTCTGTGTTTCCATACAAATTGTGAAATTTCTTGTTCTAGTTCTGTGAAAAATGCCATTGGTAGTTTGATAGGGATTGCATTGAATCTGTAGATTGCTTTGGGTAGTATAGTTATTTTCACAATGTTGATTCTTCCAATCTAAGAACATGGTATATCTCTCCATCTGTTTGTATTATCTTTAATTTCTTTCATCAGTGTCTTATAGTTTTCTGCATACAGGTCTTTTGTCTCCTTTGGTAGCTTTATTCCTAGGTATTTTATTCTTTATTTTTCAGTGGTAAATGGGAGTGTTTCCTTAATTTCTCTTTCAGATTTTTCATCATTAGTGTATAGGAATGCAAGAGACTTCTGTGCATTAATTTTGTATCCTGCTACTTTACCAAATTCATTGATTAGCTCTAGTAGTTTTCTGGTAGCATCTTTAGGATTCTCTATGTATAGTATCATGTCATCTGCAAACAGTGACAGTTTTACTTCTTCTTTTCTGATTTGGATTCCCCTTATTTCTTTTTCTTCTCTGATTGCTGTGGCTAAAACTTCCAAAACTATTTTGAATAATAGTGTTGAGAGTGGGCAACCTTGTCTTGTTCCTGATCTTAGTGGAAATGGTTTCAGTTTTTCACCATTGAGAACGATGCTGGCTGTGGGTTTGTCATATATGGCCTTTATTATGTTGAGGTAAGTTCCCTCTGTGCCTACTTTCTGACGGGTTTTTATCAAAAACGGGTGTTGAATTTTGTCGAGAGCATTTTCTGCATCTATTGAGTTGATCATATGGTTTTTATCCTTCAATTTGTATCATATTGATTGATTTGTGTATATTGAAGAATCCTTGCATTCCTGGGATAAACCCCACTTGATCATGGTGTATGATCCTTTTAATGTGCTGTTGGATTCTGTTTGCTAGTATTTTGTTGAGGATTTTTGCATCTATGTTCATCAGTGATATTGGCCTGTAGTTTTATTTTTTTTGTGGCTTCGGTATCAGGGTGATGGTGGCCTCTTAGAATGAGTTTGAGAGTGTTTCTCCCTCTGCTATATTGTGGAAGAGTTTGAGAAAGATAGGTGTTAGCTCTTCTCTAAATGTTTGAGAGAATTCGCCTGTGAAGCCATCTGGTCCTGAGCTTTTGTTTGTTGGAGATTTTTAATCACAGTTTCAATTTCAGTGCTTGTGATTGGTCTGTTCATATTTTCTCTTTCTTCGTGGTTCAGTCTCGTACAGTTGTGCTTTTCTAAGAATTTGTCTATTTCTTCCAGGTTGTCCATTTTATTGGCATAGAGTTGCTTGTAGTACTCTCTCATGATCCTTTGTATTTCTGCAGTGTCAGTTGTTACTTCTCCTTTTTCATTTCTAATTCTATTGATTTGAGTCTTCTCCCTTTTTCCTTGATGAGTCTAGCTAATGGGTTATCAATTTTGTTTATGTTTTCAAAGAACCAACTTTTAGTTTTTTTGATCTTTGCTATTGTTTCCTTCATTTCTTTTTCATTTATTTCTAATCTGATCTTTATGATTTCTTTCCTTCTGCTAACTTTGGGGGTTTTTTGTTCTTTTTTCTCTAATTGCTTTAAGTATAAGGTTAGGTTGTTTATTTGAGATGTTTCTTGTTTCTTGAGGTAGGACTGTATTGCTGTAAACTTCCCTGCTTTTGCTGCATCCCATAGTTTTGGGTCGTCTTGTTTTCATTGTCATTTGTTTCTAAGTTTTCAAATATTTTCTGAGTCCCTTTTTTTTTTCTCTTCTCCTTCTGTGACCCCTATAATTTGAATGTTGGTGTGTTTAATGTTGTCCCAGAGGTCTCTGATACTGTCCTCAATTCTTTTCATTCTTTTTTCTTTATTCTGCTATGCAGTAGTTATTTCTGCTATTTTATCATCCAGGTCACTTATCCGTTCTTCTGTCTCAGTTATTCTGCTATTGATACATTCTAGAGAATTTTTCATTTCATTTATTGTGTTATTTATCATTGTTTGTTTGCTCCTTAGTTCTTCTAGTTCCTTGTTAAACGTTTCTTGTATTTTCTCCATTCTATTTCCAAGATTTTTGATCATCTTTTCTATTATTACTCTGAATTCTTTTTCAGGTAGGCTGTCTATTTCCTCTTCGTTTGTTTGGTCTGGTGGGTTTTTACCTTGCTCCTTCATCTGCTGTGTGTTTCTCTGTCTTCTCATTTTGCTTAACTTATTGTGTTTGGGGTCTCCTTTTTGTAAGTTGCAGGTTCATAATTCCTGTTGTTTTTGTTGTCTGCCCCCAGTGGGTAAGGTTGGTTCAGTGGGTTGTGTAGGCTTCCTGTTGGAGAGGACTGGTGCCTGTGTTCTGGTGGATGAGGCTGGATCTTGTCTTTCTGGTGGGCAGGACCGTGTCCAGTGGTGTGTTTTGGGGTGTCTGTGAACTTATTGTGATTTTAGGCAGTCTCTCTGCTAATGGATGGTGTTATGTTCCTGTCTTTCTAGTTGTTTGGCATAGGGTGTCTTGCACTATAGGTTGCTGGTTTTTGAGTAGAGCTGCGTCTTAGCATTGAGATGGAGATCTCTGGGAGAGCTTTCACTGTTTGATATTATGTGGGGCCAGGATGCCTCTGGTGGACCCATGTCCTGAACTTGGGTCTTGCACCTCAGAGGTTCAGGCCTGACACCTGGCCGGATCAGCAAGACCCTGTCAGCCACTCGGCTCAGAAGAAAAGGGAGAAGAAAGAAAGAAAGAAAGAAAGAGAGAGAGAGAGAGAGAGAGAGAGAGAGAGAGAGAAAGAAAGAAAGAAAGGGAGAGAGAAAGAGAGAGAGAGAGAGAAAGAAATAAAGAAAAAATAAAATAAAATAAAGTCATTAAAATAAAAAATAAAAGAAAATTATTAAAAATAAAAAAATTTTTTTAAGTAATTAAAAAAAAAGAAGAAAGAAGAGAGCAACCAAACCAAAAATCAAATTCACCAGTCATAACAAGTGCCAAAATCTATTAAAATAAAAAAAAAAATGGACAGAACCCTAGGACAAATGGTAAAAACAAAGCTATACAGACAAAATCACACAAAGAAGCATACATATACACATTCAGAAAAAGAAAAAAAGCAAAAAATATATATATGTATAAAAAAAGGAAGAGAGCAACCAAATCAATAAATAAATCTACAAATGATAATAAGCTCTAAATACTAAACTAAAATAAACATAAAACTAAAAACAGGTTAGATGCAGAAAGCAAACCCCAAGTCTACAATTGCTCCCAAAGTCCACTGCCTCAATTTTGGGATGATTTGTTGTCTATTCAGGTATTCCACATATGCAGGCTACATCAAGTTGATTGTGGAGATTTAATCTGCTGCTCCTGAGGCTGCTGGGAGAGATTTCCCTTTCTCTTCTTTGTTCGCACAGCTCCTGGGGTTCAGCTTTGGATTTGGCTCCCCCTCTGTGTGTAGGTCGCCTGAGGGCATCTGTTCCCTAGCCAGACAGGAAGGGGTTAAAGAAGCAGCTGATTAGGGGGCTCTGGCTCACTCAGGCCTGGGGGGAGGGAGGGGTACGGAATACGGGGTGAGCCTGAATGACTTTGCAACAGCCTGAGGTGCGCCGTGTGTCCTCCCGGGGAAGTTGTCCCTAGATCATGGGACACTGGCAATGGCGGGCTGCACAGGCTCCCAGGAGGGGAGGTGTGGATAGTGACCTGTGCTTGCACAAAGGCTTCTTGGTAGCTGCAGCAGCAGCCTTAGCACATTTCATGCCCGTGTCTGGTGTCCATGCTGATAGTTGCGGCTTGCCCCTGTCCCTAGAGCTCGTTTAGGTGGTGCTCTGAATCCCTTCTCCTTGTGCATCCAGAAACAATTGTCTCTTGCCTCTTTGGCAGTTCCAGACTTTTTCCCGGACTCCCTCCCGGCTAGCTGTGGCACACTAGCCCCCTTCAGGCTGTGTTCACGCAGCCAACCCCAGTCCTCTCCCTGGGATCTGCACTGCGAAGCCCAAGCCTCAGCTCCCAGCCCCCATGTGCCCAGGCCAGGTGAGCGGACAAGCCTCTCAGGCTGGTGAGTGCTGGTCGGCACCAATCCTCTGTGCGGGAATCTCTCCACTTTTCCCTCTGCACCCCTGTTGCTGTGCTCTCCTCCGTGGCTCCAAAGCTTCCCCCCCGCCCACCCCCCATCTCTGCCAGTGAAGGGGCTTCCTAGTGTGTGGAAACTTTTCCTCCTTCACAGCTCCCTCCCAGAGGTGCAGGTCCTGTCCCTATTCTTTTGTCTCTGTTTTTCCTTTTTTCTTTTGCCCTACCTAGGTACGTGGTGATTTTCTTGCCTTTTGGGAAGTCTGAGGTCTTCTGCCAGCATTCAGTAGGTGTTCTGTAGGAGTTGTTCCACATGTAGATGTATTTTTGATGTATTTGTGGGGAGGAAGTTGATCTCCATGTCTTACTCCTCCACTATCTTGAAGGTCTCCCTCAATGTTTATTTAGAGTTCTTCAAATATTTATTCTTTCTGGTGTTCTTCATTCCTTCCTATTTGATTGTACTTCTTTCTAGGATATTTTTTTTTTACCTGAAGAATTTCCATTAGTATTTCTTTTATTGCAGGACTGCTGATGATAACCTTTTTCAGTTTATTTTTGTCTAAACATATGTTTATGTTAAGTTTACTTCTAACTGTTGCTGAGGTATAAATTCTGACTTGTTAATTATTTTCTTACAACACTTTGATGATGTTGCTACATTGTATTCTGGTTCCCATTGTTTCTATTGAAAAATTGTTTGTCATTATTATTGTTCCTTTTTTGTCTGTTTTTACAGTTTTAAAAAATTCTTTTTAGTTTTTAGCACTTATACCTTATATCCCTAGGTGGATTTTCTTTGTAGATATTTTCTTGGTGCTTGCAGATATCTTGCATTTCTGGCATGATGTCTGTCTTCACATTTGGGAGATTCCCAGCCATATTTTTTTCAAATATAGCTTTGCACGTTCTTTCTTTCCTCTACTTCTATGACTCCAATGAAGTAATATTCTGTTTACCATTTCCTGTATATGTTTCCTCCTCTTTAAATTTCCACCCTCTTTTTTCTTTCTGTGCTTCATTCTACATATTTTCTACTGATATATCTCTAACATAAGTAATCCAGTATTCTGTCTATTCATGTAAAATTTAATATCAGTCTTTTTCTTTGTCTTGTAATATCAATTTAATACTTTTAATAGTATTCTGTGTTGTGATGAAATTCTGCATCATTTCCTGAAGTTTTGGAATAAATCTTTAACAGTTCTTTTAAAGTCTGATAATTCTAATATATGGATCTCTTGGGGTCTTCTTGTAATGTCAATTTTTTCTCCTGGTTTGCAGTTATCGTGTGTATTTTCTTGGCATGACTAGTGATTTTTGACCAAATGCTGGACATTCTGCATAAAATGTTATAGAGGTTCTTTATGATTTTATTTTCTTTCAAAGAGGATTCTATTTTCTTCTTGAAGGCTGACGGATTCTAGACAGATCATTTAGATCTAGTCAGATGGGTATTTTAAGCTATATTTGGCCCTGAAATTTTTTTAGTTCACTTTTAATCCTAGGCAATAACTATCACTTCTGTGTTGCAGCTCTTTTGGGTCTCAACTGAAGTACTCCAGAGTTATTGGAAATATTTCAACTTGTTGGGCCATAAACTTTGCAGGATTGTTTACATCCTTGCTCAGTTCTTTAGGGTCCCAGCTTCAGTACTATATTTAGTTCCTGAGAAGTAACAGGAATATAAAGGGCTGAGGATTCAGAAAATAACTTGTAGGGAAATTACACTTAGAACTCAGGGCATACAATACTGAGGTTTTCTTCACCTCTCAAAGACTCATCCTCTAGAAAATGCCAAATCCTGAGAGCAATAAGACTTTTTAAGCCCTGGTTACTAGTTAGTGCAAGGCCTCACAATTTAAATCAACCAATCCCTGAGAAAAAAGAAATGGCATGTGTGGAGCTCATTTTATAGTGTATCCCTCCTTTCTTTTTAGTATTCTTGGTAGATCTCAAATATCTTCATATTCTTGCATTGTATATTTTATATAGCTTTTATAGTTGTTCTTGGCAGGAGGGTTAGTCTGATAAAGCTATTCTATCATAATGGGAGTATAATGTAAAATTGGTGTTATTTCTTAAATGACTGATAAAATTTGAGTGAATCTTTTTTTTTGAGGAGGAGGATTTTGGTTAAGCCTCTTTTGTGGAGGATGTTTTAATTAATTCAGTTTATTTAATAGATATAGGACATTTTATGTGTTTATCTTTCCTTGAATCTATTTCAGTAAATGGTGTTTTTCTGGTAATTTGTCTATTTCACCTAAATATTTAAATTTATTGACATAAATTTGTTCTTAATCTCTATATCTATTGATGCTTAACATATTACCTGAAATTTTAGTGGATTTGTTATGATAAAATGACAACAAATTCTTATATTTATTATGCCGCAGTTTGGGCTGGACTCTTTGGGGCAGCTTGTTTCTGTACATGTCATCAGCTGGGGCTTGAGGATTAACTTTCATGAAGGCTCATTTATATGGCTGGCAAATTGGTGCTTGCTGGGAGCTCAATCAGAGCTATGGACAAGGGAATCCTGGTTCCTATTCATGTGGTCCTCTCCAAAGTCTGCTTAGACTTACCCTAACTAATGTCTGGGTTCCATGTTATACTTTGTTAAATTAACATTTGTTAAGTGAAGCACAGTATGCTGGATGGTGAGCCATGGGTTCAATAGTAATAGATCACAACAGAAATTGAAATGGAGAAGTCTGTTACTCACAGGTCCTGGAGGAAGTACATGACACACCTCGAGGACCCACATGAGAAGATCAAAGCAGGGTGCAGGCAGAGTGACAGACTGGACTTGGGACACACAGACCTTTATTACGATCCATGGCCTCTGTTCCTGGAGTACCTCGGGGTTCTCAGGCTAAGGCCCAATTGGTTAATTCAAACCAAAAAAAGTAGGATTTTGGTAAGCTCCAAGAAGGTCTTATCTAAGAGATGCACAAGGGGAAGGCCCTGGGAGGTGGGAAAGATTGTTTATCACAAAGGCTGTTGGGGAAGTCATATCAAGAACTTGCATTTGCTTGTGACACTACAGGCTATTAATCAAGGGCGTGTGCTTACAATGAGAGGACTAGTATAGGTCCCTGTAGTCCCTGTAGGCCACTTGGCCAAACAAAATAGGTCCCAAGGCAGCAATACCATGGAATAGCTTACCTAAACTCTCACCATTACAATAGCTAGTATCCCAAGAGAACCAGCTAGAAAGTTATGACTTTTTGTGACCTAGCCTTAGAAGTCACATAAAATCTTATCTTCTATAGTCACACACCCACCTAGATTCAAGGGAGAGAACAAAGATCACATCTCTGAATGGGAGGAATGTCAAAATCACATTGGAAAAAAGGCATGTGAGATGGAAATGTTTGAGCCATTTCCAGAAAATGCAATCTTCCCCAGCACTCTCTTATTATTTTTTAAATTTAATTAGAATCTGTGTTGATTTCTCTCTCTTTTAAAATTCTTGATACTAGTAATTTGTACCACCTAACTATATTTTTCTTTTTTCATTTTTTGGCTCTATCTTTTCTCAGTTGTTTGTCATAGGCTTACTGCCTGTGTTTTCATCTGGATGGATTTATGGTTTTGGGTATTGCATTCAAATTTTTAAACAATTTTGAGTTAATTCCTGTGTACAGTGTAAGCTAGTGGTCCAGTTTCATTCTTTTGCATGTGGCCATCCAGTTCTCCCAACATCATTCATTTATTGGAGAGACTGTCCTTTCTCCATTGTGTATTCTTGGCTCCTTCATCATAAATTAGTTGACTGTATATGCATAGGTTTATTTCTGGGCTGTCTATTCTGTTTCATTGATCTATGTGTCTGTTTTTATGCCAATACCATACTGTTCTGATTACTACAGCTTTGTAATTTGAAATCAGGGAATGGGATGCCTCCAGCTTTGTTCTTTCTCAAGATTGCTTTGTCTATTTGAAGGTTCTATGCAAATTTTAGGATTGTTTGTTCTAGTTCTCTGAAAAATGCCTTTGGAATTTTGGTAAGGATTACTGTGAATCTGTATATTGCTTTGGGTAGTAAGGACATTTTCAGGTTATTCTTCTAATGCATATCTTTCCATTTATTTGTGTCTTCTTTATTTTCTTTTATTAATGTCTTATAGTTTTTAGTGTACAGGTCTTTCACTACCTTGGTTAAGTGTACTCCTAAGTATTTTATTTTATTTTTTTGATGCAATTGTAAATGGAATTTTTTTTTAATTTCTCTTTCTGATATTTCAGTACTAGTATATAGAACACAACAGATTTTTATATATTGATTTTGTATCCTGCAACTTTACTAAATTTGTTTATTAGTTCTAACAGTTTTCTGTTGGAGTCTTTAGGGTTTTCTGTGTATTTATAATATTTTGTCATCTGCTAATAGTAACAGTGTTACTTCTTTCTTTCCAATTTGGATGCCTTTTATTTCTTTTTCTTCCCTAATTGCTCTGGCTAGGATTTCCAATACTGTGTTGAATAAAAGTGCCCAAGTGGGCATCATTGTCTGGTTACTGAACTTAGAGAAAAGCTTTTAGCTTTTCATCATTGAGTATGATATTAGCTATGGGCTTATCATATACGGCATTTATTATGTTGAGGTACATTCCCTCTATACCTACTTTGTTGAGAGTTTTTATCATAAATGGATTTGAATTTTGTCAGATGTCTTTTTTTGCATCTATTGAGTTGATCAGATAACTTTTATCCTTCATTTTGTTAATGTGGTGTGTCACATTGACTGATTTGTGGACGTTTAACCATCTTTTCATCCATGGAATGTATCCCATTTGATCATGGTGAATGACAGTTTTAATGTATTACTGAATTTGATTTATTATTTCATTGAGAAATTTTATATCTATGTTCATCAGGTATATGGACCTGTAATTTTCTTTCTTGTGGTGTCATTGTATGTTTTTGGTATCAAGTTAATGCTGACCTCATAAAAGGAGTTTGGAAGTGTTTCCTTCTTCTCTATTTTTTGGAAGAGTTTGAGAAAGATTTGTATTTCCTTAAATATTAGAATACTAATATTTAAAGTATTCTTCTTTAAATATTTGTTAGAATTCACCAGTGATCTGATGATCTGATCCCAGACTTTTGTTTGCTGGTTTTTTGTTTTTTGTTTTAATTGATTCAATATCCTTACTAGTAATCAGTCTACTCAGATTTTTTTTCTTCATGATTCAGTCTTGGTAGGTTGGGTTGTATGTTTTAGGAACATACCCATTTCTTCTAGGTTGTCATATTTGTTGGCATATAATTGTTCATAGTAGTCTCTTATGATCCTCTTTATTTCTGTGCTGTCCATTGTAATGTCTCTTCTTTCATTTATAGTTGTATTATTTTGAGTCCTCTCTCTTTTTTCTTGGTGAATCTAGTTAAAGGTTTATCAATTTTGTTTCTTTTCAAAGAACCAGATTTTAGATTTATTCATTTTTTAATTGTCTTTTAGTCTCTGTTTAATTTTTTTTTCTGTTCTGATCTTTGTTATTTCCATTTTCCCACCAACTTTGGGGTTTATTTGTTCTTTTATTTTTTTCCAGTTCCTTTCAGTAATGTAATGTTAGCTTGTTTATTTGAGATTTTTCTTGTTTCTTGATATTGTTATCACTTTCTATTGCATCATATAATTCGTTTATTATGTTTATTGCTTTTTAAATGATAATTCTTTGCTCTAACCTAAACTCCTTAACTGAGACAAACTTTGCATGTTTTGGTCACTCATGTAGTCTAAGTACCTAGATAGTGCCTGTCTCAAAGTAACTGCTCAGTGAGGACTTACCTGTTGAATAGCTGAATAAGTTATGCCTTGTACGTCCTTGAAACTTTTGATGATTTTAGACATGGCAAACATCCCCCAACTGTTATCACCATGGAAGTTTTGGGAGCTGCTGGGTCAGGAAGAGGTACAATACATGGAGTCCTGATATGATGTAACTCCACAAAGACTTTACACACTACTCCAGGCTGGAATTTCTTCCTTCTCCCCTGAACCTCTGCAACATTCATAGTCTATTTATTTACTTTTTATTGAAGTATAATTGATTTACAAGGTTGTGTTAGTTTCTGCTATATAGCAAAGTGATTCAGTCATACATATACGTATGTATATATATATATGTATATATATATTCTTTTCCATATATATATTCTTTTTCATATTCTTTTCCATTATGGTTTATTACAGGATATTGAATATAGTTCTCTGTGCTATATAGTAGGCACTTGTTGTTTATCTATTTTATACATAGGAGATAGTATCTGCTAATCCCAAACTCCTCATTTATCCCTCCCCCACCCCCTTTCCCCTTTGGTAACCATAAGTTAGTTTTCTATGTCCATGAGTCTGTTTCTCTTTCATAAATAAGTTCCTTTGTGTCATATTTAAAATTCCACATATAAGTGATATCACATGGTATTTGTCTTTCTCTGCCTGGCTTACTTCACTTAGTATGATAATCTCCAGGTCCATCCATGTTGCTGCAAATGACATGATTTCATTCTTTTTTATGGCTGAGTAATATTCCATTGTGTATATGTACCACATCTTCTTTATCCATTCATCCATCAATGGACATTTAGGTTGCTTCCATGTTTTGGCTATTGTAAGTAGTGCTGCTTTAAACATTGAGATGCATGTATCTTTTTGAATTATTATTTTCTCCAGATATATGCCCAGGAGTGGGATTGCTGGATCATATGGCAACTCTATTTTTAGTTTTTTAAGGAACCTCCATACTGTTTTCCATAGTGGCTGCACCAATTTACATTCCCACCAACAGTGTAGGAGGGTTCCCTTTTCTCCACACCCTCTCCAGCATTTGTTATTTGTAGACTTTTTAATAATGGCCATTCTGACTGGTGTGAGATGGTACCTCATTGTAGTTTCAATTTGCATTTCTCTAGTAATTAGTGATGTTGAGCATATTTTCATGTCCCTATTGGCCATCTGTATGTCTTCCTTGGGGAAATGTCTATTTGGGTCTTCTGCCCATTTTTTGACTGGGTTTGTTTCTTTTTTTGTTATTGAGTTGTATGAACTGTTTGTATATTTTCGAAATTAAGCCCTTGTTGGTCACATTATTTGCAGATATTTTCTCCCAGTCTGTAGGTTGTCTATTCATTTTGTTTATGGTTTTCTTTGAGGTGCAAAAGCTTATAAGATTAATTAGTTCTCTACATTCATAGTCTAAACCACTCAATTTAACACTTAAATTTTTATAGTTTTGTATTACATGATATTTATATCAGTTGGAGTTTGATCAGGAAAACAGAATTCATTGTATTTTGTAGTATAAACATTTTCAATATAAGAAATTAGGGGTTTATGTAAGTTTTTCAAAAGCCTCTCAGCATGCAGCACTGAAGTGAGTGGCTTTTTAAAGAGCTCCTGTAGAAGCTGGTTAGCTTTTCAAACCTCTTGGGGTAGTTCCCGTAGACCATCTCGGCCAGCAGGACAATATCCGTGTTTTTCAAGAAGCTTATCTAGGTGCTTATTTGAAACTCACATCTGCCCAAGTATCTGGCCACAACTGCATCCAAAGAATAATGGCTTCCCCTTTTCTTCCTCTTTCCAAATTTCACATGAGTGTTTCTCATTAAAGGCCTCTAACTCAGAACAGATGGGCAAGGGGATTCTGGAAATGTAGTTGCTGGTTTCTTCTCTGCTGAGGAGACCTTAACAGGGAGAACTGGTGATATCTAGCTGACTACACATAATCCAACAAATATTTATTTTCTTATATCTGCATAAAAAATCATTTAGGAAGAAGTATTTTTGTGAAAGACAAATAATAATATTCAGATCATATTGATTTATTGGAGATGTAGTGCATGTGCTAAATGGATTACAATGAGTATATATCTAAAAGCATTTCACAAAAATATTATAAAATTATTTTATAATAATAGTTTGTACTGGATCTTTGTATCTACAAATAATAAACTGATCTGTTTGGAGGGCACTCTAAATGATTTACAAATCAGGAAAGAGAATTTAATAAATCAGGGAGAAATTTGTTAAGGATATGAGTAATAATACATGATGGGTAATGAATAATAAATTTGTGTCTACATAATCAAAAGTTTATTATATATTACTCCTAAAGGCTTGGAAGAAAATAGTTTGAGAACCTAACATACCTTGAAGCAGAATTAATTATTCTGTTTAAAGTTCAGCCCAGAACTTCAGGGAATGACCATGTAATAATTGGTCATTGCATCTCAGAAAGTATTGATTTGAGTCAGATTCAAAACTACTGAAGAACAAATTATTTTATGTATATATTTTAAAAGGCTCCTAATTTGTGGTATCCATTTTCTAAAGAAGTATAGAAGGTACTTTTAGTTTTTCCTTCTATATCCAAGATAGAATGACAATCATCTTTGGCACAAAACTATATACCTCTAGCAATTTAGATTGCAAAGTCCATGAAGGCAAGAAGAGCATCCCTTGTGTTCATGAAAATACCCCGGGAACGTAGAATAATGCCTGACAAAAAACATAAGCTAATCAAGTTTTACAGAATGTATGGCTTGTATTCATCCGACTTGATTACAGATTTGCTTGGAAGTAAACTTTCCCTCTGTGGAGTTTCTCTGCTTTTATGTATTTAGATTTACATACATAATTTTAATGACTATTATTATTTCATGTAATATCTCAAATTGTTTTTCTTTTTATCTTTCCAATGGCTGATAATTTTTCCACTTGTTCTTTTTTTATTAAACCAAATAATTGGGAGTTTTTACTTTTTCTACTTTTATGTCTCAGTTCTGGCTATAATCCAAATTGGGTAATAACATTCAGACTACCAAAAATTCTCTCTGCAATTTTATTGAAAATCATTGCTCTTTATTTTCTCTACTAAAACTCTTTTCTTGGGGATTACTGGGGCATAGTGGCAATTCTGTCACATCTGAGAGGAGACATTTCATTTCTATGTTTGTACCATGTAATGTATTCACTGCTGTAAAAATGCTTCTTACTGCCATGTTAAAGAAAGATGTGGATTATTTAATTGACATTAGCAGTGTAGTTAATAATGTCATTGGGTCTAAGGCATAAAAGTGGAAAGCAAGTCAAGAAAAGGGGAAGGAGTTAGTGTGCTTAACAGAATGTATTTTCTCTTTTCACATTGAAGACGATAACCTATGTCTCTGGTGAAGTGTGCTTTTTAAAGTTATTTATTTGTTTTAATTGAAATATAGTTGATGTACAATATTATGTTAGTTTCAGGTGTAAACATAGTGTTTTGACATTTAAATACATTACAAAATAATCACTGCAATAAGACTAGTAACCATCTGTTACCTCACAAAGTTATTGCAGTATTATTAACTATATTCCCTATGCTGTATATTACTTCCCACGACTTACTTATTTTATAGTTGGAAGTTTGTACCTCTTAATTCCCCTTCACCTATTTCTTGTGAAGTGTGTTAATTAACATATTGGAGTTTTGCTTAATGCTACATGAGGGAGACATTAAAATAGCAGTGAGTATTTTTCATCTACTCTCACTCTTCCTAACATTCAACATTGGGAGTTGTATTACTACAGGCAATTACAAAAAAAGTGTTTCTAAGTGCCCAATTCTAAAGGTATGACTGTCATTTTTGCTACTTTGCCCAGACTAAATGACCCCAGTTTAGAACATTTTGATGACATTGCTAAGCCTGGAGGTTGTTATTTTTTTTTTTTAAGTAAGGTTTATTTAGGTATAATTTATGTACAGTATAATTCACTCATTTTACTGTACAGTTCTATGAGTTTTGACAAATGCACATCATCGTGTAACTGTCATTAAAATTAGGATATAGAATAGCTCCATTACACCAAAAAATTCTTTGTGCTTATTTGTAGTCAACTTTTTCTCCCACCTCCAACTCTTGACAACCATTGATGTGCTTTTTGTCCTTATAGTTTTGCTTTTTAGGTAATTTCATATCAGTGGGGTCATACATTATATAGCCTTTTGAGTCTGGCTTCTTTCATTTAGCATAATACATTTGATATTCATCTATGTTGTTGGGGTATTAGTAGTTTATTTCTTTTAGCCTAAAGTTTAAATGATAGATTCAGCAACTATCACTTGTTCAAATTCTTTTAAAGCTGATGTGTATATATATATATATATATATATATATATATATATATATATATACACACACATACACACACACACACACACACACACACACATTGGGAGTAAATAAATATCTACTCTCAAATCCTTGAGCATAATTTCTGTCTGTTTCACTGGAAAATCACAAGGAGAATAAAAATTGTGGAAAAGCAATAAAATTAAACTAATTAAGCAAACCATATTCAAAGAATGTAAATATATGCACTTATACTTTCCAGTTAAAATAAGGCCTTTATAGGCTAGACTAGTGAATATATGATCTATGAAACATTTGAGTCTACCAGTGATCACCATATTGTCTGCATGCCTTCAAGAAAAGTTTAGGCTACGTGATTGATAATTAAACATTTATCAGAGTAGTTGTTGCTCTAGTAAATACAAAAGGAATTAACCATTCATACTTCTTTACAAAGTGTTGCCCTAATTTATTCCTCAATACCATATCATCTGGTTATAAGAAGGTACAAACTCAGTCATGTAGTAATATTTAATTGTACTGAAATTTGACCTTACCTTTTAGTGTAACAAATAGACAGTGGAGTTTCAACATTAATACCATTCATGTATCATTTTTCTAATTGTGTTTTGCTTTTATTGATCCCATCAAGTGTGTGATATTGAAGTATATTTCATCCCTACTAATTGTAATGAGGTTATTCAAATACATTAAGCAGAATGTTTTTGCACATCATATTTGAACCAATAGAGAGCATTGTCTTACATTTTAATGGAATTTTATAATTTCTTATGCTTTCTGTGTTGTGGGATCAGTTATAGGATTATAAAGGTTTTTTTTTTTCTTTCCTTAGAAACAAGACCTTACCATTTAATTGAAGAGCTCAAAGAGCTCAAGTGGAGAAAGATAGGATATTTTAAAAGGAAATCCATATAAAAGAATTATCCTACCATGATGAGATAGAATGAGAAACAAAACACTTTCACACTGGCCCCATCCCATTTAAGTATCAACCATTTTGCAAATGCATCTTTCTTTTTTTGCCCCCTTGCCTGTCAAGTCTTGTGTATTTTATTTGTATACAAGTGAATGGCAGTTTATTGTGTCCCAGAGGACAGGGTATTAATGATCATTTGCTTCCTGCTGTGGGGCCTGTCATAATTTTGTAGTCAGAAGAATGACAGAAGTAACAGCCAATCAGTATGCTAATACTGCCTGAGAATGGGTAGTTAGTCCATTTTAACCATGGGTTGTTTTTTTTTTTTTCCAAATACTTAGATAATTTTTATTAAAAAAATGCAATTATTGATAGCATTGCAAATTGCTAGACAGAACCCATTGAAGAAACCATACATTTCTTTTGTGTGGCAGTCAGACTTCTGTCTCAGCGGGTGTCTTCTCGGGAAAAAGGAAAGACTTCTAATCTGAAAGCCCATTTTGTTCAGCAAGAATCAATCACTAAAATATTCAGCAATTTGTTATATCAATATCTTAACGTGGAGAATTCTATGCAGCATACGAAAATTGAACCCTAGTCTCTGATAAGTAAATAGAAGGCAGAATCTTTAAAAATAATAGTTGAAACCAAATGTAAAAAATCCTGTAGATTTATACAGTGTGATGTCATTCATTTTTCTCTTTACTATTCTATTTGTTTCTTCAGTTTTCATGGCATTTGTTTTTTGTGGTGGTTTTTTTTTTTTTGAAAAATGGAAAAGATATACCCCAAAGCAATAGCTTTCAGTGCTGATGTATACATATTCAAATATTTTATTAGCCATTTTATAACATACAGCCTATAGTGAGTATATTCTTAATTAGCAAAAAAAAAGTTTCTTAAAATGATTTCTGAGTGTTTTTGCACAGCACATGAACACATGATTACAGAGGGGATTAGTGGATTAAGGTATCGACTGTTGGGGGCCTTAAGGCTGCAGATAACAAGAGCTCTATTTTCTTTCAATAAAATCACATTTTATTCTTACCTGCATACAAACAATGCCAGCTATGTAAGCTATAAACAGAATTTTTTGAGAACACTATTGTCAACTTGAATATGTTCATCATAGAGAGCAAAATAATAATAAAATCAGTAACAACAAATTTCACATATGTATATATCTGCATGAAATACAAGGTAATATCATTTAACATCACAAATATGTTTGAGGAGTTCTGATTTACCCCTGCGGCTGGAGAAAGAGTTCTTATATATATTAAGATTTGAGCTTAGTTATTTCAGAATGTAAACCTCTTAGACTATCAATGCTATAGGCAGAAAAATATTTAATATAATTTAATAAAAATTAAGTAGACATTATATCAAATGCAATTTTACTTTTTGGAAAACAGAGAAACAAACCTTGTTTGCTGCCTGGTGGTGTTTTTATATATGCAAATCTTTTTACATTACAGAACAAACTAGCTGCCTTCCATGAGCCCATAAATATTTTGCTGTTTTATGAGATGTTTGTAATAAATGTGATTGATGATTTTTTTTACAATTGCCTATTAGAAATACACAATTTTTTGATTAAATATTTAGGGATAACTCAATTTCAAGTCACAAGATTATAAGCTAAGAATTGACATGGATGACAAAATACATGTTTAATCTATATAAATTTACTTGTGTATTTATTTGAGAGAGTAAATTTTCTAGTTTACAGAGATTTTTGCATTTCAATCAATTGCAAACCTGTCTAAAATACTGCTAGTGTGGCTTGGGGCAGGGAAATAGCTTTAAGCTGCACACACATATAGTCACAAGGGTGAATAGCTATAATTATATTGGAGTGCATCCAAGAAATCAGCTATTCTGTTTACATTTACTGCCTCTTCAAATTTATGTGCACCTCAAGCAGACATACTGTAAATTGATTTTAATACTAAAAATTGTTGACCTTAATAGTGCAGCTTATTGATTATTTTTCATGCTGCTGTTATCGTCCAAAAAATCTAAAATTAAGGTAAACATTGATAATCATTTACTATAATTTCAAACTATAGCTTTCCTCTTTAAGATTTTAAAAGCCTATTGGCTTAATGTAGTCAAAGACAATTCATGAAAATATGAAAATAAGGTCTTATTCTAAGGTCCTTTAAAATTGGAATGGTTGACTACAGATTACAATGGTCAACTACAGACTGAGGTATCCTTTGAATTATCCTGGAAACAGAGTTTGGCTTATGTCCAAGCATCCATCCTAGGTTGGATTTCAAAGAGAATGAGTGAAGGCAAAGTTTGAACTACTCTAGTTATAGGTGATATAAAAAGGAATATCATATTTATCCACTTATTTGTGAAAGATTAATTTTACCATTTAGGCCTATAAGGTATTTTAAAGTTCTCTCTTTCTTCAATTTACCTTTATAAGGATACATATTTATCTGGGCCATGGATAAAACCCAACAGCAACCTTTGGACTTTCCTTCAAGTTCTGCTTCTTCAGAATTTCATCCACTTGGTGTAATAAGGTAGGTTGAGAAGTACCTTCTTTCTTAGGTTTATGTTCCAACCTAGAAACCAAATTGGGAGCCTGAGAAAAGGAGGCCTGGGGCAAGAAACAGGCCAGATGACAGTCTATGGGGAAAGACTTCTTTGGCTGATTCTGATCAACAGGTGTGGCCACTGGATTTGGAATCCACTGCCATAGGTAGTAATACTTCTTTTCCAGCTTTATTGAGATATAATTGACATATGACATTACATAAGTTTAAGGTGTACAATGTGATGATTTGATACATTTGTTATATTGTGAAATGTTTATCACAATAAGGTTACTTAACACACCCTATAACTCACATAATTACCATTTTGTTGTTGTTATGGTGAGAACATTAAAGCTCTACTCTCACAGCCACCTTCAAGCATATAATACAGTATGGCAGTAATAAATTTTATTTCCCCATGGAAATATTTATTTCCCCATGGAAATTATTTTATTTTGCATAAATCTTCTTTTAAGTTACTAATCAGGAAGTTCAGCAGCAACAACAGATATTTGAAAGAGATTTGACATTAAATACCTTTTCATCTCTTTTTAAATAACAGAAGATCATGCCCTTTGTTTCTATATTACTAAGAGGATGCTCTTACACACTACAATGGAAGAAGAGCTACTGGTCAGTTAATATGTGCTTTGCCTATCGTAATCATTTATTCAAGTTGTGATAATATAATGCTAAAGGGCATTGATTCTGCTTGGTATCGAAGCCTCTCCTGCCATTAACTAGCTGAGTGACTAGGTTAAGTTACTTAACCTCTCTAGGCACCAGTATATTCATTTATAATTCAGTAAAATAGTAGAATCTGCATTATAGGGTTGTTTTGAAGATTAAAGTGGCAATGCAAATCTAGAATTTAAAAAAATATGTCTCTTACATATTATGTGCTATGTAAGCATTTGCCCTTAATGCTTAATACTAATTTATTTATTCAGTAACTCATCTGTTAACTGAATCTATCCAACTTTCTACCATTTTATACATCAGTTCATTCTGGGACTAAGGTAAGCACTGTGGAGAATTCTGCAATGTATAAATAGGATGGCTTATGTCACTGCAATGTATAAAGGTATAAAGAGGATGGTTTATGTCACTGAAAAACCAATTGTCTGGTAGGAGAATTAACACAGGTAGGTACTTAGATAATATTGTGGGTGTTCAGAGGAATACAAATAAAAGAATAGGTACAAATTTATTGTCATAATGTCGGGCACTATGCTAGATACCTTACATACATTATCTCATTAATCTAGCACTTAGATGAGAGGAAAAAGATTTTGTGCAGTAAGTGATGAATGATACAAGTAATAAAGGGCTGTTTGGATTTGAATTTAATGACAAGGGAGAAAAATCCATTCCATTCAGAGAGGAGTAAGTATGCTGCGGCACAAAGACTGGCTCAGGGAAAAAGCCAAACAGCTCTGTTTGGTAAGAACAGAAGTTACAAGGGGAAAAAAAAGCTGATATGCCATCACCTAGGGGCTTATAGAATAATGTAAAGGAGAGATACCAATGTATCAGTAATTTTAATTGGATTAACATAATAGAAAATGTGACAGTTAATAGATATACAAAGTATAGTCATATAGATTTTTTAATATAATGCCCTTGATTATAAATGTTTCCTGTCAAAATAGAAGGTGGGAAGGCAGTTAATGTGATCATTTTAATAAAAGACTAATTTTTAGCAAGTTTTTGTTTGGTTCTTGTCAGGAGACAATTCTCCATGAATTTTTCATGTTTCTGCATTGTCTTGGTCTTCTGAGCAAAGGCATTTACAGTTAATTTAAGAATATTTGAACAAGGAGTTATTCCAGGGTAGTGAAAGTTAGAGACATCAGCCTTCCCAGACATGGTCCAGGTTATTAAAGATAGAGACATCTCCCCATCTCCAGAGAATATTTGCTTACATACCTGAGTAAAGATAAGATTTTTCTTTCTCCAGAGAGGAAATTAGGCAAATCACTAGCAGCCTTACATAAGGTCAGTTTCCTAATTTAGGGTTCCTCTTCTGTAATGCACTCCATTGTTTGTGCAAGTACCATCTGGCCCCCTAATACACTGTCCTGTGGAGATTGGGGTTTGGAGAATAGACACAAAGTGTTACTCTAGCTGCTGCTTTTGTGTCCAATAATAAACTATTTTTGTCTCTGACCCACAGGCCTCATGTTTTCTGTGTGTGTGTATATATACATATACACAATATAAGCATATATATATACTGTATATAATGTATGGTGTGTATGTATATACTGTATATAATATATAATATATATATTTATGCACTTACATGTAGGGCACTTTTTGAGACCCTACACATTTTCTGACCCTAACAGTCTTTCTGGCAGACAGAGACTTACTATATTATATATTCTCTAAATCTAACCCCTTCCCTCCGCAGAACTCAGCTAATCTGTATTGTCTGTTCCCTTAACTAGAGATGTGGCCATGTAGTGAAGTATTAACAATGGAAGATGAGCAGAAATGCTAAGAAAGTTAAGAGGAGATAAGTCTTATCTATCTACTCTGTCTTCTTTCACACAGACCCAGGAAGCTTCATTGAAGATGGTAGCTTCTCAAGACGGAAGGAACCTGTGTCCTGACTGACCATGTGCAGTGGACCATACCCCCCTTTGACAACCATGTTGGACTGTGATATGGTCAAGCAGTAAGTGTTAACACACTAACATCGTGAGATTGTTTGTTATAGAAGTTAACCTCTGACTTTAAAGATCTGAATTAAAAAATCTCATTGGTCTCCTTTGCAGAACACTAGGGAACAAATTCATTATTCTGTCAATTGGTAGGTCAAGAGAGAGTCATCATATTTGTTACTTTCATGCACCCAGTGTATTTTAAGGTAACTAAATAATTAATGAAGAAAAGTTTCTCTTTTTAGATGGAATTTATTAATGATATTAGATTTAGAATATTTAATGACATTATTGAATTATAGTTAGTTTTGTAAGGATATTGTAATGTTTTTAAAAAATAGTCCTTATGCTTAGCAATAAATGTTGAAGTTTTCATGGATGGAAAAAAACCAGCTTATTTTAGTGAGCTTATTTTTCTAACAAGTAGAAGTGAATACTAAAGAAGAATTCTTCCAATTGGACATTAAAACACTCTGCTAAGCAAATTTTCTTTCTAAGGGTATATAAAAAGCAAGCCTGAATAATTTCTTAAAATAAAATTTAGGAAACGATGACAAATAAAAATAAAAATTTTTAAAAATTAAAATGAATTCATTGAACAGCTAAATGAATAATGTAGAGAAAGAAAAATCCAAAATGAAGTACAGGAAAGGGATTGATAAAGGTAAAAGCAGGAGTTATTAAGTTAAAAAACAGATAAAATATAGAAGTAATAAGTTCAAAAATTTTCTGAAGTGACTGAAAAGATAAATAAACCACTAGTTAAGCTAAACAAATATACAATATCTATATATGGAGAGAGAGAGAGAGAGTACATATTATATAAACCTATATATATCATTTGTTTCAGGAAAGAAAGGTGTTTCAATATCAAGAAATATACCATATAATTTGGATTATTTGAGTTAAAAAAGAAAAATCATAAATTATCATAACTTACCTAAGAAGACAAAAAACTTGTTTAGTGAAATGAAAAGTTTAAAACTTGGTTACCTATGAAAAGTTTAGAAGGGCAGTAGAAGATTCCCAATTTTAAAAAAATTAAAATTCCAAAACTGTATGGTATCAAATATGCTGGAAAACTCCCCAATTCATTTAATAAAGTCATTATTACTTTTATATAAATACTTGAGTGGCTAATAAAAGACAAAACAAAACAAATAAACACAAAATACTATATACCAATCTCGTTAATGTAGGCACAAAAATTCTAAATAAAATTCTGGGAAACCAAGACTTGGTATGATAAAATAAATATATACTACACCAAAAGTATTTATATCAGGGAATGCAAAGATCTTTAAATATCAGGAAGTCTTTCAACCTAATCTATAATATCATTCAATCAATGAGGGAAAACCATGTGATCATTATTGATATGTGCTAAAAAGTAATTTGATCAATTCAGAAGCCATTCCAAATAAAAATTGCTAATAAAAGAATATAATAATAGAAGACAACTACTTAAATGTCATAGATACTGCCAAAATCAGCAACAAGCATCATTGTAACTGGTGGAACATTAAAGCTATTTCTATTAAAAGCAGAAACAAGGCACAAATGGCTTTCTCCCTTATTATTCAACATTGTTTGGAGGTTTTAGTAAATACAATGAAACAGGAAAATAAAATAATCATTGTAAATATTGTCTATAAATAGATACCAGTGTACATGGAAACTTTATATATGATAAAATAGATATTTCAGTTTGGTGGGATACAGATGATTAATTTACTAAATGGAAATGATACAACACACTATCCATCTTGGATGAAAAATAAATCTAGATAGACTAAAATTTAAATACATAAATAGAATAAATATTTTAGAAAAAATTTAGAAGCTATCAGATAAGAGTAAGAAATAATTCTCTACCTCTATAGCAAGAAAGTGTAAATTATAGTAATGTACTTATATCACTTTGTGCACTTCATATTGGGAAATTAAATCAAGTGATAACACCTGCTGCTTGCAGTGATGCGGTATTCTCATACCTTGCTGATGGAAACGTGAACCGTGACAGCCCTCTTGAAAGATAGAAAGATCTTTGTACTAAGCAATATGGCTCCTGGCACTGTATGCCAAATAAAGTAAAAATATAAAATTATTTTTTCACAAGCATGTGAAACATGTTTTTGGTAAAAAATAGAAACAAATGACTCCCTCATCAATAGGAAAATGGTTGAATTAATGTTACTATGTATATGGCATGGTATTCATACTGTAGTGTAACTACCATCCATGTTATTACACAGGATTTAAAAGAAGAAGGTAACTTTCACACTAAATGAGAAAAAAACATGAAATTGAGCAGTGGAAAACTATGATCCTATTTTTATAACACAAGTAACAAAAATGTATATTTATAAGTATGTATACATATCTATCATCTATCATGTATTTATGAATCTGTATTTAATTATATAAGCACCACAGAAGGTATGAAAAGATACACAGCAGGTTTTTAAAATTAGTTGGTCCGATAGTCTTGGAAAATGAAGTATGGAAAAGAGAGTAAAGGAACATCATCATCATCATCATAAATAATAATAGTAAAGGCTGCCTGATATATATGATGCTTAATAATGCATGAATCAATCATTAAGGTGTTAGTAGTGATTATCCTAGAGTAGTGGGTATTCAACTGATTTTTACTTCCTTCTTTAAATCTTTGAATCGTTTTTTACTTTTTATAATGTGGTTATGTTTTCTCATAATCAGGAGAACTTGCAGCTCCTTTATTTATGGGGGTAGGGGAAGTATAACAATCCTGTCTGAGAAAAGTCTAGGAGCAGAAAGTTTATGTTAGCATGAAGAACAGAAACTAAGAACTCGAAGAACCAGAATTGGGTAACTTTCTCTGAACAATGACTAGAGCAAAGGTACCAAGGTCCAAAGACTCACAGGAGACATACAGCTAGGTATTTCCAGGAAAAAGGCATAAGATTGTCAAATCTTGATGCTTTTACACTTTACATAACTAAGATCTTTTTATCATTAAGCATCATTTGTAACTAAGCTTTCCATGTACATTATTCTGCAGAGAAAGAGTAGGCTGCTTATGTCCACGTGAGTCTGCCATTCAATGGGAGCTTTCCTTCTCTGGTATTTTAGTAGTAATTAAGTGTCTTGTGATCTAAACCAAGGTGAAACTGAAAAAATCTTGTGCCTTAAATCATAAAGCAGAAGTCTATATTCAAATCATGAAGATAAATAGTAGGCTTGAGGCTGTTAGGGACACGGAGTGTCCAGTAACATTTTTACCCCTGAATTCATCTCCTTCCACCCTACAACTCACCCATTCCTTCCTTCTTGTCTTTGTTCACTCTTCAACTGAACATTGGAGAAGGCTAATGGGTCTCCTTAATCAAATCTCTAGTCCAGATCTCTCCTCTGAGCTTCATAACTCTTTATCCAAAATTTTACACAACATATGTTCTTGGGCACTTCAAAATCCAGTACAGCAAAAACCCAAACCATGATCTCTCCCTCCATCATCCACTCCCAAATCTTGTCTTTCTCTAGGATTCCCAGTTCCAGTAAGTGGCATCACCAGATGAACAAGCTAGAAAACTAGGAGTTATCTTTGACACAATTTTTGTCACCCTCCCCTACATTCAATTAAATGACAGTTCTTTTGATTTCTTCACTTAAATGTCTCTCAAATTAATCTATTTCTACTCTATCTGCACTTCCAGCACAGCATATTAACCCACATTAGCACAGCCTCATGACCGAACTATTGTAATAGCCACCTAGCTGGTACCCTCTTCATTTTGGAACCCCTCCAACACAATCTCCATCCTCCAACTTGAATAATCCTTTGAAAAAAATCACCTCTGTATAAAATGTTTCAGCAATTTTCTCTTATACTTCGAATAAAGATCCAAATACTTCAGTGGCCAACAGGACTGCACATATACTGAACCTCAACTATATCTCTGGTCTCAATTTACGATACACTCTGCCCCCACTCTCAACATTTCAGACACACATTTCTGTCTCTTCTTCAGATGTGCTTTGTTGTCTCCTGCTTCAAGGCCTCTTTCCATGCCAGTTTTCCCCTTTCCTGGGAACACTCCCTAACCCCTTCCTCCATCCAAATGCATGCAGAAACTTCTGTTCACACTTCAGATCTCGGCTGAAATGAGACTTCTCTGTGCTTACAACCCAGCACTTTTCATGATTTGTTTCCCTGTCTGGAATGATTACTTGGTTAATATCGTCACCCTTACTCACAGAAGCTATAAGTTCTACAAAGGCAGAGTCTATGTCCCTTTTAAATCACCACTATGTCCTTTATACCCCACACAGGGCTCAACCCAAAGGTGGTACTCAGTACATATTTGCTGCATAAATAATTGGCTGTGGTCTACCTAAATGTGATATCCCATAATTCTCTTCTGTTCTCTTCCTTGGGTACTTAACCCTGGACCTATTCATCTTGATAATTTGCTGTTTCCCCTCTATTATCAATATTTATACTATGGTCTTTATTTATACATGCTCTGTTTTGTGGTTTTATGATTTTGTGATATTATAGTTTAAGATTCTAAATGTAAGCCCCTTTTTTTCTGTAAACATGGGTTATATTTAAGTTTTCTATAAATGTGTGTTGTATATAGTCTCTATCATGAAACAGATATAAAAGGTAAGCAAATGCAATAGCATATATAGGACCCATAAAATAAATGGAAAATTATATTGAAAAACATATGCAAATAAATAGAAGCCATTTTCATGGGCTTGAAGTTCCTGGGTGAAGTTTTGTATCTTAACTATGGCTGTATATTTCACAACACCTAGGTTAGGAGCTTGCACTCAGTGGGCAGTCAGTCGTACATAATGAAGGTCTCATCTTTAAACACGTTTGCAAGAAATTAGCATTTGCTATACATGCATTACATGTTGAGCTAATTATTTCTGTCCCTTCTAAAAGTATCGAACGAAATCAAGTAAGGATCCTCATAGATGAGGACTATAAATAACACATTTCTATAGTAATACATATTTCTTCAAGATTAATTTAAATGTGAAAAAATTTGTCCCTATAAAAAAAAGTCAACTTAAACTTATCATATTAATTTGAGAAGGCATCAGATCAAATTTATGAGGTTCATTAAACTTAGGGAATTAAATTTCAGAAACTGGTATTTCTTACTAAGAGATTCCAAGAGTAATATTTAGCAGCCTGTCAAAGATGTGCTTATTTATCATGTAAATTGACATTAGAGATCAGAACAAGTAACTAGTTTTATGTAGGTTTTTTGCAGACTCACTAAGTGTTTATAACTTAAAATTTTAATAAAGTAGTATATTACTAAGCATAAACTAGCTCCAACTATATGAAAGTCTCCGACTATCACCAAATTGCTCTATTACCATTCTTGATGCACCAGCTGTGTCTTGATTGGGTGGATTGCTAAAGTATGGTATTACTTACCAGGAAACTACAAACATTTGTATAATATTGGTTTCTCACATAAGAATACACAGACTTATTTGTGAGTTTTTCTTTAGTTGCCTGGGTTTTGTGACATATGCAATGAATACAGAGGAAATTATTCTCATTTGTATGTTTTCCAGGAGTATTTTGATGCATATTAAAGTCACTTTGAGACTACAAGAAATTAAAGTAGCACGCAAGTGGAAATTATATTTATGTTTAAAAATAAAGAGACCTATGTAATAACATTACAAAGGCTCTATTTTCTGTCATAATAACTAAAAAGCACAGGTAGGTAATAGGATTCAATGACAACACTCAGATTTGTGGCCCTAGCTCTTTCAGTTATTTCCTTCATAGGAAGCTATAAACTATATTGTGAAATGCTGAGTCTAGTATGACTTCCCTGTCTTCCTAAGAAGCAGTTGTTTTGACTTTACGTTGACATTGCCTCCTTTTCACTCACTTCTCTTTCCTTCTTTGATTAGTCATTGCCTCTCTCTAAAATAATTAGAATTTACTGCCTACTAAATATAGGCATCTTTTCATTTGCCATGTCTGAATCAATGCATTTCAAACAACAGTCTGAAAACAACACAATTTTAAAAACAACAGATTTCATAAAGATCTAGCCAATCAGCCTATATAATTTGGAACTGGTAAGTGTAGCTGCACCTAAAATGAATAAAACTTAGTCATGGGTGTTTTCAAGCATCCATTCTCATCCAAGATTTTGTGGTTTCAGAGAGAATCTGATTATTATTTTTCATAATTCACTATTTAGATGAAAGCCATGAAATACAGTGGAGGAAATTGGTATAAAACATTTAAAAAGTGAAATGCTATGAAATGAAATAGAATGACAGACCTTCTCAGTATTTAATGTATTCAGCTGAACAGTAAGACTTGATCTTTTCTTGAAATCATTGTTTAGAAATAACTCTTCTCAATAGCATTTGGTTAAACATTATCAGACTTTGAAGGCAAATAAAGAATGAGACTCAGTAGAAATTGTTCAATTCCAGTAGATGTGTAGGTTTTCAATGGTCAACCATATCTTTTCTTACTGCTTTGATAGATGCCCAAGATTGCAGTGAGATTGTCCATTTCTACCCTTGGTAGTTAACAGGGAGAATGTGTAGGTGTTTTGAGGACAGGGAGTGGATTTTAAAAGTTTGGGAATATATACTTTATGGTTTCAATGTAAAGTATTCTCATATCTTGCTCAGTGGAAATGTTTTACAGTAGGAAAAAATTCAAAATTTAGGTATCACCTAAATAGTTTTTCATGGTGACTTGTTCTTGGCAGTTATATGGATACTCTAGGACATGCCTTGTGTCTTGTTCGGGACAGATACACACAGGTGTCCTCTTGTAAAATGGTCTTGTACAAATAATCACCTCTAGAACACTCAAATTATTTCAAACTTTTTTTGGAGATAACGTAGCATAGTGGAAAAAGCACAACAATGGACTAAGAAAGACCTGAGTTTGGATCCAAGCTCTACCACGTAACAGTTGTGTGAATTTAGATTTGTCATTTATCTCCCTGAGTCCAAGTTGCCTCATCTATAAAATGGGGATTGATGATGCTTCTCTTCAGGCTTATATTGAGATTTAGTAATAATACATATAAAGAACCAAGCATACACTGAGGAATCAATTATTTAACTGCTATATTTATCACTTGAACAAAAAGGCCAATTTTTGTAGGGATCTTAAATGATTGTCACACTGATTACAGAAGTATTCCTACATATTACCACAACCTCGTCCTCATGGACTACTAGGAATCTTTACTGACTTGTACCCATCTATTGCCACTTTGGATTTCATTTATTGTCTGTCTGTATATGAGTGTGAGTTATGTGTGTATATTTAACAACCACCCATCTCTTATTTATCACTCAACTAGAGAAATGATAGTACAAATACCTGACCAGGTATTGATAGAACAGGTTTTCTGCTGTTGTTGTTTGTTGGACTGGTGAAGTACCCTATGAGACCCCAAAGGAACCTATTTTAGATCTCAGTATTTAAATTTTAAGAATATTTGCGAATGCAAATACATCTTTTAAATCAGTAATTATCAAACATTTTCTTGTTTGGACCCAACCTACTATTCCTACTCCTCTATAATTACCTAAATATATTACTATTTTTGAGGGAAATAATATATATGAATTGATGTAAACAAACAGTTGTCTGGGTTCTTGCTATGTCAACCTTCCAACCTACATCAAGACAGATCTTAAGATTTTAGAAATAGGGAGTTTGTAGGAAGTAGCAAAAGTCAACCAATTCTAGTTGCGTGTGTGTGAATTAATTCCTAGGGAAGGTTAATCTTTTTGGTCAGTTTATTAGAATTTCATGGACTTATCATCAGGCATTGGAATATACGGATAATCAAGTAAGCTTTTCCTCTGTCTTCCACAGTGTGAAGCATTGCACCCTCCACCTCTACCCAGTGCCTTATGCAGTAATTCATTAAGAAAATCTTATATGATTTAAGTAATCTTATAGGGACAACTTGAGGAAACAACTTCCATCAAAATAGTTTTCCAACGACTTGCATGTAAACCAACATTCTTTGTTTTCTCTCCTATTACAATGGAACATGTGGGTTTCCATCCCCAGTACCTCACTGAAACTGCTTTTGTTAAGGTGACCAATAACTATCATATCACTAAATTCAATGGTTACTTCTTTCTGTCCTCATCTTATTTGACCTCTCATAATCTTTGACATACTTTCTTCTCTTGACTTCTTCTGCATCTCCTTTTTAAAGTCATCCTCCTTTATTCATTCTCTAAATTTTGAAGCACCCTAATACTCCATCCTGAGTATTGCTTTTTTTTCTAAATACCCCTTTTCTTAACAGACCTCATGTAGTTCTGTGACTTTAAAATACTGTCCATACTCTGATCATTCCAAATATGTGTCCTTGGTGCTTATACCATTCCTGAGCTCCAGACTCATATATACAACAGTCCACTTGACATTTTCACTGGGATGTCAGAGGGCAGCCTAAACCTAACTGGTCCATAGAGGATTCCTCAACTAATCCTCCCAATAGCAGTAGATGGAACCACATCCACCAGTAGTTCATGTTAAAATCCTGAGTCAATATTCCTTCCCCTCTTTCACCCCACACAAAGTCTACAGGGCACTGATACTCTTGTCTCCAAATATATCAGAGCATCCAGGGTAATCTTTTTAAAACATGCAGCAAATCATGTAACTGCACTTCATAATGCCTTCCAGTGGTTTCCCATTTCCCTTAAAAAGTGAATGCCTTTTACTATGCCTTACTTCTCTAAACTCATTTATCCTCTCCTGTCTTAAAGACAGGCCAAGCAACTTGCTTTTCTTTTTGTCCCATGAAAAAGACAAATGTATTCTAATGTCAGATCACTTGGCCTGAAGGATCTATCTTTCTACTCTTTGTGTGACTGATTCATCTAATCACGGAAGACTCCTTTCAAAATCACCTCCTCTCCATACAGAGAATGTCTATGACCATTCATTTAAAATATTTTCCTCCACATATAAACATCACCATCTATCACATGGTTCTTGTTTATTTTTCTGAATAAAATTTAGTAACAACTGAGGTTAATTTGTTAATTTATTTGTGAGAAGCACAGTGAGGGAAATAGTGAAGGCATGGCCTAATTAAGGTGGAGACTTCAACAGAAGGCACTAGTAGCTATCTCATAAATCACAGAATTTCTCAGGAAGCCCATAAAGCCCATACAGAAACAAACTGGCCTACCCTGACAACTCTTTTAGCCTGTGTAAGGAAAAACAGACATCTTGGAAGCTTTCCGCCAGTCAGCTTGCCCAAAGTGTAGAAAAACAAGACTTATCAAGACTCTCTAGACTATACACTGTGGTTTTGCTTTTATAAATACGTCTTTGCATTTGTTAAGAGAGACAATCTATACAAGATTGATTTCCCTCAGATACAAGTTATCAACTATACTATAACTAAATGTCTTGGAGTTATTCTTTGACACTTTTTCCTGGAGGTCCCACCAAAATTTGCATACCCAGGTCCATTCTTTGGGGCTGACCAAGGCACATAACTTGAGTGACACTCCTCTTGATGAGTATCATATACAATGAACAAGATTTTTGGATCTAATGCACAGAATCTGAGTCTTAGTCAAGTCTGATTCAATTTTTTTGACACAGCTATTTTATTCCTTCTGTTAGTAGCAGTAACCTTGGGAAACTTAATGTGTGTCTTTTGACCATCAAGTCATTGTCATTAAGGGACTCTGGTTTCTGTTGAGACAACTTTCTGTTTTCTGTATTTGCTTTTGACTGACACCTATAAAGATAGGAAGGAAGAAATGGGGTTTGATAGGAAGGCTCTCAGACTGCAGTGAAATTCTAGGACAGTTTTATCACACTGATGGCTAGAGTCATCAGTTAGAAGAGCCTTGCATCCTGTAGCACTGGACCAGCACTAATAGCCCTGCTGTGCTCAGACAAGCTGTAAGCAGCCTGTGGGAAGCTTGGCATCTATAAATGCTGCAGTAGATCTAAAGGGGCACCCAGATGGTACTGAAAAATTCTCAGTCACCTGGGTTATCATCTATGGAATTCTTTTATTGTCTTACTTCCTACAAACTAATAAAAATGAAGAGCTACGTTTCTTTCTTTTCCTAAGGAAAGTTAATCTTTTGACCACTTAACAGCTGTTTAAAAATCTAAGTGTGTCCTGTTCTGACTTGACTAATATTTCCCTAGACAACCCTGATATGGTATTATTTGTTGATATTTCTAGGAGTAACTTGCTGGGTCATAAGAAAGGTATATGCTTAACTCTCATAGATCATGTTAAATAGTTTTCTGAAGTAGTTGAACCAAATTCCACTTTCACCAGCAATGTATGAAACTTCCATTTAACCCAGTTTTTAGCAACACTTGGTGTATTCTGTCTTTGAGATTTAAGATATTATAGAGGATGTGCAGCGATATTTCATTGATCTTTTCAGAATTGTCCATTTCCCTGATGTTTAATGAAGCTGAGTACCTTTTCAAACATTTATTGGTCACTTGAACATCTTATTCGATGAAATGGCTATTCAACTATTTTGAGAATTTTTCAGTAATTTGTCTTTTCCTATTGATTTCTAAGAGTTCTTATATACTCTGGCTATGAATTCTTTGTTGGATACATGTATTGGGAATATCTTTTGCTCTGCATAGATTGCCTTTTTAAAAAAATTATGACTCTTTTTAGAGCAGTTTTAGTTTCACAGCAAAACTGAGGGGAAAATACAGAGATTTCCCACATATTCCCTATCCCCACACATGCATAGCCTCTCCCATTATCCTTGTCACCCAGCAGAATGGTATATTTGTTATGCTTGACATACGACATTGATACATAATAATTGCTCAATAGTCATAGTTTACATTATGGTTCACTCTTTGTGCTGTAAATTCTGTGGGTTTGACAAATGTATAATGATGTGTTTCTATCATTAAAGTATCATACAGAGTATTTTTGATGCCCTAAAAATTGTCTGTACTCTACCTACTCATCCTTTTCCCACCCTCAACTCCTGGCAACCACTGACTTTTTGTATATTAACTTTGTATCCTGCAACCTTGGTATAATCACTTATAAGTTCCAGAATATTTTTTTGTCAATTCATTCAGATTTTCTACATACACAGTGATGTCATCTGTGAACAAAGACAGTTTTATTTCTTCCTTCCCAATCTGTATACATTTTATTTCCTTTTCTTGTCTTGTTGCATTAGCTAGAACTTATAGTATGATGTTGAAAAAGAGTGATGAGCAGCCACCCTTGCCTTGTACCTGATATTAGTAGAAAAGCTTTGAATTTCTTATTATTAAGTATGATGTTAGGATGTTAGCTGTACGTTTTTGTAGGTATTCTTTATCAAGTTGAAGAAGTTCCCCTCTATTCCTATTTTACTGAGAATTTTTATTATAAATGGGTATTGGATTTTGTCAGCTGCTTTTCCTACGTATATTGATATGACCATGTAATTTTTCTTTTTTAGCCTCTTGATGTGATGGATTGCAATGATTGATTTTCAAATGTTGAACCTGACTTAAATATCTGGGATACAATCTACTTGGTTACGGTGTATAATTTTTTATATATTATTGGATTCAATTTGCTAATATTTTGTTGAGGAGTTTAGCATCTGTGTTCATGAGAGATTGGTCTATAGCTTTCTTTCTTTAAAAAATTTTTTTTTGTAATGTCTTTGGTTTTGGTATTAGGGTAATGTTGACCTATTCAAATGAATTAGGAAGTATTCCCTCTGACTCTATCCTCTGAAAGAGAATGTAGAGAACTGGTATAATTTCTTCATTAAATTTTTGCTAGAATTCACGTGTGTACCAATTTCTGGTGCTTTCCGTTTTGAGATGTTATTAATTATTGATTCATTTTCTTTAATAGCTTTAGATCTTAAGTTGTCATTTTACAGTTTTTATGGTTTCTTTTGATGAACAGAAGTGTTTAACATTAATATTGTCTAACCTATCATTTTAAAATTATAGTTAGTAATTTTGGTCCTATTTAAGGAATTTTTAATGCTTCAATGTAATAACTATGTTTTCTTATGTTTTACTCTCTAAAACCCTATTGCTTTTCTTTGATATCTTGGTCAGAAATTTATATGGAATCAATTTTCATATAATAGAGTGAGATAGGGGTCAAGATATATATTTTTCTATATGGATATTCTTTTGACTTATTACCACTTACTAAGAAGATTATTCTTTTCTTCATAACATTGCAACTGAGCCTTTGTCATAAATTAAGTGATAAGTGTGAATCTGCTCTTAAACCCTATTCTCTTCCATTGATGAGTTTGTAACTTTTTGGTCTAAATACTTCATCTGCCTAAATTACAATAGCTTTATTATGGATATAAATATCGTATATGTATGTCCATCAGCTTTGTTCATCTACTTTGATCTTCCCATTGTTACTCTAGGGCATTTCTAGGCCTGTTGTATTTTCACATAAAACTTAGAATTACCATGACAATTTCTGCAAAAATAAATCCCAACTTGGTAGAATTTTTATTGCCTTTACATTGAATTGATAGATTAATTGGCAGTGAAAATGACATTTTTGTAATATTGTCTTACTATATGAAAACTTGTATTTTGTTCCACTAATTTATGCCCTTTTGATTTCTCTCAATAATGTTCTATAATTTCAGAACAGAGATCTTACACATCTTTGTTAGGTATATCCCCAAATATTTGATATTTTTATGCTATTTTAAGTGGCACATGTTTTAAGCTTATTTTTACTTGTTGTTAGTGTGTGGAGATATAAAATTTTTTAACATTTTGACCTTGTGTACAGTAACAATGCTTAACCTATTTATAAATTCTAATAGCCCATGGATTCTTTTAATTTTCTAAGTATATAATCATATCATTTACTAATAATGACAGTTTTATTTTTTCTTTTCCAATATATAAGCTGATCCCTTTGTTTTTCCCTCCCTCCCTCCCTCTTTCCTTCCCTTCCTTCCTTCCTTCCGTTTTTCGCTGGCTAGGCCATACAGTACACTGGTGATAGTAGGCGTCCCCAATATCATGAGAAAAATGCAATATTTTCTATAAGATATTTTGTATACACTTCTTATTCACTTTTCTAGTTTATTAAAAATTTTCTCTATCAAAATTGGTTTTAGGTATTGGTTTTTTTAAGCATTTATGGAGGTGATCATATGATTTTCCTTTTTTTCAATAATTTTGTGGTGAATTTCCTTGATTTTTGAATAATGTATTTCTAATCATAATCCCCACCAGTATAATGTATTATCCTATTTTTTAATCATGGGTCATGGGAATTCTCTGGCAGTCCAGTGGTTAGGACCCTGTGCTTTCACTGCTGGGGGCCCGGGTTCGATCCCTGGTCAGGCAACTAAGATCCTACAAGCTGCGTGGTGTGGCCAAAAAAAAAAAAAAAATCATGGGTCCAATTTTTGAATATTTTGTTAAATATTAAAGAGTTTTCCAGATATATTTCTTAGAGGAATGAATGTTTAATTATTCTTTCTTGTACTCTCCTTTGAGGTTTTGGCATTATGGTTATGTTTACCTTATAAGAAGAGTTAGGAAGTGTTCCCCTTTTTCTGTTCTCTGGAAGGGTGTATGTGAGATTGATATTGTTTCTTCCTTTAATATTTTGAAGATATCACTAGCGATGTTGTGTGAGCCTTTTTCTGGTAGGAACATTTTTAATAATTATTGCTTAGTACATTTGAGGCTATTATTATTTCCCACCCTGTCATCTTTAATAACTTATATATTTAAATTGATGATTATATTAATAGCAAGTTTTTCAAAATATGCTTTTATTATCTTTATCAGAACTCCAGTATCTGTAGTGATGCTTGCCTTTTGATTCCTAACATTGGTAAATTGTGTTTTTTAATCTTATGGTTTGGTCCATCTTCCTATGAGATATCAATTTTATTAATCTTTTTAAATAACCAACTTTTGGCTTTGTTGATTTTCTCTATTGTACATCTGTTTTCTATTAATTGGTATGTTTAGTATTTCTTTCTTTCCAATTTTCTTAAGTTTGATTTGCTCTGTATTTCTAATTTCTTGAGTTTATAACAATTGCTATTTCTACTTTTTAAAAAATTGACATTTAAACCCATAGATTTCCTTCTAAGCATGCTTTAGTGTCACAGATAGTTTTGGCATATACTATAACTCAGCTCAAATTATTTTCTAATTTTTATTTTGAATTTTTTCACTCATGAATCTATTAGGTATTTATTTTTCATTTCTGTGCAGTTTTTTTAGTTATATATATTTTATTATTGTTTCTTAACATAATTCCATTATTCGGCTTTTGAGTGCAAAGGATTTTGTATATTTATATCTTCCTGTTTCGATAACTTGTTAGGCTATTATTAGGGATTCTCTCACTTTATCTCCAATAAATAAGGTCAATATCTGACCTTAAAATCTACTTTGATATTACAATAAATACATTTTTAGATATGACTCTGTTATAATAGTTACATCATGGGTGTATGTGGTCTTTTTTTTTTGTCCCTTTATTTATAAACTTTGCATGCCACCATATTTAATGTTTCTCTTGTAACAACATGCAGGTTCTTTTTTTTTTAATGCTCGCTCAATCTGACAACCTCAGTCTTTTACTAAGAGTGTTTACATTTAATGTAATTACTTACATAGTTGGGCTTATTTGTATCTACTATCTAATTATTCTGTGTGATACTTTTTATCTTTTATTTAGCCAAATAAAATTATATGTTTAATTTTTTTTGCTTGCCCTCTTTGGGGTTAATGAATATATATATTTTTATCATTTCATTTTTCACCTTCTATTAAATTTTCAGTTATACATTATTTTTCTACTCCCTATGCAATTATCCTGTTTCAACATGTATCCTTATCTCATGAGCATTTAAAACAAATTAATACTTTTATTATTTCCTGATATTGCCAGAGTCTAAGAACCTTTTAACATATTTCTCCTTTTCCTGTTTTTTCTGTTATTATTGCCATGCATGTTTATTTTACATATATTTAAAGCCTACAATAGATTGTACTCATTTTTTGGATAGCAAATATGCATATATATTTACCCTTTCTGATGAGTTTAAAACATTTCCTCCTCTTTCCCTATATTTCTAACTGAGATTGTGTTCTGTTGGTCTGAATAACTTCCCAAATGATTTACTTTAGTGCAGGCTTTTGGGCAACAAATTTCCTCAGTATTTGTTTTTCTATAACATCTTCATTTTACCCGCATTTTGAACTATGCTTTTACTGAGAATAGAGGGATTTTTTTCCTTTTGCTCTTTAAAATATAACTTTATTATTTTCTGGCTTACATAATTTCTTATAAAAAGCTAACCATCTATTTTATTCTTGCCCATTCAAGGTAGTGAGACTTTCCTCTCTGCTTTTACATTTTCCCATTGTTTCAGAATGGTATGATGATGAGCCTAATTATGGTTTTCTTGTGTTTAGCCAGCTTAATGGAAATACATTGTAACTTCTGTCGGACTTGTTTGCTTTTTTGTTTCTCTAAAAATGTTTCTGTATGCACCAATCCTTCTTCCGCCATTTGCTTTATTTTCAAGGCTCATATAATAGAAGGGTCCATGTCATAAAATAAGTCAAAAACAGGCTTGGATAAGCAGAACCCTTCTGCCAGATTGTCTAATGTCAGTTTGTTTTCAGGTACTGCTTCTCCTATGTCTTCCTCCCCATCATCTGGCACTGGCTCAGAAGCACTCATCTCCATCAAGTGGTCTTCTGTTAATTCCTCTGGTGTGGTGTCTATTAGCTCTTGAATTTCTCCAAGATCCATATCTTGAAACCCTTCATCCTCTACCTTTTTTGCCGTATCCACAATCTCTTTCATGATTTTCTTGATTGGCACTGTTGTAAATCCTGTGAAGTTATGCACAACATCTGGACACAGTTTTCTCCAGCAGAAATTTATGGTTTCAAGCTTGATGGCTTTCACCACTTTTTCTATCATAAGGACGGCATCTTTAATAGTGTAATCCTTCCATACTTTCGTAATATTCTCTCTATTGAGGTTCTCTTCCGTGGTGTTGACAATCCTTTCCGTAGAGTACCGTGTGTAATGAGCCTTAAGCGTTCTTATGATCCCCTGATCTAGAGGCTGGATTAGAGACCTTGTGTTTGGGGGCAAGCAGACCATTTCAATGTCTTCATTGTTGAACCCATAAAGTTCTGGGTGGCCAGGGACATTGTCCAATATCAAAAGAACTTTAAAAGGCAGTCACTTACTGGCAGGGTACTACCTGACTTCAGGAACCAATCATCAATGGAACCAATTGAGAAAAAGTGTTCTCCTTGTCCAGACCTTCTTGTACAACCAAAAGACTGGCAACTGGTATTCATCGTTTCCCTTCAAGTTTCAGAGCTTAGCAGCTTTTTAGGTAAGAGCAGTCCAGATCATAAACCTGACTGCATCTGTACGAAAGAGTAGAGTTAGCTTATCCCTTCCTGCCTTAAATCCTGGTGCTTGCTTTTCTTCCTTACTAATAAATGTTTTGTATGACATTTTTTGTTTTTTCCAGAATGGGGTACTTTCCTCTGCATTAAGGCAGATATCTTTCTCCTCAATGATTTTCTTCATGGCATCTGGAAACTCATCTGCTGCCACTTGGTTGGCAGAATCTGCTTCTCCTGTTATCTTGACATTTTTAAAGCCAAACCTCTTTCTAAAATTATCAAACCATCCTTTGCTGGCATTAAATTCTCCAGATTTAGATCCTTCACCTTCCTTTTGCTTTAAGTTGTCGCATAATGACTTCCTTTTTCCTTGAATCATATTAGAGCCTACAGATATGCCTTTCTTATAGCAATCCTGCACCCACATAAAAGCTGCATTTTCAATAAGATGATAAAAAAGGTATTTCACAAAAAGTGCAAGGTTTTTGTGCCTGCTGGTGTAGCTGCAGTGATGGCTTCAGGAAATTCCTTTTTTTTTTTTTTTTAAACAGTAGTCCCTATGCTGGATTCATTTATCTTAAAATGGAGGGCAACTGCAGCTGCAGACCTCAATCTATGGTACATATCAAGCAATTCCACTTTTTCTTATTATGTCGTGACTTTTCTCTGCTTCTTGGGAGCACTTCCAGCATCACTAGTGGTATGTCATATACGTTCCAGGGTGTTATTCAAGGTTTACGGTATTGCACTAAAGACTAAGAGAAATACACAAGAACTACAGAGATCCCTTTTTCCTGAGATAAGCAATTTATTGGAGAGACGAACTGCTCACGTGGCGATGATGAGTGTCACATAGCATTTTAAGTGGATACTTGCAAAACTTGAGCTCACCCCAATAGGAACAGAAGGTGACTATGAAATTATTACAGTAGTGCAGTATGTACTAAAGTTAATTTTATACACATGGTTTAACACTGCATCATTACATTTTTTACATTTCTCTTGATTGTGAATGGAACCATGTATGGTCTCTAAATGTTCGTGTAAATTTTGTTAAGTTTTAACTTTTCACAATAGATTTGTGTCTATTTTATGGTAATAAGTAATAAAATAGACCAGAATCTACATATATTTTGTGCATTCATGACATATCCTACTGTCTCTTAGTTTTTTCAATATGTCTAGGCTATGTGGTTTGTTGCAAATCTCCTAAAATTTCCCGATATTTATTGAAAAAAGTCTGTGTATAAGTGGACCCACACAGTTCATACTTGTATTGTTCAAGGATCAATTGTATTACAGTATGTATTACAGTGGGGAAATATGTAGCACCCAGAATGTATTGGTTGTTCTAAAACAAAATTATGAAAGCCATGTCTATGCATTCAGATAACAGACAAGACTGATAGAATTGCTTGAACATAACCAGTTCAGGAAAGAGCATCTACTATTAGTTGGTAACTTTTTAAACATAAATGCAGGCAGTTAAAGAGTTGAATCCACTGTGTAGTTTGGTAAAGCACAACTGTCAGACTTGAAAGATTTCTAATATTCTATAAAGAGTACACACAACATTCAACAATATAAACACAGCTTCAGTGTAGAGACCAAAAGAAACCCTCTTGGTTGGGCTGATTAGAGATTATACTAATAATTCTAGTTCAATGCTGATGAGAATCAGAAGACAAAGTCAGAGAAATAAGCTGGCATTTCTGCTGGTTTTTAAATGTATTATGACAAAAATCATTTTGAAACCATATGAATTCATATTAACAATTTAATTAAACTCTGTAATGCATTCCCCAATCTTATGCAGGTATGAGATTTAGATTTAGGTTTCTCATGCAGCTAAGAGATTTATGTAGAAGATGATATATTAATGTATAAATCTAGATTATAGATCTATGTGAAAATAATAATAGCCAACTCATTTTTTCCCACATATTCTTAGCTGTTAGCTAGGAAAAATACATGTAAAATCAGAATCAAATATATCTCACATTTCATGTTTCATATAATTCTTGTTTAATTAAGAAAATTCTAGTGAATGTATTTATGGTAGCTTAGGATCCTTAGGTTTTAAATAAATGTCCTCACAATCAACATCTATAATAGCATATTCCCATGAATGATAGTCTAACTCTTATGCAACCTTCATATTTTTTTATTAGTAAGAGACCAAATATGGTTCTCCTTATAAAAATCTTTATCTGCGTCTCCCTCCCATTTGGTAGTGTATATATGTCCATACCGCTCTCTCACTTCGTCCCAGTTTACCCTTCCCCCTCCCCATGGATGCAAGAGGGAAGAGAGATGGCGATATATGTATATATATATAACTGATTCACTTTGTTATAAAGCAGAAACTAACACACCATTGTAAAGCAATTATACTCCAATAAAGATGTTTAAAAAAAAATCTTTATCTGGCCTATGTTGGTCACAAAACATCTCCTCTTTTTTTCTCTTTGGCTCATGCTTCATTACAAAATTTTTAAATCATAGAATGAAGCTGATTTATTCATCTTTAGAATGTGTAAAGATTAAATTTGGGAAAAGACTGGCTTTATCAAACAACAATGAAGGAAATAGTAAAGGATACAGTCTGTGGTAATAGAAGTGTCCACTGATTTTTCCTCCCTGTGGAAATTCATGAAACCTATAGTGACAGAATCCTGCTTCTCTATGAAGATACCAGTTATGGCCAGGGGTTTAGGTGCAGTGGACACCATTGTGGTATTCCAAGGACCAGTCTGACATCACAAGGATTTCCACACTAATCTTGCATTAACCAGACACTTGACAATTTTTTATTGACTGCCTAAGCTGAGGTCCTTTTTAGGTTAGGCATTCTTGGGGGGAATAAAGTGAAATAAAGCACCACTCCTACACTTGAGCACACAACATATACATGCAAACACAAACTTTAGTAGATGATAGAATTGTGAGTGGAATCTCTTCAGATCTCGGGCAGTATTCAGAGTTCTCTGCACATAAGAAATTGACAGATAAAGGAATCCCTTGCTTGGGAATTAGGTTTTTGGCTTGAATAACTGGATAAATGATGGTGCCAATTACTGAGGTGATAAAATCAAGGGGAAAGTATCATGAGTAAATTTTTGGATGTATGGTGTTTCCAGTGTATTCAAAACTCCATGAGGTGTCAAGGAGAGAACTGAATACATGTGTTTGAAACACAGCAGCGAGATGTATATTGAAGATAACAGTTTAGCTGTAGTATAGATCATAACTGAATTCATGGACACGGTTGAAAATGTCCAGGGAATGATAATAGAGGAAAGAAAAGAGAGCACTGTGGAATTCCATCATTTAAAGATGTCTTAGAGAAAGACAATGTAAGGAGAAAGAAAAAGCCAGCATGGAGGTGTAAAGAAAACTAGGAGTGCATAGGGCCAGAGAAATTAAGAGTAGAGAGTGTTTCAAGCAGAAAAGAGAGGTCATTAGTGCATGATGCTTCCAAGAGTTTAAATTAGATAAATAATGAACTATGTCCATTGGGTATAAAATGGCAGTCTTAGTCAATGGATATATAGGAGTAGAAGCAAAACTTGCGGGAGTTGAGAAGTGGTCTACGAGGAAACCTAGGCAATAAATTTAGGAAAACTCTTAAAAAGTTTTGCGAGAGAGAGTTTGGGGCTGGGCCTGGAATAGTATGAGGGGTTTAATGAGTGACTTTTAAATTGGGATCTTGAATATAGATGAAAATAAGCAGTGTGTATATGAGAGAAAGGAATTTAATAAACTTAAGAGACAGAATCATCAATAATGTATGTTTCCTTAGGAAAGGCAAAAGAGGATGGAATAAAAGAAGAAATGGAGGGATTGCCTTTAGGACAAGAAACATTTGGTCTTTAGTAACTAGAGAAAGAAATATTGGATGCATATAGAACAGTAGTTCTCAGTTTTGCCTGAAATAGTAAGTGACATTTTCCCTCTCAAATAATTGTAGAATGTAGGTAAAATGGCCAAGTCTTAAACTACAAAATTAGCCTGGGGTGTAGAAGAGGGAATGGACTGACGAGATAGCTGAAGGTAGAAGAAGTAGAATCTGATGATTACGTAGATTAGTGTTCATGGTATTAAATAAGCAGGAAAAGTTCATTTGGCAAACCCTGTACTCTGGCCTAGATGAGCACAAGTTTTCAAATAGATTCTGAAGTTGAAACTTGGCATGAAACGCAAGGTTGTTTATAGAATGTCCCCTCCCTTGTTTCCCTTTTATTCTCCTTGATTCCTAGACTCTATGGTTTAGTTATACAGACTTTGCTGTCCTTGCATACACCATGCTTTCCCATGGTTTAGTATCTTCTCCTTTTTAAATCACCTCTGATTCCTTACCCTTATTCATTTTGACTTAGGGCAAGTTACTGAGTCTCTCCATGTCTTTATAAAACAATATAACTTCTTTCATAAAGATTTTTGAAGATTAAACAAGATACCATATGTAGAACATTTTTGGAAGACACCCTGGCACATAAGTGTTCAATAAGTGATACTTTTTTAGCTCTACTTTAAACATCCGACTTAAGTTTACCAAAGTCAGTACTACTTTTGACTTTAGAGTGCTGTTAGCATCGTAAACATACTCTACTACAGACACCCCTCACTGACTGGACAGGATTCATTTCCAGCTCTGACAATCCAGTAGGGCTTCATAAATCTATCTCTTTCTCTTTCTTCATCTTCTTTCTCTCATAGTTTCTCTTTCTCTTTGTATTTTTCTGTTTCTATCTTTATCTATCTATAAAGATGATATATAATGGATACGTATACAAATTTTATTATTAAAAGTCTAACATCCATGTTGTTTTGATGTTTCCGTAGGCATGTCTTTTCCCATTTAAAGTTAGACCTTTGGCCTAAGTTGGAAGTTAGGAAAAATCATAGCATTAACACCCACTTAGAAAGTTATGTTTCCTGCACTCAATAAGTCAAACAATATTCTGAAGCTTTAAAACATATTAAAAAAAACAAAACAAAACTCATTTTCCTTTATACCTGGAAATTCTGACCTGTTAACATAGAATGCTTTCTCCTTCTGTCCCAGCCTTACCCATTCATTCCAGTCTAAGTACTCTCTGAACAGCCCATTTATCTCTTTCCCCACAGTGTTAGATACTTTTTATTTATTTTTCATAGACCCTATCACATTGTTTTATAACAATATGTACAATGTTGTCTTATAGCAATATTTACAATATTGTTATATAACAATATTTATTCTCTTCTGTTGGACTAAACTCCTCATAGGTTGATATCATGTCATATTCTCTTTCTATCTCAGTTCCTCACACAAAGCCTGGCACATGGTAGAAACTCAAACAAAGTGTGTTAAATTAATAAGTAAATGAAAACTTTTGCCAAATAAGCAGCGTTTCAAGAGAAAAGTCCCTACTCTGACCAGGAGCCATGAAGGCAGTGTTAGGTCTTCATTCCTCCATTCTTTCTTTCTTCTTTAAATTATATTCCTACTTTTAGAAGAAAAACTGTATCTTTCAAAACAATGTATCTCATTCTTTGTTAAAGGAACTGGCTCAGATTCTGTGAAAATTTCATTGCCCTATATAAACGTTTTAGAGATTCAGAAACAAAAAGATCCAGGCCTATGAAAAGTGTAATGAGTCCCAGTTTGGCCATTTGTGATGGGGATTTAACTGCTTTGTTTGTGAGCTTCAGCTAAGGAAACAGATTACCTTCATGATGTGCTAATACCCCAGAGTCGATCTAAAGTCTGCTCCACTCTGGAAAGGCGTCCTGGGGATGCAAGCAAACACTCTAAAAGCTGAATCCTGTAAACCTGTCAGCTGGGGTACAAAAAAATTATTACTGGAGACAGACTTCCCCTCAATACTCTTTTTTTTCTTACATAGGACTTAAAACTAATCAATAAATTATCACAGATGCATTTCAAAGTTGAAATCCAATTCCATAATAACTGAAATACTTGCATAGAAAATATTGGCTACTGAATATTTTAGACTCTAGGGAATAGCAGAGATATAATTAAAGAGAATATCTTTAAAAGACATAACAGATTAAATCATTATAGTGTCATGAATATCAAAACATTATTTAATTAATGTTACTTTATCACCAAAACTTTCAATGTATCTTTGTGTTTCCCATAAATTGTCACTTTACTTGTTTCTGAAATTTATTTGCCACTGTTAAGTGGTGTTATCTTTCTACTACAAGCTTTAAAAATTGTGGGAGCTCTATTTAAATATTTGGTAAAAATATTTCTTCCCTCCCTCCTACCACCAACACACAATACTAAGACATTATGAAGACAGTAGTTGGGATATATTAAAAATTAAAGGAAATGCATATGTCATATGTAAAAATATAAGCCAAATATCAACTGTGTAAGAAAACATTTTAAAAGTTTCTTTCATGTTTATTCAACAAATGTTTCCTAAAAGATTTTCCTTGAAGCAAAGCAGTTTAATTTTCCTTTTCATATTATTCTCGGTGGTTATAAACATAATTAGCTTTGTATGTTTCACATTTATTTGCATTTATGATAAATTTAATCTTTTCTTAGCATAACTTTTTGAAATCAAAATATGAACTAAAAAAGATGTAAGTTTGATTGGTGCAACAAGAACAGTAACAAGTAATCATAGCAATGAGATGTTAATTGGTGTCTGGGTGATTTACTCATAGTAACGATGGGACATAATATCTCTGTATTCTTAACTGTTCCACAGCACTTTGCAGATTGTTTATTATAAAGCCAATTATACTGCACTTGAAATTCATAGGTATTTTAACAGCATAATGGGACATGGATGGAAATAAAAACATTTTTTTCATCAGAGAAACAGTGTTTATTTTGCCAAAACTTGTTTATTTTGCCAAACCTTTCTTAAATTTTAAAGTTCCAAATGAGAAAGATTTGAGGATTTTAATTTCTCAAAAATCCTGGTTAGGGTGTATTTGCGTTTAGAGATTGATCAGTTTTCTGAACAAGAAGCACATAATTGCACATAAATTTTCTTTTCATAGAAATTATCTTCAATAATTTTCGCATGGAGCAGCCGTATCTTAGATATAGATGCTGAGAGGGAATCTTGATTTGTTGCTTTGCGTGCCAGTATAGCTATTGATATAGCCAGCTGTATCAATTCATCCAAGAATAAACAAAGTTGACCATTATCTAGCGATTTATATTTCTCTATAGCAAATTTAGACAATTTCAGTGTAGATGGGAATGCAAACTTTTGCAGTCAGGATTCTTCAATTTAACTGCCTGTATAATTTCAGTTCCCCAGGTAATGGCCAATTATTAAAAAATTTAATGATTTTATAAAGTCTGCCTTAAATCTGTTAAGAATAGGGAGAAAAACCCATTAGAAATAAATAAGCTTAGTTGAGAAAGTATCCAATAAATGGTACTAGTGCTGTTTATTTTCTCAAAATATTAATGGCAATTGTAATTTGGGTTCCTCTGTTCATGTATTTACTTATAACAAACTTGAAATAATATTGTTACCCTTAGATTTTATAACAGCATCATAGAATTGATGATAATACTATAATAACAGCGATCAGTTTTTGAATACTTTCTGTTTCAGGCACTGGGACAGCACTTTAAGTACATTATCACATTTCATTCTCCCCCAAACTCCAAAGAAGCAGTGCATAGATTTATAGATGAAAAACCTGAAGCTTAAAGATAAGTAACTTGTCCAAGATTTCATAGTTAATCTGTGTGGGAAATAGGATATGAATAAAGGCCAGTGTGTTGCCAAAACTTATATTCTTTATAAAATAATTTAAAGAATTTTTAAAGTTGAAGTTACACTCAATTTTTATAAACAAATATAAGTCATAAAATAAGGTCATGAATAAAGTAAAAAAAAAAAAATTGAATCTCCTACAGGTAACTACTGTTAACAATATCTATATATAAACCTATTTCTACTAAAATGGATCATGTGATATTAATCATTTGTGCTTTTGTCTTATTTCCACCTAAATTATTTTGATTACATTTTTTGAAAATACATATAAGATTACTTTGTTCTTTCTCTTGGCAACCGAATAAGATATTGCATTGATTTATTGTGACTTATTTAACTAGTACCCAGTTCATTGACACTTAGGTTTCTTTCACGTTCCCTTCCACAAATAACAATTGTGTGTGTGTGTGTGTGTGTGTGTGTGCGCGCGCGTGCGTGCACGCATGTGCGCACACATGCCTATTTGAGTATATCTCCCAGAAATTTTTAAAAGTAGAAAAAGCTGGGTCAAAGATTATATGCATTTAAAATTTTGATAAATATGTCCAAATTGCCCTCCAAAATGATTAATTAAACACTTTCCAAAAGTTTTAAAAAATATCTACTCCTCCACACATTTTCCAATACAGTCTCTGTTTAATCTTGTCATGACAAAAGAAGAATAATTATTTGAAATCTGGTGTTGTAAATTACTAATAATTTTCTAATATAATTATTGTTAATTTTAGTTTCTCCATTTCTTTTTTATATTTTTTACACCAGGTTATTTGTATTTATAATGTTATTCGATTTTGATTAGCAAATGTTATTTTTATTTGAATATTAGTTCAAACATTTAATAAATTTTCTTCTCTCTTTGGATGTAGCATTTTATTTTTCTTTATGTAGAAACTTTAGGTAGTCAAACTTGTTGATATTTTCTTTTATAGCTTCTGTAGTCTGTATTAAACTTAGAACAGCCTTATCTATCCTTAAGATTATGAATACGATTTATCATCCTTTCTTCTGGTACTTTTATGGTTTCAGATTTTTACCTTAGAAGCATTTATTCATCTGGATTTTAGTAAGCCATAAGCAATACGTAGTTCCTCTGTTTTATTTTTTAAAAAAGACTAATCACTTGCTCCAGCACTACAGATTCAATAGTTCATCTAGCCACACGGTTTTAAAATGTCACTTTCACCATTTTCAAAATTCCTCTGTGAACTTTGAATTATTTCTATTCTTCATTTTAAGCTTCATTGATCAGCCTAAATATCTGGGGCCAAGACAATTTCAAAAATATTTAACAGCAATTTGGTACAGGTACTAACCACTCCAGGCACTGACCAATTAGAAAAGACACCAGCCACCTGCAACTGCTACAGATCTATGGACGCATCCTGGCTGAATCATTTGCTTATTAAACAATACACTATATTTGAGAATAATTAGCTCCAAACACAACACAAAATAAATGTATATCATTTGCTAAAAAAAATAAAGATAATGATACGTGCATTATCTTTAACAATAATAGTGCAAGGCTAATAATAATATAGTAACAAATAATATGAGGCTGTGGTCCTTAGTGAGGATGGGGAAGAAGCTCACTCTTGCCCATTTCCTCCCACTCCCTCAGGGAAGGGACACTAAGATGACCTTGAGTACAAGCTTAGTTTTAAAGAGCATATTCAAATTAACCAGCTAGGTTTATTAACATGCCATTTACATTGAGATCATTTACAAAGTGGTAGCACAATAGGCTTGGTTTCAAAGGCAGTTAAGGTAAGGCTGTGCTCCATTATTCAGAGTTTATAGATCTGATACACTTCTGTCAAGCAAACCAGCCAGTTTAAATGTCCACATTCAAAATTAAAGATGTGCCTTGTTACTTTTGAAAATTATCTTTGCATTGATTTTGGTACTGATTTGTGAAAAATCCAGATAACATTAAGAGAATGAGGTTTTATTTTTATTCAAAGGAGACCTGAATTTAAAAATGTGAGAAGTTCTGATCTGAATTCATGTTTCTTCCTCATTGAGGAACAAGAATCACTTCTTAGCTAAACGTTTATGTGGGGAAATCTGCGCTCCATTCCATCTGCTGATGGGCCTCTTGTCAGATCTCCAGGCTCTGTCTGAGTCCATCTTGTACACTACCTTTGAAGAAACAGTCAGTTTTCACACAGGTCAGGGGAAAAATGAGATTGTGTTTTTAGGGATGCAGCTCTAATGAGAGAAGTAGAAATAAACCTGTCTTTAGGCATATATCTTTTATCCCTCTCTGTGATGTGCTCTTCCAGAGGTTTGTCTACCCCTGTCCTTTATAGCCATCAGCATGGTGCTATTAGTGTGTGAGCCTTCGGGAGAAGGGCCAAGGGTCACAGCAGCTTGCATTAGGCCCAAGATCTACAACCAACCTGAGTGAAAGGAGTCCTTTCCACATATCGATTGCCTATCTATCTCACTAGTACTCCACATAGGACATGAGGCCAAAGTCCATGTGTAGTGAAATGTAGCCTTTATCTGGCATGTCCTTTGTATATATCCCTCCATAATCCGTGGAAGGCAGCAAGGGCCAATTGCGGGCTTGGAGCTGTAGTCAACTCAGATGTTTTTGTCTGTCTAATACATTTCCTCTTCATTTGCTAATAGTATCTAGTATTTTTTTTCTGAGGAACCACCCCTTCTCCATACCAGCTTTTGTGTTTTGGGTGAACTTAACTTCTTTTCTACCCATAGGCACAAGCATGTGGTTTAGACCTAGCCAATCAGAACATCAAATTTCCCTCACCTAATAACTGATTCGGAGATGAGCAAGTGACCCCCACTCACCCAAAAAAGACATTGAAGTTTTCATGAGACTGTTGGAAGAGAGACTCAGCCTAATATTTGGATGGACATGAATCTATAAGATGTGGGGAACGCATGAGTTTGGAATTAACAAAAGCCATTTCATGGATATGAAATGAGCCGCATGAGCCTGGATATGAAGCCAACTCAGCCGAGGAATGAACCAAGAAACCAAGACAAATCAGATTCTGGTAGTTTAATTGAATTCCCAAATCAACTCATATATAAAGCCAGATAGAGTTGAACTTTTCTAATGCATAAACATTTCTTTTTAAATTCCCAGTTTGAATGGGAATTTATGTGCCTTTAAAAAAACTTGTACCTCCTAATATAGAAGGTACAAGATTATTGCCAATTATATTGCCATTTCATGTGACTAACAGGTGCATTTTCTCTTTTTGTCACCTTATGATTTTCATAGATCAGGGATACTTTAAGCTTTTCCTCATTCCATACTAGTTTATGGTGGATTCAGTGTGTCTTGGGACCGGATCATTTACACTAATTTTGCGAACTTTTTAGAGTGCAATAGACTAAAATTGTGACTATTTCCTTTAAGGTATTTCTAGATTTGATGAACATAGTATTTATAATTTCATGCAAAAGCTATAAGTATTAATTCTTGCCCTATAAGCGGTCTGTTCCCTGTTAATCTGGGAATGGCTGGTCTCTTCTCATTAAAGCCTCAGGTTCTGTTCTTTCTCTTCTCAGTTTTTATACATTTTCTATCTCTCTGCTTCAATGGCTGGAAGAATTTGATACTTCCTATAGGTTATATCTCAATTTCATTCTTGGTGGAAAGGGTAAAAACTCCCTACCTTGAAGTTAGACGACTACATGCAGATTAGATTCTGGTCATGATTTAACCTTATATGAGAGACGGAAGGTGGAAACAAAGTGGAGGGTATATTTTTGCTGCTGTTGCAGTTGGCAAGCAGGAGAGTGGAGGTATGAATACTTAGAAAGGAAGGCAGTGGTCTGACTTTGCATTCAGCATCTAATGTTCAGTTTGGTGTGGGTGAAAGGAAGTTTCAGTAGTGAGTGTCTTTAGCAGTAAGAACAGCAGCGTCCTGCCTGCTGAAATGCCATGGAGACAGTGTGATTTCTGATCCTCCGGTCCTTCCAATAATTTTACCTACTTCTCTACACTAAATCCCTTTCTGCTTGAAATAACTACAGTGGTTTTTATTTTCTGCCTTCCTGTGCAAATGATTTTGGGGATTATCGATTCTGACTTTTGGGAAGGGAAGTTGAGAGAGAAGAAAATAATAACAATAATAACAACAACATACAATAAACATATTGTATGTTAAATATGATCTGAAAAAAATAAACTGCCACACTGTGAAGTTACTGATAGTTTTATATTTCTTGAATTGATCTTCCCTGGTATTTCTGTAAACGTATGCAAGCTCTCTATGTATATAATATAAAAATGTGCAAAGATTATATCTATCTGGGAATATAATAATCATGCAATATTATAATAAAACAATAAGTGGTTTTTCTATGCAAAATTCTGAATGACTTATTGAGATATAGTCAGTTATAAGTGATTATTATTACTGGAATGCAATCAAATACATTATCCTACTTATTATTCTTAAACTCATTTGTTCATGCAATGTATTCAATCTGGAAAATAGATTAAGCCAAAGTACCAGTATTTTTGTCAGGGAATAGTTTTGTGCTACATAAAACTTACTTCCCTCAAGCTGCATTTTCCTCAATTTTCCTTTATAAAATATCAAGCACATTGCTAGAGTCCATAGAAGTCCCTGCAAATAATCCACTTGACATTTGGATTTTTTAGACTATAAATAACACTGAATCTTGAGGGAAGGG